>NC_065875.1:15747554-16372554 GCF_933775445.1 Argentina anserina
CATCACCTTATGGAGGCCAATATGTGTACCTTCAATCTCCCCCTTTGGCCTTCCATGCACCTTTCACCATCAAGTACCTACACACTCACAAAGAACATCACAAGTACAAGTTTAATCAACAAATCTTAAAAACAACATGTTGAACCTCCCACTATTTTCAAACATGAAAATAGGTCACTTGACATCAAGAATCAATTATCATCCTTTTCAAGAGATCAAGTGAGAAGATCATAGGTTCTAGTAAACAAAAACCAATAACAACTTTTAGAATTCAAGTAAACATGAATAATCAAACATAGTTTGTGCATAGCACTTAGGTTACAAATCAAAACCAAAATAAAAGAGTTACTACTTAGTCTCACATAGAAAATAGTTCTTAGCAAAATAAAACACCAAGCTTAAAACAAGGAAAAAACAAATAGGGACTTGATGTCTCCCCCTAAGGTGATGAAGCCAAAGGAGGAGAAAGGAACGGCAGGCGATGAGCTTCAGCCACCACGGCCACCTCGACGTCCTCGACCGCCTCGACGAGCACTCCTTCTAAGACCACCATTCTGATAAGGATGAACATCAATCATGTGGTGAGGAGGAGAAGGAGGAGCATTAGCCACCACAGGAATTGGAGCATTTTGAGTAGCAAGCGAAGTCCTCAAACCCCGATGCTCCCGTTCTTGATAAATAGCATCCCAAAACGGACGCTCCTCTGTTGGACGAGGAGAAGGAGGAGGGAAGAATCCATCTGAGCTGGATGAAGACAGGGAGTTGTGAGAAGTATTCGGTCCGGCAGGAAAAGCGTGAGGAGGAGAAGTTCGCATCATGGACTGTGTTTCCGACCCGAGATCAATGAGTAGTTGTATTGCTGCCTCAATCCGATGGAGATGCCTTGTGACATTGTCATGTCCAGTTTCATGCAGTAGCTGCACACGGTTGATCTGCGTCTGGAACTGCACGCCGATCCGGCCAAAAGCATGGTTGATCTCAGCAAGGGTCACTGGACGAGCAGCTGCCGCATGGTAGGTAGCGTCCTCTGGTTGTTGACGAAGCTCAGCAGCATCTCTGGCCACTGCAGAGACTCGCTGGTTACGTCTTGCTCCACTCATGATGATATCCTGCGCACTTGGAATAACACAGTGAGGAAAAAGAAGGAGAGGAGGTAGAGAGCTTATGTGAAGAAAACCCTAGCCTCGTAAAGGTTATATATATATAAGGATAGCATCCAAACGGAATGGACCTTGAGGAACACGAAATTAGATGTTATTTCCTTTTGAACAAAAGATATACAGGACCATGCAAAGATTGAATGATCGATCAAAAGATATACAAGTAGAGTCAGGAAATAAGTGGGAAATATAATTCAAAAGGAAATAAACTAAGCAGAGATTGAATGATTGATCAAACAAAGGAAACACAGTGCAAGAAGGAAACAACTTTTATGACAAAACCATGCAGAGAAAACCTACCGCACCAATACTTCTCTTGCAATCTGTGGCAGCCAACAAAGGTAATAAAATAAGAGAGAGATTTTCATTCCATAAAGGATGAGATGAATTGGACAAAACCATGAAGAGAAAGTCCAAGAAAAAGTCAAACACATAACTCAAGCACACGGCAAGAATCTCATAAGGAAAATACTTGATATGCTTCATATAATCAACTAACAGGAAGACTCAATTCTAAAAGCATATTAGCAAATAAGCACTGCATGCAATACTAGTATAGAGCCCATGTTTAGTGACCTAGAGAATATAACCCATGCATGTGGCCGTTCAACAAGCACTCGAACAGAACTTCTATGACAACTTGACAAGTGACATGCATACCGTTCATGATTTTCAAACAATGCCTAGAGGGAATGGGAAACCACAGAACACCACGAAGCAGACCAAACTTTGGAACTAGAACATCGTAGACCATACTCTCACTGAGCTCGCAAGGAAGGAGACCAAAATGTTAAGGAAACACTAAACAAGTCCAAGCATATCATACAACTATAGGAAGAGTTACGACAATTACCTGGACATTCTTATTGAGGAAGACAATACACTTTATCAATCTCACAAACATGCATCCTCGAGTAATACACATGACCATTAGCCAATAGTAAGATGTGATGTGCAATGAGGATACTTCATAATGGGAAAGAAAATGAGGAGTGATTAAATGCGCAAGCCAACTTAAACGACACTCCCCCCTATCTCTCCAGTAAATCGCCTTATAACATCATAATTCGTATTTTTCTTATTTTCATAATATAAGCTTAGTACATTGCTGAGACAAGTTTTTTTTTTTTTTTTTTTTTTTTTTTTTTTTAGCCACCGTGGAGACCAAGCCAGCCCATTCCAACAGGTATCGAGTAGTTAGTCAATCCCTGGAGAGGAGAGCTAGCCTGGCCTAAAGAAATCATATCCTCCGGGGAGACCAAACCAGTCCATTCCTCTAGGAGTCGAGTAGTTAGTCAACTCCTGGAGATGTAGAACTAGCCTGGCCTAAGACTGCATGCACAAATTCCTTAATTTTTTTTTTTTTTGCATGCAGTCACAATCTATAACATGTATTCAACTACACCGGCTCCTGATTAGGTGACTCAACTCAGATTTGTCCACCACTATGAAATATGTGTACGTGAGAATCAAACATACTGGCCAATGATCATAAATAATATTTGAGAACACTAGATGAGAGATCCAAAGTAACAATGTCAAGGGCTCTAAAGAACAAACATGTAAAATGCAATAACTCATCTATAGTAAGATAAGATCAAGGACAGGGAACGATTACCTTGACATAGGTACTTAGAGAGACTGTTATTTGTCAATATTGAGAGCAAATGCCAATGGCATTACGTAAGGTCAGAAATCGTTCTGTAT
This sequence comes from Argentina anserina, assembly GCF_933775445.1. Lineage (NCBI taxonomy): Eukaryota > Viridiplantae > Streptophyta > Magnoliopsida > Rosales > Rosaceae > Argentina > Argentina anserina. Next base: position 15,750,422 of record NC_065875.1, read on the forward strand.
CTAGAGGTTTGGTGAACAAATCTGCCCATTGATAATTAGTAGAAACAAATTCTAATGATAGAATATTCTTATCAACAAGTTCACGAATGAAATGATAACGTATATCTATGTGTTTAGTCCTAGTATGTTGAACAGGATTTTTGGAAATATTAATAGCACTTGTATTATCACAGAAAATCACAAGTTTACCCTGTGGAATACCATAATCCTTAAGCATATTCTTCATCCAAAGCATTTGAGTACAACAACTCCCTGCGGCAACATATTCAGCTTCTGCAGTAGACAATGAAGTACAATTTTGTTTCTTACTATGCCATGCAACTAAATTCTTACCAACAAAGAAACAACCTCCACTTGTGCTTTTTCGATCTTGCAAGTTACCTCCCCAATCTGCATCAGAATAACCTGCAATTTCAGCATTAGTGTCATACGTATAAAATACACCACATGTTATACTTCCAGAAATATAGCGAATAATTCGTTTAACAGCTTCCAAATGTGACTCTTTTGGATTGGCCTGAAACCTGGCACAAACACCTACACTGTAAGATATATCAGGACGACTAGCAGTAAGGTAAAGCAAACTACCAATCATACTACGATATTTAGTTTGGTCAACAGACTTACCATCAAGATCATGACATAACTTTATGGTGGTACTCATAGGTGTACTAACAGATTTCTTCTCAGTCATACCAAATTTCTTAATGAGGTTTTCAGCATATTTTGATTGGGATAGAAAAATGCCATTATGATTTTGTTTAATTTGTAGACCCAAAAAGTAAGTAAGTTCACCACACATACTCATCTCAAACTCATTGGTCATGATTCTAGTGAATTCTTTTACTAAAACATTAGAAGTAGAGCCAAAAACAATATCATCAACATAAACTTGTGCAACCATGAGATGACTTTCAACATGCTTAACAAATAGAGTTTTGTCTACAGTGCCTCGGAAATAACCTTGAGAAACAAGATAAGTAGAGAGTTTATCATACCAGGCACGAGGAGCCTGTTTAAGACCATAAACAGCCTTTTTAAGTTTCCAAACGTAATCAGGATGATGAATATCTTTGAATCCCGGAGGTTGTTCAACAAACACTTCCTCCTGTACTTCACCATTTAAAAAAGCAGTTTTTACATCCATTTGAAATAACTTAAACTTACGTTGACAAGCAATGGCTAACAAAAGTCTGATGGATTCAAGTCGAGCCACCGGGGCAAAAGTTTCATCAAAGTCCAGACCTTCGACCTGTGAATATCCTTGAGCAACTAATCTTGCTTTATTTCTTGTGATTGTGCCATGTTCATCCATTTTATTCCTGAAAATCCACTTAGTACCAACAACATTAGTGTTCTCAGGACGAGGAACAAGAATCCATACCTCATTCTTTTCAAATTGATTTAGTTCCTCTTGCATTGCATTGATCCAATCATCATCTAACAAAGCCTCCTTGATATTTTTAGGTTCTATCAAAGAAACAAATCCAAAACATTTTAATTTGTTAGTTTCTTTAACTCTTTCTTTGACAAAACTTACTAGAGCTTTATTGATGTCCACAATTTCTGTGTTGGAGCATTCAGAGTCGTCTTTTGTGGTTGAAGTAACCTCAACCGTCTTTCTTCTTGTACGCATGCCTTCACCAGTATCTCCAATGATATCATTGAATGAATGATCTTTTCTAACCTGCTTGAATCCGGTTCGATATTTTACTACAGGTTGTAGATTTTGATCCACTTCTGTGACTGCTTCCTGTGAGTGTACATTCTCATCTTTTGAACTCGTTAGATTTTCTTCAGATAAATTGGACTCATTAAAATTATCATCAACAGAAACATTAATGGAATCCATGACAGTTCGAGTTTCTTTATTATACACTCTATAAGCACGACTGTTTAGAGAATAGCCAAGAAAAATACCTGAGTCTGATCTTGGAGCAAATTTTGCTAGATGTTCACGGTCTTTTAGAATATAACAAGGATTTCCAAAAACATGAAAGTAACTTACATCAGGTTTCTTACCTTTCCATAATTCATAAGGAGTGTTCTTTGTACCTGAACGAAGAAGAACTCGATTCCCAACGTAGCATGCAGTATTTACAGCTTCAGCCCAAAAATTCTCACTTAAACCTGTTGAATGCAACATTACCCTTGCCATGTCTAATAGGGATCTGTTTTTACGTTCAGCTATTCCATTCTGTTGAGGAGTTATGGGAGCTGAAAACTCATGAAGCACACCGTAATCTCGACAATATTTAAAAAATCTGGAATTTTTAAATTCAGTTCCATTGTCAGATCTAATTCTAGCGATTTGAAGATTAGCTTGTTGTTTTTCCACTGTAAGTTGTTTACTCAATTTTTCGAAAGAATCAAATGTCTCACTTTTATCCTTTAGAAAATCAACCCAGGTAAATCGAGAATAGTCATCAACAACAACAAAAATATATTCCTTACCAGCCATACTTACAGTAGCAGAAGGTCCCATTAAATCCATATGTAACAACTCCAAAGGTTGAGATGATGAGGAAGCATTCACAACTTTATGATTTGCACGAGTTTGTTTACCTGTTTTACATCCTCCACAAATAACATCAGTACGACCACTTAATGTAGGTAAGCCTCTTACTAATTTTTGACTAGATAGTCTAAGCAAATCTTGACAGTTTAGATGACCAAGACGCTTATGCCAAAGCTCCATGGTTTCCTCAACTGAGCTAGTCCTGAAACACGATTCCGAGTTGTCAGATTTTAAATTAGATGCAACATGATAACAATTATCTCCTGATCTAACCCCTCCCATCACAACTGTACCATCTTTGTCAAAGACCACACAACGGCGTTTGTTAAACCAGACATCTTCATACTCATCAGCTAATTGACTAACACTAATAAGGTTATTTGATAAACCTTCAACATAAAGAACATTATTTAAGCAGTTAAGATCCTGAGATCTGATTGAGCCTTTTCCTCTAATTTTTGCTTTCTTCCCGTCTCCAAAAGTAACAGCACCTGTCACACCTGATTCTTCTAAGTCAGAAAACCAATGTTTGTTACCACACATGTGTCTAGAACACCCACTATCAATATACCAAGTGTCCTCTTGTCTAGCAGATAATGCAGTAATAGCAACATTACATGTAGCCTTAATATCATTCGATTCATAATCTATATCAATATAGCACAAATTACAAAACGCTTCTATGGAATCATGATTATATTTTTTTCTCCAAACCTTCTTACCTGAAGGTCTCCTAACCATATCTGCGTCCTGTTTAGATTCTTTATAAGATTTAGACAAGCCAACAAAACGAGAAATATCAAGTAAAAGCTGACTATGTTCTTTCAACTTACTTCGAATATCTTGTATATCTTCCTCATACCTATCATTCGAGTTTACAATATTTGATTTGAATGAGGTCTGAAGTTTTTCCGATTCTACATGTTCTTTAATGTATTTCTCACATTCCTTTGAACCTGATTGTTCACGGACAAAGTTAGTGTAAAAATTCGGATTTTTAGTTGAGCTACTCTTACCAGTATATCCAAGTCCAGTTCGATCGTTGTAGCTTTTTCCTGTACTCAGAATATCAGATAGTGATTTCGAACTATGTTGAAACTTTTCAACCTTGGTATTCGTTCCATCAAGCAAAACCTGCAACTTGCCAAGTTTAGAGTTTAATAAGTCAATTAAATTATTCTTTTCTGTTACCTCACTTTGTAGCATTTGAATTTTGGCTAACAGATGCTTTCGTTCAATCACTTGACCACCATAGTCATTTTTCGTCCGCATGTGCAGTTTCTCCTCTTCCCATTTCACTTTTTCGTTTTCCAGCATCTCTACTTGTTGTTTTAATAGAAGATTTTTTTCAGAAATTTGCTCTGCAGCTTTTATAACTCTTGCTTGATATTCAAACATCTCATTATCTTCATAGCTGTTGTCTTCATCTTCTTCTTGATCCTCATTTTCAGAACCTGCATAATCTAACGAGAAAGAAGATACAAGAGCAAATGTTTTGTCCCTTTTTGTGGAGCTATCATCATCATCACTCCAAGATGTCTTGTAAGCCTTGTTACCTGAATCAGTCTTTTTATTCCCACAATCAGTAGCAATGTGGCCAATGCCACCACAAGTATAACATTTCTTATTGTTGTTACTACTACTTCCATACTCATACTTTCTTTGAGAGAAATTTTCACTACGTTTTTCAAAATTTTTATTATTAAAACTTCTCCTAGAATTAAGATTATTTTGTTTGTTCCTATTATTTTTCTGATTCAAAAATTTCTTAAACTCTTTAGTCAACAGTAATATTTCATTGTGTTCAGAATCCTCAGACTTTGATTTTGAGGGTTCAGTAACTTTTAAGGCAATATTTTTTGAATTCTTACCTTTTGGTCTTTCATCCTCATCCAGCTCCATCTCCCAAGCCTTTAGATTTCCAATCAACAAGTCCACAGAATATTCGTTTAGATTATATTGCTCCTGGATTGTTGTCTTCTTCATCCTGTATGACTTTGGAAGAGATCGTAATATTTTCCTTACAATATCGGATTCTTGTAATGGTCTTCCAAGGCTTTCACATAAACTAGAGAGATCAGTAAAACGACTATAAAAATCATCAATAGTTTCATCATCTCTCATTTTCAAGGCATCAATTTCAGAATAATATTGTTGTAATCTTTGTTCTTTTACAATATCATTACCTTCATTTAAAACACAAAGTTTATCCCAAACCTGTTTGGCGGTAACGCAATTCTGAACTCTTTTCTTTTCATCTCTGCTCATTGATGCGTAAAGAGCATTTAAAGCTTTGTGGTTTCCTTCACTAGCTTTGATTTCCTTGTCAGTCCACTCATCTTCATCTTTTAATTCTTGCATAGCCGATCCTTCAGGAGCTTTTGAATCAACCTCTTTCATTGGAGGATTCCATCCACGTTCGACACTTCTCCATGCATGGAAGTCAATGCCATATATAAACGATCTCATTTGGAGTTTCCATTGAGCAAAATCCATGCTAGCGAGCAAAGGTGGCTGATTCAATCCTTGACGTTCCATCTTGAGCTAGATCTACCGGACACCTCCAGTACCTGCTCTGATGCCAATTGAAAATACAAGATAGAACAATAACGAGTAATAGCAGCGGAAAATATAGAAGAATTTCACTTTTCTATTGAACAATTCATATTACAAAGATTACACCTTAATCTATGATAATATAGTTCTCAAAAGTAAAATACTTCTTACTTGATAGTCACAATCAAGCATGAAACAACCTCACTAAGATCGTTGCTTCAAGTGTCGATACAACCTCACTAAGATCGTTGTAGACACATGGATGATCAACCTCACTAAGAACGTTGATGTCGCCACTAAGGTCTTCAAAGGAGTCACAAAGATCTCCTAGAACAAATCTCCTTGTTGATGTGAAATTCTTCTCACTTCCCTCCTCTTTTCTTCTTTTCCTCTCTTTCTCTCCTTCTCTCTATTTTCTTCTTCTTTTTCACGTCTCTCTCTTTTTGGCTCTAGTATGTATATAAGGCATCAATCTCTCTTTTTTTCTGTACAACCCCACTGCCTCTATATATATATATATCTCCTTTTGATCACTCACGGCCAGCCACCAAACCCTAGCACTAATAGAGATTGATATACATTCCTAATATCACTCTATCTAGGAAAGGAAAAAATCATCTCAATATGGAAAACATCTTTTACTCCAAACCCTTTTCCATAACAATTTCTATATACCCAAATATAGATAATTCGACCCATAATTGGAATCAATCACACCCTACTTACGTGAGGTACATACCGGCCCGTCTAGGCAATTTCCTAGTCCAACTAGGAAAGAACTTCAATGCTCCCCCTTAACTTGATCTTCATTCCTTTTGTGTCTTCATCACCTTATGGAGGCCAATATGTGTACCTTCACAATGCATGCACTAGCTAGCTAGGGACACGCTTTTATTTTCTGCATAGATCTCAAGTTAGAACAGAGAATGGGGATCGGAGAATGGGCAACAAGTAATGGCTATCCGATGTATTACTAGGTAAGTTAAGTATGTATTATGGCAAATTATAAAAAGGTGTCTTTCCTAACTTATTTTAGAAAAATGTCATTACTTATGAATTAATTATAAAAGGATCACCACATTTAAGTAGAAATTAAAAAAAGTTAATAAAATTAGAAAAAATCACTTTAAAAATATTTTTATGGACTGTTTTGTCATTTCTCATTCTTTTTTTTCCTTTTTTTCTTCTTCTAATTTCGGCCATAACTTTTCCGTCCGGCGATAGATTTTGACGAAATTGGTACCGTTAGAAAGATCTCGCTCCCCTCTTTCATTTGATATACTATCCACTCCAAATCAACCAACCGTATAAGGCGCAACAACCATCGTAAAGGGTTTCCGCCATCGATGGAGGTGCTCCAAGCAATTCCGGCGAAACCGAAGCTCAAGGTTCCCTAATTCTAGCTATTCTTTTCAATCTGAACATACTTATACCAATCTCATTTGAATTTTAATAAAATTTCGCATATTTCCACATTTTCTCTAGACATGTCACACCTCCTGTCACAACCACTGTCACACTATCTCTTAACTGTCACACCTCCTGTCACAACCGCTATCACACCCACTGTCACAAAAGCTGTCACACTATCTATTTACATTAATTGTCACACCTCCTGTCACACATCCTGTCACACCTCCTGTCACAATCACTGTCACACACATTCCCCTGTCACAACCCCTGTCACAGCTGCTGTCACACTCACTGTCACACTTGCTATCACACTACCTATCATACCTGCTTTCACACTACTTATCACAGCTGATAGCACACCCACTATCACACCTCCTATCACAATACCTATCACACCCGTTGTCACACATATCGCAGCCACTGTCATACCTGCTATCATAGCCACTATCACACATGCCGTCACACTACCTATCACAACCGTTATCACACTACCTGTCACAGATGCTGTCACAGATGTCACACTACCTATCACAGATGTTGTCATAGATCCTATCACATATGCTGTCACAGCTGCTGTCACACTACCTATCACAGCTGCTATCACCAGTCACACTACCTATCACAACATCTGTCACAACACAAAATTTCGTTCACAGAGGAGAAACTCGAAAATGTACGAAAAAGATTTTTATGGGTCAGTCTACGATGACTGGTTTGTTCACATAGGAGAATCTATAGTTCCAAAGAAGGATCCTTGAGAGATCTGGCCTTGGTGATTCAACATATCTTCCAGAGGATGTACTCAACATTCCTTCAAATCCCTCAATGAAAGAAGCCAAGAAAGAAGCTGAGGCACTGATGTATGGTGCCATTGACGAGCTTTTTGCCAGGACATTTGTCAAGCCCAAGGACATTGGAATCTTGATTGTCAACTACCGTTTGTTCAATCCAACTCCATCGCTTTCTGCCATGGTTATGAACCATTACCAGCTTCGAGGGAACATAGTCAGTTACAATCTAGGTGGAATGGGATGCAGCGCAGGGCTCATCTCAATTGATCTCGCTCAAAAGCTTCTTCAGGTGCATCCTAACTCTTATGCGCTGGTTATCAGCATCTCCTCAGTTGTTTCAGGCGGAGAGAAAGTTATAGTGGCATTTTTGTAAATACTTCCAACTTTAGTGGCAATGCTATAAGAAATTTAGGAATATGATTTTTTTTCTAATTTTGAAATCTTACCTGACTTTTTCCTAATTTCATGTATGAAATGTGACTTTTTTTTATAAGAAGCCCTATCTTTTTTGGGAGAAAAATTCATTGGTACGAAATTAAGGGATCATACTGCTGAAATGAAGATTGAAATTTGAACTTGATGGTTTATTGGATTAATATTGTAATATGGGTTATCGGAAAAATTCCAATAGGATAGAATTTTAATTAAGGAGAACGATGAATGAGGATCAGAGCTATTTTTTTTTCTTTTTTTGTCATGAGAGAATCAGAGCTCAGAGCTTAATTTTTTGATTGGTCGTGGTAATACTGAATGACAAGCCAAGTCATATGAAACGTACAGTAGCCTCAAATACACAATGCTACCTCTAATTATTTGGACATCTTTTATATATATATATATATATATATATATATATATATATATATATAGTACCAATTGAGTATTACATATTAAAGAAATTTCCATTTTTTTAGACCCTCTTTCGCCGATATTTAGTCCTTGATTAGAGCTGTCACTTGGTTTTTTTTGTGTGGGGGGATTCCCCACCCATTTACAAATATTCGATCGATTGAATACCATGAAAACCACATTCATATACTGTTGAAAAATATGGCAGCTCAGTCAATATAGCTCTTTTGTCATCGATCATCAGCCATTAAAATTAAACAAAATTCCATAATTAGAGCATGTGTTTAGTGCTCATCATCAGTTGCTGATATGACAAAGCAATACCCTCAATTAGAAAGAAGCCACATCTGCACCAATTAAGTAAGAATCTTAGAATCTCAGTACGATACCGCTGCAGAATAATAATAATTTGTGACGGTAAGTTCGTGGATAAAGTGATTTAAGTAGTTAGCCGGATAGCGATCTTTAGTGTTTTATTTTGGACGGGAGAAGTAGTATCAATTCTGTCTGTATCGTATCTGCAAATTAAAGCAAGAAATGGGAATAAGCTGACAATGGAGATCATCTGTACCTCACCGACCCAGAAAAAAACCCTAATTTTAATATTGCGATGCCATGATTTGTTCTTGCATTCTTCATCCTTTTGTTTAAGCTAGCAGCTAAAAGTTGGCATTCTTTTGCAACTTATGCCACCCATACTATCACACTAGCCGCCTCATCATTTAGCTCGTGAATCTGAAAAGCTCACGGAGGCCCGCAAGCCCGATGAGCTTTTATCCGGCTCGGCCCGTGAGAAAACCTGCTTCTGCGGGTAGAGGACCGAGCATAGTTTAGACGTGTGAAACCCGGCCCGACCCGTGGGCCTAGCCCATAAAAATCCACCAAAAAATAATGTATTATACATGCATATAATATATTATACATATATCAATTATATGTATTTTTTGTAATAATTATATATATAATATTATATATGTTAATAATACTAGATTAAATATTTTATATTTCTTTATATTATAACTTTACACTAGATTTAAAATAAAATTATAGCATTATGAAACAACTATATGAAGTAAACTTATCAGGATTAATCGACCAACTGATGTTATTGGTACTAATATTTAGAGACTTTGTTAAAACTTCATCTAACTCGGACCTCATTTGACCGTCAGAATTTTCGGTAAACCGAAAACACCACTAATATGCCTTAAGGGAGGACCTATTACCAGGATGCGAACGTCGAAAGCCGTTTGCATATGTGAAATCATCTAATTTATATCACCGATCATGCGCGGTCGCACATAGGAAACTCATTTGGCAAAATCCCGGTCATGAGGTTTTAAAATGTCAAAATGCATCTTTTTTGTTGACCGTAGGTACGGCCGGTCAAACTATGTCCAAAACGGACGAAATTTTTACGAGGTCCCTAAATATATATACCGATCACATCTGCTAGTATCCATCGACTATATTTAGAACCAGAGTTGTCGATCGCCGAAGTGTCCACTAATGTATTTAACTTTTATACTAGGTTTAAAATAAAACTATCGCATTATGAAATGACTATATGAAGGAAACTTCTCGGGATTAATCGACACCAACTGATATTATCGGTACTTATTTAGTGACCCAGTAAAAACTTCATCCAATTCGGATTTCGTTTGATCGTCGGAATTTCCGGTAAACCGAAAAATTACCATTAATATGCCCTAAGGGATAACCCATTACAAAGATGTGAACGCCGAAAACTGTTTGCATATCTGAAATTACCTAATTTTTACTACCTATCGTATGCAGTCGCACTGAGGAAACTCATTTGGCAAAGTCTCGGTCAATGGGGTTTCAATATGTCAAAATGTCTCTTTTTTGGTTCACCGTAGGTACGAACGGTCAAACCATGTCCAAAACGAACAAAATTTTTACGGGATCCCTAAATATATATATATATATATATCGATCACATATGCTGGTGTCGATCGACCATATTTCGAACTGGAGTTGTCGATCGCCTAAGTGTCTACTAATGTATCATAACCTTTATATTAAGATTAAAATCAAACTATCGCATTATGAAGCGACTATATGAAGAAAACTTTTCGGGATCAATCGACATCAGCCGATGTGATCAATATATAAATTTAGTGACCTTGTAAAAGTTTCATCCAATTCGGAGCTCGTTTAACCGTCGAAATTTCCGGTAAACTGAAAACACCACTAATATGTCCTAAGGGAAGACTTATTACCAAGATACGAACACCGAAAGTAATTTACATATCTGAAATCACCTAATTTTTGTCACCAATCGCGCAGTCACACCGAGGAAACCAATTTGGCAAAGCCCCGGTCAATGAGGGTTTTAATATGTCAAAACGCATATTTTTTGGTTGAACGTAGATATGGACGATCAAACCATGTCCAAAATGGACAAAATTTTTAATGGTTCCCTAAATATATATACCGATCACATCTGCTGGTGTTGATCGACCATATTTCGAATTGGAGTTGTCGATCGCCGAATTGTTTACTAATGTATCATAACCTTTTGTATTAAGTTTATAATAAAACTATTGCATTATGAAGCGACTATATGAAGGAAACTTATCGGAATTGATCGACACCATCCGATGTGATCGGTATATATATTTAGTGACAATTTTAAAATTTCATCAAATTCGGACCTAGTTTGACGTCAGAATTTCTGGTAAACCAAAAACACCACTAATATGCCTTAAGAGATGACCCATTACCAAGATGCGAATGCAGAAAATTGTTTACATATTTGAAATCACTTAATTTTTGTCACCGATCGTGCGTGGTCGCAACGAGGAAACTCATCTGGCAAAGCTTCGGTCAATGGGGTTTTATTATGTCAAAACGCCTCTTTTTTGGTTGATCGTAGGTATGGACGGTCAAGCCATGTTCAAAACGGACGAAATTTTTATAGGTTCCCTAAATATATATATCGATCCCATTTACTGGTGTCGATTGACAATATTTCGAAATTAGAATTTATTTGTGATTTTTTTTAGAATATTTTTTTATAATTCTTTTATTGTTCCAAACTTTTATATAAAAATATTATATATTTTTTTCTAATTCAAGCGCTCAAGGCCCGGCCCGCAAAAACCCAGAATGCCCGCTTTAAGTGTGCAGACTTAGATCTTCATATTTGTGAAAATACCCGGACCCGCCACTTATGGGCAGGGCTGGACTCGGCCCGACCCGTTGACGAGCCCTACACTCGGTTGGCTCCTTTGGGGCTTTGGTGATTATCCTTAATTCCTTATCCCTACTTCCCTAGCTAGCCAGCTCCTTTTAGATATCTCTCTCCACCGTACCGCCATAGCTAGTTTCACACTAATGTACGTATGATCGATGTCTATCATGCATGCAGGTATATATAGACGTATAGTAAGTCGATCATATATATAGCCGTATATTATGTACGTGCTGAGCTCCATTCATTTTTGTAACTAATGCCGATCTTTGGATAGATTTTCAATCAAAGGAAAACCATTCATTTACAGATGTCTCGGACAGGCACATTGATATTCAAACATATAAATAAGTTTTTCAGTGATACCTTAGGTGTCTAAACCGGAGAGAACACTCCTTTCTTCTTCTACTTCTTTCTTGTGAAAAATGAACCTATCACATTGATAAGCAATCGAGATAGTTACATATCAGTTTTTAAGTACCGTGGAGTCCCCGACAACCATCATGGTAAATACTAAATAGTCAATCTATACACGGAAAAAAAGAAGCGTGTTTTTAGCTATAACAAAAGCTCTGTCTGATTACAATTCCGTGGGATCAGAATATGAAGGTGGAGAGAATAGTACGTGACCTGTTTTGAATGTTACACAAAGTATGTAAATTCATCAATGGTTGCATGCCTACGCGACCATTGCCCTAGCTAGCTAGTATGCAAGTAGTACGATAGGGCAGTGCAATGTACGGTCGACCAAGAGCCCCAAAGGCGACCCTTGGCCTCCCATCCGGGCCATTTATACATTAAGTCTGGCTGACCCTTCACAAAGGCAGGTATTCTGCAATCATATATAGTGAGATCTCAAACCACCTCTCCCAAAGAATATATACACGTATACAGATGTGTATATATATATACTATTGACGCTAATATATGCATCACTCACATTGCCAATATTCCCAATACTGGTAATGGTGTTGGAAAAGTAAAGGGGCTTTTCATTTGATGGGGATTTCATGCACTCTTATTCTAGAGTGAACTCGATGACTGTCGACGATCAGTGACATACATCATCTAGAATTTTAAAATTCATATATATATGAGGAAATTAATCATCAATTATCATTTCAGCACTAATCAATCTATTGAAATTATTTTTCTTCTATATAAATTGAAATTTCATATATGAGGAAATCATACTTTACACTTTATTTAAAATTGACATTACTATTACATTATCTAGCTTTGGCAAATTTGGAGTGTTTGGCAATTTGGACTAGTTAATTTCTTTTGGATATTAAGGATTAGGCATTGCAATCCAAATCAATTTCACCCGTAGTTTAAAGCAAGTTTATTTAGTTATTAATACATGTAACCAAAATACATCACAGATCGATAGTTACTAATCATGTACTCAGATTTCTTGGATGATTACAACCTTATCTCCTCTATGTGATAAACAAAAGAAAATGATCGATAAATGGTTGTATTTTCTAGTTTTAGAATAAATAAAACGCAACTATATACATACACATCAATTTACATGAAAAACATAGAGGATAACTTTGGGGACCTCGTATGTATGGCATGAGTCTGTCTTTCGCCGTCGGTGTGCGTCGTATTGTTTTGATCGGACGTGTCATTGAGAGGGAGATGACACTACCTTCTTTATCATCTCCAATGATGAACACAGAAATTTCACATTTTTCAGATCACCATCAGTATTATATTCCTCGAAAGACAAGGAATTATGGAATTTTGATATATAGTAGGCTCTTGCAGGGACCTCATATGATCAGTCATGATCACGTTTTTGGATTGTAGCTTCTCATTCCATGAAATTAACCACATATGTGCAAATATTTGTACATAACTTTCTTTCTGTTTCATTTTCATAAATGCTAAGCGAATCCATATAGAAAAAGGAGGTCCCAATTGGATAAATCCAACTAGCTAGCCTCTTCAACTCGATCATCAGATATATGCTGCAGGATAATGATAGATACGCATGAAAAATTAATGACACAAGGCTCACAACAGTTAAGAGAAAAACGATCGACAAAAATACACAGATGAAACAAGATAAGAATGTGAAGCCGTACAAAGGACACGTCTTTTTTTAATTTTCGAATGCATAGATTCGAAGTTGTACATTCAAACTTTAATTTCTGTAGTTTGTCAAAAAAAAAAGAACTTTAATTTCTGTAGTGCATCCAATCGTTGTCAAGAGATGATATATCAATTTGTGAAATATCTTATAAAACATTCTTATTTTCCTTCACTTTCAGAACACTTTCGTTTCTATCTTATTCCAGAGCTAGCTACAATAAATCCCAATCCACTCCATTCCATCGCCTATATAAACACTTCCAAGACACCCCAAAACTCACCACAACAAAACCTCATCAAGTATAACTACTACTGAACCATATTTCTCTTGCGCATTCCACATTTATCAGTTAATCGGCATTGCATACTTTGCCTAGCTTGTTTGATACATTGTCGTATCCGGCCTTACTGAAAGACAGCTAGCTTGCAATGGAAGCGGTGACAAAGATGGCGTCCGAGAGACCAGTGGTGATCTTCAGCAAGAGCTCATGCTGCATGAGCCACTCAATTAAGACCTTGCTTTGCGATTTTGGGGTAAACCCAGCAGTGTACGAGCTGGATGAGATGCAAAGAGGAAGAGAAATAGAGCAAGCTCTTAATTCAAGGCTCGGATGCAATCCATCTGTTCCGGCTGTATTCATTGGTGGTGAGTTTGTTGGCGGAGCCAACGAGGTCATGAGTCTTCATCTCAAGCGCTCCTTAATCCCCATGCTTAAACGCGTCGGTGCATTGTGGGTTTGATCGATCAATTTAATCATCATCAAGTTAACTAATTAAGCACGTGCTCATTAAGAATCTTATTTAGTCATGCATGCATAAGAGATATACGAGTGCCGGATGATAATATATGGCATATAGAGCCTGTGAGAGTTTTCCAATAAGGCTACTATTGCTACTTACAGTAATTAGTATCAAGTACTCTTACTAGCTTGAAAGGGTTCTTATAGCTTTTTTGTAATCCATTATAATGTAGCACACTTCGTGTTATTTTCCCAGACACGTCGAAAGGGTTGATCGATGTTTGTTTTCAACTCAGTATTGGTGCTTTTCTTATATTAATATATGATATGTTAACCAAGTTAGACAGTTAGACTACATTTTTCATGTAATGTAGATAAAAATTAAGATTGCATTCGACTTGTGCATGCCTATGAAGGCTAGGATACTCAATCTAATTAAAGTAAGCGAAGGAATTACCTGAATTACAAGTTGATCGCCATCTCCACTCAACCGTTTCTCATCAGGATCAAATTAAATTGATATGACATTGCTAGCTCATTATCGATCATATATAGCAGACAGACTCCATTATGATCGATGTGTTATGTGTAATCAAACAAATGGATGTGAAATTAGCTATTAAGCCTAAAAGAGGAACACTAAATGAATTGGTAGCAACACTTCATTTCGTATAATTAGTTAAAGGGAAAAGAACACAAGATTTGTAACGTGAAGAAGTTGCGCAAATCGCTATACCAACATTAATCACGCAATGAAACAAATGATATCTAATTAAGATTTTCATTCTGTTTAAATAATAATATTTTAAGGTACGTACATATAAGACGGGGTGACAAAACTATGTATAATGATGTCTCAGATCGACGACCTTGACATATATGGGAGGAAAACACATTAATCAGGAACTAGGTAGTTACTTAATTAGTACGTGTATTGTCTGTTAGGTTTGTAAGTGCCTTCTGCAGTCTCTTATATCAATTTCAATATATTGAACCACATAACCATAACCTGAAGAAAAAAATTTATCCTAATTAAGATAATCCTGGTAGGAGTACTTGGGATTCTCATGAACTGTGTTTCTGACTTCCTGAGAATATTCTGCTGCGAATACATGATGTCTAGGCCTTGGGTTGTTTGCGCAGATATGAACGGAGATCTTCCTAGCAAACTCAATTTCTTGTGCTGACGACTTCCATCTTCTAACAGATTTGCTGGGTGTCAATGTAATAACCCTATTTTCCCCCCTCTCTCCGTACACACGTCTTTAGAGGCGAAATTTTTCTTCTGACCCGACCCGACTTTTCCGGCCGACTCCGGCGGTTTCAGGCGACCGGGCCAACCCATATCGCTTCGTCTCCTCCTTGCGCGCCTCCCTGTGGTGATGTATCGTGGAGTAGCACGCCGGTTTCCACGCATCGAAGCACGGAAGTCAACCCAAAAACCCGACGGTGACCCGGTTGTGTTCTTCAATTTTCCGGTGAGTTTAGGATTCACCACCGGTCTCAAACTCCTTGCCTCAACGTCGTCAACAACCCCTGCAAATGTTTTGAGCTAAATCAAAGGGTAAGAACTCGAACCAAGAAATTTCAATTCTAGGGTTCTTGATTTGAGATTTTTCAGAAATTCAGAAATTGTAGGTTTTAAGCTTTGATTTAGACTTTGTTGTGAACTAGAAAGTTGTTAGGAATGTCATTTATATTGTGGTGGTAAAATTTGGTGGTCATTGGTGGTGGTCTGAAAATGGCGGCGCGTGAACAGTAACTATAAATAGTGTTCTGTGAACAATAATTGTGCACATTATTCGTGAACAGTGTTATGTAAAACAGTGAACTCGAACAGTGTTATGTGAAAACAGTAAACACGAACAATGTTTTATGAACAACATTTAGCTGTAAGGAAATCGTCACCTGATATTTTACGTATCGTTTTCTAAGCATTTTATGTAATAACTCAAATTTTCAATACCATTTCTTTTAATTTATCAGAAATTAAGGGAATGGTAATTTGATTAAATTCACATTTTACGTCTTTTATTTTGTCGTTGTTCGAAGCAGAAATTGGTTTCAAGAGCCAAATGTGTGTTATTTGATTAAGTTCATTTGACCCAAGAGTTGATTTTTAATCCGTCACTCTTTTCAGGAAACTTCCTTCACGAAAGTCGTAGAATTCGTCAATACGAATTCGTAGACGCGCAACACGCTTTAATCGGATGTCATATGTGGAAATTGTTAGTAACGGAAGTTTGATTTCCGATTTTGGAAATAGTATAAAAGGAAGGAGAGGAGATTAGAAATCAGAAAATCAGTTTTTTTTTCCAAAAAAATCAGCTCGGGTACTGTTCACCCGACCCAAAAATCTTTTCCGGCCGATTTCTCCACCATCCGACGTCGCCTCGTGTCGTGCCACCTATCAAACTGACGGGCTCGACGATCTCCATCTTTCGTATATATTGATATGCGAGTTTTATTGTTGTTTTTACTCATACGAGGTGTAAAGTTTACCGGGTTTGTGTTTACAATCCCGGTGCACCAATTCGATGGTGTAGTTGATACTCCACATGTGTAGATTAGCAGGAATTGACGGACCGCTCAGAGGACTTAAAGATATTTAGTTCCAGCTTGTGTGAGGATTTTGTGCGACTTTCTTGTGAGGATTATACATTTCCATTTGTTATAACGTCGAATTATAATTTGGTTTGTAATAATCGGTTTGACTGAGTTGTATTTTAAACTCAGAGATGATACGCTATGGCATTTTAAATGATTTCGATTCATTGAGATTGTTTTGGTGTTTCACGACTTTGGAATTTTGAGTTTTTATGCTCGAAATTTCGGGGTCGTCACATTTTATCATGCTATTAGGTGATCAACGAAACAAGTGAGGGAATTACTTTCAATGTCGTGGAAGTTGCACGCAGAAAATGTAATAACCCGAATTTTTAGAAACTAAATGTCGAGTATTTTTTTTAAGTGTTAAACTTGTGAAATTAATTCAAGACGACAATTGGAGGTTTGCGACATTTCAAAACAAAAACGGAAACGTTCTCGGATCGTTTAATTAGAAAACGTAACGTTACCGCAACGTATAGATCGACTTTTATTCCGTCGCTCAGTTGCAAAAACTTCCTTCACGAAAGTCGTAGAGCTCATCGATACGAATTCGTGGACACGTCATGCGTTCGAATCGGACGTCGGATGCAAAAGTTATTAACGTCGGAAGTTCGTTTCCGATTTTGGAAATAGTATAAAAGGAAGGAGAGGAGATTAAAAATCAGAAAATCAGATTTTTTCTAAAAATCAGATCGGGGTACTGTTCACCCGAGCACGGGTACTGTTCACCCGACTCAAAAACCTTCTCCGGCCGATTTCTCCACCATCTGACGTAGCCTCGTGTCGTGCCACCTATCAAACTAACGGGCTCGACGAGCTCCATCTTTTGGGCTACGCCTTGCACTCCGGCGACAACCACACACGGTGTAGCAACCGCCGGAAGTTACTGCTGTGGCGGCGCCGCCTCCTCCGACCACCATGGCTCAAGATTCTTGGGGGGTTTTGCTTGTCTCAGTCCCAACAACATTCCCACAAAAGGAATCGAGCCAAATCGAAGTGTAAGTACCCGAATCAAAATTTCAATTTCTAGGGTTTGTGAATAGTGCCGATTTCATGTTCTTCGTTGTTTGGACTGTTTAGACTCGGATTTAGACCTTGGTGTCAAATAGGAAGTTGTTGGAAATGTTGATTAGGTTGTGGTGGTGAAATGTTGTGATGATTGGTGGCGGTCGGTGAACAGTAACGCCGAATGAATAGTAACTGTGAATAGTAACTCCGCATAAATAGTGATCTGTAACAGCAGCTGTGAATAGTGATCTGTAACAGTAACTGTGAATAGTGATATGTAACAGTAACTGTGAATAGTGATCTGTAACAGTAACTGTGAATAGTGATCTGTAACAGTAAATGTGAACAGTGGCATGGTAAAACAGTAACTTTGAACAGTGTTTTGGTAAAAATAGTAACTATGAACAGTGGTTTAGTAAAAACAGTGATTAGTAAACATGAATAGTGTTCCGTGAACAATGTTTTATAAACAACATTTAGCTGTGCTGAACTCGTCACCTGATATTTTAAGTATCATTTTCTAAGCATTTATCGTGCTATTAGGTGACTGACGAAGCGAGTGAGGAAATTACTTTCAGGGTCGTGGAAGTTGCACGCAGGAAAGAATGTGAGTAAAATCTCACTTATTTACGAATCTACCCTTGCGGTGATTCCAAGATTTTTGCAAGAGTTTTTAATATTGAATTACGACACGTATACAATATAGTGGATTACGTATATATCGTATAAATGATAATAAGTATATATATATATATATATATAGTTTGCTATATTATATACTGTTATGAATTCATTGGAATTGATCATTTCGAATGATGAGAATTAAATGTTGAGCATGTGATGTGATTTTTGTACAATATGATGTGTGATTATTGTACGTGGTTTTAACATGAGTTTGTTAAAATGTTTTGTCTTCGGACGAGTTTTGTCTTCGGACGAGTTTTTGTCTTCAGACGTGTTTATGAAATATGACATGTATACGATATAATGGATTATATATATATTGTATAAATGGTAAATATGTACATATATATATAGTTTGCTATATAATATACTGTTATGATTTTATCGTGATTTATGTCATTTCGATGATGAGATTTAAATATCGAGCATGTGATTTTGATTTGTACAATATGATGTGAGATTATTGTACGTGATTTTAACATTGAGTTTGTTAAAATGTTGATTTGTCTTCGGACATGATTTTTGGTACAATATGATGTGAGATTATTGTACGTGATTTTAACATTGAGATTGTTAAAATGTTGATTTGTCTTCAGACATGATTTTTGGTACAATATGATGTGAGATTATTGTACGTGATTTTTAACATTGAGATTGTTAAAATGTTGATTTGTCTTCGGACGTGATTGGTACAATATGATGTGAGATTATTGTACGTGTTTGGCAAGTCAGAACCTAGCCTTTGGCCGGGCGAAAGTTACGATACAGTTAGAGCTCTAGTCTGTCTGCCTTAGTACTGCATGTGAGGTAACGGGTGGTTATCTGCTCATGGGTACTCAGATTGTTTTGGATGTTGGGTAGCGGGTGGCTATCCAACGTCGGCGGTGTATTACGAGAGGGGTAACAGATGTGTACCAGCGTTCTTGGTACCCGTAATATAAATGCATTTGGGTAACCAGAAGGGTTACTTAATTTCTCATGAGCGTTTTATTTCATATTTCTTTGGGACAACCAGATGGGCCGTCCACTGACTCATGAGTGCATTTATATTTGTTTGATTTGTGAATTTTCGTATATATTGATATGCGAGTTATATATTTTCATTTTACTCATACAAGCTGTAAAGCTTACCGGGTTTGTGTTTACAATCCCGGTGCACAAATTCGATGGTGTAGTGGATAACTCCGCAGGTGTGGATTAGCGGGAATTGACGGACCACTCAGAGGACTTGAAGTTATTTATCTCCAGCTTATGTGAGGATTTTTTGTGACTATCTTGTGAGGTTGTTGTGAGGATTATACATTTCCATTTGTTTTAATGTTGAATTATAATTTGGTTGTAATAATCGGTTTGACTGAGTTGTATTTTGAACTCAGAGATGATCCGCTGTGGCATTTTAAATGATTTCAATTTCATCGAGATTGTTTGGTGTTTAACGACTTTGAAATTTTGAGTTTTTATACTCGAAATTTTGGGGTCATTACAGAAAATAAGGTGAGTAAACCTCAAAATGATCATCATGATCAAAATAGTGTTATAATTATTGAATTTAGTTTGAGTTGTTACCATAGTCGTGCATCACTAGTTTATAAAAATTATTTTTAAAAAATGTTTTGGTTTAAATTCGTGAACTTGATCGTCTATGGTTCATAGGTAAGTGAAACACTATTTTAATAAATGATTTTGAAAATGTTTTAGTGATTATGGACTATGGTGAATGTGAGTAAATCTAACTATGACGAGTCTACCATTTGCGGTGACTCATAGTTACATTTTTTTGTTAAAAGATCGAACTATGACATGTATATGATATAGTGGGTTGTGTATGTGTATAAAATGGTATGAGTTCTTATATTATATATTGTCACGGTCTTATTTCCAAATGAATTATACTATGACAACTATATTTATTTTATTTGAGCAAGAGTCGCTTTGTTGTAGTACAATAACATGGGTGGATTGTTATTGTATATGGTTTTAAAATTGAGTCTTGTTAAAACGTTTTCTGTCTTCGGATGTGTTTTTTTTGTCTTCGGACATGTTTTCTTTCTTCGGACGTGTTGACAGTATCAAAACCAAGTCTTGGCCATGTGACAGTTACAATTCAGTTAGAGTTCTAGTCTGTCTGTTGGTGTACTACATGAGGGGTAACAAATGGGTTGCCTGGGTCTCATGAGTACCCATATTTTTTAGTGACATTAGGTACAGATGGGCTACCCAGTGTCGGTGTACTGCATGAGGGGTAACAGACGAGTACTTGGGTCTCATGAGTACCCATGTTTTACATGATTTTAGGTAACCAGATGGGTTGCCCAATGCATGTCGGTGTACTGCATGAGGGGTAACAGATGGGTTGTCTGAGTCTCATGAGTACCTATGTTTTTAAATGATTTTTGGTAACAGATGGGTTGCCCAGTGTCACATGAGTACGTTTGTCTTTAAATATTATTTGACATATTTCCTTTGTATGCAATGTATGTTTACTGTTGGTTTACTCATACGGGCTGAAAAACTTACCGGATTTGTGTTTACAATTCTCGTGCACCAATTCGATGGTGTAGGAGATAATTCTGCAGGTGAGGATTAGCAAATTCTGAAGGTTTACTCTGAAGATTTCTTTCTTCTGTTTGTGATGAGGATTTAGTGAATTTTACATTTCCATTGGTTATAATACTGAGGTATAAACTGGTTATGTATTATTCAAGTCGACTGAGTCATGCTGTGGACTCAGTTTTGATACACTGTTATGATAAGATAATTTCAATATATTTGAAATTGTTTTAGAGTTTTCATAGCTTCGAATTCGAATTTTATCATTCGAATTTCGGGGTTGTGACATTCAAGAATTATTTGGTTCATTTGTCGAGATGAACACAGAGATCAACAGTACGTACATTGAACATATTCTTATGTAATAAAAACTGATTGATTTCAAGAAGCTTTTTCTTTTTCAGAGCATTGCCGTTCACTGCTATATTTATCCCGCTTGTTTTAAATTCGGATAGTGAGTGATTTGCTCCTATATATTAGTACCAAGGCTTTCTTGAGACAAGAGCTCATACTTATTATTTGATCAAATCACCGGATATATATACAGTAGGAATCAATGTTTTAAAAAACTCGCCTTAAGACTCGGCTTAAAAAGCTTAAAGCTACTTGCATAACGCCTCTCTTTTTCGGTCTGGACACCGAGGCTCGCATTTTACGCCTTATGTTACGTTTTTTACGCATTTTACTACGCCTTAGAAAATAATCTTTTCAAATATCTTTTTATATTTATTTATAGAATGTGTTTAATTTGAGGAAAACTATCTAAAACGTTTGAATTATGAATTTCATTATATTTAAATGCAATAAATTGGTAAGTTCTTATGTATATTTGTTCTTTTTGTATGTGTATAATTATATATTTACACATTTAACTACTAATTTTTTTTATAGCATAAGGCTTACGCTTTATGCGCCTCAAGTTATAAGGCTCAAGACTCTCAAGCAAACGTCTTGAGGTACGACTTCGCTTTTTAAAACATTGGTAGGGATATGTATAATTAGCTGCTTGCTTGTGCACAACAATGATTGATCAACCATAGATATCAATGAACAAAACTTAAATAGTGCGTTTAGGCTCAGCTGCATGTTAAATACACGCTGGAGTGCTGTAGAATTAACTCAACTAAATGACAGATTTGAGAAGAATTGATGCTAGCACAAAGAAAAGCACGAATCCGAGCCAATCTTAACAAGTCGCTTGCAGAATAGATATACAGTATAGTTTAAACGCTGATGGAACAAATTTAACATATGTAGATGATTATATGCATCCTCAAGTCTTTAGCAGGCAGCTAGGGATCAGATTTGGTTCCGTAACAGATATTTGTGAACACTTGTATATAGATTTTTATTCTTTCTTTTCTCTTCAGCGTTAAGATTTTGGGCGGAGATAGTGTTCTGTTAGTTGTGGTATCTAGAAAAGCAACGTTAAAGAAAGCTATCGCATATGGCCTGATAAGCCTCATCGATCCCTTCTCTTCCTCATCTTTTCTTTCCGCGAGAGAGAATCTGTGCATGGTCTGTACCTCACGGCCTCACCAACCCAGAAAAACCATAATCTTAGATTTGTGATGCCACGATCCGACCTCGCATTCTTTATCTTGAAATTTATATAGCTATAAAAGTTGACATTCTTGTCCCAACTTACACCACCCGCCATCATGACACTATACGAGTGCTGATCACTGGTCAAGCAGTTGAGCACATATAGTGTCTATACCTCTCCTTTATCACATAACGTAGATCTTATCCCTGTCTTATCAGGTTCTTTCACACACACAATAAACCCTGTGATGTACGGTCCAGGAGCCCTATGGAAAGCTTTCAAATCTCTAGCTGCTCCAAGTTGGGGCAATTTTAAAATCAATCTCTGACGAGATAAAAATCCACAAAGCATTTAGTGATTTAGCAGAGATTTTCTGTATAAGTTTGACGTTCCATGACTTCCATCAACATTGTGGGCAATATTCCAATTGGGGAAGGCTGGGAAAAAAATTTTTAAAGGGGTCTTTTTTATTTTATTTTAAATTTGATGCATGGGGAATATAGTCCTGTATCTTCTCGATCGAGATGACTTATATATATAACGTATATATTAACCATAGAGAACTAGCTAGTCTATCCACTATTTACTTAATTAGACAGTCAATTAACTTCACTTTACAAAATATAAGCTAGAACTCATTGTAAATGGTATTTCTATGTGTATAGTATAGGATGCAATACAGTGTACATACATAGATTTTCGGTTTCAAGCGTTTGCTTTCTGTGTCCCTATCATGATTGGATTCGAGCTAAGAAGTAAAAGGAGGTCCCAATTGGATAAATCAAACTATTCTCTTCGACTCAGAAAATATTCCAGCTGCAGATCATAGATAGAAACTGCAGGGGACTATGATCATATATCAAACCAACTTTTTTTAAGAAAACAAGCATCTGTCTGAGAAAGCAAGTAGTAAATCATTTTCCCTCGTTACTAATGACAATGAAGCAGGTATACATACACAGTCAAGTGATGTAAAATAAGGCACACAGCACCAAAATGAGAGACGATAACGAAGAACAAAATGCCATGTTGTGTGAAGCAAGTCATGGAACCTATTTAGGATAAGAATTAATCCAAAGCCGTACCAAGGACACGCCTCTATTTCTGTATGTTAAAAATCGACAATGTGCATTTGAACTTTGATTCTCCTAGCTAGTGAGTGCAGCTTTTGGATAGCTGTCTAGAAAGATCGATCAAATATCAAATCGGACATTCTTATTATCCTTCATTACCAAATCCCTTTAACCGTTTAACGTACTTTTAGGCGATTCCAATCAACTCTCACCCGGCCATCTCTTATATATACACTACCCTGGCACACCAAACTCCCAAACACATCAAACCTCACCTATCAACATTCTTCATACAGCTCCAAGATCTCTACCTATTTCCTCTCAATCTATTCAACACATTTCACTTAATTACCAACCCACCATTGCCATTAGCATAAACTCTAATTTGCCTTCAAGTCATTAGATTTTCACTTGTTCATCACCGGAAGAAAGCTGCTAGCTAGCGATGGAGTCAGTGACAAAGATGGTGTCCGAGAGGCCAGTGGTGGTCTTCAGCAAGAGCTCATGTTGCATGAGCCACTCAATCAAGACCTTGCTTTGCGACTTTGGTGTGAACCCAGCAGTGTATGAGCTTGATGAGATACACAGAGGGAGAGAAATAGAGCAGGCTCTGTTGAGGCTTGGATGCAACCCATCGGTGCCAGCTGTGTTCATTGGTGGCGAGTTTGTTGGAGGAGCAAACGAGATCATGAGTCTTCATCTTAAGCGCACCCTAATTCCCATGCTAAAGCGCGCTGGTGCTTTATGGGTTTGATCAATCTAATCAAGTTAACCGAGTACCTGCATGACAAGCACGCTAATAAGAATGTTAATTGTGCACGAGAAATATACGATATAGAGTATGTGAGAGTTCCTCTTCCAATAAGGCTAACTATAGCTACTTGATTTGTACCAAGTATGCTTAATAGCTGTTTTGTAACCCATATAACACTTGGTGTTATTTTCCCAGACACCTTGGATGGTTATTAATATATATTAGCGCTTTATGAAAACTTACTGGAAGGGTGTAGCAAGAGTACTACTCTCATGTACGTGTCTTGTATTGATGTAGGTGAAAGTACGTGCGCTAGCTCTAATGCTCAAGTAATTTTGATAGTTCCAACTATATAAATTAAGATTGCGCTATAGTTGTTTGAGTATGCCAGTACGTACGGTACTGATCGAGTGATCGATATTGGTTTTTAATGAAGATGCATGCAGTAAGGTGATCGACCTTGTAATAGAATAACTGCGGTGCGTGAAACAACGACATACATACATGATACGAGTTGAAATATTGGTATGAAACAATTGGGTTATAATTAGCATGTTGCATGTATGCAATGAATTTGTGATTCGTGAAGAGTTCATAGTTGCTCTGATTCCAAACGATCGAAAGAGGCTGTAGCCACATGCATGCAATCGTAGTATAATTTCAGCTGAAATCTCAGCGTGAGTAAAATTTATAAGTAAAAAGTAATGAAAGAGTAAAGTACGTACGTATGAAAAGCCGGAAGAATTATGCAACCACTTTCCTACATATATTTTATTAAGAATTGAAATTAGAGAAACTTCAGATCCACAATGACGTGTTACGTATATAAGTACTCACAATAAAATCTGGAATTCAACTCATGCACCAAGTATGTTATCTGGAGATAAACCATACTTAGCAACATTTCTTTCTTTTTTCGTTTCTTGTTTTGGAGAAGAGTCAGAAGACATAGTTAGCAACATTTCCATCTATATGTTTTCTAAACATTGTGTTGTGATTTGAGGTCACGGTGCATTTGTGGCAATAAAGACTCCAGTCCAGAGTTGGATTAGTTAGCTTCCATTTTCTTAAGAACATAGATATTAGCTGAAAAAAAATCGGAAATCGAAAATTAATTAGATGGCAACGATAATTCTTATTTAATTTTTAAAATTTCTAATTATTTACTTTAGTCTATTATTTTCTACCTTAAGTTTTCATAATTAGCCAATTACTGCTCTAAATTAGTAATACGAACATCATTCCAAAACTATATAGCCAAAATTATGAAAAAAAGGTCTAAAATATAGTAAATCTTAAACGTACAAATTTGTATAACACTTCATCGATCACTTCATTATTTTCATGCAAGATGCTTATGTCCTATTAAGTAAGAGATAACCACGCCGTGATATGTTAGCTAGGGCCAAGGAAACCTAAGATGCTGACTCTTGGCTTCCCCATTGGGCCAATTAAATGATCAATTAAATTGTCAAAAGAATTTTGCAAAAGACTTCTACAAAGAATATGTATACGTATGATTGTCAAAAAAGAATATGTATACGTACAGAGATATACTAGTACTAGCTACAAACACATGCAATTGACATTGAAAATGGCATGGTGGATAATTTGGGGGACCTCCTTTCTGATTCCATATATGTACGACGAAATGTGTTTATCGTCCAGAACGCGTCGTGAAATTAGTGATCGGGAGGAAGGTATTCCTTAGCTCAAGCATACAGACAAACCTTACTTCTGTTTGATCTCTACTATATATATATTCATGTATTCTCTATTTTCCATCTTGCATAGTTGATTTCTGTTTCCTTTTCATCAATTGGATGCGAATCCAACAGGAAAAGGAGGTCCCAATTGGATAAAATCCAACTGTTGTTTCCAACTCAGTAGATAGCAGCAGATCGAATAGAAAGATCGACACGCCAAAAAAAATCCATGCCCACCAGGCCATAATGGAAAACGAACCACCTGCAGATCTTACATAGGAAGAAAGCTAGGTTAAAGCAATATTGCAGAAATGTGATGGAAACTAGTTAAGATAAGAATGTGAAGCCGTACAAAGGACACGTCTCTATTCATTTCCGTATGCAAATATTCGACAATGTGCATAATCCAGTCCATTTTAGTTTGATTCTCCTCGGTGCAACTTTGGCAGTCCAATAACGATCGATCAAAGTCTATGAAATCAAATATTTGATCGAACATTCTAGCTAATTTTAACTTGCTTCTATCTGTTTGTGGCTCACAAGTCACAATGCCAATCCATGCCCTCCCACCGATCACAGCACCTATATAAACACCTCCCTTACACCCCAAAACTCACAAATAACATCACTCATTTATACATTCCTCGCAAATCTGTAATCTCTATCTATTTCCTCTGACTTAGCTTATATAGCACCTTTCACAATTTATCACAACCTAGCTAGCTAAGAGCCTAAGAGAGTGGCATTTCATACACTTTTCGAGCCTTTCGATCGATCCTTAACTCGTTGCTTTGTTGACACTGTCTTCATATTTCACCGCTGAAAAGACAGCAGCTCGCTATTTAGAAAATGGAGGTTGTGACAGAGATGGCTTCTGAGAGACCCGTTGTGATCTTTAGCAAGTCCTCGTGCTGCATTTCTCACTCAATCAAGACCTTGCTTTGTGATTTCGGTGTCAACCCAGCAGTGCATGAGCTTGATGAGATGCAAAGAGGGAGAGAAATAGAGCAAGCTCTGTTGAGGCTCGGATGCAACCCATCTGTGCCCGCTGTGTTCATTGGTGGTGAGTTTGTTGGCGGAGCCAATGAGATCATGAGTCTTCATCTTAAGCGCTCCTTAATCCCCATGCTTAAGCGCGCCGGTGCTTTATGGGTTTGATCAATCTAATCATCAAGTTAACCACGTACTTAATTATGCACTAGGGATGTAATGTATGTGGATGATAATAATAAATATGACATAGAGCTTGCGATCTAGAGTTCGGTTGTGTCTAATAAGCTGCATGGCTTTTTTTGTAATCCCATGCAAGTAATAGTGATCTGCATTCTCAAACAAGTTGTAAGTTGTAACCAATGACATTTGTCTTTAATGCAGTATAAATAAATATTATATGATGCTTTATGTGAAAATGGCAAAGGACTTGCACGATAAGAAATTAAGAATTGTATACATGTATGTCAGATTAGCAGCAAGCCAGCAAATGCTATATCCAATATATTAATTCAATGATTTTTTTTTTGTGATGAAGAAGCTATAGTTTCTCCAATATTCACGTACAATTGAGATGGGTACATCCGTACATGCATGCAGCCTAATGCAATCCTAGTATTTGAACTGATACTGTTACGACCCCGAACGACCCCGAAATTTTAAGTATGAAACTCAAATTTCGAAGTCATGAAAAACGCTAAAACAAATCTCAATAAATCGAAATCGTTTCAATCTCAGTGGATCATTACTGAGTTCACAATACAACTCAAACAAACCAATTATTACAAACCAAATTTATAATTTAACATTACATCAAATGGAAATGTAATAATACTCACAAATTCTCATAAAAAAATCCACAAATAAATCCTCACCACAAGCTGGGAATAAATAACTTGAAGTCCTCTGAGCGGTCCGTCATTTCCCGCTAATCCACACCTGCGGAGTTATCCCCTACACCATCGAATTGGTGCACCGGGATTGTAAACACAAACCCGGTAAGCTTTACAGCTCGTATGAGTAAAAACATCAATAAAACTCGTATATCGCCATATACAAAAATCCACAAAAATATCAATTATAAATGCACTCATGAGTCAATGGACGGCCCATCTGGTTGTCCATAAATATGAAAATAAAAGTGCAGATGAGAAATTAGGTAACCCCTCTGTTTACCCAAATGCATTTATAACACGGGTACTCATGAGCGCTGGTATACCTCTGTTACCCCTCAGGTAGTACACCGCCGACATTGGGCAACCTCCTGCTACCCAACATCCAAAAAGATGAGTACTCATGAGCCAATAACTCATATGTTACCTAACATGCAGTACTCCGGCAGACAGACTAGAGCTCTAACTGTATTGTAACTTTCGCCCGGCCAAAGGCTAGGTTCCGACATGCCAAACACGTCCGAAGACAAAACGTTTTAACAAACTCCATGTTAAAACCACATACAATAATCATCGCCTCATATTGTACAATTAAATCGACATGCTCATTATATAATCTCATCATTAAAATGAATATATTCACAACGAAATCATGACAGTAAATAATATAGCAAACTATATATATGTACTTATTTACCATTAATACGAATATATATATATATATTCCACTATATCAACTACATGTCATATTTCATTCTTTAAACTTTTGCAAAATCTTGAATCTCCGCAAGGGTAGATTCGTAAGTAAGTGAGATTTTACTCACCTTATAAACTCGTGCGTAATTCCACAATTTCCGAAAATAATTCTTTTTCTTGATTTATCGATCACCTTGAAAAGATAAGAAAAGAATTCAGAATCGTTACGTAAACCTTTAAATGCCGAAACAGTAATAATATGCTATTGTTTAGCAATTTCTGGTTTTACGAATTTACTGTTCATGGGGTTTACTATTCACGTATTTCTGTATAAATACACATCAATTACATATTCATGTATGGTATACATACTGTTTACGTATTTCTGTAAGTATAAATACTATTCAAATGTAAACACTGTCTCAGTAAATAATAATTACTGAGTTACCCTTCCGAAATTACTTTTTACATTTACTGAAAAGTAATTTATATTTACATTTACTGCACGTAAAATAAATTTATATTTACTGTACGTAAATCACCTTTTTACATTCACCGTCGTAAAAATAAATTTTTACAATTTTACTGTTTGAAAACACTATTCACGCGCCACTTATTGTGGCAGCGCGTGGGGCACACGCGCCGAGCCTAAGGCCGGCGCGTAGCACGCCACCGCCGCCCCAAAATCCCTCCTTTCTTCCCCCTCTTCCTCCCCACGGCCTCACGCCGCCCCTAGACTACTTCACACCCCCACACGCGCCGTCTAAGGCGGCGGTAACCCCACCTACTCCTCCAATCTTCATCAAAACAACTCGAAAATCATCCACAATCATGACAACCAATAATTGAACGCATCAATACCTAGATCGGAGCTCGAATTGCACCGGAAGTGGTTACTGGTGAGCTTCTCGCAGAAACTCCACTCGTCGATGTGGCTCTTCGGCGGCGAGGCGAGGCACGGCGAGCTTGAGGGTTGCAGCGGAGGGTCACGCGATGTTCTAGGGACCGGCGGTGAGGGACACGGCGGCTTGGAAGCGGATATTGCGGTGCGATGCAGAGGGAGGCTCGGGGAGAGAGGAAAGGCTCTTGGCGGCGAGACGGAGCGTCGCAAGCTCGGGGTTTGGAGAGGAGAGTCACGTGATCCTTCTGAGCTAGGCGGTGAGAGTCACGAACGGCGGGAGGGTGGTGGATTGGCGGTGGGTTTCTCTGAGGGGGAAGAGGGCGATTTTCGGGGAGAGAGAGAGAAGGGAGGCGCGGGTGAAATGAGAGAGAAGGGTTTCCAAAAATGGAAACCCTACTTCAGAAAAATTCCCTTTTATACTCCTCTCCAAAATCGGAAACTAACTTCCATCGTTAATAACTTTCACGTACAATGTCCGATTAGAACACGTGACGTGGCCATGAACTCGTATCGACGAGTTCTACAATTTCCGTGAAGGAAGTTTTCACAAACAAGCGACGGAATAAAAGTCGATATCCATATCGCGGAAACGTAACGTTTTTCTAAATAAACGTTCCGAGAACGTTCCCGTTCTTGTTTCGAAATGTCGCAAACAACCAAATTTCATTTTAAATAAATTTTACAACTTATAAAAATTAAATCAAACCAAAAATCATTCTGAAAATTCGGGTTATTACAGATACCCCAAGTATGAATGGAGAACACTTGATTATATATCTTCTACGAATTGTGCAGTGATTTGAGATCATAGTACAAAAGGTAAAGAACTAAACGTGGTAGACTAGTGAATTTCAAATTATTAGTATATGATCGATGCTCATTATATATGGTTTTCTGTCTAAAAAGTAAAGAACTCTAATTCTTTGTTCCAACCTAAGTAGCACGGATACGGACACAAGTGTCCGTATTGGACACGATTCGATATTTAGACACGGCATATAGAAATATTTTTAGACACGAACACGTGGTGGACACGTTAATTAAATATTTTTTTAATATATTTATTTATTTAAAAGTATTTAGATGTATATATGTCAAAGTGTGCATTAAAATGAAGAAAACATAACTTGTTGGAATGACTAAGGACTTGATCAGTACCTTGGATAACCAAGGTTCGAATTCCACCACAAGCATTCTTATTTTTATCACGAGTGTCTCTCCTTATATATATATATATATATATATATTAAAGTGTGCATAAATATAATAAAAACTGCATCTGTTAGAATGGTTGAAAAGTTGTTGGGTGCCTTGGATGACCAAAGTTTGAATTTCACCATAAGCGCTTTTCACTTTTATTATGAGTTGGTGCGTGTCCGCGTGTCCGATTTAGATACTCATGTGTCCGAATTCGTGTCCGTGTCGGACAAGCAACCCAAATGACGTGTCTGTGCTTCATAGATTCCAAACAATCTGAACTTTAAGCTACAATAATAAGTGTTATTTAGAGACATGTCATAATAATGATAGTACGTGGTCACATGGGCGGACCACGTGGGGGCTGTTGACCCCACTCATTTTGACACTCAATTTTTTTTAAAATCAATGTATAAGATATATATATATATATATCTTCATATACACTTATTGTAGGCTATTATTCATAATTTGGTGCGTCTAGTTATTGATTGCTCACTTATTCCCTTCATACTTCTATTAATTGGTTCAGAAGTTTTGATAATTCTAGTATAGGTTGGTGTTAGGATTTTAGCTTTAGTTATTGTTGTATTTTGTTTTCTTCATCGAAACTAAACAGTTTTTTTTCTCCTACCTCCACATACTGAATTTTCTGTTTAATCCTCTTTAATCAACAATCAAATCTTCAAACGCAACCTTTTTTCCTACCCAATTTCTCTCTATTTGTAACGACCCTAAAATTTCGAGCCTAAAAACTCAAAATTTCAAAGTCGTTAGAACACCAAAACAATCTCAATGAAATCGAAATTATTTAAAATGCACAGCGGATCATTACTGAGTTCTCAATACAACTCAGAAAACTAATTATTACAACCCAAATTTATAATTCAACATTACATAAGATGGAAATGTAATAATCCTCACAATCTCTCACAAAACTCACAATAAAACCACACCAATTCTCACACTCAAATCCACGCTAGAAACCTCACCACAAGTAGGATACGAACGACTTCGAGTCTCTGGAGTCGTCACCCGATCTCTACTAATCAACACCTGCGGAATTATCCCCTACACCATCGAATTGGTGCACCGGGATTGTAAACACAAACCCGGTAAGCTTATAGCTCGTATGAGTAAAATGACAATATAATTTGCATATCAATATATACGAAAATCATAAATCAACAAATATAAATGCCCTCATGAGTCAATGGACAGCCCATCTGGTTGTCCCAAAAACAATATATGAAATGGAAGTGCTCATGAGAAATCGGGCAACCCATCTGGTTACCCAAAAACATTTATAATACGGGTACTACTGAACGCTGGTACACATTCGTTACCCCTCACGTAGTACACCGCTGATATTGGATAGCCACCCGCTACCCAACATCCAAACAATCTGAGTACCCATGAGCCGATAACCACCCGTTACCTCACATGCAGTACTACGACAGACAGACTAGAGCTCTAACTGTATCGTAACTTTCGCCCGGCCAAAGGCTAGGTTCCGACTTGCCAAACACGTACAATAATCTCACATCATATTGTACCAAAAATCAAGTCCGAAGATAAATCACATTTTAACAATCTCCATGTTAAAATCAAGTACAATAATCACACATCATATTGTACAAATCAAAATCACATGCTCGATAAAATCTTGTCATCAAAATGACATTATCACGATAAAATCATAACAGTATATTATATAGCAAACTATATATATGTATTTATTTACCATTTATACAATATATATATAATTCACTATATCATATACATCTCATAATTTATAAACACGTCCGAAGACAAAACGTTTAACAAACTCTATATTAAAATCACATGCTCGTCATCGAAATGACCTATTTCAAATGAATTCATAACAGTATATAATATAGCAAACTATATATATAAGTACGTATTTACCATGTATACAAATATATATATTCCACTATATCATATATATGTCGTATTTCAATATTTAAAACTCTTGCAAAAATCTTGAATTCACCGCAAGGGTAGATTCGTAAATACGTGAGATTTTACTCACCTTATCGACTCGAGCGTAATTCCACAATTTCCAAAGATAATTCATTTCCTTGATTTATCGATCACCTTGAAAAGATAAGAAAAGAATTTAGAAACGTTTCGTAAACCTTTAAATGCCGTAACAGTAATAATCGGTTACTGTTCAGCAATTTTCGGTTTTACGAATTTACTGTTCACTGAGTACTATTCACTGTTTTACTATTCACGTATTTATTATTTATGTATTAATGTATAAATACACATCCAATATGTATCTCTGTACGAGTACATACTGTTTACGTATTTCTGTACGTATAAAATACTATTCAAATATACATACTGTCTCAGTAAATAATAATTACCGAATTACCCTTCCAAAATTACTTTTTACCTTTACTAAAGTAATTTACATTTACATTTACCGTACGTAAAGAAAATTTACATTTACCGTATGTAAATCACATTTTTACATTTACCGTACGTAAAAATAAATTACAAAATTACCCTTTTTGGAAACACTGTTCACGCCGCCGCACGTGGCGGCGCGTGGGGTGCACGCGCCACCTTCGGCAGGCCGCGCGTGGCGCTCATGCGCCACTCACGGTGACACCGCGTGGGACACACGCGCCGAGCCTAAAGTCGGCGCGTAGCACGCCACCGCCGCCCTATTTCACTCCTTTCTCTTCCTCTTCTAACCTGCACGGCCCAAGGCCACCCCCACACTGCCTCACGATCTCACACGCGCCGCCTAAGGCGGCGGTGCTCCATTCTCCTCTACACCTCCGATTCTCCTCCGAAATCCTTCCAAATCGATTCCCAATCTTCCCAATCACTCCCAAAACATCATACAATCACACACAACAATCAATTTCATCAAACCTTACCTAAATCGCACGGTGGAGTCTTCGATTCATCGTCGAGCAGTGGCGAGCGGGTGCGAGGCTCAGCGAGCTTGAGGGTTGCAGCGGGGGTCACGCGGTGCTCCAGGGTCAGGCGGTGAGGGACAAGGCGGCTTGGAGGCGGAGATCACAGTGCGATGCAGAGGGAGGCTCGGGGAGAGAGATGGAGGTCTCGGCGGCGAGCCAGTGCATCGCAAGCTCGGGGGTTAGAGAGGAAGGTCGCGCGATCCTTCTGAGCACGGCGGTGCGGCCCACGGAGGGCTGGAGGGCGAGATCGCCGATGGGGTCGTTCGGAGGGAGAGAGAGCTCGAGAGAAGAGAGAAAGCTCGAGGGAGGCGCGGGGTATGAGAGAGAGAATAGGGTTTCTGAAAATGGAAACCCTATTCTGATTAATTTCCTTTTATACCCCTTTCCAAATCGGAAACTAACTTCTATCATTAATAACTTCCACGTTTGACGTCCGATTAGAACGCGTCACATACTCACGAACTCGTATCGACGAGCTCTACAACTTTCGTGAAGAAAGTTGTCACAACCGAGCGACGGAATAAAAATCGATATATATACGTTGCGGTAACGTTACATTTTGCGAATTAAGCGTTCCGAGAACGTTTCCGTTTTTAGTTTCGTAACGTCGCAAACAATTACATTCATTCTAATTAAATTTCTCAACTTGATAGATTCCAAATCAAACCAAATATTGTTCGAAAAAAAAAACTAGGGTTATTACACTATTTTTTTATTACGTTTAACACCGCCCCCCCCTCCAGCGGCGGAAAAATCCCCCAAATTATTTTTTGCCCCCACTTATGAATTGTTTTGCGTCTGCCACTGCGTGGTCATAACTACGCAATTTTGCGTCAAGATTCGTCAATAACTGAAAAAATGAAAATAATAATTTATGAAAGCAAACATTCTACGTATGTATGTGACATAATAGTTTTCTTATTAATTAAACTATCCCCTTGTGTGGTATCAAAACTTCAACCCCAGATATATAATAAATCCACAATCTCAAAACACACAACATATATAAGAATATCTTAATTAAGTGAAGTGCAGTTGACATTTACACACGTGCTAATGTATTAGCTTCATATCTAAAATTAATTTAACAATAGGCACATCTGTTATAAAAAATTGGGAAATTAGCCATATTACAAATTTATAGTTGTATTTCAAAATGAGGTTACATGCATGCACTTCTGCATTTCACATTCTCAACATATGCATGATCCATTTTATGCCTAAATTAAATTGATCCGGCTGGGGTCAAGTAACCCTAGAAGCTAGCTGACCCTTGGGCATCCTCATCTTAACCATCTGATCCCAACTCTTTTATTCGGTAAAAAAAAAAAAAACTGACCCTTGGCCCCTAGTTGAGCCATTATATATCTCCGGTGATCAATCGAGTTCACTAAAGCATTTTGCACTAGACTTTCACAAAGAATAATATGTATACCCATACATAGCTAGTACTAGAGTAATGCCGACATGCAATATTTGAGACTTCCGGAAAGACATAGAGGAATTAGATCGAGGATAAATTGTTGGACCATCACATATGGTACTGATCGATCTATCTAGCTACCTTTCTCATTCCATGTACGAGATTTGTGTTTTGGTCAGGAACGTGTCATCAAACTTCAAAAGTGAGAGCGTTCCATAGCTCATGGTCTCATGTTGATAGATATGTGTACTTACGCTTTCTGATGCACAAAACCTAACTTCCTTCAGTATGTTTGATCTCTACCTCATGTATATGCATGCATTCTCTATTTTCAGCAGCTAACTTTCAGTTTCCTTTTCGAGAATTGGATGCGAATCCATTAGCAAAAGAAGAGGTCCCAATTGGATCGGATAAGTCCAACTACGTACTGTTTCCAACTCAGAAAGATAACAAGTAGATCGAATAGAAAGATCGGTAGCTATAGAGAATCCATATGAACCAGGTCGATCATCGTGGAAAATGAGCCAACTGCATATCTAGCTACATAGGAAGAAAGGATAAAGCAATTACAGAAATGTGATGGAAACAAGTTAAGATAAGAATGTGAAGCCGTACAAAGGACACGTCTCTATTCATTTCCGTATGCAAAATATTCGACAATGTGCATAATCCAGTCCATTCTAGTTTGAACGATATTCTCCTGAGTCCAACTTTCGCAGAGTACGTAATCAAGTGATGATCAGTTATAATGTGTGAAAAAAAAAATACATATCTATTCGATCGCGAACATTCTCATTTTCCTTCGATCACCATCAAAATCTCTTTAACTTGCTTTTCTCTGTCTGAAAGCAAAGAATTCCAATGTCAATCCATGCACTCTCAGTCTCTCACCCCATCTAGTTCCTATATAAACACCATTCCATCACACCCAGTGGCGGATCCAGGATCCGGTACCTGTCTAGGCTAGTTAAAAATCTTTTTATTTTTTAACAATTTCTTATTGTATACGAGACTCATCCAATGCTTCACAAAATTAATATACAAGAGATTTTAATGTTTTTTTAAAAGCTTTACGATATTGTCATTCAATAGAATTTAAAAAAGGGAAAATGATACAATGACCCAATCCTTTTCAATGTTGATACTGGATGAAGGTGATTTTTTTTTGAAAATGAAGGTGAAGGAAAAAGAGAAGGAAAAAAATCTTGCTTGTTAACAAAGCTTTAAAGGAAGAAAAAAATTATGAAAATGAAAAAGGAAAAAATTCTTACATGTTAATAAAGCTTTAAAGAAAGATGAAAACTAAAAAACTGAGTGCAGGGAGAATCGAACCTCTATCACACGGAGGAAGATGAATCAGTCACTTAACCAATTGAACAAAGCCTACATTTCTTACCGCTTGAGCCCAGACAGCCTACCACTTAGATCCGCCTCTTATCACACCTAAGAGATCACATACACAACGAAGCTCAGCCTTCCTCACAGAGCTCCAGTTTCTATACCCTCTAACTTAATTAGCTTATCAACTCCTTTCACAAATTACGGAAACCTAAAAGCTGCATTCCACATAATTTACTTCTTAATCTATACCTTTTCGCTATATACATTGTCTCGGCAGTCGGCAATCAACGGTCCAGTTCACTATTTATTAGCAATGGAGGCGGTGACAAAGATGGTTTCCGAGAGGCCGGTGGTGATATTCAGCAAGAGCTCGTGCTGCATATGCCATTCGATCAAAACCTTGCTTTGCGATTTTGGGGTCAACCCGGCAGTGCACGAGCTTGATGAAATGCAAAGAGGAGGAGAAATAGAGAGAACTCTTTTAAGGCTCGGATGCAATCCATCCGTGCCGGCGGTGTTCATTGGCGGTGAATTCGTGGGCGGAGCCAGTGAGGTCACGAGTCTTCATCTGAAGCGCTCCTTAATCCCCATGATGAAGCGCGTTGGTGCATTATGGGTTTGATCATGTAATCCCACATCGACCAACGAAGATGTCACAACTCGGAAATTCGAATGATAAAAATTCGAACTCGAAGCCATGAAAACTTTAAAACAATCTCAAATACATTGAAATCATCTTATAGTCACAGCGTATCGTAACTGAGTTCATAGTACGTCTCAACCGATTTGATTATTACAAAACCAGTTTACAATTCAAGTATTATAACAAATAGAAATGAAAAATCCTCTCAATCCTCACCACAAATAGAATTAATAAACTTCGAAAATCTTTAGAGTAGCCCTCTATTTCTGTTAAGGGAAAAACTTGCGTACAAACTAATATGTACGCGTACGCACAAACTCTCATTTATTTGCACACTTTGGAACTATAAATACATGATTTTAACCGTTTAAAAGTTTAGTTTATTACTAAAGATCATTTCTGTAAAAGATCAACTTAAACAAAAATTGTTTGCTTTGTCGATTGCATCAAACAAATGAACGGTTATGGTGAAAGTTAGTAGTCTCATGATCAACCGTCAATTTGTTTGATGCAATCGACTATGAAGACGATTTTTGTTTATGTTGATCTTTTACATAAATGATCTTTAGTAATAAACTATACTTTTGAACGGTTAAAATCATGTATTTATATTCCCAAAGTGTGCAAATAAATTAGAGTTTGGACGCACGAGTACATACTAGTTTATACGCAAGTTTTTCCCTTCTGCTAATCCACACCTGCAGAACTATCCCCTATAACATCGAATAGGTGCACCGGGATTGTAAACACAAACCTGGTAAGCTTTGCAGCTCGTATGAGTAATCAACAGTATAACACACATAATATACAAAAGAAAATACATATGACATATAAATATAAATGAACTCATAAGACACAGGACGACCCATCTGGATGTCCAATAATATCTGAAAATATATGTACTCATCAGACATTGGGCAACCCATATGTTTACCCAAATTACATTTATAATACGGGTACTCATGACACTCAGGTACTCATCTATTACCCCTCATGCAGTACGCCCTCAGATACTGGGCAACCCATTTGTTACCCAATATCACAAAAATATGGGTACTCATGAGACCCAAGTAACCCATCTGTTACCCCTCATGCAGTACTCCGGCAGACAGACTAGAGCTTTAACTGAATCGTAACTGTCACCGGCAAATGCTTGGTTATGGTACTGCCAACACGTCCGAAGACAAAAAACAAAACGTTTTAACAAGACTCAAAGTTAAAACCACTTACAATAACAATCCACACATGTTATTGTACACAACCAAGCGACTCTTGCTCAAATAAAATAAATATAGTTGCCACAGTAAACTCATTTGGAAATAAGAACGTGACAGTATATAATATAACAACTCATATATATGTATCGTATTTACCATTTATACACATACACAACCCACTATATCATATACAGGTCCTGGTTCGATCTTTTAAATAAAACATAAATGTGAGTCACCGACAAGAGGAAACTCGTCATAGTGAGATTTACACACCTTATTTTCCTGAGCGTAATTTCCACAATATCAAAAGCAAATTCTTCACTCGTTTTGTCAGTCACTTAGTTGTATAATAAAATGGTTAGAAACGTTATGTAAAACCTCAGATGCCGAATCAGTTCCACTGTTTACTGTTTAACAAATTACGTTTTTATGTAATTACTCTTCATGTAAATACTATTCACATATTGTTGTTCACCAATGTACTGTTCATTGTAATTACTGTTCACGTAAATACTAATCACCGATTTACTATTCATAAATTACTTTTACAATTATTGCTCAGAAATTAATTTTACAATTACTACTCATAAATTACTTTCATAATTTACCGTGCATAAATTACTTTTATAATTTAATGTACATAAATTACTTTTTTTTAAATTACAGTTCCAAATTTACTGTTCACGCGCCACCCTCCGACAGCCGCACGTCGCGCTCACACGCCACCCACAGTAACAGTGCGTGACATCACACACAACCCTCAAAACTCACACAATTCACTCCCTACGCCGTCCCCGGTCATTAACCGATCCTTTGCTTCTCCCATGCGCCTCCACAGACGGCGGCACGCCCTCCACCACCACCTCCGGTCAAAACTCCAAAAAACAACAAACACCCAACATAAAAAGTGAAGAGCATGATGAGGAGGTCACAACAATACCTTCAATTCGCCTTACGCCGGTCAGAAACCGTTGGAATCGCTGCCGCAAGAACCCGGATTGGGATTTGGATATCGTAGCAGTTGCAGCTCGATTTGATCCTCACCTCCGGTGGAATCATGTCGAGGAGGAGGAGGCAGGACTCGCAGTCGTGACCCCGAGCTCCAGCGACGCCGGCGACGTCGAGATCGATGGAGCCGAAGCTGTACTTCGTCGGCACTGCTGGAGCTCCATCTGGGGTGCGTCACCGTCACCACCGGTCGCGAGTCTTCGCCGTGTTATTCCGACGACACCGGCTGTGTCGTGCACGGTGGCTTGTAGAGGAAGCTCGCCGGAGAGAATGGGGAGGCGACAAGAGAGAATCGGGGAGGAAAGAGAGAGGCTGTGGGGTGAGAGAGAGAGTTTCCTGTTTTGAAAACTAGGGTTTTCCAAAAATCTCATTTTATACAATTTCCAAAATCAGAAACCAACTTCCGTCAACAATAACTTTCATGTACGACGTCCGATTAAGGTACGTGATGCGTCCACGAACTCTTATCGACGAGCTCTACAACTTTCATGAAGGATTTTGTTTGGAGGCGAGCGACAGAGTAAAAATCGACTCCCAAGTCGCTGAAACGTAATGTTTTTACATTTTAAATTCCCAAAGTCGGTTTTTATTTCGTTTGACAACGACGAGAAAACCAATAATGCGATTTATTGAATTCTCAAGTAAAATGACAGAAGAATTTTTACAACGCAAACCCGAAAAATCGGGGTATTATAGGACAAGGGGTGATGCGCCTTATATGTACATGCCCACCTCTATCTAATACGAGGCCTTTTGGGGGATCAATGGCTTTGGAGGGGATATGAACTCCGAAGTTAAGCTTCCTCAGGCTAGAGCATTTCTAGGATGGGCGACCTACTAGGAAGTTGCTCGTGAGCTCCCAGAAACAACACTGTAAGGGATATGCCCAAAGCGGACAATATCGTGTTACGGCGGAGCGGTCCCGGGATGTGACAATTAATGTAATACCCTGAATTTTCGGGATGGCTTCGTATAAATTCATGTAAGTTCTTAAACTTGGAAATTGAATACAAATCACATTTTTTCGTTTCCTCGTCGATGACAAACAAAACGAAATCGAATTCGGAAATATAAATTGAAAAACGTTACGTTTTATGTGACTTGAGAGTTGACTTTTATTTCGTCGCTCGTCTCCGAAAACTTATATCACGAAAGTTGTAGAGCTCGTTGATTCGAATTCGTGGACACGTCACACGTCCTGATCGGACGTCGTATGTGGAGGTTATTATCGACAGAATTTGGTTTCCGAATTTGAAAAATGTATAAAAGGGAAGTTTTGGGAAACCGGCTCTCTCTCTCTC
This sequence comes from Argentina anserina, assembly GCF_933775445.1. Lineage (NCBI taxonomy): Eukaryota > Viridiplantae > Streptophyta > Magnoliopsida > Rosales > Rosaceae > Argentina > Argentina anserina. The sequence continues at coordinate 15,791,107 of NC_065875.1, forward strand.
CTCTCCCCCCAGCCTCTCTCTCCCTCTCGACCCCAACCCCCCTCTCAAGAAAATTTCCTCCGTCGATCCCCTCAGCTCCGGCCTCTGTGGCTCTCACCGCTGGTCCCAAGACCACCGCAAGCTCGACCGCTCCCACCCTTAGACGCTACACGCCGCCGCTCGCCGCATCGAATCTCGACCAGCGATTCGAAGATTTTGCAGATTCCGCCGCCGTCCAAACTCCATCTCCGGCTACACCAGAGCACGGGGCCAGCCTACCCTAGCCGATCCTCACCTTCGGTTCGACCTGCAAGTAATTTGGAGCTCAAATCGTGTCGCCACATCATCCTTCGCGAATTCGACCGCCGACGGCATCTCAACCTAGGGTCCAATATAGGTATGAAAATGTCTTAAATCGTGTGATGTACATTTTGTGTGTTGATTGTTTGGTGGGTTGAAGATTTTCGAAGGAGGAGGAGGGAGAGCTCGTGCCGCCGCCTAGGGCGGCGCCTGAGAGAGATTGGAGTGGTGCAGAGGCGGCATTAGGCCGTGGAAGGGAGGAGGAGAGGAGAGGGTTTTGGGTGGTCGTGGGCAAGCCACGTGCGCGATTGGAGTTGGCGCCTGAGCACCACGCGCACCCACTGTGGGCGGCGTGTGAGCGCCACGCGCCGTTGCCGGAGGGTGGCGCGTGAACAGTAATTTTGTAAAAGTAATTTTTGAGCGGTAAATTGATAAAGTAAATTCTGAGCGGTCAATTGTAAAAATAATTTTTTAGCGGTATTTTGTAAAAGTAATTTCTGAACTGTAACTCGTAAAAGTAATTTCTAAATAGTAATTTAGTGAATAGTAATTACAATGAACAGTAAATTTGATGAACAATAATTATGTAAAAACCTTAATTTTGCTGAATAGTAAACAGTTGTACTGTTTCGGCATCTGAGGTTGTATGTAATGTTTCTAACCAGTTTATTATACAATTAGGTGACCTACAAAATGAGTGAAGGAATTGGTTTCGGTATCGTGGAGATTTCGCTTAGGAAAATAAGGTGAGTAAATCACACTATGACGAGTCTACCCTTGGCGGTGACTCATATTTACATTTTATTAAAAGATCGAACTATGACATGTATATGATATAGTGGGTTGTGTATGTGTATAAACGGTAAATACGATACATAGTTGCTATATTATATATTGTCACGTTGTTATTTCCAAATGAGTTTTACTATGGCAATTGTAATCATTTTATTTGAGCAAGAGTCGCGTGGTTGTTGTAAAATAACATGTGTGGATTGTTATTGTACGTGGTTTTAACTTTGAGTCTTGTTAAAACGTTCTTTTTTGTCTTCGGACGTGTTGGCAGTATCAGAACCAAGCCTTGGCCGGGTGACAGTTACGATTCAGTTAGAACTTTAGTCTGTCTGCAGGTGTACTGCATGAGGGGTAACAGATGGGTTGCATGGGTCTTATGAGTACCCATATTTTTGTGATATTGGGTAACAGATGGGTTGTCCAGTATCTGACGGCGTACTGCATGAGGGGTAACAGATGAGTACCTGGGTCTCATTAGTACCCGTATTATAAATGTAATTTGGGAAACAAATGGGTTGCCCAATGTCTCATGAGTACACATATTTTCAGATATTATTGGACATCCAGATGGGCCGTCATTTATCTTATGAGTGCATTTATATTTAAATGTCATCTGTAATTTCTTTTGTATACGATGTGTGTTATATTGTTGGTTTACTCATACGAGTTGTAAAGCTTACCGGATTTGTGTTTACAATCTCGGTGCACCTATTCGATGGTGTAGGGAATAATTTTGTAGGTGTGGATTAGCAGAATTGGAGGGCTATTCTGAAGATTTTCGAAGTTTATTATTTCTATTTGTGGTGAGGAATGAGAGGATTTTACATTTCCATTTGTTATAATACTTGGATTATAAACGGTTTTGTAATAATGAAATCGAATGAGATGTACTATGAACTTAGTTACGATACAATGTGACTATTAGATGATTTCAATATATTTGAGATTGTTTTAGAGTTTTTCATGGCTTCGATTTCGAGTTTATCACTTGAAATTTCTGGGTTGTGATAGATCAATTTACTGATCGATCAAGTTAACCAGATACTTGCATGACAAGAACAATTCAGAACGTTAATTTACTTAATTATGCATGAAATAGATTTAAGTGACAGATGATACTATATCAGATACATATCTAATAAGAGATACGAAGCCTTACCTCTCTTCATATTCCAAGAAGGCCATCTCAGTCTTCATTAGTGTGTTAGTGTAATTGGAAAAAGATTGACGATGACGAATCCTTAATACAAAATTAGGGTTTCAATCTTTCTATTAGTTCTAGGGTTTAACATGTATATATGTGTGTTTTGTAAAATGAACAAAAAAGAATTGTAATTTAATAAGTTGTTGGTCTATAATAGTAATTTTACATTAAGATATTATAATATTTTATTAAATCAATTGTATGTGGGGTGAACAAAATCGATTGTGGGGTGGCAATGACGACCCTTTACTTAATCTATGAGGAGAGTTTACAACTATTGAATAGGCTAATTATCTTTAGGTTAATTAAGTATTAGACAAAAGTGAGCAAAAGTCTCCAGGGCTATATCAAGGGTATGATACACTAAGATCCGTCCCTGAGTACTACAATAATTATCAGTTATAACTCAGTTTTTCCATTAAATCAGTCAGAGGACACTTACAACATAAGAGACCTCACACCAAGAAAAGTTATGACACAAGCGCCAAACAAATGATAGACACATTCATTATAGAATAAGCAGAAAGAAACAAAAAACTACTAATTACAAATCGAGCATTCCATGAAACCCATATAAAAGATATGACCTCACCTAAGGATCTCAATTGGTATGCAACAAATAATATCCAGAGCTAAATAGAAGAATTTGTACACAGTAGAATTAGGTAAGAGCTAAAAAGATTTAAGCAATCTATTTGCCCTTATCAATAGGGCTAACCTTTGCTTCACCAGCAAACCCTCAGAGGCAATGAACCAAGTTTCGTAATCATCATAAACTTCTTAATCTGGGCATATACATGATCAAGGTAGAAGACCACCCCTACCCCTGGGCCTTGAAGAGAAAACGCATAAGCCCTTCTAAGGCCAAGCCCCAACCCGGGCAAGCAGAGCCCAAATCCAAACTGAACCAACCAGAGTTTGGGCCTAGACCTAAGTCCAAAAACCCAACCCCACACACCCAAACACTAGCAGATCCATACCTCATCCTCACAGTCGTTTGCCGGAGAAAAGCTGCAGATTCTTTGACGCCGCCACCAGCGCCACCGCATCCTCCATCATCACGAATTAGACAAGGGTATGATGATTAGTCCCTAGGCGGGTGGAGACAAGGGCATCGCAGTCTTCATGTAGACGGCTCCTTAGTCCCTAAGCTTAGGCACGTCGGGGCGTTTTGGGTAACTAGATCAATGTTATGACCAAACTCATCAACTTCGTTTCGACCTTCCATGAGATGCAAAGACTTAATTAAGTCATAGTCATACATGCATGCATAAGAGGCAGACATTAGGTGATTTAATTCTAATTAAGAGTTCTATAGTAACTGTGTACATCTACACAGCTTTTTGTAATGATATCTTCGGGTAATAAATCTTGCTCCGATTGTAATGCTAGCCTTTTGTAATATTATCTTCGATTAATTGAACCAAATCGGTTATGTTACTAGTAAGTTTCAGTAAAGTGACCTCGATTCTTATTAGTAAAGGGGCTACTGAATATGATCTCATGATATTTTCATGCCTTGGTGTAAGTGTGCAACCATTGATGTTGTCCAGTTCCACTCTCAAAATCTTTGCCACTTTCAACATCATTTTCATTCCAAGATAGGATTCAAAGTTTGAAAGTTGAAACCCTTGAACCTGAGTTGTGGTTATATTGATCCTAGCTTAGTTAATCATCAAAATCATATATGGTTATACCCCTAGCTCCTATCTCTACTTCTCTTCAGGCCAGTTCTTGTTGAAGTTGTGACAAATGAAACTAGATTAGAGTGAAAGAGGAAGAGTAGCAAACTAGCGCGCAAAGCTATGCACAGACTAATCAAGTTTGGCCCCCTGCATGACTATGGTTTATACTTCATAGCCAACAAGTGATGTGATCTTTCCACTGAGAAGGTTCCAACTTCCAACACTTGTTAAACATATAAAACAAATCCCACCAGAGGCCCTACTGCCGCACGCAATAAATGTATAAACCTCGAATGTTTAGACCCAGCTCTCTTCTAAGTTCTAACCCAACGGTCATTCATAAATCATAACTCCCATCTATTATTTTTCTTACAGTCTCAGTAGTTTTTCGCGTTATGGTTTCAGTGAAACAAGTACAGAAAATTTCTAAACATAAAAAGTGATAAAATTTCCTACAATGCAGAACAAGACAACCTCGGCTTCAACTTGCACCAGTTTTGGGCTTCCAGCTCACTCTTGCTAACTGGGTCGCTCGTGATTCTCTCTTTCAGTCACTCTTCACAGTTTCCTTGGTTTTCTCGGCCACCTGAGTTTAAGGTAAGGAAAATTGCTCCTACCCACTAACATTTTAGCTGTTCTGACTTTAGTGCTTCAATTGATTCATGGGTCTGTGGTTCTAATGTTAAAGAATGTACCTTTGTGTCTGATATTTATGGACTTTGGGTTTGAGGTTTAGGCTTAGGAAGTTAACGTTTGTGGTTGTTTAGGGTAGCAGAGAGTTCACTGGTGCAGTTGAAGTTGTTGGTTGACCAAAATGTTCGGATTTTCTCGCAAACGGATGAAGATTGGACGGTGAGTTTGTCTTGTTTGAGCTGTAAAGTTTTCAGCTTCATCTATTTAGATATTTATAATTCGAATTAGAAAATGTGGTCTGTCCTTCATTGATTTTGTGAGTCCAATCTTCTGTATCAGTAAATTTCAGTAATTTATACAATATCAGTTAATCAGTGTATAGGAGAAGCTGAAATTTTTGGTTGAATCATGATGAGGAATCATAGAATGAGATTGTGATAAGAGTTGTAATGATTGTGCTGTTTAGATTGAAAGTCCAGCTCTCAGATTCTACACAGGGAACTAGAAGCCCCATAAGACAGCCCAAACGAAATAACAGCTCCAATGTAAGGCTCTTTTAGCTTGTTCTGCATATGGGTCTAATTTCAACCTTCCATGAGTCCCTGCTCTGAGCTGAGCTCATTTTGATTTTTCCAGAATGACTCTGATGCGCCAGCAAGTAGTCCTTCTGATGAGCTTGATTGCCAGTGTCCGTTTTCTGCTCCTGAGATTAGTAATTCAACAATGGGGAGCTCTGAAAATTGGATGGTGTTATCAATTTCTGGGGACAAGCCTACGCCCCGCTTCAATGTAAAGTTTTATTGATGTTTACTTGTTAATTTACTTCATATGGTAAATGGACTCGGTTTGCTGATAATTAAACCCTTGTCTTTTATTTTCCAAAAACAGCATGCGACTGCTGTAATTGGGAATAAGATGATAGTTGTTGGTGGTGAATCTGGGAGTGAACTGCTAGATGATGTACAGGTAGGATAATGATTCTTTGTCTTTTTTTTTTATGATTATGCAGATCTTGGCATTTATAAGATAATCAATGCAAATTCATGTTGCAAATCACTACGATGCTATTTCGATTTTCAGGTGCTCAATTTTGACAGTTTTACGTGGACCACAGCTTCGTCAAAGCTTTACTTGTCACCAAGCAGTCTGCCCTTAAAGATCCCTGCATGCAAGGGCCATAGACTGGTACAATCTTAGTTATCTCATGTTTGGTTTTCATTTTTTTCTAGAGTAGATACTCTTAGTCTGAGTAACATGAATATCAAGATGCATATAGATATTGGAACTATAGCTAGTTTTGCTTTGAATAAATACTATGAATAGGTTGTTATTTTATTATATTACCTCCTAGACTTGGACTAAAAGGGTTTCCATATCATAACTTAGGTTAAATCAGGTTGGTTTACCATTTGACAGTTCTAATATTTCTCCAGAAAGCTATGAACTTAGGTCTTAAACTTTGAGAAAGTACCATAAATAGGATGTTTCTTTTCCCTTTCTCTCTGTAAACTTGGACTAAAGTGTTTCCATATCTTAACTTAGGTCTAAGAGAATAAGGTTGGTTTACGATTTAAAAGTTCTACTCTTTCTTATCTAGGTCTCCTGGGGGAAAAAGGCACTCATGGTTGGAGGAAAGACTGAACCTGGGAGTGACAAAATTTCAGGTAAACATTCTCTTCTTTAGAGATTATGTAGTAATTACTTCTGGCTTGTGAATTTATGAGATTATTCTAACTCTTTCATCTATGTAGTTTGGGCATTTGACACCGAGACTGAATGCTGGTCTCATATGGAAGCAAAGGGTGATATACCGGTACTTTTTCTTCCTCTTGTTTTCTCCAATATTGTTGTTTTGACTGAGACGTACAGTTGCAGAAATTATAACTTGACTGATCAAATTTTGATTCTGGTACCAATTGGTAAAGAAAACATTATCACCCAAACTATACACCCCTTAATAAATGCTTGACTAACTGTTTTGCCTGGAATTGACAATCAGTCACCTAATGAACATTTACTAGACTATCAAAGTATAATGATACAGAGTCTTTTCCAATATTTTATACATGGCAGATTGCTCGTACTGGTCACACTGTAGTCAGGGCGAGTTCTGTATTAATCCTTTTTGGTGGTGAAGATGCTAAAAGAAGGAAACTGCATGATCTACATATGTTTGATCTAAAAACATTGACATGGCTTCCTCTTCATTGCACGTGAGTGATTTTGCTATGCCATATTTAATTTGTTGACATTGTTGGAACCCAAGTATAACAATCTCACCTTTTTCTATAGTTGCTTCTTATTTGATTGAGACCTTTCTTCTTCGCATGACCATAAAAATGTGAGCCTTCCTTATAATGCCATTCTATATGTCTTTATATGTTGATATATGTGCAGAGGAACGGGACCATCTCCAAGGTCCAACCATGTTGCAGCTCTTTATAATGACAAGACTCTTTTTATCTTTGGAGGCTCGTCAAAATCCAAGACTTTGAATGATTTGTATTCACTCGACTTTGAAACGGTGAGCTGAATGTTCTGTCATCCTTACACTTTCCAAGCATGTCAACTTATTATAGATGAGCATTGAACTCTTATTTGTGATATAACAAAGCACTTTTTCCTCAGATGGTATGGTCAAGAATAAAGAAGCGAGGTTTCCATCCATCACCTAGAGCTGGTTGCTGTGGAGTCCTATGTGGAACCAAATGGTATATTGTCGGTGGTGGAAGCAGAAAAAAACGTAAGCCTCTTGACTAAGACCTGGTTGAACTTTTCAGGGTGTTTCTATAATGCATGACACTTTCGTGTCATCTCTAAACAGTGAATTTTACTAGAGAAAAAATGAAAGGAAATATTTGTACAAGATTTTAACAAAAGAAGAAATAAACTTTTCAAGTAAAGTGCTTAATATTGATGTAGAAGGCCTTATGCCTTTTGGTTTTTCTAATTTTTCCAGGACATGCGGAGACTCTGATATTTGATGTATTAAAACTTGAGTGGTCCTTGGCCATTGCATCGCCTCCATCTACAATCACCACCAATAAGGTGTGCTACATTCACTTTAACAAATATATTTGGGAGCATATGTGGTTGGTTGCAGTTTCCCTGTAATGGCATGAACTCAAGCTTTTGAGCTTACTCTCAGCAATTTCCTTCTGTTGTATCATCAGGGTTTCAGCCTAGAGCATGTGCCGCACAAAGAAAAGGACTTTCTTGTTGCTTTTGGGGGATCCAGAAAGGAGCCATCAAATCAGGTTTTCAAGAGATCTTTTTTTTCTTCTATTAATGTTGATTTGTTTCTCTCGTTAGCCTCGTCCCTTACCCTTATGACACTAAAAATGTTTTCTCACAGGTTGAGGTACTAACCATGGAAAAGAATGAACTATCTACGAGTCGTCGATCTTTTCCCAGCAAAGGACCTGAAACTTTGCTGCCTGGAAAACGCCCATCAACCAATGGCTTGGCTAGTCAACTAACTAATGGTTCTTCTCAGTGCTCAGTCAATTCAGTAACTAGACAAAATCTGGCATCTGCAATTGAACAACATGGCTCTGGAAGAAAATCCCTGTCAGAGTCCTTGCTCATGGATGCAAATTCTGTATCTGGTAACGTATCACTTCGGAAACAATTTCACAATGACGAAGAATACAACACTGCTATCAAGGTGACAAAGGGTTCAGAAGATGAAAGTTCTCTCTTGCAGGTAAACTGCAGAAGTTTTTTTATTGACTATCTTGACTTTTACTGTCCTCATGATCCAATATTCAGGCAAAAAATTTCAATGTTTGAGTATTGAGATGAAACATATATGATTGGGAATTGAGAAAAGGAAAGGAGTAATGGGACTTCACAGTTTTGATATCATTCTGTTCCTTGGTGTTTTAGTTGACATATTTGATATTGTGTTGATTTCAGCCTTCAGAAAAGAAAAAAAGTCAATCTGATTCTGCGGCACAAACTAAGATGCATGGAGGTAGACTTTACTCAGAGGATATGTCTGCATTTGAGTCCAAAAACTCAAATCCCCATAACGAGGGACTTGGGAACTTTCCAGTTGAAAACAACGATGCAATATATCCAGAAAGTGATGGTAAACCAGGATCACTATCAGCACCTTCAAGTATGTACCAATATTATGAGAAGCTAATAAGAAAGAACGGGGTTTTAGAAGGGCAGTTGGCTGCTGCACTGGCTGGTCGAGAAGCTGCAGAGAAAAATTTATCGTCTGCTCTTAAGAGCCGACAGGAGATTGAGAAAAAGTTAGCAGACTCTGGGAAGGAGATAGAGTTACTGAAGGACAAGCTAGCTGGTGTAGAACTCGCTCAAGAAGAGGCAAACAACCTATCAAGTATTGTTCATTCTGACAATGTGAGGCTTGAGCATGATGTGGCTTTCCTCAAGGCTGTTTTAGATGATACCCAGAAGGTATTCTCATTTCTAAATACTGTATTTTGGTCTAGTCATCTTTGAGCCAAAGTTATTACTCTATTACATGAAATATCTATTTTGACCAACCAATTTGGTCATTGAATTTTGACAATAGGAGCTGCATTCAACTAGAGGTGTCCTCACAGGAGAACGAGCAAGGGCATTCCAGCTCCAGGTATGGCTCTGAAAAAAGATGAAATTGGCTGGCTGTTTACATTAGATGCTTGCATCTGTCTCGGAAGCTCTCCTTAATGTGACTGTTATGAAACTCATCCTTAATGTAACTGCTCCATACCTATATTTCATGTATGCAGGTTGAAGTTTTTCATCTTAAACAAAGACTACAATCTATGGAGAATCGAGCACCTACACCAAGGAAACCATTCTAGGACAAAAAAAAGCTAGTGAGCATGGAGCAAGGAGCTGTTGAACAACTCCCATTGTGCTTCCATGGCCCAACACCCTCCTCAAACTTGCAGCCACCTTGAAGCGCTTCTAGGGTGCAAGCTGAATTGCCCATGCACACCTGAGATATTGGTATGCAGATCCTATTGTTCTGTACCACTACCATGTATATAAGTGACATCATTGTACTTAAACATGTTAGTTGATATGCTAGGCTAATTTCCACATTTACATGAAAACACGTTCATTCTCATTTGCAACGATACACTATCTATAGGTCATTAATTATTCCTTTCATAGTCCCCACTTATAGTGATTTTCCATAAATGGCGTCAAATTTCTCTTTAGTTTCACTTACCATCAGGCCGTAGACCTCAGCCTCAAGCACTTGCCCTACGCTCAACCTGGTCTTCTATAAATCGACGCTCAACAAACTGCCATCCCCAACAAGAGGAGCAGACCTGGAACCATCAGCGCAGGTGTTCCTCAAGCTATGTAAACAAGACCAATAACACTACCAGAGTGACTGAGTGTCTGCTTCACTTTATCAATAACAGCATTGATAATTGAGGTAGGATTCTAGGGGTAGCTGAATGAGGGGTCAACAGTTGTTTGTTCGTCCATTCCCACACATACCAGCAGTTACAGACAAGCATCTTACACCATTGAACACCATGGAGACACTTAGTGCAATGAAGGTTATTAGAAGCCAGCCTTGCCATTCCAAGTTGAAAGCAATTCTATTTCGACAAGACAACACCTTATAGCCCTGATAACCCCAGGTTTGGTATTAAGTTCTATGATGTAAAATCGATGGCTTGTTTACCAGAGAAATTAGAGCACGACTGGATCAGAATTCCAACTTCCCTTATAACTTTTTGAGGTTAGTGAGTAAATTTCTTGCTTAAGAAGCCATTCAAAATGACTTTAGCTTGGGGAGGACAGCAAACGCCCAAATAGTGACGTGATCTTAGACATCTATGCCACAAGCTTGAAACCAAAGTGGAATATAGAACTCGATTCACAATTTTAGTAGGAGTCGACAGTTCAACTTGGTCATTCTACAAGTCACAAACCTCAAACTCCAGGCTAACAGTGTCTTGATCAGCGGCCTCTGTACTTTTTGATCCATTTATGTTGGCATAATCTTAATATTCCGACTCCTAACGAAGTACCATTCGGAGTTATATTACTCTCCAGGTCAATTTTCTCAAGTACTTGAGCAAACAGTAGCACCTAAGATTCTCGAATAGACTGGACCTTATGGATAACAGCGGCACAAGTTTAACAACTAGAACACTAGCCCTCAGGAAGCATTATGGAGAGGAAGGGACTTGTCTAAGTTTTGAGGGCTCTTTCTAGGTCTTTTTTGGGTGCAATGATTTCTAGATTTTGTAATTGTAAGTTCGCTTTCTAAGAACATAAATGGACGTCCTTTGTAATTTACATATCTAGTAGACCAATTCATCCAGAATCATGGACACTTGTTGTCTCAAGTAATACTGTAACACCTAAAATTACTTGTGAAGGTGATTGTAACTTGCAAGCTATGATGCATGGAATCGGGTGCGGGTACGTGAAAGTGAAACGTTTGGAAACGCGGAAGCGATTTTTTTTTCAAAAATTAAGAAAGCGGGTGCGTTTTGGAAGCGTTAGAATAATAAATATATATTATATACTATTTTTATCTTTTATTTTTTAATTATTTTATCCAGTTTTAAACTAACTTGATAATTATTAATAACTTGTTTTCTAAACCATGATTATCCTTGGTTATAGCAATATTAAAGCTTCATTTTAAAATTCAAACAAAAGAATGTCCAGTATAGTGTGAAAGTATTGGGCACGTGCAAGTCAAATAGACATCACTAGATGAAATTGAATATAAAAAATGTTCGTCTTCTCTCTGTCTCGTCTAGATTTTCTTCATATCTCTCCCCAGCTCTTTCTCTTTTCTCTGACACATTAGATCAATTTATGCTATTCATCTTTAACCGCTTGAAGAAATTGAAAGAAGATGAGACGACAAGAAGAGACTCAAGACATTAATTGATGAAATAGAGGAAGGGAAGGAATCGCGCTTCCAATTTGGAAGTTAACGCTTCCGCCGCGCTTCCAATTACGAAACCAACGCTTCCACCGCGCTTCCAGTTTGGAAACCAACGCTTGCGCCACGTTCCCAAACCCTCCTTTTCTGGAATCGCGCTTCCCCGCGCTTCCGCTTCCGAAGTGGGAATCGGTCATCAAGGCAAGCTTCCGTGCTATGTAGCTTGCAAGGACTTGGAGATTGTTAATCACCAAAATGATGGTGGGAATTGGAGACTACACCCGTTCATGGAAGACATCCTCAGGTTTAAATCTCAGTTCAGTAATCATTTCGAGTTTTAGACTCCCCATCAAGCTAACAGTTCAGTGGATATTCTTCTAAAAATAAAAATAAACAGTTCGGTGGATGCCGCTGCCAAAGCAAGTCGTTTATACCAAGAAAGCAAGAGTAGATAAACAAACCCCTAGCCTCTTTGTGTTGTCAACTCTTCAACGTGACAATCAACCGCTCCCACCCCTTCTCCAGAACACCCCAACGCTAAGAAGCTTTGTTTTGCAGCTGTTGCTGCTGCTTTTATTCGTAGTTCTGTTATTTCCTTTGCTTTCTCGATTTTTTCTGCTTGTACTTCGGCCCTGGTGCTTTAGTGAAATGTCTTATTGACTCCAAAAACTAAAAACACATGAAGAAGAAGGTTGAACTCAATCTACCCATTTAGCACAGGAGTAAATTCCAACAACAGCAATCCAGAGATGTAACAGCCTGTATGGGAACAGCTGACGATAATGCAAACACAAGTAGCTAAGCTTGTTAAAGTTGAGATCACAAAGATAATACAACATGATAACCATAAATAATGTTCTTAAGAATCAACAGAGAAATGGAATATAGGGAGGATGCATGACGAATTTTCTGGGCCATGAAGATTTGGCACTTTGCAGCCAGACTCCTGCTCCATCTCTATTTGAATGCTATCTTCTCGTGGCTTCATTTCACATTTATACACATAATTTTGGATACTCGTCTGAACACAGCCAAAAGCTGGAACAGACTTCCTTTCTTGGGATCTCAATTTCGTTGCAGCATGGCAGCCCCCTGTGATCATGGCATTCTTTGAAACCAGTGTCTTCAGATACTTGTTAAAAGCTATAAAAGTTCAGTCTCATCTTGGTCTCCATCAGCATCATCAACCTCGTTATCTTCATCTTCTTCAGTTGCATCAGGATCGACCCCCTTGACAAAGAACGATATAATGAAACAGATCTTGCTGAATTGCCTTGTTTTAGTAATTAAGTCCATAGCCATTATCACTAGTTTTAGGTGTGGAATTTACTTGATGAAAAAGATATTACTGAATTTAAATATACTATTGGATCAATGTATTTTTAACAACATTAAACAGAAAGCATTATCAAATATCAAGTAGAAAAGTATAAAAAAAAAGACATACCTTCATTTGTTTCTCTAACCGCTCTAAACCTTTCTTTGCAGCTTCATTCTGTGCATTTATCCTGCAGTCATCAATTTTATGAGCATCTTTCAGTCATTTATGAATTATGATTAAGCCACGACATTATATTTACCAAAACATTCATGGTGATCAGAACCTCCTAAAGATATTCAATGACCTTGCTTTTATTATGTAACAGTGGACTACAGGTGAGCCTTAGCCTGTTGATTAGCTAGCCTAACTAACACCATGGGCATCTGGGATTGGGTGGAGTGGGTATAAAACAATAATAATAATATTAATAAAAAATCTGTGTCAATGTCATGGTTTGTATCACCACCTTGAAATACAGCAGCAATATTAAGACATGTCGAAGAGTGTTATATCTCAGGAAAATCTCTTATGATTACATATTTCAATAGTCGGCTTTAAACTATTTCGATTACTTCAGTTATTCTTCAGAACATTTAACCCTAAAATGAAATTTTTGGGGGGCACTAAATTTCCATGGCAGATACAACACACTGTAGCACATATCCAGACTTGAGTGAAAAATGCAGATATTAAGTCTTAGCAGAAAGAAGGTGAATCCAGATAATTGATATATCTTTTTACCTCAATGCAGCTTGAAAATGTGATAGTGCATCTTGCAGCATATTTGTTGCAGCAAATACTTGAGCAAGCTTGACATGTAGAGAGTCATCGGCCCAATCCTTCAGATATCGCTCTAGCAGAGACACAGCATCACCGTTACGGCCTTCAGTAACATGAAGCTCAGCCAGAGCTAATGCAGCTCCAAGATAACCAGGTTCCAGCCTAAGGGCAGACTCATAGAACTTTTTTGCCTGTTTCAAAGTTATTAGGTTGAATTTAATAGACAAACTCAAAAACAAATTTCGCTCATGCTGAAATGATATACATAAGGTTTACCTTCTCCCTGCCCCCAGAGTTACTCGCATGTACATCCCCTACTAATTTTAGAGCCTTTGCGGATTGAGGCATGGCCTTCATAGCCTCCCTTGAAGCATATAAAGCCTCCTTAATTTTAGAGAGAGCTAGATAAGATTGAACCAAACCTGAAATCATAATTGAATTCTAGAAAATTATCCTCCACAGTTACATACTTTGTTCTTCGGAAACAAGATTGCATCAAATGTGTACAAGGGAATGGTTTCTAAGATGAATGTCATGAGAGTGTTACAAATCCTACCTTGATATGAACGAATATCAGGTCTCAACTCTTGAGCTGCCCTGAAGGCAATTACAGCTGCTTCTGCTCGCTTCATTGATAACAGCAGGTTACCCTGATATTTATGAATGAACATTTATTTGAGAAGAGGCAAGAAGAAAGAAATTAGGTACTAATTTGCATACTTTATAAATATCAGCCTATCAAATATCAATACCTTCATTATATAACCTGGTATATGCCTCTCATCAATTCGTATGCTCTGATAATAATTAAAATGGGAGCTTATGAGATATATTAGAAAAAGAAACAATTCAGAGAAAGCTTACTCAATTTTGACAAACTGACCTTCTCAGCATACGATAAAGCTCCTCTCTCGTCTTTTCGTTCCCAAAGCACAGATAAGGCCACAAAAACTTCTGGACTTGTAGAATCAGTGATCAATAAATCATGCACTAATTTGTTTAACTTTGAGAAGTCAGACTTTATCTTTAGAAGCATTGCATACTCATCCATGTATGTCACAACATATGGATCAATTGATCGAGCCTGTAAATAATATAAGCCAGAGAGAATGTGAGTTAGTGTGGGGATGAGTGCACATCTCTGCACTTTAAGTCTTTAACAATAGCATTACCATAATATTGTTTAATTACCTTTTCAAAGTTCATTAATGCCTCATCATTTTTCCCAACAATAGCTTCAACCTTCACATTCACATGTAGAAAGAGTATCAGTATTTATTTTACTTGCTTGCAAGTACATAATAACAACTAAGACAATAAGATAAAAGAATTTTAGCCCAAGTGGTCAAAATAGAAACCTACATACACAGTCATGCCAAGTAAATGGTAGTGTCTTTACTATACCGTCAAGTGAGAGTATCAATCTTTCATATCAAATAAATATAGGTATATATTACGTAGTTAACTACATATCTCTCGTAACTTGTGCTCATAGAATGTGCCAAAAACTTGCCGTATATTTCCTTTCTTTCCAAAGTCTCTCAAGGCATAAAAGATTTATTAGTAGGACTGTAGGAGCACAGATATGAGTGCTACTCAAGTTTGTTTCAGTTTATACTCAATAGAGAGCAACTACAAGATTTATATAAGAATCAAAACTTAATAGATGCAAAGAGTTGTATGATCAAGGAACTCATTACAACACAAATTAAAGACTAATATGAAAAGCCTGCTCACACCATCATAAAAAAAGGATCAAGATAAACATAATTGATCAATCGGTACATCATAAGTATCATATAATTTTCACTTATGAAGCAAAACATGTAGACACCTCAATACCTCTTAGCATAGCAAAAACCCCAAACAGCTAACCTTTGCAATTTCAAGTAACAAGTGTAAGTTATTAGGGAAACGTTGCAAAAGATCTGTAAAGTGTTCCAGACCACCTGCAACCAGAATGAGGATATAGATCTTTAATAGATTGTACGGATCAAATCTTGAAATATTACTCACCAACTTACTGTGCAGAACAACAGAACAGTACATATATTATTCAGAGATTATGAAAGGCAACTGCAAATTGGTATAAAGGGCTTCTTGCTTATTCTAGCACACCATACAACATGTAATTAAAACTAATGTGAACAAAGTATAGACCATGCAATCAACAATAATAATCTCAGTCTTATTTTTGAAAAATCCACTTAATTTTTACCTGAGGAAATTAGGAGTAAACAAATAAAAAGCACACTAACAAGATGGTTGATGGATAATATGCGAATTGTGAAAGAAGAGATGTGACTCCATATGGCTCACGAATTTCTTTATCATGAGAATGCATTTGTTCTCATATTTCCACAAACATGTACACAACTATAGCTAAAGTAGATAATGTGCTGCTTTACCTTTGTAATCATTACAAGCGATGGAACACTGAGCCTCAACATAGCGCTGCAATGGGAAAAAAAAGAAAAAGAAAAAAAAGCATAACCATATGTAGGAGCAACAAGGGTTCCCCCTTCTTTCCATTGTTTACAAAATATATATAGCTGGTCGGTTCTGAGATATAAAGTGAGGGCAAGCCAAGTTGCAGAATGCACATGTATATATCATCATGCATGAAAGACCATTGGCATAGGCCAGCAGACAATGAAGAAACCATGATGACCAAGATACCATGACTATATTGTTTTTCTTTAAATTTGTTGTTTATAAAAACTAAATAAATCATTATGTTTTCCGTATCTTTTTATCCAAACAAACCTAGTAGTTATTTGTAGAAATAGGGACTATTCATATGCTTATGAAGCCATGAAAAAATGCTGGAAAATAAAGAGGACGATAAAGAGATTCATTTTGCAACTTCGTCATTACGGGTAGTTCCTACAAGGGATCCAACGTGATAACTTAGACTTGATGTCTGCTTCCTGAACTGGTACTTACTTGCAGCCAACGACTCGAGTCCAATTGCTCAAATGAAGACCTTCCACTTCTATTAGGAGTCTGAAATTAACATTCAACAAACATAATTGAAGTATGTCAGAGAAGGACACCAATAATTTTGGTTTTATTGGAGCACAGACTAATAGCCCAGGGAACTATAACTATAACTAACCAGCATCTGATGCCAGATAATTAAGCCCTAAACCATTCAAATTCATAGAGATCAGTCATTATTCAATGTAGAGTATATTTTATTCAACATCTTTATCTTGTAATAAACTTCAGTCATATATTGAAATAAACTGTGGTGACAAGTATCATAATTAATTTTTATCCAAGTAACAATAAAAAAGATCTATACGAGTAAGTGGAGGCATCATGGCCCAATATGTTTTATGTCACAAATAGAGCCTGCAACTCTTCACTACTACGGCAGGAGGCAATGCAGTTTCTTTATGAATTGTTTTTTTTCCTAGATACCCAGTAACGAAAATGTAAGAAGACTCTAGACATGCTAAATGTATTTGATCAGTAAAATGTAACTACCATCATGTATTAACAAACAAACCTGCGGAATCAAGGAAGTAATGTCCTTAGCAGAAACTCCTAATTCTGCTAAAGCTATGATAGCATCAAAGACATAAGGGCAAGACCTGTCAAAAGACACCAATTTACGGTTCACACCAACGACAGAAAAACCAACTACGTAAATAGAGAACAACAAGTGATGACATGAACAATGTGATTGGCAAACCTTAGACATTCTTTGAAACAAGAAACAGCAGAACGATTCTGTCTAGAATACCGAAAGAGTTTCCCCATCAACAAATTCATTTGCAAGCTCCTCATTTTGCCTGGAATATTATCTATCTGCAAATTCACCAAGTGTATTAATCCCACCGCGACGAAAGTCCATAAAATCCCATCCCAATACAAAAAGAAACAATGTATGTCTGAGTCAGTAATTACCTCAGCAAGGGCTGCTCCGTACTCACTAAGCGCAGAATGACAAGATGCAATCTTGAACTTCACCTGTCATATAATAGCAACACAAACTTTCGAAATAAGTAGCTAATGTCAAAAAGGAAACACTACATTGATCAAATTACTATTAGGACGAAAACCGGGCCACCTCATCCTCATTAATTCCTGAAAGGTTAAAAACACTCGGAGAAGAAGACCGATTCGAAGTCAACGAACTCCGGGTTGATGTTGGATTTGTCTTGGAAATAGTCTTGCAAAACTGCAATGCTTGCTTGTATGTATGCTGTCACCAACACAACACAAAGACAAAGACAAATGAGTACATGAAACATATGATCCTCAGTTAAAGTTTGGAAATGGATTACTTACAATAGCTCTACGAAACTCTCTATCCCGAAACAAAGAGTCTGCAAGAAGCACCAAGCTCTCAGCTTTGAGTTGGGGAGTGACGTCGGCATTGGCAGCTGGGGAGGAAACCAGAAAGCAACCCTATTGAGACAAAACCCAGAACTTGTTTGATTAGGAATGAAGATTGAGGAAGTTGAAGTTGGGAGTTGGAAGAGTGGGAGTTACGAGGATTTGGGCCGAGGTGTGGAGGCCGTGTTCCATGAGAGTTGCGATTTGGTCTTTGGGGACTTCCATGTTGGAGAGCTCTGTGAGTTTGGGAGAGTCGAAACTCGAAAGCTTTGGTCTTTTTTGAGTGTGGTGTGGGAGTGAAACCCAGAACCTGCTCTCTGTTTGGATTTGTTTGAAATGAGATTTGTGACTTGTGTGCAAAATGCTAAAACCCCAAAAGTTGATAAAAAACCATACCAAATGATGGGATCCATATGAAAGGTAGTGTGAAATAACATAAATAGTCTTTAATTATTAGTTAAATTTAAACAGATTTTAATATATACAGAGGATATTATGGTAAATTGAAAAATGATAACTAATAACTAAAACTTAGAAAATGAAGATAATTGTTGAATAACTCTCATCCCACTCACCACTATAGGATACGGTAATTTTTCACTTTTTATACACTTTTTATTTTTTTCCTTATAAAAAATAAATAGAAATTGCATCCAATGTGTAATAACTAATGAGACTAGTAATTCTAATTACATCCAATGTGTCTTCATGTTAGATTTTTTCTAAGCACACAAATCATAAGTCAACAACTAAAATATAAAAAAAACTATTTATTGTGTGATCTCCCAATATGAAGATGATAAGATCTCTGTTGAACTGAAGCTCTTGCAAACCCACGTATCATTAATTTTTAACAATTTGCAACAAAGTAGTAGAGGTAAGAGTTTTACTAAGGATAACTTTGAATTCAGACATGTCATGATAAGACATCTAATCTAATTTTTGATTAGTTCAACTCTTGAACCCTAAACTACAAGATAACAAGCAAAAAACAAACCAACAATCAAAGCGCAATTCAAATATCTCAAAATAGGGTTTAACCAAGAGACTAAGATTGGACAAAGTATTACTTTCCGTTACAAATGAGGACAGAGAATTAGCCGGTTTAGGGTATAGGGGTGCGCTATCAATCTGCGGTGACGCGTCCAAAGACTAATGGGTTCTACAAGATGAAGAGGTAGTAAGAGTCAATCGGGGTAAAAATGTAGCGGTGATATTAAGGTGGTAAAAAATTACTATTTTATTTTAATGACGTTTCACATTGCTATAAGCTCTTATTGACATATAATGCACCTGCACATACGTGATCATTTGCCTCCCACCACTCTAGTCGAACTTGCGCGCTTTCAAAACCTAGAAAATAACATAGCTGATTTCACAGAGCTCCAAATTAGGGTTTTTCTAGCCATGGAGAAATTGCCTCCTCAGGTAACGAATTGTTAATACTCCTTAAATCTTGTTTTGCTCAGCAATTTGGTTTGTATTATATGATTTGCTTGTGGTGAAATTGAAATGCAACTTGATTTTGATGGTGCGGTTGACACCTAGGTTGCACGGAATCCGGTACGGGTACGTGGAAGCGAAACGTTTGGAAACCCGGAAGTGTGTTTTTCAAAAATTTTAGGAAGCGGGTACGTTTTAGAAACGTTGAAATAATAAAAAAATATATATATATATATATATTATATAAAAAATAAATATAATAACAAATTTTTAGTTTAATTAACTCAAAATCTCAAATAACTTGGTATTCAACATTCGAAATAATACAAATATAATGAGAGATCTAGGTATCAACAAAAGAGAAGGAGGGTCGGCGACTCGGCGGGAGGTCAAAAATATGTCGAAATAAGTCATTTGACTCGACGAAAGTAGGTCTAGCCCTTCATTTAAAAAATAAAACATAAAAAACTTTTATTTTTTTGGAAAATCGCGTTTCCAATTCGGAAACTCGTGTTTCCACCGCGTTTCCACGCGTTTCCAAAACACATTTTCTGGAAACACGTTTCCGTGCGTTTCCGGACATTCCCGTCGCGTTTCCGGAGTGGTTCCGCTTCGGAAGCGGGAAACATGAGTGAAGGCACGTTTCCGTGCTTCCTATGTTGACACATTGGATTCGCTTCCCGTTGTCCGAGCTCGTGAAATTCTAGTGGCAAGTATCCATTAGTTTTTTTTCTAGATAGGCTAAGGCATTGGCATTCTATTGCTGCAATTGTACACGGAATCGGCGGCACCGGGAAGAGCTGTTGCATTGATCAGTAGTTAGTTGGCTCACTACGATGTCGGGGGAGGTATCTCAGCATTGTGTTTTGGAATTTCATAGAGCTTGACCTTTTGTATATGAAAGGTCCAGGTGATTTATTCACTAGTATAATCTGACAGAAGAAGATTGACATTGGACACGGTTCAGCTTTTAATTTTTTGTAAAATATATTGGTGTATATAGCAGCACTCTTCTCACTATGTTTCAAAATTAACATCGAGTCGAACGACATCTGAGGATGTCATTATAGCGGTTTTTTTTCTTTTTTGCAAGAGAACATCATTTGGGACAATGTCATCCATTTCAAGCTCAATATTTTCATCTATGATCAAAATATACACTTCCATGCATCTCCATGAAATGGTTGAAGTCATCTGGGTAGGAGTTTTCTAGAGGGTGCATACTCTGAGCAAACCGATAGAACGCCTATGTGTACTCCATAAGTTGGCCTGAGCATTAACGATGTCTGGCACCTTGTCCACATCATAGCTGCCGTCTAGACGGACTATGATGGTGCCAAGATCCAACACGCTGTGCCGATTGCCTGCGCGTATCATGCTTACTAATGTGTGTGTCAAACCTCTATAATATCATAAACTATAATATCATAATAGTATTGAACTAATATGCAAACTGATTATTCAAAAAAAAAATGTGTGTACATATCTCCACTTATTTTGATTAAGTGGAAGTGACTTGATAATCAATTTATTTTTTAGTTCTAGGCATAGATTAAAGTCAAAATTATCTAGTCACAAATGTCCTTTTTTTTTAGGAGACCAACATTAAAGAAATGAACTAAGAAATGAAAATGAAAAAAAACATGTTGTTAGTCCTCGAAGAGAGGATTTATTTTTATGAAATGTTTTATGCTTTTAGAGTTACATTTTTATAGCGAAAGATGGTTAAAGCGCCCAACTCAAATTGGTCAATTCGTGGGATTGTGAACTTACCCATTCAGTGACTTTGACACTGAACTTGAAATTGATATCTCACTCAAAGAAAAAGATATCAGATATCTAGAGTTTCTTTCTGTATATTATATGGATGATCTGATTTGCAGTGACCGTGATTGGGGATTGTTTGATCGTCTTTTCTCCGAGAAAGAGGTGAAACATACTCAACTTGAATTCTAGACAGCTAGTCAAAATCTTAGTGAAAGATTGGATTTGTCATCTCATGTTTGTTTTTCCTCCCATTTATGGCCACTTCTCTAAGATACCCATTATTGCTTCATTGAAATTTGTTTCATTGGTGGGGAATGAAAATTAGGGCTGGGTAAAGTTGGTTCCGGTCAGTTTTTGGCCCAAACCATTTTCGAAACCGACCCAATCGGTTGGGTTAAAACAAAAACCGAAACCGTATTTGAATGAATTGGGCCGAAAATTTCGGTTTGACTGATTTTTGAATTGGGTTGGGTTCGGTTATGATTCTAACCAAATTCATTGTAAATGGGCTGATAATTCGACCAAATTGCAAAAAAAATAAAACTTGCATAAGGTGGGAGTCGAAACCCCTACCTCTTAGGTGTAGAGAATGGCAAGAAACCACTGCACCAAACTTAATTTTTGTTATTTTATGTGCAAACAATATATTTATTAACTTATAATGAATTTGTTTTAATACATAAAAATTAATTCGGTCGGTTCGGTTTATAAACGGTCGGTTCAACCTATGAAACCATTTTCGAACTATTTCATTTCGGTTTTGGACTTCTTGAATCCATTTTCCAATCCATTTGAAATCGACTCAGTCGCCAAACCATATATTCTGTTCGGTTCGGTCGTTTTATCAATTTACTATCGGTTTATACCCGGCCCTAACGAAAATCATTTATTTTGAAAGCCCACTATTTTTTTTAAGAAATAGAAAAAAGAAAAAGCTTCTTATAAAAAAGTCAAGTATCAAACAAAGTTTGCAGACTTCATTACGCCTTAAAGGTGCGGGTTATCGCCCTTATTGTGCGTGACTTTTTTGGGCTCCTCGTGGAAAGCTTTGAGGTTAGAAGTCTCATTCCCGCCCAAGTCTCTATGTGCCCAACAACCAAAAAGGTAGATGAACCAGGAAGTAACTTATGGCCGTCGTCCGGCTCGGACACCAGACCGCTCGTGCCTGCCCATTCTGTCTCGCCCTAATTGGAATGGGTCTCTTAGTTACGCTGCACCCCGACCCGAGTCTGGAAAAAAGTCACGTAAGAATTTAAATTTAGAAAAAAGCCAAGCAATCAAATTTCTTAAAAGCGTGGCCCCTATTTTTCATAAAAATTACAAAAGCTGCCATTGTCTCACCTTCTTCTCCGATCACACATATGGGTTTTGAAAAAGAGAGGTGTGGAACTGCTGACACGACCTGCCCCATATATTAACCTAATATCTGGAGTAAGTCGTGCGGGGACCACTATTCAAGGAAGTATACCAAAATTGCAGCATAGTCTCCATTGAAAGTAGTCAACCCTACTTGCACAAAACGACACTCCCAATATCTCAAATCCAACCTCAACACCTAGAGCCTCCGTGCTCCCCATAATTTCACAACCTCCACAAACACAAATCATAAATATAATTCAAAATGCATGACGGAGTATGCAATGTTCGTTACTTAATCTCATTGGACTCCTGGAGCTCGTAGCTCGTCTTATACCACAACCGCCTAACCCACTAAGACGACGGGCTCAATAACAATCATACCACATTTTATAAACACCGAACCATGTCAATTTATAATTAAAATAACGTCCACTTAGGAAGCAAATACAAGACTACATGACACTCGGCTAGTAATCAGTCCTTTCATTTCTAAATCTCTATCGGGTGTTTACTAACCCACTAAAACGATGGGGTCAATAACAATCATACCACATTCTATATACACCAAACAATGTAAATTTATAATTAAAATAACGTCCACTCAGGAAGCAAATACGAGACTACACGACACTCGGCTAGTCATCAGTCCTCTCATTTTTAAATCTCTATCGGGAGTCTACTAATACATCCCTTCTCTTCTAGCGACTCTGTAGCATCAACACCGCTTCCGGTTCATCCCCACTCTTTCGGGTCAGCCGGTTCATCCTCTATCTTTTCAGGTTTGCCGTCTGCAGAGACCACTTGTTCATCCTCTCTCTCCTAGTGTCTCAACATCCTACCGATTCATCCCCTCTCTTCTGGTTCCATACACTCACCTCAAAGTATCTGACACAAGCCCCATAACATAACCTCGAGTCTCACTCGTAAACCGATATACAGTCACTATCCCAGACATAACATCAACCCATCACAAAAGCATGAACACGTTCATAAACAACTAACTAAATTGTAATACCCTGAAATTTACTATTTACTATTTAATACTCTAAAGTTACATTAACTTAGAGTTAATTCAATTTTTTCTTCTAATATTTCTCTTTAAAAATCAATGATGCTAAGGTTATACTTTCAAAGATAAAAAAATTCTTTTTATAAATATTAGACCACCAAAATGATGCTCAAAATGAAAAGTTGCGTGGACAGCTTGTTTTGGAAGTGCTCTATAAACCCTTCAAGGAGGATGAGATGCCTGATGATAAGGAAGATTCGAATGAGGTACAAAAGGCTCCTAAGGGAACACCTGCTGGTGGTGGTATGCTTGTAGTTATTGTCCATGAAGCTGAAGATGTGGAAGGAAAGCACCACACAAATCCACATGTTCGATTACTATTCAAAGGGGAGGAAAGAAGAACCAAGGTATATTAATATATGATTTTTGTTAATGCTTCTCTGCTAGGCTGCATGGAATCGGAAGCGGGGACGTGGAAGCGAAGCGTTTGGAAGCGCGGAAGCGTTTTTTTTTTCAAAATTTCTTAAAAGCGGGGACGTTTCGGAAGCGCGGAATAAAATAGTATATAATTAAAGATATCAACCTATATATATAATATTACAAAAATACAAAAAGCAATGAGGTCAGTCATCTGGTCGTTTTAATATTGACTCATCGCCGTTTGCTTTAGTTAAATGCTCTAATGAATTTCTATGGTTCTCTTAATTACGGCATGGATTAGAGGAAGAATGTTTTTTTTATCATAATTAGCTTCATGCATGCTTCGATTCATCTAAAGAAAGTTTATTACAACGTGCGTAGTTGCTTTTCCATAGTGGTCCACTATCAGCCAATGATTTGGGAGAAGACACATGGGAAATGTCCCACACTTCCCACCTTCTACAAATAAGATTCAAAATCAGTGTTCAAGTTATTGAATATAAGTGACCCGGAATTCTGGTATACTAGCTAGGTGGTGACTGGTGACTGTGACTGGACTACTTGTAAGCATGGCAATAACCTTATATCAAATTAACAAATTGTTTCATGACTTCAATCAACATAATTGGGAATGGGAGGCTGGTGTTCATAGTTAGCACTCATCAGAATCTGGTATTGCTTTGGGTTTTAAATTTGCAGAGATCAAGTACTAGATGGTGAATTAAACTATGAAAGTAATGGTTCTTTAGCTATATGGTCAAAAGCAATTGATCTCTTTCTCCAAGTGGTGAATTAAACTATGAAAGTAATGGTTCTAAAGCATTTGCAGAGATTTCCAATTCTTTTTGAAATAACTAGCTAGCTAGCGCAATGCGGTGGGATCTTCTTTTGATGAGAGACTTCCCAGCTTTGATATTATCCATAGGTATATGATGGGGGGTTCTATGACATTGGTGTATGGGGGTTTATAACTTAATAGCTAGAAAGGAAATAAAAAGAGGTGGAATTTTGGCAGGGTTTGAATGAGAGGCTTAGGAGGCAAGAAATGGTGAGTGGGTTTTAACTTTTAAGCAAGTATACTAATATTTTCGATCACATATGATCGATGGTGGTGGCTTTGATAATGATGATATGAGGCACGCCGGTAGCAGCTTTACTTGTGTCTCGATCTCTCCTCTCATCTTCTCCAAACCCAATTGGCACGCCTGCTCCCACTCATCAACGTGCATGAGGGAGACATTGCCTAGATGTTAATGTCAGAAGCATGCTTTGTAAATTAAAAATGAAGGGCAAGATTAGTACATGGATTATTATTTATGAGGGGAAGTGTGTTGCCGACTAAACAATTGGGAGGAGAATCATGGGTACGTGAGAACATCATATTCTTAGTATTATGTTGGAGTATCGTAAAGGCAATTCTGGCTCTTCCTCATGCTCTATCGGCCTAAACAATTGGAAATGGTTATATCTTGCAGTCAAATGCATTTGCTAGATCACTTGCATAACATGACATTACATGAAGATCAGAACAATGATTGAGTCAACTGATGAGTCTCAAGTTTCCAGAGAGCTCCTAGATTACCATGTTCTTGGTGAGTCTCAAGTTCTTATCTTTTATGCTATTCTGCCTGATATAGTTTCTGCAAACCCCAGTCTATAGCATGTTCATGCATTCAACATTAAAGTTAACTAAGCAAGCAATAGAAACTCTCATACTCAATTTAATCAAGCACACAAAGTTGATCATCATACTAAAAAGAAAAATTTGAGATCGGATTATGGGCAAAGGCACGTACCTTCACTTTGCCTTTTTCTTAGCTTTCAGGTATGCAACTGCGAATCTAGTTGAGGAGCCTTTGCCCTTTGGTGACAAACTCAGCGTCGGATTATACAGAAAAACTTCTGAGTTCTGACTACCCACTACGAATCTACAATACATGAAATTTTTGTTCAATTGAAAATTACGTTTTGTTTTCAGAAATCGAAGAACTAAAGAAGAAAAACACAAACCTGGTGGAGAGGTCAAATTGTGAGAGGCTGATTAAGACTTGAGAGATGAGCTCTTTTGATCCGTTGAGATCAGGCAAGAGTTGATTGTTGACGCATTGGAGATGACGAACGAGTGAACGACTTCGATGGTCAGGTAAGAGACGGGGAGGCTGGAGGGAGGTAAGAGAGAAATTAGGTTTTAATCAATATTACAAAATTACCCACGCTTCCTTCCGGCCTATTTGACGCTTCCAATTTGGAAGCTCGCGCTTCCATATCGTTTCCAAACCACCTTTTTCTCGGAATCGCACTTCCGGCGCGCTTCCGCTTCTGAAGCGCGACTGCAGGCAAGCTTCCGTGCTTCTTAGCTCCTCTGTCATTGGTCTTGGTTTGCACTTTTACTGTGTATATATTAAACATAGAGAAGTATGGAGGCATAATCATTTGTCTATAAACCTTGTGAAAACGTAATTGTTATAGGAATAACAAAGAAACCCTATTTTTGACTAGATTTACAGCCTATAATTTCATAGAGCTTTATTCCTTGTGAAAACGTAATTTTTTGTAGTAATAACAGAAAAACCCCAATTTTAACTAGATCTACAGCCTATAACCATAATTCATAGAGCTTATATGCTATGCGGAAGATCAGTAAGTCAGAATTGATAGCTTGCATAGTCAAAATTGTAAGAACCTGCATTCTCTATGTATATATGAGCAATTTATCTTACATGGCTTCACTTCTCAAATAAGATCACTTCTCCTTTGCATTCAAGAGCCAAAGCTCTACCAAAATACTACCTCAAACATCCTTCACCAAAACAGGAAGCCGTTCTCCCCCATATACCAATTCCATCTCCACCGAAATCACCATTGAAGACACACCTCCAAGGTTCCTACAACATGTGATTCTCGCAACTCTTCTTCATGGGTTTGTTCGTTTTTGATTTTTTACAATACTTTGTCTATGAAGATTGTAGTATGATGTTTGTGTGAGATTATTATTTTGTATTAAGAATTGAAATTTTCATATTGTTTTATTGGATTTTTTGATCTTTTCTGAATTGATGGTTTCTTATAATTATTGAGTTTGTATTTGTATTGTTGTGTTCTAATCATATTTCTCATGCTTTTAGATAATTTTCAGATATGTGCATATGAATTTAGTGCTTGGATGCAGTCTCTAAGACTGTGTTTGAGTGCTAGATTCATCAATCATATTGACACAAATTGAATTATGCTCTAAGTAGGTTCGGTTTGTATTGATTAAAAGTGGTAAAAATTATAGAAATTTAGATGTGAAACCATGGTGGGTGACGCCATACATGAAACATGTCTCAAACAAAAATTTGGTGCTTAAATGTAATCTTGTTTGATTTCTACTGTAAGTGTTATTGAATTCGATTGCATGCAAATTTAGATTAGGTCATAAGTCAATCTAAATGTTAATTGAAATCTTGCATGATTAGATGATCCCCTAAGGCTCTAATTGTATTGGTGTCTAAAAAGTATGTAATTGGTCGAATTAGAATACATGATAGGTTCGAACTTGTAATTATGTGGTGTAATAGTAAATTTGGTTTAAGTTTGTTAAAAAGAAGTCGATCATGTAAATAATAATTTAGGTTTTATTTTAGTAGTTAATAATCAATCTCAAACCCCCCATTATTTGTTAACACTAAAAGTTTAGAGTTCCATTCAGTTCCCCGGAAAGAACAATCCCTGCTTATTCTATACTAACGATGACATTTTACATGGTTTATTATAGACGTTATTAACGCTCTATCAAGACTGCCCATACATCTTCATAACGCTGCAATATTGTTGACGCCACGCAGCAGTACACCAAGACAAATGCCTCCCCAGATTGGATACAAAAAATCCAAACCGGTTCAGATATGAACGATCGAGACCAAACCATGCCGCCATTTGATTCGGATCACCCCCAACCTCTTTCTGACTGCGCGCTGTTGGGACACACTAGATTTCAGTCCCTACAACAGCCTCTCCCTTATGCACTTCTCAAAAACCAACCCCGATCTCCTTCTCATGGGTGAGAACGAGAGAACCAACACCTCGCAAGACCTACATGGAATCAGAAAAACCTATCCAACGACAGTGAAGAGACTCGCCACCGGACCTCTTCACCGTTGGATAGGGAGTTAGAGAATTGAGATCTCATTCAGGCGTGTGAGGCGCGTTCTCACTCATATTTTAATTTTAAAATTTAGGAATGCGTTTTCTAAGCTCTTCTACTTCTAAGGTTCTGTGTTTGCGACTCAAAAAATTAGCACGAATTCGAAAAATGCTAGAAATTAGGAACCTCTAATCTGTACTTGAAAGATGACGTTCTGTCTTGAAATTAATTTTTGGGTTTTCAACTGCTGTTTTAGGAGAAGAACAAAAACGTCTGGTCTCTTGGGGCTACGAGGACAAACTCTTCTATCATGAATACAAATAATGAAATGTTAGATTCGTGAGTTGATTATGGTTATAGATACACTCATACACATGCCCCAAGATACATAACTATATATTGATATTGACACGTATTTAGGCAGAAAGAAGCTATGTAGGAACGAGTGCCACTACTGTGCCAGTATCCGACTCCTAATGAATCCCATGCACTTTTGTATCTCTCTATTAACTGGTTGGTTTTGTGTGTAAATTGGCTTCAAACTAGTGACAACACGATCTAAACTCTAAACGCTAAATTTTAAAGTTACATGACACATTGACTGTTTCAAAACAGATTTTATCTACAGGTTTCAAGTTCATGAACTCCTATCAGATAAAAACACCCTCCAAGGTCGACTCATCAGCTATCATTCATCGAAACATAAATTTTGCTTAGACAACAATCACAACATGCCCTAGCATCTAATATTCATTTGATGGCCGTGCGATCAATACCTGCATAGCTACAACCATTTCCCTCGCTTAATTTGGCTCTTACACATAACGTAGCTCCCCCTATACGTGTTCCATTGTAGTAAAATAGAGCCGAAGAAACCAATTAGTGATTAAAAAATGTGGACCGTCTCTGTCATCGAAGGTGGTTACGTGTTTAAATCTCACTGGTTCTATACCACGTAAATATTACTGAATATATTAGAATTTTATTAAATTAATATCCGATTAATTAATAATCTCACTAAAATAATATTATTTACTCGTCCGGGACTAACATATTAAATTAATATTTCGTTAAATTTGTAAAATAATAGAAATTTAAGAATTCATATAGACCCATCGAATATATAAATTAATAATGACATAATTTATATAATAAATCTTATATTTATGAGGATTTCATTAAATAATTATGTTGATTTAATTATCATTAAATAAAATAATACAATACATCGATTAATATAATATTTTAAACAACGATATCCATGATAAATCCAACAATGTGGTGTATTAACAAAAAATAAAACTTTTTTCTTTAAAAAAATAAAAAAATATTTATTATACATTAATAAATTAATATATTATTAATGAATTAATACATTAATAAATATTAATTTATCGTACTTTCATCGGTCATATAAATACTTAAATACCAAGCCAAGAAATTAACTCCCTCAATGAAACCGTCTACCGCTTCACCGCCGCTGAGCAAAAGCAGCCGCGAGAAGCTTGTCCGGAGGGTAATTTCGCCGGCAATCCGAGGGCAAAACTGTCCAATATGCTTAGGAAGCCTCGAACCGCGCAGCGCGGCGGTGCTGGAGGCGTGTAAGCACGCGTACTGCCTCCGATGCATTCGCAGGTGGAGCACTCTGCGACGGAAATGCCCTCTCTGTAACTCCATCTTCGACTCCTGGTTCGATGACATCAGCCTTTCTTCTCGAAGCTTCCACCGCGAGATTTTGCCTCCGCTCAACAGTAACGCTTCTACAGCTAGACCTAGAAGCTTCCGCGTTCACGGTGCAAATCAAAGGTCAGTTAATTTTTCTGATCAATTTGACATTCGATTCTTTAAGTTTGTTGAAATTGCAATTTGAACCTGAAATTAAAGCTTTTCTTCTTTCTGTATGATATGATTAGGCATGTGGTGAATGAGCGGCGGCGATCACGGCCGTTGCCGTGGCGGCGATCGTTTGGACGGCCGGGATCTGTGGCTGCTGACGTCATTGCGGAGCGGAAGCTTCATTGGCGTGCAAGGTGAATTTCTGCTGTTTTTTTTTTATTTAGTGGTGATGGTTTTGGCAATTAGATATTTTAATTTGTTTTATTTATTTGTGTAAGCAGTGTATATGATAGACGATTGCAAGCGGTTGCTTCAGCTCCAGGAAACCGTGTTCGTGAGGTATGTGCATTGCCACTCGGTAGTGAGTTTGCGTTTTCGATTTGAACTTCTGAAGTTAAAATTTGCTGAATTGTATGCTGTTTGTGATTTTTCAGTGTGTGCCGGTTAATGATGTGGTGAAAGAGAGAGTGTTACAAAGAGTGGAGCCTTGGATTAGAAGAGAGCTCCAGGTGCTTCTTGGAGAGGGAGATCCGTCTGTTGTTGTTCGTGTGGCTGCCTCACTCTTTGTTGCGAGTCTGGAAAAGAAGGATTGTGTCTCTTCAGGGCAACATGATGTAGTAGATGATGGCTTCCTTGAGCCATTGCGCCCTTTCCTGCTTGATCAAACTTTTATGTTTTGGCATGAGCTAAGGTAGTACTACTAACCCTTGAATTATTGTTAATGACGTTTCTCCTACCTTTCCTACCTTGAATGTACAATTGTCTAACTCATTTGAGATTGGAAGTCATCAATTCATTGCGTGTTGAGGCTAAATTCAACATTGTTGGATTAACTCAACTTCGTATTAAGTAGGAAATATCGTCTATAATTTTATTTTGCCTTCAAAGTTTTATTCTTTTATTATATAAGGTTAAGATAAGTAAGAGGCCAAGATTCATGTGAAGAACATCTAACGATAGACATTGTTTAGGGAACTTTCAAAGTTGGATGAAGAGTGGAATCCTTCTTAGTACCTCTGGGCAATCCTATAGTTTATACGGCGCGGAAGGGCTAAGCCCTCCACAACATAAATGGTTCTGTAGGAGGCCCTCAAGTGTGGAAGCAGTCAAAGTTTCATCAACACCAATGAGCCTAGTGCCCTAAAGTGATCCGTATATATGTTGGTTAACCTAGCAAAACTCAGTTTAAGATTCTTTTAATATGTCGTAGACTTTTTTTTAATCACATCAGTCATATAATATGCCAGTTGCAGTAGACCTTCTGTAGGACTCTATGTGCTAATCCATGTTTCATTTCTATGGTTTACTTCGTTTCTCTCTTTCTGTAGTGATGAAGAAAGAAGTGTTCTATTTTTCGTTTCTTCCATCTGCGTGTAAATGTTTCCTCACTTGAAATAATTGCCCTTCAGATGTTTTGCAGAGAGTCCATTTAACATGGAAACATATGATGCTGTTGCTGAATACAGAAGACTGAATTAAGTGAAGGGAGAAAACTAAGATCATTACTTATCTTTCCCTTTGTATCTGATCCAGTCTATGTGTTAGACTATCAAGTTATTAGACTCTGAACTTGCTTATGCTTGGATGTGAAGATCTGTTTACTTCTGTATGATAGTCTCCTCAGTGAAGAGTCAGAGGCAGCAAGCCCAGGAGATTCATAACCCGAGTCATTGGAGAAGGTAACAAGCAGTGCTAGTCCTTGATGTGTAAGAAGAGAATTCGAGTGTGATATAAGACAACTGCTCTCTATAACAAGCCCAGAAGCAGGAGCTCATTTTTGGCTGCGCAATCTCATATTTTAGCTGGAGTTACCATTTTTGGCTCAACAATTAGTTTCTGCTTTCTCTAGACCAGCGAGTAGGATTTGAGGTTCTCTATATTAGAATGCTTTTAGAGTTTGGTGTATATGAGCGGCACATTGATCAGCATTTCTGCTTTCTGTCAAGATGCAGTAGAAGATTGGTGAGACGGCGTTTCTCTTTGTTCAATTAAAGTCATTCTACGTCAAGTTTCTGTGTAGCAAGCTCAAAGCTTTAGTTTGAGACAATATGTGACTCTGAAGAATGATAGAAATTAGAACCCCTTAATCTGCACTCCTGGGAGATATTCCAAATTTTCTTCAGATCAGAAGTCTCCTTTACAGCAACAGGAAATGACCATTTCTTTCTGCTCAATCCTACTTAACTGCAGTTACATGTGCAGATCACGACGAATATCTTATGTTGATGGTATTTATGGGGTTGGGTTAACTCGTAAGGTCTGCAGGTCTGCAGGTCTTAGGACAGTGATTCAGTGTGCAATCTTACTGTCTTGGTAAATGGCCTTGCTCCTACCCCTACAACCTAACCTTTACCTGGATTAAGTTTGGCTTTGTTCCTCTAATAAAATTTTGCATTTATTACTGATTGATTTTAGGAGAGGAATCAGCTGTTGACAATAATGATGACTGGCTGCATTGGATAATCTATCAACTACGATAGTTGGCATTGTTTTTGTTATTGCTTCCATTGCTATCTCTACAATGCAAACTGCTGAATTGCGTGCTTATACAGGTTGATAAGGAATTTCCGAGAGGAGAAACATATACTTGAGCAAAGGTTGATTGGGACATTATCCTTCCTTTTGTGGACCATACCTACTATGTTCTAAGTTCTAACACATTGTTTCAGACATCCACTGATTAGTGGCCAGAAAAATAGTGGCTAATCAGGTGCTATTGGGGACTTTTGTAGTAGTGAGATTGGTACGTGTAAAACCAGCGGTTGATCCCCATAATCTTTTCAAGCATGAACAAAGTAGAGAAGGAAGCCTATCACAGAGCATAACTTTTACAATACCCTTTACAATCACAATATGCTACATTGTATGGGAAACTGGAATAATAATAATTTAGAAAATTACTTAGTAGTACTAGATAACATTTGAATAAACTAAAAACTCACTTTCCATATTTCATATACAAAATAGGACATAAGCTCAATTCCAAAAATGAGTTGACCTAAATTTGATTAATTAATTAATGTTGAAATGTCCAAACTATCATTATTTTCGCGAAAATTATTAAGCTCACACTCTTAGATCTAACAAGTTTATTTTTTCTCATTTGTTTTTGTTTTTTTTTCTGGCCAAACCACCGGCAATTTGGAGGTGAGCCAATATATAAAGTTGTTTCTCATGTCATGGATTTTCATTTAAGTACCATATTGCATATTTTTTTTAGAAACTTTGAAATTTGGATTTTTTTCTCATGAAAAACCATAGTATCAGTTAGTTTTCTAGTTAACAGTAGCAGCTAGTCAATAATAGCATGTACCTTCCCAGCCGACAGTAACACTTTTTAAGTCTGCAGAAGTAGCTAGTTTCATACTGGACAGTAGCATGTTGCTTAATTAGATAATAACAGTTAGTTTCATAATCGACAGTAGCAGCTAGATTCATAGTCGACAGTAGCAGATACATTCTCAGCAAACAGTAGCACATTTCAGGTCAGCAGTAGCATTTAGTTTCATACTCGACAGTAGTAGGTTGCTTAATTAAATAGTAGCTGTTAGTTTCTGTTAATGTTGTGATAACACTCGGTTTAATACGTTGTATTCCTTGTGGATGTGATGCGCCGTACTCCTTGTCTTTTCCCTGTCACAAGTGGCACACGTCGTCAATGTAGAGACCACGGCGGCGTGGTCTTCAACTCTCCGATGCTTGAGTTAGGATGGTAGTAATTTATGCAGAGTTAAAGTAGGGGATTTAGTGTACTTACCTTATGAGGTCAAGAGTTTGACAGTTTATTGTTGAGTTGAGGTAGATCGTTTACCTATCTTTCGGTGTGGGACGAGGTCCGATTAAGGTGTTCTCTGGAGTCTTCTTTGAGATGCGCGTGAGGGCGCGTCCGTAGTCAGTTTGGACCACGGGGAGGCCCATTGCGTAGCTAGTACGGCTGACTTGCTGTCAGTATTGTAAGACTGTGCTATACGTTAGCCTTAATGTGCTGATAGTTGTGCTGATTATGGCGAGCATAAGCCTATGCCAATAAGTCCTCCCAAGTTCCCAGTCTAGGGAGGTAATTTCTTGACTGGGGAGTTAATATTTGAGCGTTTTGCCATAATCAGCAATGGGTCTCAGTGACCCTCTCGTAGTCCCCCCACTCCCCGGTTAAGGAATGCCGAGTTGTGTTTTGTGTACTACGTTTGATCGCTCTCTTTGAGTGTAGTGCGTCCGTCATAGCGTAGTGAATTCTTACGCGTGGGACGTCTTTCATCGCTATCTTTGAGCGTAATGCGTCCGTTAAAGCGTAGTAAATTTTTACGCGTAGGACGTCTTTCATCGCTATCTTTGAGCGTAATGCGTCCGTTATAGCGTAGTAAATTCTTACGCGTAGGACGTCTTTCATCGCTATCTTTGAGCGTAATGCGTCTGTTATAGCGTAGTGAATTCTTACGCGTGGGACGTCTTTCATCGCTATTTGAGCGTAGTGCGTCCGTCATAGCATAGTAAATTCTTACGCGTAGGACGTCTTTTATTGCTATCTTTGAGCGTAGTGCGTCCATTATAGCGTAGTAAATTTTTACATGTAGGACATCTTTTATCGCTATCTGTGAGCGTAGTGCGTCCGTCATAGCGTAGTAAATTCTTACGTGTAGGACGTCTTTTATTGCTATCTTTGAGCGTAGTGCGTCCGTTATAGCGTAGTAAATTTTTACGCGTAGGACATCTTTTATCGCTATCTGTGAACGTAGTGCGTCAGTCATAGCGTAGTAAATTCTTACGCATATGACGTTTTTTATTGCTATCTTTGAGCGTAGTGCGTCCGTCATAGCGTAGTAAATTCTTACGCGTATGACGTCTTTTATCGCTATTTGTGAGCGTAGTGTTTGTAGGTTGAGAGAAGCGCCATTCGCGCTGTGGACAGCACGTGTCGTACATGCATTGGGCGGATGTTTTGTGAACGATTCAATTTCGTGGGGTGACTTTATCCGAGAAGACAGTTATTGCATGTAATTAAGGCGTGTGTAACCGAAACGTTGCCTCGGTAACTCATGCCACGTGGCGGGATCTGGAGCAATGTCTCTTGGGTCGACGGCTAAGATGTGAGTAACGGTTTTCTGGATCTGACGGTTAAGGAATGCTTTTGAGAAATCAACGGGCGAGATGTGAGATGGGGTTTATTATAAAAGGGTGAAAGGGATAGAATGGCTGTCACTATCGACAGATCCAAGTTTTCGAAATCTAAATTCTCTCGTTCCCTCTCTTTTGCTCTCGTCTGCTCTCCTTCACGTTTGGAAGAAACTCATCGGGATTTTTGTGTGAATCGGTTTTTTGAGGTATGTTTCTGATCTGAATCTCCTTATATGGCTTGCGGCTTTGGTTGTTTGTTGGTAGATTTGTGTTTATAGGGTAAATCAGTGGTTTTGGGTTTGGGTTTTTCCGGCAGATTGGTGGGTTTTGGGTATATTTAATCTTTGGATGGGTGTTTTCCGGTAAAGTGGGGTGTTTGTGCGGGTGGTGCGGATGGGTTTTCGCCGTTAACTGGGTTTGATGTTCTTCGTGTTCTTCATGTTCTTCAAACTCGTTCTTACGAGGTTCGTAGGATATATCTGACTGACTTTCTGACTTCTAGTTCTAGGTTGTTCGCCTTTGACTTCGGTGTTGCTTGCTGCGGCGTAATGCCTAGGATAAATATACTAACTAACAGCGTTCCGCGTCTGCAGAAGGAAGTTGGTCCTCGTCGTCATCCTCTTGGTCGTGGACAAGTGAATTGGAGGCCAACTACTTAGATTTGGTGCGGCGTAGTGGTGGGAACGACTTGCGTCGTGAAGATCGTGCCTCTGTCTTTGCAAGAGTGCTAGCGAATTGGGACACGAGTGAGTCGTCAAGCACCATGGAGTCACAACGTGAGGAGATTGGAGAAAGTGAGGTGAACCTCGCTCTGGGACAAGATCAAGGCGTATCAGAGCGTATCGCGAGTGCCTCGGGGACTAGTACTTCAGGCCCAACATTGAGCCCAGTGCCTGTAAGGCGTTGGCTAGATGGCAAGGTGCAGAGGTCAGAGGTGGAAGAACCGCATGGAGCTGACTCCGCCGCGGTGGATGGCTACGTGGAGGAGTTTAAGTTGCCTGCCACGATCGTCGCCCATGCAATTCGGCGTGACGAGTTTGGTTCTATGCTGCCTAACGGGTACGCGCTAGTAAGTCCTTTCGTACTACGGCTTGGGGTGGAGTTACCGTTGGATCCGCGCCTGCAGTGTCTTGTGGCGAAGTTTGGCTTGGCTTTTGGTCAAGTCAGCTACAACATGTGGCGAGTCCTTCACGGTCTCTGCTCGCTCTTCCACCTCTCAGGATGTTCGTCTCCTACTGCGGCAAAGGTGCTCCATTTTTTCAAGGTGGATTATAACCAGCGGAATGGTAACGGAGGGACTGCGCGATTTGTGAGGCGAGATGAGCGTATGGAGTTCCAAGTCTTAGAGAATTGGCCCACCTCGGAAGCTAATTGGAGGAAAAACAGCTTCGTAGTAGAGAGGGGATGGGAATATGGGCGTATTAACGGGGTAGAGTATCTCCCAGAGAAGCGTATTCCCTCGCGGTTTCAAGCCATTAATTGTAGGTTTTAATGTTTTACTAAATTTTGTCGCTACGGAATAACTGCTTGCTGACGGTCCTTCTTTTTTTTTTGTTGCGCAGCGGGAAGGAGGTTGGTGTTGTCGGAGCGGGAAGTCGATCGAGTGAATCGTGTGACATACCTTTGGAGGTGCCAAGGTGAGGATCTAGTCCACGATTTGAAGGTACTGACGAACCCGTACCTCTTGTTCGAGCAAGGATTATTCCGTCGCCATCGTAAGTAAAAGTGCTACGCTCTTCAGTCTTCTATTCTTTGTTTATGGCGTACTAATCTGTTGTTATGTGTGCAACTACGACGCTCTCGGTAATAGGAATTTTGGGAAGTCGGAGCGAATCTGCTACGCAAGATTTCTGCAGCAGGAAGATCCCGACGTAACGCCGGATACCGAAGGGCTAGCGGTAACGATGTTGCGACGCGTTATGTCCAAGAAAGTGGCGGCGTCCACGAAGAAGGTGGATGCCTCAGCGAAGTGGGTCGAGGATTCCCCGCAGGTCGTGGATCTACCTATTCCCTCACACGCGAGCCTGCCAAACGAGCAAGGGTTGCCGCGCCGGAGCGATGCGGAAGGAGTAGGCCGCATTGATGCCGATTTGCATCTAGCTGATCCGGCGGTGTCCCAAGAGACCGGAAGAAAGAAGAAGGTGTCGAAGGCGGGCGCGTCTTCAAGGAAAACAAAGTCCTACGCTGCTCCTGAAGATGTGGAGGATATAATGGTAGAAGCTCCGCCTCTTAAAAGAGGATCTGTCAGCGCTGGATCGTAGTCCCCTAAGCCAACTGGGAGCTCCGGAATTAGAGAAGCTGGTCTTGCTGAGTCAGCGTGCCGGGCTCGGAGGACTGCGGCGACCTGAAGGGTCCGGTTTTGAGTTGCAGAGCCTGCTTGGTCTTGCTGCGACGAGGGCAGCTAAGATGGTGTTTAACTTGCTCGACGCCAAGCGGGATGCTCTTGAGGCGCAGCGTCATCTTGCCGAGGTGATAGAGCGGGATGGCAATCATGCGACGAGAGTTTTACTTCTAGAAAAGACTTGGCCAATGCTAAGTCCAAGTTGGAGAATGCGGCGAACCTCCAGGAAGACCTTCGGCAGGAGGTTGCTCGTCGGGAGGTGGCCGAGTCGCTTGCCCAAGAGATGGTCGCGGAGAGGGATGCAGAACAGTCTGCCCTTGCGGAGGCCGAGGAGCTCGTTAGGCGGGTGAGGGAGGAGGTGGAGACCGAAAAGGCCCGCGTAGCGGAAAAAGCCGCATCCAGCGCAGTGGCTGCCTTCAAATCATCCGCGGAAATGACCGCGTACCTGGAAGGGTACTACGTCACGGCTGTGGGTGATATGATAGCGCAGTTCCAGGAGTTGGAGATGCTGGATCCTGCGAATTATGAGGTTCGGCTGGCGGAAAAGGGCTTGGAAGCGCCGCCAATGCCGCATGAGGTGACTCCGCCCTTTTCACAGCCTGCTGCTGCTACGGAGGCCCAAGATGGTAAGAAAATCTCTGACTCTTCTTCTTCTGGTTTATCTTGTGATAATGACAGGTTTGATTCTAATCCGGAGACCCCTTCTCCTACTCCTCCTTCTCAGAGCATCAGGATGCACAACCTCCGCAAGGCGGATCGGGGCAAGCGGCGGAGCTAGAGGCTGCAAGTACCAGCGATGCGGCCTGAGTGATGTCGGCGTATCAAGCTGCGAGGAAGGAGTAGGATGGGGTGATAATAGACTTTTGTAATGCGTCACTCGTCCCCGTAGTGCTTCATTTTCATTTCTGTAATTTTTTTTTTGCATTTACCCTTCTGTAACGGCCTTTGTGCCGAACTCGCTATCTTTAATGAATAGAAGTTATCTTTTGGTCCAAGTGATTTTGTTTATATTATCGCCGTAGCAATGTTATATGATTATTTCTTATACTTCTGGCTACATGCTTAATGTTATCTTTGTTGTGCGCACAATGAAATAGTCTGTCGAAGGAATTTAATTGCCGTAGTACGCTAGCGTAGTAAGGATCAATGGTTTGAAAAATTCCTCATTTCATTGATAGCCTAGCCGTAGCCGTTTTGTACAAAGATAGCTTTGGCAGTGTGCCGTAAGTACTCAAACAATCCGAGTCCCTGTCTTGCGCTACGCGCGGACCCCTACTTGTAGTAGTACTTAAGCTGTTCCATGTTCCAAGGATGGGCTAATCTCTCTCTGTACTTGTCATCTAGGCAGTACCCATTATATTATATACATGTCATAGTTCGATCTTTTTAAGAAAACGTAAATATGAGTCATCACCAAGGGTAGACTCGTCATAGTGAGATTTACTCACATTCATGTCATAATCACAAAAAAAATTTCAAAATCATTTATTAAAATAGCGTTTCACTTACCCATGAACCGTAGACGATCAAGTTCATGTAATTTAAACTAAAACATATTTTTTAAATAATTTTTATAAACTAGTGATGCAACGACTATGGTGACAACTCAAACTAAATTCATAATTATAATACTACTTCGATCATGATGATCATTGTGATGTTTACTCACCTTATTTCCTGCGTACAACTTCCACGACACTGAAAATAGTTTTCTCACTCGTTTCGTCGGTCACCTAATAGCATGATAAAATACTTAGAAAATGATACGTAAAATATCAGGTGACGATTTTAGTATAGCTAAATGCTGTTCATAAAACATTGTTCACAAAGCACTGTTCATGTTTTACTGTTTTACTAACCACTGTTCCAATGTACTTTTTTACTAAAACACTGTTCACATTTTACTGTGTTTACTAAACACCGTTCACATTTACTGTTTACAGAACGCTGTTCACATGTACTGTTTTGCAGAGTACTGTTCACCGTACATGTTCATGAACATTGTTCATAGTACTATTCATGTGGCGCCACTGTTCACCGACCGCCACCAATGACCATCAAATTTCACCACCACAATCTAAATGACATTTCTAACAACTTCCTAATTCACCACAAAGTCTAATTATGAGCTTAAACATTTCAATTTAACAAGAACCGAAAAGCTCTAATTTAAAAACCTAGGATTTATTTTCTTCGATTCTCCTAGCACACAACGATTGGGGTTAAATCTTTTAGAGGGTTTGTAGTATGGAAGGAGACCTTCAAAATGGGACAAGAATCGTATCGATTGGTTGCCGGAGGAGGGAGATCCGACGAGTTGAAGTTCGGCGAAATATGCTTTTTCGGGAGAACTTCCGGGCTTCACCGCTCCTAAACGGCGGCGAGATGGCGGGTGGCGCTGCTACCAATCGATAGGGGACGCAACAACCTTTCAAACGTGACCAGTGCGCCGCTCTATGGTGGACGGACGGCGGAGATTCGACGGTCCAAAGTTGGCTGCTCGGGAGAGAGAATTTCTAGATTTTTTTTCGGGGTGAACAATACCCGTGAACAGTACCAATCCGAATTTCTGATTTTTCTCCCCTTTTTCTCTTTAATTCCCTTATTTATACTA
This sequence comes from Argentina anserina, assembly GCF_933775445.1. Lineage (NCBI taxonomy): Eukaryota > Viridiplantae > Streptophyta > Magnoliopsida > Rosales > Rosaceae > Argentina > Argentina anserina. Next base: position 15,831,058 of record NC_065875.1, read on the forward strand.
TTTTCCAAAAATGTCCAAATACCTTTTGATTCATAACTTCTTCATACGAACTCCGATTTAGGCGTGCCACGTGTCCACGAATTCGTATCGACGAGCTCTACGACTTTCATGTAAGAAGTTTTTAAAGAAACCCAATGAGTCAAAAGTCAACTCTTAGACTCGTCAAATTAAACGTTTCCGAATAATTAATATTTAGAACCCTTTCGTTTTCATCCTCGTCTAATAAAATTGGACAATGACCAACTTAATAATATCCGGAAACTCATTGGAAATTATATATGAATTTTCGGGATATTACAAGGAGGTCGTGCCACGTAGTTTTCAAGTAAAGCTGCTCGTGATAAGCTATTCATAGAATGAGAGACGCAGAAGGCACAACCCAGCCAAACTACCGGAAACTTCTCCATTGAACGGCCACAAACCAAACTCTTCAACTTTCCATCAGAACCCTTACCCCGACGAGATGTGCCGCCACTTTCCAGAACAAAGCAAAACCTCCCATTCTCAATCAAACCAACCAGATCTGATTGAGAGTACGAGACACCGTAGATTGCATCGAAGCTACCCCTTGGTCGTCACTGTCACGAAACCCCTGAGCATACAACATGTTGATGTTGTGATTACACTCAATTTAATACGCCGTACTCCTTGTGCATGTGATACGCCGTATTCCTTGTCTCTTTCCTGTCACAAGTAGCGCACGTCGTCAAAGTAGAGACTACGGCGGCGTGGTCTTCAACTCTCCGACGCTTAAGTTAGAGCGGTGATAATTTATGCAGAGTTACAGTAGGGAGTTCAGTGTACCTTCCTTATAAGGTCGAGAGTTTGACCCTTTATTTGTTGAGTTGAGGTAGATCGCTTACCTATCATTCGATGTGGGACGACGTCCGATTAAGGTGTTCTCTGGAACCTTCTTTGAGATGCGCGTGAGGGCGCGTCCGTAGTCGGTTTGGGCCGCGGAGAGGCCCATTGCGAAGCTAGTACGGCTGACTTGCTATTAGTATTGTAAGACTGCTATACATTAGCCTTAATGCGCTGATAGTTGTGCTGATTATGGCGGGCATAAGCATATGCCAACACAACCCTAACCCGATCCAATCCCAAGGCCGATCATACTTCTCTTAGGCATAGGATAATGCCGATCTCACGCGCTTGCTATCCAGCCGCCTTTCTCCATCAACATCGGAATCTCCAAACGGATCGGTCAACGTCAGTAGGAATCTTGAGCAGATTTTATGGAATGTCTTCGGTAGGCTTGCGCTTTTGACTGCTTCACCTGCGTTTTATGAGTTTTTGACGCCTTGCTTTCCACTATTTACACATCTAGCCTCAGGCAAAAAACAAACTCATTTTTCTAAGCGCCTTGCGCCTAAAACGCCTCAGGCACGCCCTAGAGCGCGTTTTTTTTTAAAAAACATTGGGTGTAACACAAGGGCAGTCGACTTCCAACATGTTTTCTTCAAGAACGAAATGCTGACGCCAAAACCCGTAGTCGTACATACCCGCCACACCACCGTAAATCTTGAAAGACGGAATATAAAACAACCGTCACTCTAGAGTGTTCACCACAACCTGACGTAGCGCCTCCTTGTTGTTGATGGTGGCCTGGAGGTCTTTCCCAAACGTCGCCTTCTCCAGCTTGAGCGCGTTCAGCGCTTCAATGGCAGCGTCGAGGTCGTCGGTCTTGGTGGCGCCGTATTTTTTGAGCTCGCGGACATGGTTGCGCTGGTTCTCGACCTCCAAGAGCTTAAGGAGAGCGCTTTGCGGAGCTGGTTCTCCGTGGCCATGGCGGTTGCTTGAAGATAACGCAGTGAAACTATCCACCTAAAACGTTGAGATAAATCTCTGAATTTTGTATTGATTGATTGAATGACTAGAAAGTGCCTTTTTATATAGGCTAACTTATGCATAAATCCTATTTAGACTAGGATTAGGAAATAACGTGCCTTTATATAGGCTCTACCTTATGAATAAATCCTATTTAGACTAGATTTAGGAATTACGCTAAACAAGTTCACGATTTTGAATATCCCTACTACTCAGCAGTCCCATCCCAAACCCTAATCACTGGGACCTAAAAATAATTGAAATTAGGACGTTTATGATAAAGTAGCTAGGAAACTAAGATTTGCCGCATGCATGCTTCTCCTGTACGTGGCAAATCGTAGCTGTCTTTTGGTCTGATGATGCTTCCGTCTTTTTACTAGCTGGATTTGCCTCAGGTAAGTTCTTAATCCAGAAGGATTTGATTTGGTAAATCTTCTTTTGATTCCTAGCTGGATTAATTACATATACATACTACGATGCATGTATTACCCATACATACTACGATGCATGTATTACCCATACATATAGAGAACCGAATTAAGCAGAGAAGACTATGTACTACTTACTTTCAATGCCGCCTGCGGCATTCAGGATCTTCCTTTGGATTTCAGAGTATGGAACCAGATTGGGAAAATTTACCTAAGCACCTGTTAGATTCAGTTTTAGAGAAGATACAACTTGCGATTCCGCAATATTGTATGTAAAGCATGGTATCATGTACCAAAAGATAATCAAGTCCAACGCTATAAGAGATAACACAACCAATGCGCGCTTTTGATCTCTGCTAACAGGAGCCATACATGGAACATATACAGCATTGTGGATGATAAGGTCTTTGATTTGCAACTAAGTGTTCCAAATAAGCGATATTGTGGATCTTCCTTTGGATGGTTAATAGCCATGGAAAAGAATTACGCAATATATAACCCTAATCAATCCGTTTCTCAGGGATAAAGGTAGAATAAGAAAGAAAATGCAATCATTCGCTTTCCTCCAATGCAGTTACCTCCAACCAGGGATTCTCAGAGGCTTAATTAGATAATCTAGAAATTGCAATTATTATGTTTATAAGAAATGGAGAGGATTGCATCGTGGTGGTCATATTTGTAAAATGGCTTTCATCAGGCTCGGTAAAGACACAAAATATATGGACTCATGTCGATACCAATGGTGAACTGGGAACATGTATTAAGTATTAACCAAGTTAGTGATATTAAAGATAAATCAAATTTTACGCCGTTGATACACGGTGTCGGTTATTATCCTTTGCTGAGTTCAACCCAAATATACAATTGGTTGCATGCATGGCCTATCGACCGACTCCGAGCAAGAGGTAAATGGTATATTCAGTTAAGAAAGAATTATTCATGGCTATCAGGTATATATATAGCACATACAGATGGAAAACGTTCGACGATTGGATTCTTGGTTTTTAAATTGAATTTTGACAAGTGTGAATGGCTTGCCAAAGATGACTTAGGTGGCGATGTTGCCAGGGACGGATCCAGGATTTAATAATAGGGTGTGCTAAATTTGGGCGAAGGCCAAAAAAATATTTAAAGACTTCGTAGTAGAACAATAATAATTTCAACATGGAAATAATAGTTTACGCCTATTAGAACAAGATAGAAGACTAAGATTCAATTTAAATGAATTATCAGATGTACTTTGTATTGATAGAGAAACTTAGAAAAACATAGCAAATAAACCCAAAAAATTAATATGAGAAATAGATACGAATCAATCGATATATACCTTAGAATGCTTAATCAATAGGATTATGGATGAAAAATTTTCAAATAGAGGATTAGAGTTTTAGAGTGACAAAGAATTGCAGAGAACTGATATGAGAAAGAGCGGAGTCATGGAGCGGTGGATGAGAAAAAGAGTCTTGACTTTCAACATTTTTTTTTCTTATGCTAACATGTAGTAAAATTTGGGTTTCTTTTGAAAAATGGGGTGGCTGCAGCAAACCCCAGCCCACCTCTGCATCCGTGCCTGAATGTTGCGCTATTTATCAGTAATAATTCTTCTGTAAATGTGTCGGTTTCAAAATCAGGATGTCTTTCAAATTTCATATACTGTCTTCAAAATAATGATCGTAATGGATTTGATATTAATCGACGCTATCATTTAGATTATGGTGCTTACAACGTCTCGAAGAGAAGCTTTTTCACAACCTTACTCCTCGAATGTCAGGTTCCTCGTGGAAGAGACTGATTATGAACCAGTTTGGGTCAAGCCAACTTTAAATTTGTAACAAAAAATTAAGCAGCATTTGATTTGGAGTAGACGTTATGTTTTTCAGTTACTGTTTGGTTCTTTTGAACAAGAAAGACTACAACATGGAATTCCTCCTTTTAAACGCTAAATTTATTTGCATGTTGGATGTGATTGAATAAGTTGACTGTTAACTCCTTAATATTTCACCTTCATATGTACATCTTCTATTGCAGAACCAAATGATAACTTGAAGTTCAGATTGCTCCTACTTGGTTTCTCATGCATGATTGGTAAAGACCTCATCACTACTGATATGTTAAACAAATATTATTAACTAAACAAAACAAGATCAATTGTGGTAGAAAGATCAAGTAAAATTATTTTTGGTTGAAAGCTGGTTTGTGTAAAAGTAAATTTTTTTTAAAGACTAGCTTTTATGGCCATATGGGCAAATTGAGCAAAAACTAGAGTTTGGCTTAGAGATCTTACATGCATTATGCCCATTATGATTTCCTTGTGATGATATTCAGTATCAGTTCCTAGCAGTGACAACTGACAAGAAGGCATCCACCATTGGTCGTGCTCGACTGCTCGTCTGTTCAGAGACAGCTGTCACTTTGCTTTTGTCTATGATGTTCACTCAAATTTTGTAGGAACTAGTCACATTGAAGAATTTCACCAATTTCTCAAGGCTACTTACACTTGTACATAGTTCAAAATTATTTGTTTAGCTTCCTCCAATTCGATAAGAGTTGGTTAAAAGTGTTAAGTTTAGACATGGCCACTTACAGCCTTCAGAAAACCGGCAACAAATGACCCGACAGTGTGGGGCAAGGGCTATGAGTTCCAAGTAATACCAGTGAGAGCCACAAGGAGTGCAGCTAACCGTGGCATAGCTATACCGAAGTTGTTTGCCAACAAGAAGCTTTGGGTAGTTTGCAAAAGGGATGTCATGCTTGGTGAAGCATTCTTCAGCAAAAAAGGAACAGAGCAACAACCCTCAGCGAGGAGGGAACAAAAAGAGGCCTATAAAGTCCACCATTGGTTTGAACACTGGCGGGAGAAAGAGCTATATGTCCACCGGACGGAGAAGAGGATCAAATATGATCATTTGGAGTATCAAGTAGATCCTATGCAACTTGAATAGAAATGAATATCAGGTTCTGTATTGATCTCCTCAATGAAAATAACCCCATACGAAAGCTTCATGAGAGCGTAAATGTTCAAGAAAACATCAAGGGTGATCTTAGCTCTATCCACAGTTCAGCAGTAGCTCAAGTGTTCTGTACTGCTCGTAAGAAGGCGGCTAGGAAAGATTCTGCTTGTAAAGGGGATAGCAATAGAGCAAGCGATTCTTGGCAGAGACATGACAGTAGAAAAGATCCAGTAGAAAATTTGTGAGATGATGTTTCTGGTAGTTCCATTGAAGTTGAGTTACCAAGGAAGTCAGAACCTCTAATGTGTGCACTTGTCATGATGTCGAGGTGAGCAAATGGGGCGAACAGATGGGGGTAAGCATTTGTAATAGATCGTACAATCTTTTAGTTATCGACTAGTCATCATTTGGAGAAGATGAAATTGAGATAAACCTACAAAATGAGCCTCAAGACTGAGCAAAATCTCGAGCAATAGCACAATCAATCACATAAAGCAAATTTTACAAAGTGTAATTCACAAAACAGACTTGACTTTGAAAAGTTAGTGCAGAGTATCAGTCTTGTAATTAGGAGACATGTAATCAAAAGCTATAATAGATCTGGTGACACTGAGTTTTCTAAACATGCTCTCAAAGAGAACAGTGAATGCCATCCATTGATAGGTCTGAGCTTTCCACTCAACAATTCACTATACTATTTGCATGTCACATTAGCATACACAATTCTACAATACTAGATTACATGTTGTATTGGCATACACATACCTTCAAAAAAAAAAGCAGTTCTTCAAGTTAAAACAGAATGTCTGCGTTTGTTAGTAGACAGACGTTCTACTCAATGAGTATTTATGCTTCTTCTTCGGGTTCCTCCTCTTCTTGGAGTAGATTTTCCCTATTGTCATGTGCCCAAAAGCCACGCACATCTATGAGCATGCTGGCTACAGTACCCCCCTGTTTGCACGCAAGAAGATCCGCCAATGTTATTCTTAGAGGATCGGCCGGCTTAACCATATCCCAGATTTCATCCCTTACATCCTCAATACACAACTCATAGTTTCCACCCTCAATCCATTTTTGATGCACATCCCTGTTTCATATATCAGGAAAATAGAGCCGTCAGTTGGCACAATTTACCAAGTGTAAAGCATGTCAATAAGCACACTGTACAATGGGTCAACAGCAGCCGAGATGTCATAATTTCATGAATATGTTCTGTAAGAATCTGAGATTTTTAGATATTTCTCAAATACTGCAAGCTGGAAATACTAGAGGTATTTTGTAAGAAGGGTGTATCAGTTAACATCCCATCTTCCGGGTGATTTTGAGTTGGTTGAGAACTAAAAGTAATCTTTAGCACCACCAGCAGCCAAGGAAAGCACTAGCAATGTCATAGATTCTTACATGTGTTTTTGAGATCGCTTTCTCTAAGAATGTAAGACTTCTAGATATACTGCTAGTGAGAAATGCTAGAGGTTAACTGTAGAAAGGTTGTGTCAATTTGGACATTCCCTTCTTCACTTCCATAACCAGCAATTGGCGTTGTTTTTAACACAAGAAGCCAAGGGAAACACAGAATATTGTATAATCTTAAGTCCTACAAGGTAGAAACAAGCCTTCTTTTCTGATTAATGTCATCAAGCCAAAGTGCAAAGAATATCTGTGATTTCATACTATCAAATGACACTACAGATCTAATAGGTTGTTGAATACATTTTTGAGATTAATGTCTCTGAGAATCTGAGACTTGCAGGTATTACTTAAATACTGCAAGCAGGAAACACTAACAGGTTTAACGTAGGAAGATTGTATCAGTTAACATCCCAGCTTTTGGATGCTTCCCTTCTTTACTTCCATATTTGGCTGTGCTTAACATGGTGAAAAGGATTCATTTTGCACCAGCAGCAGCCAAGCACAGCCAGAATAAAATTCAATAACATCAATTATTCTACAAAATAATAAAATAGAAGTTCTACTTTTTTATTTATTTCATATTTGGTTTCTATGAATAAATGCAAAAAATAAAAATAAATAAAAGAAATCAACTGAGAATGTTCACCTGAAAAGAGAGTGTATATCAGCTGTTGTAAGGTAACCCCTTCCGTGAAGATCAAGGCATCGAAACAAATATGTTAGCCCTTCTGGAGTGTCTTTGTTTTCTAAGGCCAGGACAAAGTCCAGAAAACTCTCAAAGTCCATTTCCCTAGAATTTGCTCCACCAATTTTCCCGCGGCGACAATGCTCATCAAACACTATTAAGGACATATCAAATGCGAAAGCATGAATAAACAGGAAAAAAGGAACACAGATGGATGATAAGAGAATTAGACGAGTATCAAATGCATACCTCTTTCAATGATGATTTCAGTCAATGTCCCATCTGCATATTCTCGAAGTTCTTGCTTGCTTAGAGATCCATTATTATCTGTATCAAGGCCAAGGAACACATCTACAGAAAGAATAAAGGTGCAATTAGAGATATAATTACGTGATTGGAATTAGCTTGAGCTTACTCTTAAAGATATTTGAGTCTACTACTGGACGACTGGTAAATCCATGACATGTACCATGATCAAATGTACCATGATCAAGACATCTAGAACAGGATGACTTTGAGAGGCCATCAAATGTAAAGGTTATCAGACATATAAGTCATATTGCATCCACAACACCAAGGATAGGCTACAAAACCCCGACCAAGACAGGGCATGCTTTAATATAAGTTGGGCAGAGTGTGGATCTTCGGCCATAATTATAAAGTGAGTATCAAGGTAGATTGCGTACTCACACCCATCCTAGTCAATCAACTGATGTTTGTGTGCTAGAAAACCTTAAATAGTAGTAAATTTGAATGTATGCTCACTGTATGAGTTCATGACTACTGTATTATGTGCAAGGATAGATAAATTGTCCATCAACCAATTGGACATAGATAAATTATGAAGTAATTTTTACAACATGATTTAGGGTGATTAATATCTTAACAACATCCTAGACACTCAATAGGGGATCAACTTAATAAATACAGCTGGAAAAAGAATAAATGATAAAAACTTTTCAGAATCATATTATTCATTTAAAAAAACCTAGAATAGTCTTATAGTCCTATTCATCCCTTCTACGACAGTTTCAGAACTTTCACAAAAAATAGAACAAATTGCGATAGAAATTGGTTATTAGGCTTTCTCCTAGGAGCGAAGAGAATTCATTAGGTACTCCAAAAACAGGCACTCATCCTTATCCTTATCCCCACCCTCACTTTAGTAAATCCCTTGAACCTCTAGACTGATCTTGTCAGGAAAAACAATGGATTCTCTAATCTCTACTTATCGAAATGCCTTTTTTCTTTACTGTTGATGTAGCTAAGCCCCGATTTTCGTCTATTATCATTAGTCATGCTAAAATAGGGAATGCAACTGTTACACTAGAATGGCAACAGATATATGTGACAAATAGTGTATAATTAATCAGACAAAGGAAAACAGGTACAGATATGGAACCACACCACATGAAATGAATGTTTAGATACGAAGAGACCCACCACATATTCGCTGGGCAGATGTCATGGAGAACCAGTTTTCTGCTTGCTCATTGTCAGTGACTTCTTCCTCACTTTCCTAAAGAAAAAGTCAGCACATAAAGTTAGACAAGATCACAGTTTGCTCCAAGCTTAATACTTTTAATTAATTGCTTTTCAGAATAATACATACATAATACGATGGATATGTATCATAAAGAACTCTGACAGATTGTAACACAACCTACCTGGTGTAGTTCCATTAATTCCTGGAGACAATTACTCAGTAACACCTTCTTTATGCAGGCTTTTCCTGCACGACAACATATTTAAAGCTATTCTTAACAACAAAAGAAAAGACAAATTATATACAGTATCTGTGCAAGTCAAAGCGATAAAACAAAAACCTCTCTACGAGTTTAACAACCCAGGGCTTTATGTCTAATACAAGGCTTAAAATGACTATAGGTTTTGGAAAGTATCAAATTACATAAGAGGAAACGACAAATCAACAAACCTCGTCTATGAGGGTCACAAAAGAAGAAGAACTTCTGTGCAGCTATGCGGCAATACATGTTAAGAAATCCTGCAGGCATGTCCCTTAGTTGCGCCAGATTAGGTATGAGACCTCGTATATATGCTTCCATTTCCTAAATAAAAAAGGGCCATTAAATTATAGGCAAAGATTTAAAAAGATGGCATAATTTTAATCTGTGTGATATCATAAATTAATATGTAGCCAAAGAAATAGGCTCAATAACACTTAGTAGTTTGCAATGACATACATGTCGCTGCAGGAAACCATCGGAATCCTCATCAAGCTCACTCATGTCAATTCTAGCTTGTGTCAGTGAAACCTGAAAGAAATAAATGGATGGTAAGTAGCGGTAGTCACATTCTATGAGAGAGAGAGAGAGAGAGAGAGAGAGAGAGAGGCTTGCGAAGGGAAATGTTCGGTCTCATTTACGCACTGTTCTCATCACATATAGATAGAAGGGAAGAATGGCAATTCTTCCTTGTTCATCTTTCTCAAACTTCATGAAATTTGAAGGGCTGAAAAAGCGACGACATTTGGGTCCTATCTGATCTGTACATACAGAGGCAATGTGGCAGAAGTCTTCATAATTCATCTACGAAATAAATAACAGGACTCATCAGTCAGATCTAACCACACAATTAAGAAATCATAAGGATTAAGGCTATAAGTTAAAGGAAGCAGATGAGACATCATAATCCTACAATAATATACTTACTTATAGATCTAAGATAGAAATGAGAAACACTAATTTGAAAACAATGACAGATATATACAGGCATAAGGCAAATCTATATACTAATATGGGCATTACAACACACCTTTTCTGCACCAGTTGCATCATCAATCACACAATTTTCCCTTAAGCAAACCCACATGGAATCTAGATCATCAGCATTTAGCAAAAGATCAGATTGCTTCTGCAAAACCATGATATATTAATAAAGTATTATGCCATATGCTTAGCGTGCTAAAATAAAAAAGGGAAAAAATATAAAAGCAAAAGCAACGTACACAATCAGCTGAACCAGGAAGAAAAGCCTCACCTTTAAAAACCGGTATTTTGCGAGCCTCTGGACCCTTTGACTAATAGATCCTTCTTCAGGTTTCTAAAGCAATGAGGAAAACAGGCAAAGTCAAAGGAAAGAGTACTTAAAAGAGTGTAAACAAAAGCACAATCAAACAATGATAGTCTTAAATTGTCTTTACCACATGCCTTTTTATAGAAACTTGGGATTGCGGCAGCTTCAGCACTTTTTTGTTGCTTTTCTTTGAAAATGTCAAGCAAGATCCTCTTTGTTTCAAGCTCTACAAAAGAGAAAAAGAAGAACACACGAACAGTTGGTTAATTTTCTTTGCTTCAAGCTCAACAAATAAGCAAAGCCAATTACCGTAGTCATTATTTACTGAGAAAATCGAGGAAAGGACCCAAGTAGTAAACAAACAAGTCACAAATGCCTCAAAGTTTCAACTTAAAAGACCAAACCAAAGAAACCAAATATAACCTCTCCATGTTGAGTCAGTTGAGTACACGCAATTCACCCGTTACCTCAAATGGAAATGACATCAATCTGCCATACCCCTAGTAGAGTGATATAGCATTCGTAAAAAGCCTAGCCCTTGACTAACTGGTTTTAAGGGGGGAAGTTTCTAGTCAGTACCATAACAATGGCTTCTCTGGCCATGCTAGCCTAACACTGCCTCCGAAAATCGAAAGCTTCAAATAATATCAGAGTCTATTCACCTGCATATTTCTAATGGTCTGCATCATCATTGCTTAGCTAACTAGTTTAGAATTGGGTCTCAAAAAGCCTAGCTCTTGACTCATTGGTTCTAATTGTAACCTAATTGGTATTTCAAGGCCAAGTTGATTGAAAACATAACTGCTGCTAATACTTATATATATATATCATGAAAATCAGAATATAATCCAAAAGATTGAAACTTGATGAAAAAATGGGAGAGGAAGGGTACCCATTAGAGCCTCAGATCCGAGTCCGGCGCCGGATCCGATGTAGCGGCGGAGGTTGCGGACCCACAACATAGACGAAGGAGGTGGGATCTTCCTCTGCGCGGTGGCGTCATGGCTTTCGCCGTCACTGGACCCACCACTGTACATTGGGACCAACTTGGGTTTTCCGGCGAGGTTGGAACTGAGCGGTAGAAGCAGGGAGAGTGATAAAGATGGAAGCTTTGGTTGGTATCTGATCTAATTTGGGGAGGTGATATGAAGGAGAGAAACGGCCTTTTGATTTTTCTGATTTTCTTTTTCAAACCAAAGTCCATTGAGAGTGAATTTTGATATAAATTATGGTTAGAATTAAGCAAATTCAAAAAGTGCCTACTGAAATTTCTAGACTCGTTTTCTTACGTACTAACCTTCGTCCGCCTAAACATAAAATACTCAATGGCTTGGGAGCCTCTAACTCTAACGGAGAAACCTAAGTGATAAGAAACCTAGGGTTTCATATGGCGGCGGTGGACTTCACTCGGGAAGGGCGATCGTATTGCTACGGCGGCAGTGTAGGAATACGTTGTTTGTGTACTAGGGGGGATTTACAATATGGGGAAGTGCTTATGATCACTTAGATTGTAATGAACTTGCATAACTTATTTGACAAACTCACTCTAATCCACCTTGAGAAGATTGCAGTTTTATTACCAAATCGGGAAATGCATCCCGAGGAGACTGCATTACGGCCAAAATCCAATCTACCTTGAGGAGATTGCACTCCTAGAGGATCTTTTTTGGCGTAAATCTTCTCTCATTAATCACAATCATAATGTTGCCACCTCCATCATTTATCTCATTTTCGACATGTTCTCTAATTGCGCATAATGATATTTTCTTATTTTGAATAATGTTAGATTTACATATTTAGTCGTTTGTATAAATATTCTTTATGTCTTTGTGTTTGTAAGCTTCTTATATAAAAGAAAATTTATCTACACTGCCTAAAATGAAAAACAATTTTACGTAGTAGACTAAGGTGCTAATAGGATCACGGATCGCCCTCTTTCCTCATAATGTCTTAAGTTTGCAACAACTGCACATTCAGTATCACAACCAACTGTACACTGTAAAATTGATGCTCCTAATTAAAATAACAATGGAAGTGAGAGGGAAAAGTGGTTGAGTTGAGGAAGGAGATACCTAGATACATACATACGTATATAGAAATTTTTTTTTTATACAATGCATGCATAGAGAGTTGTGAAGTGCATCACTCAGCAGGGAGTCATATATCAATAGACGTGTGCCTTGGCTAAGAGATACATAACTTAAGAAAATCTTGTGTCTGCGATAAGTGGAGATCGTCTGTAGTTGTTCGCTTTAAGTACTTTGAGACAATGTAGTCATGTACACCTAGATAAAGAAACATTTGAACAAATCTACTTCTTTTGAAGGATGAACGAAACGAGAATAATAACAACGTAATAGAACATAACGTAACCGTTTATTGATTGATAATGAGACCTATATATAGGCATTACATAACCACAATCTCCTAGGATTCGAAATTCTAATCTATTACAGAGATGTGAATCTATCTCTAACAGGAAACCTAATAAGTCTAAGACACACACAAGGGTAAAATAGTAATCTCTCATAACATTCTCTCTTGTGTCGCATGCCTAGGTTACATGATGCACACATCGTTGCCTCGGTAAAAATTTTGTCAAACAAAAAAAAACCTCTTGGGTAAAAACAAAAACTTGATTGAAGGGAAAAAGAGTACAACGCACCATCTACATTTGATAGCATCATTGTGAGGTAGACTCCCTCTGAAGTCTACGAAACAACTCTTCCTGATTAGTGCCATAATCATGGAGTACAAGGAACAACGTACACAACGTTCATTACATGCGTCTCAAAAGTAGTCTTGGGCTAATGATTAATCATTAATCTAGCCACACATCCTTAGATCATACATGATATACTTAGCCAAACTTAGATCTTAAGAAACAAGATTGCATAACAACTCAAAACACGAGTTTGCAATGAAAATCAGATTTTCGTGTAGAATGACCTTCACTCACTTAAATGGTCATAATTTCTTCGTCACAATAGGTAACAACAAACCGTAAAATGTTTTGGAAAGTAGACACCCGTGACTTTCCAGTGACATAAAGTTAACAACCTAATTCGATCGGAGCCGTTCACAGTGCTCTATCGAAAAGTTGACTGACTTGTAAATTTCTGGACAAAACTATCCTACTTTGCTAAAATGATCATAACTCACTCAATACGATAGCTATGAATAAATGGTTGGTGTCACTGGAAAGTAGACACGTAGACCTTTCCAACGGTACCAATTTCACCATATTTCATTGAGTGAGCTGTCTTGTAGGTCTCATTGAAGTTGACTTACAAAATTGAACAGATTCTGATTTGTCACATTCAATGTATCTTTTACAAAGAAATGGGAGAATGGACCAATGAATGACTGCTTGTACTACGTTCTTTCGAACGTCGCAATCTGATTACATAAGCTCTCCGTGGTGTGGAGGCATTTAAAGTTCATTGGGCATTCTCATATTTGCATCAAGATCCCTTTACAGATATGGTATGACCATTATCGTATGCTGCAAATCAGTTTTCATGGACACTACTATTGATCAAGTAGGGGGAAACAATTATGTCCATAACCAGAGAATATGACTCATCGTAGTCAATACTAGGATAATAAGACAATCTTTACGCCATAAGTCTTGCAAATACCGCATGATTTCATTATTTTCATTACACTTACGAACAATGACTAACATAACAAGTCTAGTTTAGCATGTATTGATTCTTTCCACTTCGGTCAAGTTGCTCATCGTTGATATTTTACAACGGAATAAGAGCATAAGCAAATACATCATCAATCATGGGAGATCAATCCATTAAACACACGCGCGCGCTTTATACGATCAATTTGAGAGATTTCTATTCTTCTCTAACATCAACAAAAGGAGTCTGTAGCGTCCCACAGAAACTTAATTGATACACATGTTTAGAGAATAACTCTTGATGATGGGCGAAATACTTGTGCCTACGCACCTCACTTATTTCTGGTTTTGATTCCAGAGAATAATGGTCTCCCCCTCATCTAGGTAGGAGCCAAGACCGAAGCTATGACCCTTACTAGTCCATTTTTGCGTTTTCTGCCCTTGTTTTGTGGTGCAATACCACAAGTGCCGACAATACCACATCGTACAATGGTGTCATCGTCGGCTTCCTTTGAATTTCTGAAGATCGATAATGCGTTTCGTGTTTGCTCACTTTGAGTAGTGTGGGATCTTAATGAGACATAGTTCCACACCACGTCAATTCCTGGTGTTAATACCGAAATGGGAGCATTTCATATCTCCCCTTAATAACGGAAAGTATGTCTCATCAAAGTGACCGTCTGCGAATATCGCATGATTTAGAGATCCACGGTTGTAGATTGGAAATAGCGGAAAAATGTTAGTGATTCATAAAGCATAACCAACTAAAGTACTTAAGCGTTTCAAGTAGACCCATTGAGATTACTATAATAGAGGCACATAAACAACTTAACCAAATAGGCGTTAGTGAAAAGAATGTTGGGATCGTATCCAGTAACCATCTGGTACGTACTAAACGCTTGGCAAGTTGTGGGTCTGAAACGAATAAGTGTCGCTACATGCAACATCATTACATATCCCCATGCAAAAATCGGCAGGTTAGTACCCATAACCAAGTCCGAGCTCTACTAGATCGTGCAGTGAATGAACATGAGGAATAATATGTTCAACGACGATCCCAGAAGATATGCAAAACGAAATCATCAAAAATCTTAGAGGTGAACGCTCTAATAGTATCCAATCGAATAGATTTGAGAGGATGGGAAAGGTGGTGAGCCCTTAAGATGATGAAACTTAGCAAATGCAGCGTTCCATGTGGATAGCAAAGCGACGTGTGACCAACGCGTCGATGCTCTTAACCTATACCATAAGAATACCGAAAAATGTCCGCATTTGGTTGGATAGGGTCCACTAATGTCACCTTAAATACTTTGTAACAATGGAATGTTCTCGGTTGAAGCCTTAGAAAATGAGGACTTCCTTGAAATCTAGTAAGAAAACAAGCTTTGCAAAATAAGCGATGGGCATCAGAGATTTCCATGGAGGCATTATAAATTACGGGAGGCAAAACAAGCTCCTGTAAAGGAGGAGGTGCCCCCACCGACAACCTGAATGCCATGAGCTGCCGAGAGGGGCAGGCTCAGCCACACCGTGCATGACACGGATAAGCACGGCCTCACCGTGTGGAGCACGGGTGAGGTGGTCCTCCAATCGCTTCCGGAACTGGACAAATGGATAACCATGTAAATTCGTAAGAATTCTAATCATCATATTACGTCCAAGATGCCCGAGACGGGCATGCCAAAGCATATAAGGGTCTGAATCACAAAAGTGGCGTTCAACCTCATATGATTCAAAGATTCGAATGGAAATAAGATACAAACCATTCTCGAGAGTCTTTATCTTCCCTAAGATGCGACGCTGAGCTGCTTTCTTAGAGGTAACACAAATATATTCTTCTTCATTCTCAACACAAGTATCAAGATGAAAATGTATCATTGGTATGTATGACCTTTAAAACTTAGCAAGGCACGAAGATATAAAACACAATTTCCGCACGAGATCCTAAAACAACTACATGCGTCTTATAACAGTGTGGGTGGTTACGCAATTAGCAAGACACTCGATTTCACGGCGGGACATTCTCAAAATGAAGAGAGTCAATGACGTGGTAAACTTCTCTAGACAATACACCGTAGAATATTGTAAGAGGGGGGATTGAAACAAAATACAATCTCATCGAATGTATCACATGCCAATAGAACTACATTCTTCAACTTAAGAGTTGAAAAAACATGGCATTGGAGCAGTTGAATACCAAACAATTAGGGTGATAAAAACCATCCAATTGATGCGGGTGGTCACCAAAACTAATAAAATCGATTGAGCTATGAAATGACTTGGAGAAAACCGGAAAATTAACCGGAAAACCATGACAAAAAAAACTCAAAACCAGGTGAAATTTGGCCGTTAAGGAGGCCAGATCTCCAGGTCCGACAAGGGACACCGGAAATGCGGCAAGTGTCCAGAGGGCGGCCAAAATGCCGGAAAATATCCCGGAAACGTCAGAACATTAATCGGAAAAAACGACGTCAATTTTGACGTTCCGATGTCTGTTTTCCAAATTTTAAGGTCCAAATTCACAATGTAGTACTATTGGGGTCTCATGTAACCCAAAAGAGGTCAATTTAAAAACCACGTAAGTTGCAAACGTTGACCATTCATGCTAAGTCAAGGCAAATAAAATTCTCACGAGATCATCTTGTAAATAAGGAATACGAGAAATTTTATTGAATATGCCAATATTTAATACAACACAACCAAGCTTCCAATTCCAATAGACGACTTAAGCTAAAGTCGAGTAAGAAACATGGCAATGCCAACGTCATACTTGAAAAATAGTAAGCAAAAAACACAGTCAAAATAGATTGACTAATCAAAAGTCGGTAGCAACAAAAATCTTGCATATCGGATCATGCCGAGCCTTAGCTTGAGGCTAAAAAATTTGCTTATTTGAGAATGGAAGAATGTTACGTTTCCATCACCAAAGTTTCCTCAATAAATAGATATAGGTGCCAAAAAATGGCATGTGTTTCTTGGATATGGAGCATGCATCAATGTCAATTATGGTAATACAACGTCATAGACGTTTATTGAATCACTTTAAGTGTGTCTCATAGAATTAGCTGTTTTTTGGATCTTTTGTCAGCAAATAGTACTGCTTTAGAGTAATGGATTTCAACTCAAATAAATGAGTACGTAGACCTTGGGATTATCATTTATAAACATGAGTTTAAGAAAACTCAAACATTCAAATAACAGTCGCGATGGCGACGCATCCATAAGAAACGAGAGTTGTATAAGTTTCGAATAATCGAAACTATTCAAGTATGTAATCGAAATTAAAAGGGTTGTGATGTATATGGTCACAAAATAACTGATGCATATCGGCGATTCTCATGATCAAAACTCAGACAACCACACGAAATCAATTTCTTCCATTTAAATAATAAGGTGACTCACATAGGACCGTCACACGAAAAACGTTGACCAAGAGGGGAATCATATCCCTCTTTGGTCTCATCGGCGTTATAAGAAAGGCCGGAAAATAGACATGAAGAAGGCTAATAGCGCCTGATAATTTATATATATATATATATATATATATATGTTCAAAAACAGCAATTTTAAGAAAAACATACTTGTTGGTATGCCAAATAGACCGCATATAATTAAATTGCTCTACAAATCGAGCATCATGCAGGAAAGCTGCTTGATGAATTCTTTTTCCTCATCGATCTTCGTAATGATGGCATAAAAAACGTTTGAGTAACGTCCATCTCTGGCATGCATGTCATCACAATGGTACAACGATTGATTATTTTTCATATACGAGCACGTGAAATATAGTTAGAAAGTAAAACTTGCAAAGAAACATAAATAAATTAATAGGAAAAGGAAAAATAAAGTTTAAAGCCCAAGGGGCTATTGGGCTCGGAGAGCCTGAGACCCAGAAGATATGGCTGGGCTGGGTCGGGTCTGGGAGTTAGACACGGGTAGGATCGAGCAAATCCCGGCTCGAAGCCAGTACGAGAGCTGCAAAGCTGGGTCGTCGGAGGAGCAGAGCTCCATGGGTCGCCGAGACGGAGAAAACTTCGACGTCGTCGGCGCAAGGGAGCAAGGCAGTGATGCATCTGGGATGACCTAGGAACTGGGCAGTGGCGGTGCAGGGTCACATCAAAGGCATAGCTCGTCGACGCAAGGAGATAGAGACACGCTGGCTTGGCAGAACACAATTAGATGGAGAAGACGGAGGCCGGAGAGGCAGCAGCAGGTCGTCAATGTGGAGTTCTCTGACTCAGATCAATCGGAGAATGAGCTTGGGTGCCCAGAGAAAATTTCTGGGTGCCCATAGTAATTGCGATTTTGGATTCTTCTAACAACAATTTGTCGGATTTGATCAGAATTTTCGGCGATGCCAAAAAGAAAAGGCTGCTGGGGGGGAAGAAATTCAAGGCTAGGGATGAATTTCTAGTGGTAGCCTCGTTGCTCAGACACTTTAGAACAAAGTACATGATAACGTATTGAAGGAGGAACAAAACGAGAATAATAACAACGTAATGGAACATAACGTAACCGTTTATTGATTTATAATGAGGCATATATATAGGCATTACATAACCACAATCCCGTAGGATTCAGAGTCTTAATCTATTACAAAGATGCGAATATATCTCTAATAGGAAACCTAATAAGGCTAAGAGCCTAAGACACACCCAATGGTATAATAGTAATGGTTAATTCCTCCTATGGTACCTAAAGTATAGCTACTTGGACAATTTGGTACCTGATGTATGAAAACGGACAATTTGGTACCTGAAGTTCTCATTTGTAAGCCATTTTGGTACCTCTATCAATTTTGATTATATTTTTAGGGTTATTTTCGTCATTCTAGCCCTAAACTCATTAAATTCACAATTTTCTTCATTTTTTCCTATAATTGTCTCTCTTTGGAGATAATTAAATTGATATATCTATTTCACTTAGCATCTACTTCACATATATTAAAAATAAATTTTTTTCTTAATATACTTATTGTATCCTAATTATTTGCCTTTATGTAATTGTAATTTTTTATTAAAATATATATTTTTAAATTACTTATAATTAAAATTAATTTAGATTGATAGCTACATTATGAAAAATTATGTACATAAATTATCACATATACTAAGTGGATGAGTTATCAAATTTTTAGTGATAATTTAGAGACAATTTGGAGGTATTATGAAAAAAATAAAGTAAAATTGAGATATCATGACGAAAATAACCCTAAAATATGGTCAAAATTGATATAAGTACCAAAATGGCCTAAATTTGAAAACTTTAGGTACCAAATTGTCCGTTTTTATACATCAGGTACCAAATTGTCCAAGTAGCCAAACATCAGGTATCATAGGAGGAGTTTACCCTAATAGTAATTGTCCCGGAACAACTTCAGAATTTTTTTTTATGCATTTAGAATACAAAGATGACGTCGTACATCGTACATTGACTTTTTTTTTTCATAAATTTTTATGAGAGGTACTTGGACTGTAGATTTGCATTTTTTTCCTCCTTTCTTTCGAATCAAGACTAATGTTCGCTCAGTAAATCCTCAGAGTCACAGTTGGAGACTAGCTAGGTTTTGATTCCAATCATATAATTGCATATTCTTCTACCTCCCAAGAAATGACGTTCATCCAAATAATGTACCAGAGCTTAGCGTAACAAGCGGGAATTGGGAACAAAGTTGCATAAAGTGCTGAATGAAAGGTGTGATAAAAGAACAGGTCTTTAACAAGGCAATATTACATTTAATGTCTTCACATAAAGAGTCTCAAATTTAGCAATGATTAAAGCATTGCACTAAGCAAGAGTAAAATTTCTTCTTCTTTTTTTGGATAAAGAGTAAAATTTCTTCAATAATTGCATATCACACTATGTAGATGTTTCAAACGCTATGATTCTGAACTAGTATGATAAAAATGGATTCAGAATCGAGTAAAATTTTCGACACATATATACATTATTCATTTCATTGGAAAATGATGGGAAATAAATAAATAAACCAATGTACAACAGTACAATAGATTCTTTTTTCACCATAACCCGCATCATCAGTCAGTTTCAAGCTAAGGAATCAAGTGCAGGGACAGTGTAAGGATACTGCTCTATCTTCCTTCAAATGGTCCCCTGTGTAATTGTTTTGTACCCAGGGGCGTAGCTACGTTAAAGGGAATATGTGGCATGGCACCCCCCATATGAGTCCAGTATAAGCTGCAATTTATATATTATATGAGTTGATTATTGAAGTTATCCTTATTTGGCCCCGCTAATAGATATTTGTCATTCAAAGATGACACTAAACAACTAAACAAGTAATTTAAGTCCATATAAATAGTTATTTACATTCACTATATAACCTTTTAGGTTTGTTAGTTATAAACTTATGATGAATAATTACCAATTAAGGAGAAATTTATGACAGCTTCTTCTATTTTGCGACTGATATTTACAATTCAAATAATTTCATGAATGAATTTAACATAGATAAATAACATGGCATTTTCATCGTGATTTTTTTTTCAAGTATATGAGTATCGTCCTCTGCCACATTCGACAATCCATAAAATTTTGTTTTGTATATGAAAGACTTGAATGCATATATCGCCCCTAGGCATGAAATCCTAGCTCTGTCACTGTTTGTATTAACAGAAAATGCTATTGTTAATAAATGATGGTTGTAGTTTCTTGTTTTATAGGTTAGTTGTTTGGTTTCATTAATACCAAGACATATGGAAAACTAAGAAAAGGAAATAACCAAAGTCTTTCACATAGAAGAGAGGATAGTCAGAAGTGTCTTGCGGAAGAGGTTTTAAGTAGAGGTCTCACTAAGCTAGCTAAGGATGGACTTATTGATTTACTGTCAGCTCCTCTTGGTATTATTCCACCCTCACATGTTCTATTTGCAGATGACATTATGATTTTTATGCAGGGTACCAAGAGATCTTTGAAGAATCTAATGAAATTTATGGAGGAATATGACTTGAATTCAGGGCAAAGAGTCAATAATCTAAATTGCTTGTGTTCCTTGGGAAATATGCTCACTGTAGACGCTTTGTTATCCGGAAAATTTTGGGTGTCAAGCAGGGGTCTCTTCCATTCACATACCTTGGGGTTTCGATTTTCCAAGGACGTCCCAAGAGGGTGTATTTTCAAGCCATTGCAGATAGAGTGAGATGCAAGTTGTCCTCGTGGAAAGGTTCTCTGTTGTCGCAAGCGGGTAGGCTACAACTTATTCAGTCAGTGATTCAAGGCATTTTGGTTTATAGTTTTCAGATTTATGAGTGGTCGGTTGGTTTACTTCATGACCTTCAATCTTGGATCAGAATTTTTTTTTGGACTGGAGACTCTTTGAAAATAGGCATGCCTCTTGTTGCTTGGCGTCATTGTTGTAAACCTAAAGAGGAAGGAAGTTTAGGGTTACATGATCTATTTGAGGCTAATCGTGCTCTTATAATAAAGAGATGTTGGGAGATGCTCTCTTCTTCCTCTCCAGCCTCTATTTTGCTTAGAGCTCGTCTTTTGAAAGATGATTTACAACCTATAAAGTCTTACAAAAGATCTTCAATCTGGTTGGGTCTCAAAAAATTTTAGCCAATGTTTTTAATTTTTTTGCATTGGAGTATTGGTGATGGTAAGAGGATATCTTTTTGGCAAGATAATTGGTTGGGTGAGCCTCTTGCTACTAGTGTTGGAGTAACTGGCTATATTCCACTTCATGCTAAGGTGAATGATGTTATTGTTGATTCTCATTGAGTTCTCCCAGCAGATTTTATTTCTTCATTCCCTCAAACAGCAAAACAAATTGAGCGCATTGCTCTGCCTGATGTAGACACATCTTACTCTCTTTTATGGCCGCACTCATTCTCAAGAATTATGACAGCAAAAGAAGCTTTTGTTTTCTTCTCAAATCATGGTGAACATAAAGATTGGGGTAAAGTGATCTGGAGTAAAGCAATTCAAGCCCGAAAAACTCTTGTTGTTTGAAAGACTCTTCATGGGCGTTTACTAACTAATGAGGTTTTACAACGGCGAGGTTTTTCACTTCCATCTCGTTGCTCTTTTTGTGGAAGTCATGCGGAATCGGGTACACATCTTCTTTTGCATTGTTATGAAATTGTGGCTTTATGGAAATGAGTTTGCCTTCTATTTTCTCATTCATTCTCGCCTTGGGGTACCCTTGATGAAGTGTTTAATGGTGTTGGTGTTTCAGCATTCCCAAAACCTAAACGTCAACTTTGGTTTCTAGTCTCCTGTAATCTAATTTGGTTTATTTGGATCATTAGGAATCTGGTGCGTCGAATGTAAGATTTTTAATGTGTTGGAAACCCAACGTCATCTTTTGGAATTGTTCAGAGAGTCTGCTATGCATTATTTTCATCTTTACAAGAAGCATCACGATATGTCTATTTTCTCTATTTTTAGTATCTCACAACTGTCTGTCAATGCTGCCAGCTTCATCTCGTCCTTTAATTAAGGGTTTCTTGGCTGAGGGTTTGCTATTTGCTAGGAGTTTTTTATATATATGGTTTTGCATGTGTGAGTGTACACATGCCGGATTGAGCTTTTGTTTATTATTTTTGTTAGAGTTTATCAGACATAGGAGGTCAGGTTATTTTGTCCCCCTCTTTTATTAGTTTGATTTCAATAAATTAAGGACAGTTTGACCTATTAATAAAAAAATAAAAAAAGGATAGTCAGAAATTTCTATCCCCCACTTGCTGCCATAGTTTCAGAATCAGCTCAGGCATCAGATCCAAACAGCTCAGAGTTGGGTTTAAGAGAAAATCCAGCATTCCCTACAAAATCAGAGAAAATCCAATCTTCCCTACAAAACCTCACACAGTCTGTGAATAAATTTCTCTCTTTGTTTTTTTTTTTCTGGTTGGGGGACCTCTTAATATACAGCCTACAAAGTAAATTAGGCCTGCAGAACATGCCATTCATCTTTTTCAATCTCAACCGACCTTCTCATTTTCAGAGACAAACTAACAACACAACAAGTTCAAGAAAACAAACAAAATATATTAATAAAATGATAAAGAGGGGGAGACTTAGAGACTTACAACTCAATCCGAGCTATCCCCACCATTCTGCTCATGTACAGCTCAATCCAGTTGCTGAAGATACAAAAGGAGGGAAAGAGAAGGAAGTATTTTTGGGGTATCAATTTTTGCTTAAACTGAATAAGATTCAATCTTGAGCAATAAAACCAAAAATATGTAGCCATGGAGAATGAGCAGCAACCTGGTGTGGTAAATCAATGTGTGTGTTGGGTTGGATATGCATCATCAGCTGTCATGATGGCCCCATTCTGATGAAGAATTGAAGAGACCATTCTTTATACAAAAATGGCAACTCCCCTCTTTTCCTTTCCAGATCAGATGACAGAAAAACAGGCAAAAAGGAGAAGGTAGACCAGAGTGAGTGAATGAAGAAATATGATTGGAATTGATGGAGTAGTAATTACCTTTTTTTTTTCTTCTTCTTCTTTTCATTCTGTCATTTGATCCCTCTTCAGTAATTATGTTTTCCAGTGACCAACCAATTCACCATGTCCCTGTCATACCTGTCCACATCTGCATAGTAAAACCATATGTAAATTTACAGTTGGGTAGCTATAACCAATAGAGGCAATGATGATCTTTGAAGATCTTTTAGGTGCTTGTAAGCTCAATGATTCCTTTGCATATCCACTGATATTTATATAAAGTGACCTAGGTTGTCTGTCAGCTCTTTAAGACTTTAACTTGACAATACCCTTTTCTTTTCCTGGTCAGATGACAATTAACACTGAAATTACAGACTGCACCTTAAAATAAATACAGTTGTAAATTTGTAATGCCAAATTTGAATCAACATGAAGTGAAACATCAGTAAGATGAAGAGGGAAGTACTAGTCTGCTTTATGAAGTCTACCTGTATGGAAAAGAGGACCACAGCTCATTTTAACTCTCATCAAACTCAACATAGAGTGGAGGTAGTGAGGTGGGTAGATGTTCATGGAGATGGGCATTCTCTAGTGTAATTTTTTGTTGAAATACTGAGCCACAAGACTTGAACAGCAGCAGCAGAAAGGTACGTAGGTTATATATGCAATGAAAATGAAAAGTATATGAGTTGTCTTCTGATATGTTTGTTTAGATTTTAGCTGCAGCAAGTTTTTCATCATACCAAAATTCTTGTTTCCTAAGTAGAACCTTTGAGATCAGCTAAATACCATCTCTGAAAACTTGTCGGCACTACAACCCCACTAGCAAGCTCAAATGCCACCCTAACACTACATTTTAGTTTTCTCAAACCAAGAGGACCACTTGATCTCTTTGAGTAGTATGGTTGCCATAGAGACTGGTATTTGAAGTCCAAACCTTTGTTGAATTACTTGAATTGACTGCTCTTTTGGTTCTTCTGCATTATCATAATAGGCTCAATGTTTAGATGTGTTTCTGGAGAAAGCAAAGGCTCTAAGACATGTCAAAGTCATCTTCTGCAGCCATAGTTGGAGGTGCTGTTGGGGCACTTGCAGTTGTGGCAATAGTCGTCGGGTTCTTGTGGTTCTGCAAAACACAATGTAATAAGCATTTCCCCAACAAGAACTCAGAGACTGGTTCTTCAGATCCATCTGCAATAGGTAAGATTGTGTGTCACATTTTTGTCTATTGTCTTTGAAAGTTTACTAATTGCTGATACCCTTCTTGCCAGCATTTTCAATTGAGCTGAATAGGGGTGGCCCTAGTTCAGCAAGGCACTTCACGATGAGGGAGTTGGAGCAGGCTACCAAGCATTTTGATGAAAGCAGTCTTCTGGGATTTGGAAGCTTTGGCCTTGTTTATAAAGGTTTGCTCCGTGATGGGACGGTTGTAGCTATCAAAAGGCGCCCTGGTGCTCCTAGACAGGAGTTTGTCTCAGAGGTATAACTAAGCGGGGACATATCATAGTGTTCTAAACTCTAAACTTCTGTACATTACATTGTTTACAGCTTCTAGTTACCTAATGATCTATATGTTCTATGATCTATGTTATGGGACAGTTTTAAAAAAATAATAATAATAATTGAACAACTATGCATAACAAAAACAGCTATGTAAAAGCTTCATTACTTGGCAGCAGGTAGCGTACTTGTCGGAGATTCATCACCGAAACTTAGTTAAAATACTGGGTTACTGCCAGGAAAGTGGATTTCAAATGTTGGTATTTGAATATTTACCAAATGGAAGCATTTGCAATCACCTGTATGGTATAATTTTTTTACTGATCAATCTGGTTTTCAAATACTATTCAAGCATATATACTTGTGCAAGTTAACGTTTTTTTTTTCTTCTTCTGCAGATAATAAATATGATCCATCAAGTAAGCTAGAATTTAAGCAACGACTGTCCATAGCTCTAGGGGCTGCTAAAGGTAGAGTTAGCATATATGTACAATAACTGTCCTAGACCAAATAGAATCGAGGAAGAGTCATTTTTATTCAAGGTTTTATGGTTTCTTTCTCGTCAGGTTTAAGCCATTTGCATGGCCTAAGACCTCCAATCATACACCAGAACTTTCAAACTGCCAATGTTCTGGTCGATGAGAACTTCATTGCTAAAGTTTCAGATGCAGGGATTGCAAAACTACTCGAAAAGATAGAAGCAGGTCCTTCTCGTACATCCAGTGTCAATTTTTTCCAAGATCCAGAGTAATTCAATATCTTCTGAATGAACTCTGTCTTTCATAATGTGGAATGCAAAATCTTTATTTTCCATGAATACTTGGGGACTCATGTATATGTGAAAATTGATGCTAGGGCTGGGCCATCTGATAGTGCTTCCTCTGATGTGAGTGATGTTTACAGCTTTGGTGTTTTTCTGATGGAGCTTCTAACTGGACAGGAGGCTTTGGGGATTGACTCCCTGGGATCAAATGAAAGTTTATCTCAATGGGTAAGTGCAAGTACTCAGTTTGTTTTCTTTGTATTCCTGGCCTCTTTCAATGCCTTGGTAGAAACATACTTTGTTTACTGGACAGACAATGTAAATTTCTACAAAAAGTACAAACAATTGTCTTCAGCATAAGCTTATTCACACCCCATGCTCAATAACATTACTAACCACATTTTCTTTGAAGTAAGAACATCGAAAATTCATGCATGTACGCGACTTCAATCTCACTTCTGTTAAGTGGTTGCTGTACAATTTGTGCATCTCCCATTTGAGTTCCTACTTGTAGTTGCTACTAGTACTTAAGGTTATGCAATGTGTGATTTTCTTTACCCAACTTTATGTAGATGCAATCGCGGCTGTGTGCAAACAATTTAGTGGACAGTCGGCTTGCTGGAAAGTTCACTCTAGAAGGAATGAGGGACTTGATCAGGCTGACACTACAATGCCTGAGTTTTCCAGGAGAAGGACGACCAAAGATGGAAATGGTTGTTGTTGAGCTTGATAGAATTCAAGAGAAAGAAATGGCAATGACAACAGTCATGGGTGAGGGAACTGATACGATCACTCTTGGGAGTGCACTATTTACTTGATTTTGAATATTGCAAGAGAAAGTGTATTGATATGTTGGTGTTCGTTGGCTTAGGCAAAGCTTAAGCTTTACCACTTAGCACCAACATAAACAAACTTGGTTTTGGTGAAAGTAAGTTTTAGTGCAAGATCCGAATGAATGTAATGTCAACTTGTAAAGTATCGATTTTACATTTTTTTTTTTTGAAAATATCGATTTTACATTCTTGTTGATTCACAGTAGTAGCAATTTGATTATCAATATTACTTTTACGCTTGCTTTTGTATTTTTCTCAACATTATTCCAAATCAAACAAAGAGTACGTAATACCAACTTGGCGTAGTTTGTATCCTTATTCAATATTTAATGCCATCACTATCCGGCATTCATGCATGCAGTGCACATTCATGAAAGCTATAATGCAATTAACAAGATTGATTGAAGCAGTTTGTATTTTTCAATTTCATATTTCATGTATAAAAATAGAATCATCATTACAAAGCACTTCCATATCTATTGCTTCAGTCCAAAGCAAAACAAACTGCATATTTTGTATCATCAGATATCCAATACTCAAAACTAGAACTTTATGCTAAATCAACACACAAAAAGTTAAGAATTTGAGGAAAAGCTCAATCATTGCTAGAGCTTAGAGTCTCAAATCAGGAAGGGAACCGACCCATATATAGCTACCCTGCAACATTGATATATTCAGTAGAGCTACAACACCAAAGCCAATCATCATGTAATTGAAAAAGTTACTGTAGAGAAACCTAATGACTCAAGTGAGAGATTAACAAATAACAAAGAATTACCATTATAGAATTCTGTGATGCAAATTCATTCAATAATTCTATTACTGCAATATATAGAACTACCATTATTCAATTTAATTGAATCTATACTGACATATGAAATCGAAAATCCAATTTAAAAGAACAGTTGGGAAGAAGGTCAGAAACATAAAAGTGCTGCAAGCCAAACAAAAAAAAACACAGATTTGCTTTTCATCAGTAAGCCCAGATTAATTATAATAATGAGTTAACAGTCACCCAGTAGCAACATAGAGTTATTCCCAATCCTAAACTGTTTTAGAAATATAAAGTTGATTGATGACTAATAATGTCAACCAATCTGAGTTAGAGACGTCCGTATATACATCAGAAACTATAATCTGACGGAAGTAAACCTTGAACTTAATTTATTATCTTTACAGCCACAGATTTGCCATAATCGTCCCTTTTGTTTTGATAAAGTTTACGCTAGGCTGCGTTAAATACTAAGAAGCACGGACACCCTACCTGAGCTGCATATCGCGTGTCCAACACGGACCCGGACACGGACACGCTCGGATACGTTTGGACACGGTTTGGACACGTTGCAATACGTAATGGACACGCGTGTGTCCTGTTTGGACACGTTGCAATACGTAATGGACACGCGTGTGTCCTGTTTGGACATGCAATTAAGGAGGACACGGTGGGGTATTTTTGTCCATACAAAATCTTAGACCAAAACCCTCACTGCATGCAGTCTTCTCGCTCAGGTCCATGGTAGCTATATCAGAGATCGTCCCAAGCCTTAACTTGCTTCTTCATAGCCTCCGTTGAGTCCTCGTGGTTCCTGAGTCGCCTAGATTGAAGAAGAAAAGGGCGAGGTCGGTGACAGAGGAAGAACAAAGAAGAAAGGGAGAAAATTAGAATCTAGATTTGAGAAACTGAGAACGAAATTGAATTCACTTCTCCTTTTTTTCACCAAGTCATCGAAACCCAACAATAATAGCTCCTTCCTTTTCTCTCATCCCCAAACACCCGAACACTTTTCAGTCTTCTTCTTCTACTGTAAGTCTCTTTTCTCCTCTGTTCAGTGTTCTTGTATTTTAGTTTGTTATCATAATTTGGGGATTGTTTTTAGGGTTCAATCTCTCAATTGGGTGACTATGTGTGTTTAGGGTTCAGGGTTATTGGTATTCAATGTTTCTATATTGCTTCTCTTTATTTCTAGCTAAGCATATTATTTTACAAGATTCGTAGATGTTATCCTTTCGCTCTATTTGTTATCCTATTTATAAAGATAATGATAGTAGAATGTGTTATTGGTAAAAGATTATTGATGCTTTACACTTATTTGAGAGATAATGCTAAAGTATTCTGACTCTATAAATGTTGATTTTTGTAGATTTCAACAGATGGATCCTTCTGAAACTGGGCAAAATGCAACAAATATTTTTCGTAATAAGAAAACAGGTAAGGAAAAGTTATTTTATTCTTGTAATATTAATGATATTGGACTCGCAAGGACTCTGATATTCATCTGGAACTACCAATGTTGTAGGTGAACACATGTCGGAGGAGGAGAAATTGAAAGCAGAAAAGAAACTTGATGAAAAGCCTAAGGTATGTTGGCACTCAATGAGAGGTCCTACTTGATTTTCATGATTTTCTATAAGTATGTCATTGGCTTCTCTCCCCACTAGTTTTAGTTATGCCATATACTCTAACTGAGATATTGTGGGGTGATTAGTTGTGTTATGGTTTAATTTAAGCTTGATTTCCATAAAACATGAATCTTGCATAGCTTACTTAATGGTTTTTGTTGTTGTTGTTGTTGTTGTATCTTCATGTAATAGGAGATAAAGTTGGAATGGTGTAAGGGATTGGCTCAAAAGCGGGAAGTTGAAGCTAAACTAGAAGAATTAGAACGTGAGAAGGAGAAGCCATTTGCACGGACTAGGTAAGTTATAATATTATTCCCTTTACAATCCTCGTGAAGAGAGTTCTGTTTTTTGTTGTTTCTGTTGAGTAGTTGATAATCTAATATCATATCACACATCATATTCGTAATTTTGTTTTTGTTTGCTAGTCTTAGTCTAGTGGTAATGATTAGGTTTTATATGTGGGATTCCTCATTTTTTCCAGATGACATTCTTTCTCTCATTGTTCTTATTGTCAACCTTAGGACTGGCGCACATTGAAATTCTTTGTTAGGTCTTTTAATTCCACAAAATTGGAATATATTGTTCTTTATAAAGGTCTTTAGTTATTTCCTGATTTTGACAATCATTTATGTCAAGTTTCTGCTTTAGTCTACAACTCTCTTCTCTTGAAAATGTACAGACATGTAATCTCAATCCCTAATTGTATTAACAACAGCATCTTCTGTTTGCAGAGATGATCTAGAACTTGACAAAATGATGAAGAAAAGAGTAAGATGGGGTGACCCCATGGCACATATGGTACAGGTAATTTAAGAATCAATCACTATTGAAAATTGTACTGATATGTACATATATGCCAGAGTACAAAATGAGATCTAATCCTTTGGAATTGTTTGTTGTCGTATGCAGAAGAAGTATCTTGAAGCAGTTCTCCCGAACCTAGGGGATAACGAGAAAATGAAGGAATCTGGATTTATCATCCCTTAGGAAATTCCTGCTCATAGCTGGTTAAAAAGAGGATTTGATGCTGCACCAAATCGGTATGGTATAAGACCAAGGAGACATTGGGATGGAGTTGATCGCAGTACTTGTTGGTTATTCACACTGCATTTAGAACTTTCTTTACTTTCAGCAAACTCTGGCTGTCCACAGGCGTTATGCTTTCAGGCTTATTAATTGCTACTACTCTTTTGTTGCAAGATATGAGAAGCAATTTTTCAAACGAACAAACGAGAAACAAGCTACTCAGGTGGACGCTTATCTCTGGTCTGTGGCAGATATATATATATATATATATTAAAAATATATATTTAATTAACGTGTCCAAAACGTGTATGTGTCCAACAAAAATTTCATGTGCCGTGTCCGCGTATCGAATTGTGTTCAATACGAACACTCGTGTCCGTATCTGTACTACATAACTTAAATCTCAAACAATATAACCTACTCTAAAGTACCTTAGAATTAGGCTGCAATTGGTGTATTTGGCACAATTGTGACTTATAAGATAAGTTGGCTTATACTTATTTCTGAGAATAAGTTTTTTTATTCACGGCAAGGATCTGTCCCTTTCGGACCCCCTATGCTTATGGGCATTCACGTGCGCGAGTGGAGGGCAGTCCACAACCGGAGTTGTATGGTGTCCCCATAAGTTTTTGATAAGTTAAGTTGTTGACTATTTAGTAAACTGACTTTTTAAAGTGATTTTTAGTGACATAAGGTGTGCAGAGTGTTTTGTAAACTTAAACTAGCTTATGTTTTGTGTTTTTATAATGACAATTTTGAACATCAAATGATTTCAAGTATTTTTTTTATCTTCCAAGAATAAAATTTCTTTCTTGATTATTTGCAAATACAATATGAATTTTTAATTTCCTCTTTTTTCTATCACTTCCCTTTTTTATTAGTATTTTAATATTTACTTTCTCATTGACTTCAAGTAAGATTAATAAATATTCTATGTTTTCTGATACTTGATAACAAAAATACTTTTTTCATTGACACAAATAATATTAAAAATATCTTAATACATTCAACTAAATCACAAAACCAAATAACAAAATATATTTTTCATTTGCATCAAGTAATTTCATGTTATACGCACACTCATCAAACTTTGAGTGTTTTCATTTCTTATTGTTTCAATTACTCATGCATCATTATGCATCTATATCTCATCATTTGGTCTGTGAACCACCCTTTCTGCCCAACGAACGAATGGACATCACGATTTGCATGTCCTCTTATATAATTATGAAGAGTCATGGTTGCAATAACAATCTTCACTTGTTTCTCGAATAAAAAACCTTGCATGTTCTTTAAAATCTTCCTCTTTTTTTCAAACATCAAATGTTCGTTCTATAACGCTTATAAGAGAAGAGTGTGATCGGTTAAGCATTTCCTTGTTCTCACCCTCTGTATTGTTGAAAATGTTGTTTCAGACCTTTATAAGGTCCCAAATATCCATTCATTTGTGGGTAACCCGCATCTACCAAATAATATTTTCTTATAAAATAACAAAACATTTATATGAAAAATAAATTTTTTTAAGAAATAGTTCAAAAAAGTTGGAAAAAAGGAAAGTAAATATTAAAATAGAGTACCTCTTAGCGGTTTCGGAAAATTCATGTTAGGATTTTCAAAAGACTATTAGGTAAAGGCAATGATGAACCTAGTGCATATGCATACAAACACATGGTTGAAGTCCCAGTAAACATTCTATCCAACTTCTCTTCAAACTCAGGGGAATTCCTTTCTTTCGAAACTTTACAACATTGCTTTCATCCTACATAATTGAGAGGAAAAAAGTTAAATTGTAACATGTTTTAGTGCAAGGAGATGAGATGAACACAAGGGAAAAAATGATTGAGATGAACACATAATTAAAAAAACATACCGCAATTTGGCGATTCCACCAAGAGTCCTCTACAACAATGGTTTGGAGCCTTGGATCCCACCCAAGGCCGGTATGTTTTGTTTTTAGATCTTTCCATAATTTTTATTCCCCCTTAAGAACGTTAACTTTATTTTTCGTATAATTTTTATTCGATTCTCTAGTGAAATTACTTAGCACATTTTGCCATCCCTCTTTGCTCAAATGAGTATTTGGTTGATTGTTAGCCTCCACCCCCTTGATAACTAATGCACAAAGTAGGTCTACTAATGTCTGATTCCATACAACTTCCCATCTATATAAACATGAGGATTGACATAAATCAACATGAAACATACAAACATATATAAATTTGTACATGTATATATCTAAGTTAAAGCATCCAAGCAGGCAATTTTGGACATTTCAGAATTGATTTAATTCATAGTTGCAGCTAGAGCAATCTACATATAGATGCATATCATAGTTGTATTATATTGTCATTCAATGAAAATCACTTTCTAAGATAGCTTGAACTTTGTTTTACACCATTATCAACAACCGCACCGCACCATTTGATCTATAAACCTTTCCCCACAAGACAAAAAGAGCTCATAAAACTTAATATTCATATGGACTACATAGTCATCACTTACCCAGAAAAATTTACATAAGAAATTCAATTTCAGAGAATACTAGATCTCATCCATGTAAAATTTCAATCTCCAATTAAAACCCAAAAACAAAAGGAGAAGAAATGAGGAACAGAGGGAGAAATGAGTTGTTTACCTCTTAAGCAGCCATAAACCTCAACAATGAAAGGGAAAACTAAGAAATGGAGGACACCAAGAGACTACCACAAAACAAAAGGGAAATGGAGGCGTTCTGATTTGCGAGATAGGGTTTTCAGTTCAACTTGAGTTTTTATGTTCGTAAGCTAGTAATTTTCTACCATTACAAAGAGTACCCAAGGTCATTTTTGAAAGTTCATTTAATTCGCGAAAGGGAAACACACTGATTTATAATTATAAGGAAGGCTATGCTAACTTTTACTTATCCTCTATAAATGACTCAGGCTTTTAAGAAAAGTCAGTTCTTTCTGCCTTTACAAAACGGTTCTTTCTCCTCATATTATAAGCTAAAGAGCTTATAAGCTCCCCCAAACACGCACAATATCTGCTTACCATGAAACAAATGAATATAAATGATTTATGATTTACATGCATTGCTGATTCAGCACTTGCACACACCATGCCCCTGAATTTCCTTTTCACACAACTCACTCAGCCTGTGTTGACAAATCATTTTAAATGAAGTCAAGAAGACAAGAATGGACATTTAAGAAGAGGTGTATGTGCATTGGCAACAATTAACAAGAAACTAGCACCTCCTGAGACTTGTGTTTGAGCCCAATATAACAAAATATTAAATTATAAGCGATTTAACCCAAAGCCCGATACATGCGGCCCAAATTGTAATTATTATTTTATTTTACAAGATTTCCGGAATCTTATTTGTAAAAGGAAGTTGTTCGCCAAGATCACAAGTAATTATGAGCGCTGTCAAAGTCAGCAAGAAAGTGATAATCCTTGTTGTAATCAGAATCAAACTCTCTACGGAAAGAAATCTTTAATCCTTAAAAACGAAGGAACCGCTGAAATTCTAATCTTACTACTATATAAAGAGGTGAAGAACACAGAAGAATACACAACTCTCAACATACAAATCAACACATCTGCTAAACAAGACCCATCGGGCAAACCCGATTCAAGTTCTCCTCGAGGCAAACCGGGGAACAATTACCAGACTGTTAAAGACCTCACGTACTTAGCAACAACACCTAAGACCGCTAAATACCTCACGTCCTTAGCAACCTAGTTTACCTATTAAAACTATGCTTACTCACTCTGCGGTGATTAAGTATTGATAACGACTCATACTGAGACGCGAAAGAAGGCTTAGGCAGACCGGGTAACTTACAAGTCGGACCAAGCAAAGGAAAGTTCTCAACCTTCGTCACATTAGTCAGCATTAGAAGTGAAGACAACGCAATCATACTCACAACCTACTCGTACGCAAGTACTGGCATGCCTACGCACACACACGCTCCAAATAGAGAACGTTCGCTGACCCCAAACTCACTCGGCAGCGCGAACATTTTGCCACGCACCCCCAGCGGGACGTGTCGAAAGCATTTTAGCACAAGTTCAAGATAGGTAGAACATGTGGTATCTATCAGAGGCCTCAAGTGCAGTGTCAAAAACATCCTCTAAAGGACTACAAATCTCATACATCGAAGGATTGTACATCTTATCTTACAGAAGTGGAAGTAAAATAAAAGTTTGGACTCGAACACACAATCCAAGCTATGACATGTACTGAAGCAAATCAAGGCACTGGAGCCAACCCACCTAGGGATGGTACCAACTCAGAAGTTCCTCCTCCAGGAGATGGCACATTTAGGCGGCTCGAATCACCCAGGGATGGGGCAATTACATCAGACAACTCTAGCAACGGTTCTGATACAAAACCTTGGCAAACAACTCTTGGTGAAAGATCAGTCAGTCAGCATGTGCTTATTATTGATGGTATGACCCTAAGCTAAGTCATAAAAGTCTTTGAGATAATGGGAAAATAAAGAGAGTTATTAGAACTGTTACGACCCGAATCTTTTCGCCTTTTCTCATATTGAGATTGTACTAAATGTAGCGACTCTAAAACTTAACTTTTTGATGTGTACGTTTTTTCGGGAAAACTTCATTCATGGAAGTTGTTAAGCTCGTCGATACGAATTCGTAGACACGTGGCACGCCTTAATCGGAGTTCGTATGAAAAAGTTACGAATCAAAAAGGGTATTTGGGTATTTTTGGAAAATAGTATAAATATGGGATTTAAAGAGAAAAATGAGGGAGAAAATCAGAAAAATATCCGGGTCTGGTACTGTTCACCCAAGAAACCCAGAAACAATTATCGACTGGCTGATCTCCGCCGTTCGGCGACGCCTCGCCTTAGGACCACCGCTGCCGCGATTCTCTCCCTCTCTTCTCTCCGATGGTGCTCGCAAAACCAACATGCAACCCATTTTCAGCAAGTTCGAGTTTTGAAGTGGATGAGCTATGGCGTCAAGTTCTTCAGCTCCGACGACCTCATCACTCACTTGTCTAGTAAACCTGAGCCTCCATCCTCTTTCCTACTCCTTATTTCCTTCGATCTATTAGATCCTAGCCCAAATTCCTATCTTTTCTTGGTTTTGCCTTTGGTTTGTGGAATCGACTCCGGCGATTGTTAACCTTCATTACCATAACTCTGTTTGGATCTCTGGGGAGGTGGTGGAACTCAGACCGGTAGCAGAAATGTTTGGGAGGTGAGGAGGAAGTCCCAATAGCTCGGAATAGGAGTGGCGGAGCACGGAACCGATGGGATCTCTTTCTGGTGCTTCATTGAGGTATCAATTGAACTCTGATTCCTTTGATTTTAGTGTTGTTGTGTTCATAACATCGTTTCGATTCGTTTGGTATATTTGCATGTTGATTTTGAGTTGATCGGAGTTGAAGTTTTGGCCGGAATGGGTGATCGGAGGAGGAACAGTAAAACCCTGGTTTTTACCGTATAGAACTTACTCTTTTATTGTTTTACTATAGAGTGAAATGACCTTTATACCCCTGTTGACTTTCAATAATTATGGTCTTGCCCCTTGCATTAAATAAGTTAAAAAGTAAATTGTAATTAATTTACTTTTTACTTAAAACTCATTTAAACCTTTTTACCTTTAAGTTTCTCGATTTAAATCAGATTAAGGGAAATTAATAACTTTTCGCTAAAACGTAATTTTAACTTCACGGTTAAACCTTAAACTTGATTTCCGCCCAGATCAGAAATCAATAAACTTTTAAGTGTGAGAGATTTAAATGTCAGACGAATATATTTAAGATTTCCATTTATCGATTATTCGCGTTTTAAATCTAAGATACAAATATCTATTACAAAACAAATTCACTCTCACTTTTAGAAAAGTCAACTGATTATCCCGATACCTTGACTCGGGTAGTCAAACTAGTCAAACCAACATTCAATTACTAAATTGACTAAAAACGTCATAGACCTTACTTTCCCATTTTTTCGTTATTGTTTACCTACCAGACAAGCTTGAGGGACGTAATTCTACTCTGAGTGAGACTTGGGGCGCAAACTTCGGCACTACTCTATCATGTAGGCTGAGCCGGTACCTTCCGGGTTAGTGGTTTTTTATATATAAAATGTATATGATATACGTCTTTATCGCATGTTGGATTCGTTGACATTTATTTTGGTCATATTTTCTTGTGACTGACCCTTTTATTTTATGCATGATTATAAGTCAGTGATTCCGTATACTGATGTCTGTCACCACATGTTTTATTATTATATAGTGAATCTCGCGTCCTGATGTCTGGGCACCATGATTTACCCACGGTGATTATGTTGTCCTAATGTCCCTTACTGTGTGGCTTAATACTACGGTGATAACCATGTCCTGATGTCTGGCACTGTAGTACATTATTGGCTATCGGTTCGTCCGAAGGCGAACCTTAGAGCCGGTTGGGTTGGATATACCACATCGACGTATTTGATATTTCAAGCCAAGTCGCATATTTTACATATGCATGATTTTACTTGACTTGCCCTAAGCCTTACGAGACTTGTTATAGTCTCGGTTCGACTTTCGTTACGTGTTTTTACGCTATATATAAATATTAGCCAACTTCTGGTGTGACTTCTTATTTACCCGATCTCCATTTCTACTTCAACAATCACACGACGCGTACTCTGTTACTTTGCATTTCAGTCGTGTGGTTGTTCCATTTGGCCCGTATTTATTGTGATGATGTGTTTTTCTCTTGTCATACTTGAACTTTCATTTTATTTTCTACCTTTCGCTTATTTGTATTTATTCAGTAAATTGAGCTTCATTATTTTTATCTTGAATTTACTATTACTTACTTATCATCATAGCCTTGTAGTCGTAAGTTGGCGTTGTCGATGCATAGGATCCCGTATTGATTGGTACTAACTTAGGACTACGGCGGTTATTGTTGCATTTCGGGACCGGAAATGGTACTGGGGTATGATAGCTTGGAGATTGAAGAAAATTTGAATTAGGATGCTAAGAGAGAATTTGGGGATTTGTAATCATAACAGTAAATGTTGGGGTTTTATAATAAATGAAAGGGTTTATCAAAGCGATATACCTTACCTTTTCGCGAACTAGTTTGAATTGGTTTGTGTGAGGGAAATAAAGAGATGGCTTTGTCTGCTTATGTCATAGCCAAAAGTTTTGCCAATCAGATCATTTTGCGTGAGGGGTCAAATCTCTTCAATCATAACAGTCACATACCTTCACCCCTGATTTCAAGGTTTGGGGGCAATATTTGAGCCCAATTTAACAAAAGGTTAAATTCTAAGCGATTTAGCTCAAATGTCAATACCTTTGAGGCAGGCGCACACTTTCAGTGCCTTTCTTTCAGAACCTAGATCTCGATTAGAGGCCAGATTATGAGCCCATGCATACCTTCTTCCCAAACGAAGAGGTAAATTAAACTCTCTACGGAAGGAAATTGATAAGAACATCTTATGCAACGATATTATAGTGTGAATCCTTGTATTTATATTTGTTTATTTCCTTAAAAATACCATATTAACTTGATTGTGTGTTTGGTAATTTGTGGAGTAATTAATACGCAATTGAGCTTAATTGAGAAATAATCCCTCCATTTCCTAGCATATATGGATTACAAGAAAACCTAGTGAGGAGCTACTCCTAGTGGACGGTAGAGAAGGGAGGAGTTAAAAACCATATTTGAGAAGGAGTCTAATATAGACTTGTTACCATAAAGAAAAGGGGAGTTCGAATCTTAATGAAGGAGGAGACATACATAAAAACACAAATGAGGCTGAGATGCAAGGACGGGAAGAGAGATAGAGACCATATTCATTCACCATTCAAAACTCCTCAAGTTCACTTTCCATCTCCTCAAGAACGAGTCCACATCCCCTCGAGCTCACCTCCATATTTCACCAAGCTTCCAATTGTTGATTTTACTTTGTGTAATTTTTACAACGATGAGTAGCTAAATCTTTTGTGTTATGGGCTAGGTTAGAAGCCCCAGTTATGTCGAACGCTTTTGTAAGTTAGCCTAGTTATTTTTATTTATGCCAATAGTGAGATTGATTGTTTGTTTCTCGGTTTATAGATAACATTTGCATGCATATATTCTATGCAGGCCAACTTAGAATGTTTGTATCTAATCGGTGCTAGACTTAGGTTAAACAATTCACCTAATCGTTTTGTTTTCTTTGTCATAAGTAGTAAATGATATAGTACAATAGTCAAGAATCAAGCAGTTAGGGTTGTATGCTAGATAGCTTCTATACTAGTTTGAACTCTATAACCATTCAAATTTCCACATGTTCTTTTTAATGATCTAGGCATCCATCGAATAGACTTGCTTATGTGTGTTTCACTAAGTGTTTTGAGATTGCATGCTTAGAATGTTTTTAAAGAAAAGTGTGTTTCACGGCGTTAAATAATTAAATGGAAGTAGTAAGAACTTATGCAGTGCGTTCATGATTTGTTCTTGATTGGTTTCTTTCTCACGGCATAGTAAAAGAATTAGGTTACTTGTTGTGTTTAATCATAATTGGTGGCGGACAACTGAATCTTTAACCTCATCTCCATCTGATCTTTATCAAGTCTATTTTGAAATGTTTATCATTGTTCTTTTATTTCTTCTCATTGTAATCATAAACCCTTAATTTCTGGTTTAGTTAGTTTAATTATTTTCTTTTGTGTGCAAATTTAAATACCCTCAGTCTCTGGTATCGAATGATCCTTACTTATTTTATACTACGATTGACAATTTTTTGCAGGGTTAATTGTGAGACTATTTTAGCCGTATCAAAAATCTATAATCCCTGAAGATGAAGGAACCGCCGAAATCCTAATCTTACTACTATATAAAAGGGTGAAGAGCACAAAAGAATACATAACTCAACATACAAATCAGCACATGTATTAAACAAGACCCATCGGGCAAACCCTATTCAAAACCTCCTTGAGACAAACCGGCAAACAGCTACTAGACCGCTAAAGACCTCACATCCTTAGCAACAACACCTGAGACTGCTAAAGACCTCACGTCCTTAGCAACCCAGTTTACCTATTAAAGCTCTGCTTACTCACTCCGCGGTGATTAAGTATCGATAGCGACTCGTACTGAAACGTAAAAGAAGGCTTGGGCAGATCAGGTGACCTACATGTCGGACCAAGCAAAGGAAAATTCTCAATCTTCGTCACATTCGCCGGCATTAGAAGTCAAGACAATGCAATCATACTCACAGCCTACTCATACGCAAGTAGTAGCATGCCTACGCACACACTCTCCAAATAGAGAACGTTCGCCAATCCCAAACTCACTCGGTAGCACAAACAACTTGTGTGGACCTATAGGCTCTTTCTGTTTTGCTAGAGCACCGTGTTGCATTGTTTGCTGATACAAGGAAGTGAAGAAACAAATTGTATTTAGTGATACAGATTATGAGTAACTAATAGTAAAAGAAACAAAAGATCATATTTAGACAATGATACAGGGCTCATTCTTGGATAGGTGGAACAACCCAAATAGTTGGTCCATTGGCCATCTTCATTAAGGTCATGGCACATTCGTTGTATGGCTGTGAAACAATTCGAGTTGCCACATCATAGATACCAAAATCAGTAAGAGGATCAGTACCGTAATAGACAGAATCATGATCATGGTTGAAGTATATACTTCTTCGGCATGCATCCTGAAAAATTTGAAGCCAGCACAGCTATTGAAGTATTGTCACCCACAAAGAGAGAAATATTACCTAAGGTTTCTTGCTCAATCCACTCAGACCTAGCAGAATCCAGTTTGAAAATTTTGAATTTCGTTGTTGTCGTTCCGTCGTGGTACCTGCAAATTATTAACAATTCTCTTTCACTTGAATACAACAAATATATGTCTTGAACCAGATATCATCGTCTTCTGAGTCTCAACCAGCTTTGTATCGGAAGTGTGGCTGCACTGAGTACTTATTTCAAAGGTTGAAAGTTTTTGGCAATCCTCATCATCCCAATGAACAGCGTACAACATGTTTTGATCATCAAGAAGAACTTCTTGAGTGCAAAACACATCTTCTGTGTCAATATAAGTCCATGTGGTGTCTTTGTGAGGCCTCATAACAGCCACTTGATTACAATCCTCATATTGACTGCAACGATACAATCCTTTGGATTAAATATTGGATGTGCTGATATGGTACCCTTGTAGACATTATAATCACGTTTGTGTCTTTTACCCATCTGTGCCTTATTCTTTCTTGACAATGTAGCCGAGGAAGACGAATGATCGAGCCCGTTTTCTTTGTTCCCTTAACTCTACGGAATGGATTTATTAGGGTTACACTCAAGTCACTTTCAACAGATATTAACCATCCTCTCGATGATCCGCAAAATCGTTTATGTGGCAATGTAATCAAGAAAGTTGTCCTCAATTAGGGCTCAAGGATGTTGTATAAGTTCCAAGTATACCTCTCTTCGCTTGGAATCAATAGTAATGGAGGTTGTTGATTACAACAGAAGTTGTTTGATTATCCCGTGCGCTACGATGCCATGGCCGCAATATATATAATCCACGTAGCCGAAAGATGACACTAATCTTCTCACTTATCTAATTTCCTTATTTACTTAGAGGGGAAGAAGGATTTAGGTTTAGAGGTCACTTCCATTAAAGGAATATACCCTTTTCCTTATTTCCTTGGGAAATACTAAAAACCTTCGCCAACCGATTAAAAGCATCAAAACGCTGCGTTTTCGAATCAATCCATATGGACACGTGGCGTAACCTCACTCTCACCACCTGAAATAAACTTGACGGGAGTGGCTTTGATATTTTTGCCGCGCCTGAAAATGGCGACCGTATCTTCTTCGTCAATGAGCTTCACCACTTACGCTATGGGTCGCCCCACCAGAACCCGAGCCCCGCGCACTCCTCGCTCCAATAAGCCGAAACCGCCCAACCCTAACCCTAATCACAGCCAGCTCAAGCTTAACCGCACCGCCGCCAAGGAGCTCACCTCCGTCGGAGTCGAGGCCACCACCTACACTCGCCTCCCGCCCAAAGACGACTTCCCCCTCCCTTCCTCCCTTCTCGAGTTCTCCGCCGAGGTCAAGCTCTCCGACTCAACCCTCGCCGTCGAGAAGAAGTTAAAGAAGAATGATGGGAAAATAAAGATCGACGAGGATGAGGAAGAAGAAGACGGCGGGGATGGCGAATTCGAGGTCCTCGAAGTCCTCGAAGGGAGCTACGACACAGAATTGGAGGATGAGGATGACGAAGATGAGGAAATTGAAGGCGTTGAGTATGAGTATGAAGCAATTGAGAGGCGCGGCGATGATGCTGACGCTGATGATTCGGAGGGGGTGAAGGAGAAGGGAGTACCGGCGGTGATGAGGTGTTTCGACAGAGCGAAAATCTATGTGAAAGCAGGGGACGGCGGCAACGGCGTGGTGGCGATGCGGCGGGAGAAGTTTGTGCCGTTAGGGGGACCGTCAGGAGGGGACGGAGGGAGAGGAGGCAATGTGTATATAGAGGTTGATGGTTCGATGAATTCGCTGCTGCCGTTTAGGAATAGTGTGCATTTTCGGGCGGGGAGGGGTGATCATGGGAGGGGGCAGTCGCAGCATGGGGCCAAAGGGGAGGATGTGGTGGTGAAGGTGGCGCCGGGGACGGTGATTAGGGAGGCAGGGAAGGAGGAGGTGTTGTTGGAGCTGTTGCATCCGGGGCAGAGGGGGTTGTTGCTGCCTGGAGGCAGAGGTGGGAGAGGGAATGCTTCGTTTAAGTCTGGGGCTAATAAGGTGCCTAGGATTGCTGAGAACGGGGCCGAGGGTCCGGAAATGTGAGTTCTTGCAGATTTAAATGATTTGAATTGATGTGCTATTGTTGGTCTTATTGTTGTTAGTAGTCTTGTTTGGCTCCTAGTTTACTGATTTGTGTTAGTTTGAATTGTTTTCGTGGAGTTTTTTCATTTTGTATCATTTGGGTTAGTTTGAGTAGGGTAGGCAATGACTGACTTCAGATATTGGTTAGATTTTCTAGTGAGGTGCATAGACAGATCAAGGGTTTGATTACCGTTTGGAGTGATTCACTAGCGTCTACTTGCATATTTGGTGTTTTGTAAACAGCTAGTTCTGAGTTGATATGAAAAAGAAAATTTTGTAGCTTGATTTCAATAAAAATGGGTATTGCTATTAGTGTGATAGGTAGGCTTTTCTCTTTAATGGTTTGCTTAGTTTGGGTAGGACAACGGTATGTGGCCCAAATATTGTTTAGTTTTTCTAGAAGGGGTGTGATTTCAGAAACCAGGCATGAAAGGATGAAAGTTACGTATCGTTTATGAAAGGTGCCTCTGTCTATTGTTTCTCTATATTTGACTTCCATATTTCCCTTTGATTTAAATAGGCAGTTCATAGTTGATGCAAGCAGTCCGAATTCGATTAGTTACGGTAACTTTTGGAAATGGTAGTCTGATATCCTCTCTTAGCTACCGACCAATTACTGATGCTTCTAAATCAGCGATGCTTGTATCGTTTCTATGATCATTTTCATCACTTGGACAGTAAGAATGATGTTCTTATGAATCAGGTGGTTGGACCTGGAGCTAAAGCTAGTAGCAGATGTTGGAATTGTGGGAGCTCCAAATGCAGGGAAAAGCACACTGTTGAGTGTTATAAGTGCTGCTCAGCCTACGATAGCAAATTACCCCTTCACTACTTTACTTCCAAATCTGGGTGTTGTTTCATTCGACTATGACTCGACAATGGTTGTAGCAGATCTACCGGGATTACTTGAAGGAGCACACCGGGGTTTTGGATTGGGCCATGAGTTTCTGCGTCACACTGAGAGGTGTTCTGTCCTGGTATAGGCTTACACCACCAACTTTTCAAGTAATGTTGTTTGCTATATGAATTGTGTGTTACGGTTTATGTTGAAGTATGCAGATATATTTCTGTCATTCTAGTGCCATTACCGCGTCTTTTTATCTCAGCTCGTAGAAACACAATACATAATATCTCTCAACACACATACAATC
This sequence comes from Argentina anserina, assembly GCF_933775445.1. Lineage (NCBI taxonomy): Eukaryota > Viridiplantae > Streptophyta > Magnoliopsida > Rosales > Rosaceae > Argentina > Argentina anserina. The sequence goes on from NC_065875.1 coordinate 15,873,964, forward strand.
TCTTTTCTTTCAGTTATATTTGTTTCAGCAATTTCTAAAAAGTGGTCTTGGTTCATATAGACTATGCCCTCTGATTACTTTAGTTAGTGAAAGGATTTATTTGTCTATCATCTTTTCTTTTTAAAGTGATAGCACCAACATCACTTCTTATACTGTTAGTGCTCAATATTAGTAATACGCTCATCTTTCTGGAAATTTCAGATACATGTTGTTGATGGCTCGGGCCAGCAACCAGAATTTGAGTATGATGCTGTTCGTCTGGAACTGGAACTGTTTAGTCCTGAAATTGCTGAAAAGCCTTACATAGTCGCTTTTAACAAAATGGACCTTCCAGATGCAAATGAACAGTGGATATCATTCAAGGAAAACTTGCAAGCCCGCGGGGTTCAAGTTTTTTGCATGAGTGCAGTTAAAGGAGAGGGTACTCAGGAGGTCATCAGTACTGCTTATCAGCTTCTGCGAAGGAGCAAAGTTGATGAGGAGGAATTCACAGGTCATACTTTTAACTTTCAATACATTGAATTTATCTTTCAAACCTTTTCACACGAATTTAAGTGTCTGATAATTACTGCTGTTGGCTAGAGTTACTTTATGCACAAAAGTAATGTGTCTTTTTCAATTGTGTATTTCTGCTTTTATGATGGGTCATCAGATTTATAAGCGATTACTTAAATGAGAGTTATCCTTAGTTTGATACATAAGCTATTCTGGAGATGGTTGATTCATAGTGTAAGAGAAACGGCCGTGTGGTTAGGGTATATATGTAGTTATGCACATACTATCTTCTGTGATAATGTAGTTCTGGAAGACTACTGTATTCAGTTAATGTTTTTCATCCATTCTAGTGTTGGTGAGTTAACTGCATATTTTATTCATTCACTGTGCTGACAAATATCCTACATTTTGGTTTAGAAGATCCGGTTGACTTAGATCATGTAGCCGATATGGTGCGTAAGCAACAAACCGCCTCAATCAATGAGTTTGAGATATCATATGACAGCAGTACCAATACTTGGCATGTTGTGGGATCTGGATTACAACGTTTTGTTCAGATGACAAATTGGCGGTAGGTTGACTACACTTTTAGGTCATTGTTATACCCTCTATTTTTTTTCTTTATCTTTCTTGTACCATCACATTATGCTTGGTCTAAGCTGTTATCATATCATATTTACACCATGACACAAACTTGGCTTCTAGATGCTCAAAGACTGCAACTTAAGATGTACTATCTGATTTCTTTGTGACTAGAGTGAAAGTTCACCTCCAAAGTTTTATTGTAATGTGTAGACCTGTATAATATTACAATCTTGTGTCCTTAATTGATCTTCTTCAAAATGTTTCTGTTGATTTAAAGTAATTGCCAGAATTTGAATGGCACACGTACAAACAAGATAGGGAGACAACCCAGCCTATAGGGGGTTGAGTTGGCTTTGGACATCATTTTAGGCTTAAATTTCCTGGAGCTTTAAGAAATTCTTTTTTTTTCTTGTTCTGTTTCCGTGAAGAGGTTATCTTATGCAAGAACTGTTGTATATTAGTTAATATTTCGTGATTTTGACAAACGTCTAGCACTGAATGTACTTGATAATGGTTGAGCGAGTTAAAGAGTGCAAGCAGTGTCCTCAACGTGACTTTAAGTAATACCTTTATCATATAGTTATTAGGTATATCTTTTGTTATATACTATATGCATGTCCTGCTCATTAAGTTACTTCTGTTATTTAGATTTGCATACTTGCATAATTGAATTTTTGTCTCTAGAAAGATCTGCATATTCAGGCCTGGTGAGAAACTTATGAATGCTTTCAAACAGATATATGGATTCTGAGAGGAGATTCCAACATGTTTTGGATGCTTGTGGTGTAAACAAGAATCTTAAGAAACGTGGTGTCAAAGAAGGTGACACCGTGCTTATTGGAGATGTATGTTCTTTTCATCTGTTATGTCTTTTCTGTTCTTTGGATCAGCTAACTACAAGTTTAGGGTTTCTAATATAATGTCTGATGATGGCTTATCTCATTTGCTTCCGCCAGATGGAAATGGTGTGGCATGATTCTGTTTCTGGTCCATCAAATTTAAAGAAAGGATCTGCAGAAGGAACCAAGTGGGCTCAGTTTAAGTGATCTTCATAGGTTATTCACTGAAGAAGCTAACTCGACTCAAGAAGAAGAGGTATACATATTCCAGTCTTTTGTTGTGACTGTATAACACAAAAGTACTATGTCCAACAGCTTTCTATATTCCTAGAATCTAAGTTACTCAACTCACCAGCTTGGTTACAACTGTTGAAATTAGATAGGAAGAAAGAAAAAGGCTTAGTTGGTATATAAGCACATTATCATCAAAGCAGTTATTAGTTCATGGTTATGTATATTCAAAAATTGTTACTGATTTGCAATGCTTGCTTGCAGATCATAACGGAGCAACAATATCACTAACGAGATAGATAATGTGGCCGTCCATGAAACAAAGCCGTCGAGGCAGACAGAGAAGCAATTGTGCAAACAAGATGATCTGCGGTGATCAATCTTTTAATGATGCGACAGTGTATATGAAGCTCATCAAGACCTTACATATCGCAATAAGCCGAGCAGATGGATGTCCAAGGCAAGTTTTCCTCTACCATGCCATCCATCCTTCTTGTACCCCATATTGTAACAACGGCAGCTAAATTAAGATACATACAGTAGCTCCTGTAAGATATTTATGTAACAATCATGATCACTCTAAACATGAGAAGCAAAGGTTGGAGTTTCTCTATTTGGGTTGGAACCAGGAGACTTGGGGAGCAAATGCCGTGGTCTGTGTCCTAAAACAAAGACAGAGGACGAGTAGGTGTCATTCAGCCCTTGCCTTTAAGACTGTTTGACCAACGCTCTTTCTCTTTGGTGATTGATTCTGCTGCCTTTCACTATTTTCTTCCATTCTGAAAGGGAATCCTACCACCTCCTTCATTCACAACAAATTTCTCAGAGCAGCTTCTCTTGCATTGTTTACCTCGTATCAGTCTTTCCGTGATTTAGGTACTCAGTACCCGGTACAAAGAACTTGTTCTTCTTCCAACCAAGTCACCATGACTTCACCAAATCCCCCACAACTCGACACGTTTGGATTTTCTTGGAATGATTATAGCCCTATGCTGATTGATTCTTGGAGATGTGGCAACAGTGTCCACGTATTAGGAATGTAGGCCTCAACCTCAAATAGTGGCTTCCGTACAAACTACTACCATTCTAGCTTTGGTATTAGGCGATCGTGTACTAAGTACCTAATCTTGTAGTGTCTTGAACACTTGATGTTTAAGGTTGTGCAAAGGCTTTGAAATTCATACAGAGCCTTTTCTTTCAATCTTACCATACTGTATGCCCTAAACACATTCCATTCATGATCAAGCTTAGTTTTTCAAGCTTCTCTCCCACTAAGCATCCATGAGCTCATTTTTCAACTCATGGTCATTTTGGCTTGGCCAAAGACTTGTTGAGTCTCTACTAGACGCTACAGTCGCTACTGGTACTAACAGGTAATGGCAAACTTATAGTATATGTGCTCTCATGTCTTTGGACTGTCTGTGAGGCTTAAACATAGTAATGCTAACAATGTCGGTCTAAGCATCAAGGCCCGGAAAGCATGGATTTGGTGCCTAACCAGATGGACTAGTCTTTCATTCAATGATGAGAAACAACAAAAGAGCACAAGCAGTGGTCTGCCACATTGGGATTCAGGTCAGAAACCAATCATAGCAGCAGCATGCTACAACACCCAATGCAGAAAAGTAATGTTCATTCACTCAAACAAAACTGCATTTCCAACACTTGGCTATTATACCACTAGTATAGTAATATTATTTCCAACACTATGCATAATGTCACTTATGCTTAGTGGAAGGACACGAGCGTGTTGTTCTACCCGAAAAAACAAAGCAGAAAGTTGCTAAACCACATAAGGCTCAAAATCTAACATGGGATTGGGACATTTTGAATCAAATTAAGAGCACTAATCCCACCCTCAATATCTCTCTTCCTTTGTCAAAGTCCAAGTTCTATAACACAAAGACACATCCATCTTTTTCCCTAAAACCCGGGAGAACCTTTAGCTCTAATCAAAGGGGTTGGGTGCGTGTGTGTTCCTGTTTTTGGGGATTCTGCAAAAAATTCCATTTGACTCTAAAAGAAAGAAAACTTGAAAACAAGGGAATCAGAGTGACTCATTAAGACAGGAAGAGGCCCCTACCCATCATAGAGATTTTTGATCAGTTTTAATACAAGTTGAAAGCTCATCTATTTTAGGGAAATCTAAATACTTTGTCTAGTTGCTGGTATAACCCTTTACAACTTAGCTCCTCACACTTTTCAGATGAAGCTTGACTATGACTAAGACTAACCTTTCTGCTCTTACATGTAAAATGCATAAAAGTGATAAAACATTGAAAAGAGGCAAAAGAAACCTTGAAATTTCTACTTAATTCAGGTGCGGTTTAGGGAAACAATTTTATCTAATTAAATTTCTTTCAAATCTTGTAGTGGAGGAGTCAAGAGTCCTAGATTCCTATGGAGTCCATCTCAATCTTAAAAGAAACAATTTTTGTTTCTTTGAAAAGAAAAAATAGAGTCATCAATTTTCTATATAGATGACAATGACCAGTGGCAAAAGCATTACCAAGATTTGGAAAGGACGTCCATTTGGAAATGCTAAATGAACTGAAAATTGGTTGACTCATTTGATATGAGCATTAGTTTATGACATTCCCAATGCCATTTAGGCACGGTGAGGTTCAATCATAGAGGATAACTGGTATTTTTCCTATTGAAAGTGCAATATACTTATTAATTGGGATCAAAGTCCCCACTCATAGCTTTTGTTTGGACAGTTCAAGCAAATCTTGCTTTGCAAGTGTATTTTTCTGAAGCTCTTGATTAGCTTTCTCTGATTACTTTGCAAGTTCGGAAACAATGACCCATGTCTTCATCAAACTTTGCTGTCTTTATTTTACTTCAAAAGATGCTACTTCTACTTACAGTAAACAACTAAACATGGCCATCTGTGCATTAATCCTTCTTCTTCATCTTTTACCAGTTGGGTTCTTTATCACTTGTAATTAGTTGATCCTTAGGTAAACATGACTGCCCTTGAGTTATGTTGACATGGTTTACCAAGTAATCAACTTTCATACATCAATGAACTGGCTTTGCAAAGCAAATTAACTGACCCCATGTAGAGTGGACAAATTTAACTGGTCACGAGCTAGTCTATCATTACCATACAAATTACATATTTCTATCACTGCTCGATGATAGGTGATCAACGGTAAAAACGAATAAGAGGCAACCGAGCTAAATGTTTAGCTGAAATGTACTTCTGCACACAGTATATTGCATTGAAAATGAAAACTCAAGAAAATCTATAATTAAACATCACAATATTTCATAACCTCAGAGTAAATGACTAAACTAATTGGGTAGCTTTTAAAGTGCATCCACGCTGTTGGACATTGCTAAGAAGCCCTTAAAACATTGTTTCTGCACAAGTTCTAGCTAGTGTTCTACAGAAAGCAGTGACTAAGTGGATAACCTTTCAAGGTTGTTAGAACTAGCTCCTTGATCGAACACCTTCTGATTATTAGACCCTAGCTACACAATTTCACATCCTTAATGGTCAACTGCATGATTTCACTCTGCATATGGCTTAGGTTTACAATTTCTACTGCTACCAAATTACATTATACATATGACAGCATATAGACCAACAAAACAAAACAAGCATATAAAACTTAGAGAAATGGGGCCTCATGGGGGGAAACCTAATGTTTATGTACGTACTCTTATGTGGGGTTGTTTCCATGATGCTGACAGAAAAAGCGTATTAGAATATATGCTAAGTTCCTTCATAAGTTTTGGTTGAGTAGAGAAAACCTGAACTGCTCCGTTTGAAAAAACCATGAAGCAGACAAGAGGTTACAAAGATTTTGGTTGCAGAAAATGCGGATTTACAAGTGAATAGTGGGAGATGAATTTTTGTTGGTACATAAGAATTTCCAGAAAAAATAAATCAAACTCTTCAGGAGTAGATGCAAGAAGCACTTTAGCTGGTACCTCTTCCGGTTCTATAATCTATACTTCTCCATATATGATTTTTATATATCTACCCATCATATTCAATTATTCATTCAAGTCCCTTGTAACTTCTAACTCCTAAACTTTGACATTTCAACTAGTGGCGGAACCAGAAGATAACCAAAAAGGATTATAAGATTTTTGAGGGGGGGCAAAGTATAGGAATTAGAGACTTTTTAGAGTAATTATGTATGGTTTAATGAAGAAATTTGACCACATTGGAGGGGGGCTACAGCCCCTTGTGGCCCTAAAGGCGTTCCGCCACTGATTTCAACTTTGATGAATTGCCCTAAGAACTTAGAAGAACTTAACCCTAATATACTAATAGCTCGATCATGGTCCATGGAGCTTTCAAGAGATTAGGCAAGTTGATTAGGCCAGTTTTCTTGTTGTCCAGAAGCGATGTAATCTGGCTTACATAGAAGTGATGCAAGTATTAGGTCATTAATAAGATAGTTAATTTGCAAACAATAGCCATGCAATAAGAGTGATGGATACAGTATATTTATTCGGGTAGCTCTCATCGGAACTTGGAGGAAAGTGGCTGTAGCTAGAAAATAAAAAAACACAGAGCAGTTAGTAGGCTCCCAATTTGAGTTTTTGACAAGTACTGCCCTGCTGGGAATCTACATTTTTCACCTACAAGTTCTAGCTTATTATTTTCTGATTTCAAAGAGCTATAGGGTTAAATGGCAATGAGAAAAGGAAAGATTTAATGAAAGTAGGTGAAAAGGGAAGAATGGTCTTCCACAGAATGACATCTGCAACGTCCCTTTCCTTTTCTCCATGATTTTAACATCAATCTCATACATATCGTTTGAAAGGGATTTTACATCCTTGTTTTGATTTTGTATGTTCGAAAGTGTTTTGATCGGTCTAAATCATATATAATGATGTATCATAGAATGATTTTCACATCAATCTCATACAGTGTTTGAAAAAGGCCTTGTTTTGATTAATTAATTTGTATGTTTGAAAGTACTTCAGTCGATTTAAAATCAAATTTGTATGTTCTAAAATATTTCGGTCGATTCAAATTATATTAATGTTATACGTGCATGTACTCTTACACGACTATAATTAGTCCACATATATCGAAAGAGTAGAAATATGCAAATCTTGTTAAAAAGAGAATTTCCCTTGAAAACTAAAACCCGTCACTTTCTCATACCTTTGCCTCTCTATTTATATCTCATCGACCTGTTGAAGCTTAGCACTTTCTGTAGTACTACCAATCCTATAGTCCTCGCACAAAGTCTTTCAGAAACCTACATCGTTTCAAACTCCAAAACGTACCTATTTCTCAAAACCTCGATCGTTTTTCTTACTGACCACCACACTTCCACCCTCAGGGGCATTTTCTCATTACCATGCCAATTTCCACCTCAAAAGCCATGGAAAAACCTCTCACCCAATCTGGTGAGAGATCAAGAGGGAGAAGGAAGCAAGCAGAACCAGGTAGGTTTCTTGGGGTGAGGAGAAGGCCTTGGGGTAGATATGCAGCTGAGATCAGAGACCCGAGTACTAAGGAGAGGCATTGGCTTGGGACATTTGACACTGCCCAAGAAGCAGCTTTGGCTTATGACAGAGCTGCTTTGTCCATGAAAGGAGCTCAAGCAAGAACCAACTTCATTTACTCTGACAACTCCACTTTCCACTCTCTTCTAACACCCTTTAATCTTCAAACCCTATTGCCACAACAATCACTTGAGTTCTTCACTTCTTCTACTGCACAGACTCCTAGACAACAGCAAGAACAACCCACCCATCAGAATGCTCCAGCTGGTCAGTCCAGCATGTCTTATCAGCATGAGAGGAACCCCAATCTTAGGTCCAATGAAAAAGCTTCATTTGATGGCCTCTTCTTCTGCAATGACTTTTCTTCTGACAACTCAGGATACTTGGGTTGCATTGTTCCGGATAACTGCTTGAGGCCTCCTTCAGATATTGCCAAAAGCAGTGACTTCACTACTACTCATGCTTCGGATATTGATCATCAGAACTTAAGCTTTACAAATTCCTCGGTTCAAACTCAATCGCATTGTGATCAAAGCAGCTGTACTGCTACCACATTTCCTCTAGATGTAACGAATGTGCCAGCTTCGATAATGGTGTCTAGCAGTAACCCTGGAGACCAGCCTTCTTGCTTTGATGGATTTAGTCATGGATTCTGGGGGGATAACCAGCAGTACTCGTCATTGGATCAGTTGATGGATTCCAGAGAGCTTTCAACAATGGTGGGCAACAACCTATTGATGACTGAAGATGGGTGCACCACTGGATCCGGAGCTTTCTATCCGATCGTCGAAAATCCTAGTACTTCGTTCTCTTGCTCCCCATCAATCCATCCTCCTTTTGGTGATGTAGTAATCGACTTTGGCCATTCCCTCTATTAAGTTTAGCTTCTAGTGTCTCCATGCATCTACGGATAATGAACTGTAATAAATCGATCATAATGATTCCAGTTAATATGCATGCTCTTGTTTTCTTGCTTGTGTTCTTGCTTCTTAGTGTAGTTACCAAAATAAGACCTCCATTTTAGGATAAGCTTATCATGGTTCTGCCAGATTTAATGGAAACTGTTGGGGATATTAATCAGCTTTCCCAATTCTTAATATTCGTCGCATCCCATTTGATAATGGTGCTTGCTTAGCTAGCTTTGCTAGTCGTTCTCTTTATGGCTGTACTGGCCTTCACATACATAATCAGCATTATGTGTCTCTCTTTTCGGCTATTTGCCTGGTCTTTTGCTGACACAACGTAAAATCCATGCAACTTCGAACTTAGTATATGGATTATAATGGACCACTACCGAGCTAATTAATCAGTGTCTGCATGAAACGTGCAAACTATTAGTGTTTGGCTGTTTGCAATAACACTTCTCTTTATTTGGTTTCTTGATGCGTAGTTGTCCTTCAATCAAGTTCTAAAAAACGCTAGGCGTTAATCGGGCGGACAGCTAAAAACCAGCGCCCAGAGGATTAATCGGGGATTAATCGGGGATTAATCGGCCCAAAATTAAGGCGGCCAAGAGTCTCCGGGCGCCTAGGCGCCGCTTAGGCGGTCCTAGGCGGGGATTTTTAGAACATTGCGGCTTCAGTTAATTGTCTGCTGTGTAAAAATCTCTTCACAACTAGATGTTTAGAGAATGTTGGTCACTAGGTACGGGATGTTGAATAGTGTTGTGATGTATTAAAACTATAGGCATGAGCCATTTGATCGGTTTTGTGGGATACATTTCAAACAATGGCTCGCACTCCAAAGTTACATATAGAAGAAGTGGTGAAAAGAGCATAGTTAATACCTTCGCAATAAAAATTTAGAGGTCATTCATTCACTTCGAGTTATGAAATATTCACTTGATTATCTGTGACCATGAAGTTTATGATTAGATGTGTCACTAAACTTTTTAGGCATTACTGCCAATTTGTTAGCATTCATTTTGCCAATTTGCTACTAGTTCATCATACTCATTCATCAATTCTTTTTGTGGCAATTGACTAAATTTGTAACTTCAGCTAAACAAATTGCTTAACCTTTAGAAGTTTAGAGTACTAAATCCATCTTAAGATTAGCAAATGTACTAATATATTATATAGGCAAGCAGATTGGTAAGTTTTGGAATCTGACTTAATACGCAGTTTCAAGCCCTCAAATCTGGATTCATTTGTTCTCTTTACTAAGCCATGCCTTGGCTTCAAACCAAAAGTAGATTATGAGTAAATGATCGAGTCACATGATGGGGAAGTTCAGAATCGAGTCTATTTTCCTTACCCTAATAGGTAATATAGTTGTTGTTGACAACGGGTGTGTCATATACAACTCGTGCATGAACACCCCAAAATATCTTTTTTTTTCCTGGGGAAACATCTTATGCTCAATCATATATATGTACCTAAGGCAAATCTTAGGGACGGGTGAGGATATGGCCAGACGCATAAAGTTCATAAACTGCCGCACATCCCATCAATTTCAATTCATTACGATGAGTAACTTGTATCCTATTATTGTTTGCTTATGGGGATACCCTATTGAAAAGTTCCCAAGCAAGACTTTGTGCCCTATAAAAATGGAGCAATTAGAACAATGATTAAAGTAAGAACTTCCAAAAAGGATATGAAAACATCAAAGGGAGGGCCCCATATGTTCCCATAACAAAAGATTGTATAGGGCTATAGGCTGAGATGACTGATGAGGGCAGATGAGTTAGTTTTTAGGAAATGGCCTTGATCTGCTAAGATCATCTTTTTCTTAAACCAAAACAAAATCTAAGTGTCAAGTTTTCGTCCCTGCAAGAACTTCGTCTATGATTTAGCATAAATATTATAAGCAGTGTGCTGTGAAAGCAAGAATATGATCAGGAAGAGAGCTTATAATTATACAGTCAATAGTGCCTCTTCATATACTTTGTATTTCATAATAAATTTATCAATAACATGGTCGAGCATTTCATTGACACAACATAACTATGTATCTAAGCCCTTATAAAGTAGCATTGTTGATGCCTCCTTGGGTCTTTGAATTACTTCTCTGTTCTCAATATAGACCTTGGACAAAAAGTGGGGGTTTACATGAATTCAAATTCCCAAGTTGAACTGAACGAATGTTCCCCAATTTGAAAGAAAACTCGTGAATACACGGTCAATGTGGAAGCACAAAGACTGGAACTAATCTTTTCATTCTGGACAGAGCTGGAGTACAGATGAAAACACACTCCAAATCAGAGAACTGGAGATAAAATTGCCTAATGGAAGCTTTCTTCTTGGTTATTAATGAGCAAGATGGAACTATATGGGTTTGCTAAACTTTTGAAGGTTGGCCAATGCTTATTCAAGATAAAAGGGAAGGGCCATATAGAGATGATATGCCACACAGATGAACGTAACTGAGGTATGCTGAGCCAGTGAGATATGAAGCCTCTGTTGGAGGACTTGCAAAAGAAAAATGATGTTTTCGTTGAAAAGTTGATCAAAAAAGGACAATGGAAAGTCCCTGGACCTTGCTTAACTTGAACTATGAGACTCTGTACCGTTGTCACTGGTAGTTGAAGGACCAGAAACCTGAGCAGACTGTTGATCACCCAAATGGGCAACATCATCCTTAGAAACAGTGGAGCCAACTGATCCACTAACAGTGCTCAGTGAAGAAGACATTCTGGCAGAAACTGAGTCCTTGCTTGTGCCTGAATTGAGTTCAGGCCGCAACTCTGACGATGAGGATGATGGGGCTAGCATACCTATTGAGGATCCCACTGGGTAGGGTGCAACTGGCATATCAGTGACAGAAGACGCTGATGGACTGTAACTGAGCGTTCCCATTGGGTGGTCAAATTTGCATGATGACCCAAACTTGCATGCTCCACGTTGTGCATAGTGAGTGCAAAGTGGTGCACCCTGATTGATCACATAGAATTTCAAAATCCAAGCATAACTAACCAATAACGCATTCAATTAACAGAAAACCCAGAAAAGCAAAAGAAAAGACCAAACAGAATATAAAGCTGGGAAAGACCCAACACTCGATTATATGCTTGATTTGTATAAATTTAGCTGAGAAGCAGATTTACACCCAAAACAAAGCTTACTTAGAACACCATTATGTTGTATCTACTATACAGAATATTTAACCCAAACACTGTTCATGCTAAATTTGGCCCCTGGCTTGAAGATCAATACAATCATCACCAGCATATCCAAATGGAACGGACAATTCAAACATGTTTAGCATACTGACATGCCTCCAAAAAAGAAAACCCAAAATATAACATATAATAGAAACACTGTTTGAAGGGAGGAGAATTATTCCTAATTGCCTCCTTAGAGCCCAACACAAAAATGCAGAAAAAACATGTATGTCCAAAAACAGAACATACGCATGCATTGTATGCAAGAAATCCTGAAACTACATGGGTAATACACAATATACACATACATGCATGAAATACACATTCATACTCAAAGAACAACGACCCTATACTTATTTTGATTCAAGATAAACATCAAAGACATCTTCATGAGAGGGGAAGGTAAATGAATTTAATACAGGTGTATGTAGCTACTCTCTTTTTTTTTTCTTTTTTTGGTATGCTATGCTGTCAGAGCCTCAGAGGAAGTAAATGAAAGGATGAGATTGATGATGGGATGAAATCAGTGAGCGAAGGGCTACAGTTCAGCAACAAACTGACCCCAAAAAAAAAATCAAACGGCAACTTTGGAAAAAACATTAGACAAAATGAGTCTAGGAGAAAAAAATAAGTATCCATTATAGCCCAAATTTACAGAACTTTGCAACTAATAAAGTCATTCATCAACATAAAACAACAATTATGTTTCAGGGTTTCAGCACATACATCCAACAGGACCAAATTGTGGTTTGAAATCTTATTCTTTAGTGAGCAGATGTTTTATTGATAGATTTTCACCTCAAGTTAAATACCATATAAATCTTCCAAAAGGACCTCAAATAAGCCCAAATCTTAGATATCATTTTTCACTGAGCATGTGAGGATGATAAAAAAAAACCAAACGAGGGGGGAGGGTGGGAGGTGGTCAGATAGTATATAAGAAACCATTCCATTGTAAAGTTTACAGCTTTAAGATGAACAAGCTTATAATTGATGACCTACTAAAAGCATCACGATGCAGAGGAGTTGAAAGAGCGGCTCACCGGGTGCGATGGAAGACCAACTGAGCTAAGGGCAACAGGCGTTTTTGGTGCAACAACTTCTGCTGGGTGATGATATCTACATGAGGACCCAAATTTACAATCCCCCGTTCTCAAGTAATACTGACATTCTGCTTGGCCAGGTCTTTCAGGATGAGATTGCTCCTTCTGGCTAGTGGTTGGAGGACCAAGAGAAAAAGGTACAGTTGGAAAGATTCCTGTATATGCAGGCGCTGAAGAAGATAGTTGATTTATCCCATAAAGTGCCCCTGAACCAACAGTGGTTTGAGTACTAGGAGAAGCTAATGGGCTTGCACCAGTCTGCAAGACATAGTTAAGAGCTTTATTAAAAATCATGTAAAATACAGTACAATCTATTACAGATACTTACCAATTAAAGAAAATGTTACTTACCGGATATGGACCCCAACCAGAGAAAGGAACTATTCCAGGGGGAATCAGCATCGGACCATAGGGGCTTTGAACGTATGAGCTAGGGAGCAAAGGAGGTCTTGCAACCATTACTGTTCCATATGGCTGTGAGGAAACGGATGGAGATTGCACAGTTTGATACATTGTGGGCGCAGGTACAATTGAAGCTTGGGCTTGTGATGGCACTTGAGATTGTGTGCCAGTCAGTGGTGGATGATGGAATTTACAAGTTGCACCAAACTTACACTGTCCAGTTTTGACATAGTACGAACACTCTCTTTCACCCTGTAATTATTTGAAAAGTAATGCATTGATGGAAACACTACCTCAGTCATGAAACAAGAATACCAACACGACCAAAAAATTGAAGTTATGATCAAGAAACACAGACCAGCCGCATTGGGTATCCATAGTAATTTAGTGATACAGGGGATGCCGAGCCTCCTCCCTGCTTAGGGTGGTGATACTTACAAGTGGCACCAAATTTGCACGTCCCCGTCCTCATATAATACTGCAATCAAACAAGCAATGCACAATCAAACAAGCGCAATTCATAATTTCCCAGCACTAACAAACAAAGAAACAATGCATGAAATGATCTATAAAAGACACTACTACAGCCCAATACATGTGATCCCCTCCATGAAAACATTAATCACCCTAAAACTGAAAGCTTCAAAGATATCAATACACAAACCAAATACCTGGCACACAGGCTGCCCCACCCGCTCCGGGTACTCCACAACCCCAGCTCTCAGAGCTCCGGTAACCTGAAAAACACACATCCCACAAGTAAACAATCACTTCTCCCCATATCAACTACATAGATCTTATTCCTCAACACAATGAGTTAACAAAAAATTCAATAAAGCAGTGATCAAAATCACAAGCGACGTCATCAAATCTGTGGTGACCGACAAAGATCAAACCAAAGCAGAACACAAAAACCAAACAAGAGCATTGTGAATCAACCCAACACAATCCAATTCAGTGCTTGGTTCAATCAACACAAGCAGTAAAAACCGGTTAACTCAACAAAAATTACCGCGCTACGATCACGGGGGTGATTGTACCGACACCTAGAGCCGTAGCCACAAATCCCAGTCCGGAGATAGTAACTGCAATCGGCCTCGTCGGGTCGCTCCGGGTACGATTCTCCGGGTCCGAGGCCCAACTGCCACATGGATTCTGCATTTCCCCAAAAACAAAATAAACATCAAAACCCACATTTCAGTGATTTCGCCAAATCCAAACCCGAAATTCAATCCGAATTCAAATGCAAAACAAACAAAGACCCTGTCTCACCTTCCAGCCCGGTCTCGGGTCCCGGAGCGGTCCACTCCGGCGATGGATCCGACTCCGACCCTTCCGTGTTGTTCCGACCGTACCTCTCCATTGTACGGCCACGACCAACACTCGGACAGACAACAACCAACGAACCGAGTTCGATTCAACAACAACAACCTCGGCCGGTCTACAATTCAGGTGGCTCTGATCGAATGGGGGAGACAAGACTTAATCTTAATCTAGTATAAACACACACACAACTGACACGACACAACACAACACAACAACATCAACAACAACAACAGAGAAGAAGAAGAAGAAGATGGGTCTGGATTCACAGCTCTCTCTCTCTCTCTCTCTCTCTCTCTCTCTTTCACACACAACTGTGTGTGTGTGTCTCTCTCTCTCTCTCGGCTTTGGTTTTTGGTTTTTTTTTTTTCTCTTTCTTTCTCTATCAGTTTTTTTGATCTCTTACTTTTCTTCTCTTCCTTAACTTTGAGAGGAGCGTCTTTTTTTTTATTTTTTTCTTTTTTTTTTATATAATGGGGTCTCCCGGGTCCGTTGGTGGTTTATATACGCGCCAAACCTCCCCAGCTATTTTTTTACATTTACTTTACCCGACCTTTTTTTTATTCACCCTCTCACAATCACTTAGCTAACCACATAACACCCAATGATAGGAAGACAAGTGTCCATTTTGAAGAATCAACTATCAATGTTGTATTGGATCTCATATTCTCAGGTCCATGTTATGCTTGTGTTTCCTCCCTCAACCGACACTTGTCCCATTTTTATTGGTTACGGTTTTAGTAGCGAGCTGCGTAGCCACATGGTAAAATTGCCCCATAGACAAGAAAATCTGTAAAGGGAACTACCTGCGTGAGAGAGCTACAAGATAACCAGAAGAAAGAGGTTCTGGTTAGTACAATGACTGTAGTAGCCCTCTATTTCGGCACGTGAGTTATGGATCTGTTTGGATTTGGGGGTTCGTGACGGGGAGCAGAGAGGTCTTTTTTGCAGAGGTGGTAATTAAGAGACAGTTAATGATGGGGATTAAGGTGGGATTTAGTGGTTGTTGTCTGAATGTCTGGTCATGAAGAAGGTGATCTTTCCTTAATTTGGGTTAAAACTGAGGCGGGCAGACAGAGTACAAAGAGTGGGATCTACCATTCTACCATTGTCGTCACGGCCAAAAACCAAAGAGGGAGAGAAGAAGGGAAGACGGGATCTACCAAACTAAGCAAACTAATAACTAAAGCATTAATTCCATAGATTTTTTAAGCATCTAAATAAAACCATATTTAGCCAAAAGTCCAGATTTTCATTTAATTGAAAATCCACCAAATATTTAGATTAACAACCGTGTTAGTAAACACACTCTGCCAACTGTGAATTCATTTTACAGTTAAAGTAATCGGATATTCTGTTAAAGAGAGTTTTTCGTGTTAATTTACATTAAGGCTCAGTTTAGTCCTGAGGTGCGATTGAAAAAATGTGTGTTTGCGGATTTAATTAGCAGATTCTAAAAATTCCATTTTACAGCTTTCATAATTTACCTAAAAATAACATTGGAATTCATGATTTTAGGAAATAAGTTGATTTACCAAACACCTTAGTCAGATTATTTGATAATTTAAGCCCATAATATAGGCCAAACACGGGGCTAAAAATGAAGGAAATAATGGTTTAGCTAGGATTCTACGAATTACATCAGTATGTAGGCCACTGGTTGCGTGGCAGATATCGATGGTTGCCAGCTTCAAAACTAAAATGAAAGAGATAGAGAAAACAAATAAGAGTTAGGTGCGTGCAACACTCGTACACCATGCTCAAGCGTACGTTGGTCTTCTTCTCTTCCGTTGTGGTTTTTCAAATGGTGCCGGTTTTTTACGTGTCCAATGTCACATAGTACGTCTCAATTCATTTATGTTCTTAATTTGTGGAAGAGCATATGCAAAATTCTACATGGTGGTTGTTTCTCGATGTGATCGAGTAACATTACATGTATGTGTATCACTAAGACCAATTGATCAATAGAAAATCTCCATCGAGATGATATATCATGTCCAATTTACCATAACGCTTCAACTTCATCTTTGTTAGTAGAAAAATGCAACGTTCTCTCTCGTCTTCTCTACCCTCGCTGCCGCTGCTAGGGTTTCTAGTTTTTCTTGTATTCCTCTGCAATTCAGTGTGGTGTGAAGATCAATGTTCCGTGTTGGTGTTTCAAGATGGTGGAGCTTGTCCACCCTCATTCAAGAGAAAGGGGTCGAAGGCGGGGTTGAGAATTTCCCTCTCTCCTCCGATCAGGTTTTAATTAGCGATTGGAGAGTGGGTTCCCTTCTTTTTCAATTGTGAAACTGTTTTTTGGGGCTTGGATCTAGGATCCAAGGGAGATCTGAGTCGAGTGTCTCATCGTGATTGTGATATCGACATGGTTGTGGATATCGCAGGCAGGGTTGTAAATGTCGGGTGGCAGTCGAGGTTGCCTTGTAACATCCCAAATTTTTTAGGTTGGTCAAATTTTATTTTATCTTTCAAAAATAGAAACTAGGGGTTGACACGAGTCTGTGGTATTTTTTGGATAATTTTTCGAAGTCCCAAACTATTTTTAATTATTTTTTGAAGATATGATTGAAATTAAATAAGACGGTGACGTGTCAATCTCTTGTTAGACCACGTCGTGACATGTGGCATATCTGAAATACCCCAACTGTTGCTGATGTCAGCAATTTGGGCTTGTCATCAGCCATATGGCAAGCTATAGAGGTGTTTAGGTGTGACATGACATATTTTGGGCCAATCAGGGACTGGCACGTGGCACTTTTCCTCCCTATAAATAGGGGATCAGCCCTACTCTTCCAATCCGTACCAAATTTTCGAGAAATTCATAGGTGCGTCAAACGTACCACGTGGATGGTGCGACCCTCCACTTATAGAGTGACACGTATCAATTTCTTCCTTGCTCACCATTGTTGAAAACCGAGAACAAAAAAACGGAAAGCTCATCACTTTCTTCTTCCTCTCATTTCATATATCTCCAACCTCTTAACTCTCTCTCTGGATTGCTAAATTTCAAGAACCCAAAATGTTTGGTGTCAAAAAACTAAAATCCATAACTAGAATATTAATTCATTTGAATTGCACTTATTTGTGAAATCATAAAGTTGAGAAGAGCACACCAAACCAATAGACTAGGCTAATAAAGGGATGTATATGTTCTTAAACCGAGCATATAAAACCTAGAAATAGGATGTAATGTTTTCATACCCAACTGAGATTTGAGAAACCGAGAAAGAATAAACTTATGGCAAATTCACCCATTTGGGTTTGGTGGAGCTCCAACTCACCGAGGTTTGCTTTTGTGTGGATTGTGTGGTGAGATACAATTGAGGGCTTGGATTCTAAAGAAAATTACGAGACATGGGTTGTGTTTAGACTTG
The DNA here is from genome assembly GCF_933775445.1 of Argentina anserina. Taxonomy (NCBI): domain Eukaryota; kingdom Viridiplantae; phylum Streptophyta; class Magnoliopsida; order Rosales; family Rosaceae; genus Argentina; species Argentina anserina. The sequence goes on from NC_065875.1 coordinate 15,891,902, forward strand.
AGCAGATTCTTGACGCCGGTGAAGCTCCATTTCTTATTTCTCTTTTATAGCAATGGTTAGGTGAGAAGAAGTTGATATGTGTCACTCTATGAGTGGAGGGTCATACCATCCACGTGGTATGTTTGACACACATAAGAATTTCTCTCATCTTTTATATTATTTTATTAGTTTTGCGACGAAACTTCCACGGATCATAACTTTGATCAGTAACTCTGATTCTCGATCTGCGAGCGGCTACGGGTTCGTATTGACGTCATCTTTTTATCATAGTTAATTTTCTAAAAGGCTCGGTTTAGGGTTATGTTTACATTCGATACACAGGATGGCGTGCTGAGGTGAGTGGATTATGTAATGTGTTTCAAATATTTTTATATGCTTTTTAATTAGTCGAAAAATATGTTTTAGATCTATTTCGAAATATCCCCCTATTTCTTAAGTGAATCATGTCTATTTGCGAAGTATATGAAATTTATGTATATCATATAATGTGTGGGTTAACTGAGTATCAAATCATGGAACATGTGAACTTTTGAATTAGTTATGCTGAAGTAAGGATGTGACACACAGATGTATAGGAAAAGATGGTCATTAGGTGCCCGTAGAGTACACTAAATTGAATAATATCCAATAAGAAGGGAGGATGCGATGTGATCAATATGTATACCATATATATTATTTTATAACATGCGTAAAAATGATATCGATTCACTAACATATTACATTATCTACTCACTGAGCGCGTGAGTTTGCTCACCCACCCATTTTTACACTTTTTTGCAGAGAAGTTTAGATTTTACCAAGTCGAGGTAGGACAAGCCTGGAAAAAAGAACCTAGAAACAAGTTTTTTTTTTTTTTTTACATTCCACTCTGTAATATTTAACTCACGCGTCGAGATCGGCTTCTGATGCGGTAAAAGCTACTAACCCCAGGACCGGGGCGTGACATGGCTATAGATGACGACGTCGGGGCTATGCTCCTTCCCTGGCGTGGTGTTCTATTAGGATCCGAATTGATTGAGTAGTGGCTTGGATTCCCAATCTCTGATTCTTTGAGGGGGCTGTTAATTGGTGATGATGTCTTCTCAACTTGGTCGGCGACGAGTTTATGTGGTATTATGGAGTAACACACCGATTTCACTCTAGTTGTTGGATGTGTTTTGACTGGTAGAAGAGCATGGGCTGCGGCGTTGGACGTGACGGTGTCGATGATGCGTTGGTTGGTGGAATCTATGAGCTTATTGGGCCTTGGTTAGCTTATTGGCTCATGTTTGATGTGTGGTGTGGATTTGGCTATGTTGGGTCTTTATGACCCTCATTAGGACTTAGCTTGAGTTAGTCACAATGATTAAGAGACTTGGTTGCAACCATTTATTCAATCTTCTAAGTCTTGCTAATCACTGAAATAATAGTGTTATAAACGATATTCAAAAGGTACGTGTACTTTTGGTTTTGTTTGCTTAGTTTTTTCTAGGCTAGTAAAGCCATATGAGATGCCTCTTATTGTAAGCCTTTATGGGTGGGTTATCTTTTGTACTGCCTACCAAATAAAATCATTCTTGACTTCGTATTAAAAAAAACCGATTAATCAACACTATTTGACTCATTAGTAAGTGAAAAAAAGAGTGGAGAGAGCGAGTGTAAGTGGTATTAAAACCAAATATTTTAAAACACCCAAACTTTAATAATATTATGAAATGTATAAATTTTGTTTTATATTTTTTTTTGTCGAGAAATGGCTCTTCGATCTTTCGTCATCGTCTATACGATGGTGGCCAATGGTGGTGATAGCTCATGGCAATAGCCTAGCAAATCTCATCGATTGTGGTTGGTTGCCTCAGGGTCTCATTGGCATTGATGCCCTTGATGCGGTTATTAGTGCAGGTAAGAAGCGTTGGCTTCTTATCGAGATAATTCTCCAAGCAGTGGACATGACGGTGCTGCCGACAAACAATTGTAATTGCAGCGGCGACAAGAGTAGGGTAAAAACTACTGGGTTTCTCGCTCATGTTTGTAACCCTCTTATGACCCTATATAAGTTCTGCTAGAGTTTCCCTTCTTTGGGCTATCTTTTTCAGTAGGCTGGGTCCGGAAGATAATTTAATATGTAACAATCTATCAATTTTGAGGCTATTTAGTTCTTTTGGCTCCATGCTATGGTTTGTTAACATAAAGAAATAAAGTTATTGTCTCAAAGTCCTATAAAAAGAGTTCCACGTTTATATTGGTTTTCCTACATATCATATATCTACTAATATAAAGGGAACAACCTAGATTACCACCAAATTGAAAACTGAAAAATCTGTCATTCTATTATCTTACCCTCACAAATAGACAACATGATGATTACGTAAAAACCAAAGTGTTTCACCAATGTTTTTTTGTCAAATTACTATTTGTTGTAAACATAATTACATACAATGATCCAACACTTAAAACAAAATTCTACAATGCGTGAAATAATAGCATGTGCATCGCTTTGGTACAATGGTAGTCGTGACACTTTTAAAACAAGAAAAAAAACCACAACAATGAATTAGGGGAAATGACCATTTGCACAAAAAATGCTGAAAACATGACCAATCCAATTCAAAGTTTACTAAGGATATATAAGATTGTTTATCCCCAATTACCTTCACCTCTCATCTCTCATCTCTCTCTCTCTCTCAAGTCTCAACTAGCAGAGTCAAATGGCAGAACCTGAAATTCATTTCTCAACTAGCAGAGTCAAATGGCATGACCTGAAATACAAATGAATTCAAGTTAATCGGACCTCCAATGGTCGATTTGTATAGTCGACGAGATTCAACAATCACCGATGATCAATCTCGAAGATTTGCAATCAATTCCGACCGGCCACATTGGAATCTCAAACCTCATGGACGACTTCACTTCGTCCTCAGGTTCATGATGATGACGATGAGCTCTCCAACATGCTCGCCATATCTTCTTCTCTCTATCAGATCTGGTCACTCTCTCTCCGACGAAGCAGACTCTGACACCGATGACACCTCTCTAAAATCAAGATCCAACACTTTTTGAGGAGTCGAATGGTGCGTTTGTATCTGATACTTGCTCGACTTCTAGATCGGGTTTGCAGGGGAAGAGTACAACCACTCCTTTTATATGACAGAGCACTAGAGTTCTCTACCCTTTGATAAAAAAAATTGCACTATAGTTCACTACAATATAAAAATCATACATGGTTCTTTGACCGATGAGATTTTAGTAGCTTTTGTGAATTTCTCTTCATCATTTTTGTCTTTTCAACTATGAGATTTGGCATATGGCACAATGGCAGACAAGTATGAGTCTAGCTATTTACAATACTCTCAATTATTATGTGTCAATAATTTATTATTGAGGGTTATTAAGTGTTAGTAATTTGTTATTGGGGGTTACTAGGTATTAGTAATTTGTTATTAGAGGTTACTGGATGTTAGTAATTTTTTTCAGGTGACTAGTGGCCAGATTTAGGAGATTGGTGGACGGAGTCCGGTAAAGTGATATTTCTCATCAACTTTCTTTCTATAAGTGTTTAGATAGATGATGGTAAAATAGTCTAAAAAAAATTTACAAGATCATAATTTTTGTACTAGTTAATCAAATAGATAGTGATAGATTATGAATAGTCACATTTTAAATTTTATCATTCAAATAGTTAATAAAGATTCCAAATTTGTATGAATTTATTATTTTTCTAATGAATTACATCTACCGCAATAAAAAATCGAAATAAAAACACGAGTCTAACTCACACACACGCATACAGATTAAAAAAAAACGCAATAAGGGGCATTGGAACATTCCCCAATACCGTAAAATTTTTACAGCGTTTTAAAGTTTCGCGGTTCTGCCCCAATTTCTCATTCTCTCCGTTATTCTCTCACCCATCTCTCTCTCTCTCTCTCTCTCTCTCTCTCTCTCTCACTTCCCCACTGCTGCTTCAATCGCTCTCTATGTCTCCGTCGCCGGACTCGCCTTAATCGGCCGTCAAATCCTCCACAGGTGAATTTACTCAAATCTTTTGCTTCTCCATTCGCTAGGGTTATCAGATTCTTCAATTCCAAGCTCCCCTTGGATTCCTGCTTTAGCTCTCTGTTCGGAGCCCGCGAAAAGCTCCGAACCGGAAAAGCGAGCCGGATTTATGTGTTTTGCTTACTCCGATTTTCTATTATCCTCAGTTTTTGGAAATTGAATTTGTGCTGTTTCGAAGCGGCGGAGTCTTCAATTGTGATGGATTTAGTGTTTGGAAGTTGAATTTCGGTGATTTTTGGGGTTTGTTATCAGCATTTAGAGGCTGATATCAAGTACATGGACTAGGATGCTTCAATTTTTGAGCTCGATGTTGTATAATAATATGTACTTTTATTAATCTCTAGGTTTTACAGGAAAAATATGGCGGCAAAATTGAGAACAATGCCGACAGAGTTTTGCTGATGATGATCTCTAGGTTCCACTTAAAAATTTGTGTTCAGAGGCTTTGTTCTAGGAGAGTGTGACTGTGAATTTTGTGTTTGGTTTTTAGAGTTAGAATTGGCTTTCGTTTTGTTGTTGTGGCCATGCTATGGGAGTCAGTTTAGAGATGGTATAATCTCGGAATTCGCCAGCTCGTACTTGCCTACTCAACAAGTAGCTTTTACCTCACCCTCATGTTAGAGAAGTTTGAAGATAGGATAACATAGATTGGTTATGTAATCTCTGTAAAAATTGGAGTATCCTGCTGAGGCAGCTGTATATGACTTTAATGTTTGGCTATAGATATCGCGAAAATTACATTATGGATTGGATTTTACTTTGCTGACTTGTGTATTTCTTCTTGTTTTGTATCAGATAACTAAGGCAGTTATTCATGGCCCCGGTAAGGAAAACAAAGGGTGTGAATAAGAGGTTTCCTTATTTGAATGAGGTTGCTTCTAACAAATATGGAGACAATGCTAACAAAACTAAGCAGAAAGTGAGTACTGAACTTGTTATGAGATTTATTATTATCTGAAATTGTTCCAGCTATTATCTCAATATATCTGCAATCATTTATTATTCTTATGGAGACTGAACTTCATTTTTGGTTTATTTATTTCCATTTTGTTCTTTCAAAAAATTTGCCAGTGGTAGGTTGTACATTTCATTTATTTCATTTTTGCACTAGTTAATCGCTGTATTGACGCTATTATGCTTTTTTACTTTTTATTTAAAAGTATTTTATTGTATTGCTTGACAGGATGACCAAATTATCTTGGTAATTTCTGGATAACTTCATCCCTGTAATGGTTCTATTTATTCAGCTGCACAAAAAGAAAAATGGAAAACTGCATTCCTTATTGTATAATTTCAGTAAAAACCAAATTTGAAATACTTGATTTTCTTTTCTTTTGTTTCCTGAGGCAACAACATCAGATTGTCATACTAAGATTTGGAAGTCATTATGTGAACTGTATTATCTGTTACATACACATACATAGACACATATTAATGGATCCAATAACAATAATATTGGGTCATTTGGGTGCTTTTATGATGTATTGAAATTCAAATTTAATATGTTAACTAGTTCTGAGTGCTTTTTCCTTCTTCTTTTACGTGCAGAAGAAAAAGTTGTCTGACATGTTGGGTCCTCGATGGGCCGAAGAAGAGCTAGAGCACTTCTATGAAGGATATCGCAAGTACGGGAGAGACTGGAAAAAGGTTTGTGCTAATGCTATGATACTCTTCAAAAAACTAACATGTCACTCCCCATCCCTGGAAACTTGCTAACTGAGTTATGTTTGTGTTTTAGGTTGCTTCGGTAGTACGTCACCGATCTGTGGAGAATGTAGAGGCCCTTTACACTATGAATCGGGTATGTGCAGGGTACAGTGACCCTATCAAAACTATATGCATTGTACTCTGTCTAAATTTAAACACTTGTCATGGTTTTTTCTTTGTTCACCCCTAATATGAGGCTTTTCTGTTCTGATATTTCCATGTGGCTAGAAGTCCACCAATTGATTGTTTGTGTGAGGAAACTCCAATTCAGCACCAGTTTAATTGTTGACCGGTTTACACTTTCTCGTAATATGTGGTCAGTTTTGTAACTGTATACATGAAGTCTACCATTTGAAGTAGTTTGTTGGAAATAGTTTAATTATATACTCCAGTTCGGCACCATTTTGGTTGTTGGGCTTTTCACACTAATATGAAAGTATAAAAGAGGATTCCTATCAGCATAGCTTGAACGCATTGGGTTTGTTTATTACAAGATTTACGTCTATGTTTATTCCACAATTTTGAATGTCCCCTTTCCCCAGAGGAAAAACATGTCTGTGTCTTTTCATGTTAAATATGCTTCTCTTGATGACAATCTAAATTCTTGCAGGCCTACTTATCTCTTCCTGAGGGCACTGCTTCTGTGATGGGTCTAACAGCGATGATGTCTGACTATTACTCTATGCTGGTGAGTTTGGATTTCATCTTTCCTTTTCTGGTTTGCTGGTGTGCATTGCCTTTGAACCTGAGAAATAGTTTTGGTTCACTCATTTGAAGTTTATAGTTCTGTCTAGTATTGGGCTGAGGGGTTGTTTCTTAGCTGTTAATCGGTAGTACAAACTTCAAGGAAATTGAAACCTGGCATTTATATTGCCTATGTTGATTAGGTACTGAATAGTTACTGCTTATCGTTATTGGCAACTTTTCTTTTTGGTCATTGTGTCATGCAGTACAAGTGTTTAGTCTTCTATCCATTTATATAGAGCATGTAATCGAGTCTATCAATTGATTCAATTCTAATATTGAATAGTTATCAATGACTTCAGTAATTTGGATTCTTCTTTTTAGCCCCTAAAATAGAAATCTTGATGCCAGATAGGCTCTAGTATCAGGAACAACCGTATCAAATCATATAATATGATCTGGCCTTGCAGGAAAGAAGTGACAGTGAACAAGAAAGCACCGACAATGCGGGAACCTCAAGAAAGGCTCGAAGGCTTGCAAGAGGTAAATTACAAAAAGACGCCTCAAAAGGATCGGAAGGACATATTCCAGAGATTCGTCAGTCCCATTCAATTGCATCAGATGACTGCTTGTCACTGTTGAAAAATAGGCGCACGGGTAGGAAATGATTGTAATCTTTCTATTTATAGTGGCAATTGTGTTTTTTTCTTTCCTTTGCATTGATTTATTATCATGTAATTGATGGGTTTTGGATTGTTTCAGGATTTAGGCCTCATGCTGTTAAAAAAAGGACTCCTCGAGTTCCAGTTGCTTCTAATGATAAAGATAACAGCAAAAAGTTTTCTTCACCGGCCAGACAAGGTATAAAAACCAGTACAGATGCTAGTGATGTTAACATGGCTCAGGAGATAGCATTTTCATTGACTGAACCCTCATACAGAGGTAGTCCCCCCCAATTTTCCAGGACACCTAAATTAAAAGCTAAAGGCAGTACTCCATCACCAATGCAGAATGGCAAAAGGATGGTAATTTTATTATTTAAAAGAAATTGTTTGTGCTAATTAAAGAGTATTTCAAAATAATTATAAATAATCGTTTATCCTCTTTTTGCATTTAGTTTGCAGAAACAGATATGAAAATTGCCAGGCCCCATAGTGGCATGATGGATGAGATTGGTTGTGAGTTAAGCTTAGGCAGCATGGAGAGATACTATTTAAAGAGGCAAAAAAGGGAAGAAAGTGAAAAAAATCATTTGGAAGACGTAAAAGAAAGTAGTAGTGGAACAGAGGAAGAACAATATAAGATAGGTACTGTCAAGGGAAAACTAGGAACTAGGGTTGCGGGTGCAAAAAATGTGAGTACCTTCCACAAGGATAGAAAGATTACGAAAACAGCAAATGTTGAAAGAGGTATCCGTTCTCTCTCTCTCTCAAAAAGAGAATTTTTTAGGTATCTTTTTTTACAGATTCTTTCCTTTATTATGTACTTTTTGGTCAGAGGAAAATGATACCTTTATATTAGCAACTGCTATCGAAAAGTAATCAACCTTGGTCATTCTTTTGTAATCTTTTGAAGCATGTTCAGACATTTTGATTCCATATATTCTGTCCATGCAGATGAAGACTCTTCCTTTGATGCATTACTCACTTTGGCAGATCTATCCTTGAGGATGCCTGAAGCAACTGCTGAAATAGGTAAGGCATTGTGATTTAAACATGGAATTTATCTCTGTCGGTCCTAACTTTTGGATTTTATAGATTGTCTTCAATTGCCAGCCATTGGTTTGTCACTTGATATTTACTTCTTAATGATTCTGTCTTTCCAGAAGCATCTGCACCTGTTGAGGAAGAAAACTTCAACAGTGCTAAGAAGTCTAATCTTGAAGGGAATCATTCAGTTACTATGGTTAAAGACACTGCTTTGAAGACATCTCAGCTGGGAAAACTAAAAGAGGGAGTTCAACAAAACACTGGAGTACAAAAAAGAAAACAGATGTCGCCATTTAAAGTAAGGACATGTTTTACTCTCCCTACTAATTGATTGAGAGTTACATTACTTATGAAAATCCACATGGTCCGCCTGGTTAGAGCATGACTGATGACCATACATGGTATTTATTTACCTGCAGATAAATGAGAATGAAGCTCGGACTGAGTTTCCTTGGAGTGACAATCAAATGATTGAGGTGCGCAGTTCTTCTCAGCTTGGCTTCAAATTGTATTTCATTTTACGGATGACTGTTAATTAAGTCTCTATTTTCTACCCAAGTAATCAAGGCTAAGTGTTCTTTAGGTTGCACCAATATAATTAGGGTTAGCATAAGTACATTCAGAGGGCACTTGTGTTGATTCTTCCATCTAATGTTTTGGTATAGACAACAAACAGAGATAGGAAATATTATATACTTATTGCTATTTTATAAATGGATCAAACTGGATTCGACATTCTTGTCCTTCTATATCAGTCAACTCCTCTAAATCAAATAAAAATCTCTACTTGATTATTTATTTTTTTCCTCAAGAAAGCTATCTGCAATTTCTCAAAAAGGCTGTGTTTAGTGTTCTACTTGTATCTGATAGTTCAGTAAAGACTTTACTCTTTAGTTCAAGATTTTTAATTTCCTATGGTAATAATGAGTTCTATTGTGATATGTAATTGTAATTATATATGTCTGAGAGTAATGGTTGTCAAACGTTGATATTGGTCTGTTTTAATTCCCGCACCTTTAGTTGCATTTAACCCTTGGCAATTTCTTCTTTTCAAAATGTTTCAGACTACAGATGAGGTGAACTATGTGAGTAAAGGAAAACGGACTTCTCATTATGGTACACACCAAAAGCACGGGAAATTGGCGAAGCCTCTAGGGATTTCATCTTCTACTAAAGATTGTGAAAGACAAGAGAACAATTCAGGTTTATCAATTGTAGAAGTTCAATATGCAAACCAAGCCAACTTATCCATAAGAGACAGAAGTAAGCAGAAGGACATACAGAAAGACACAAAGTCTCTGCAGAGTCTATCATATGATCAGCCCACTAAACTTGTTCCTTTAGTTCATGAAACGGAAATGGATCTAAAGGTCATACATCTGCCATCATTTAAATTGCCATCTGAGATTTTGAAACTTTTTATTCATATACACCCTTCATTTCCAATTGCCAGGGAAGACTTTCCAATTGCTTATCTCGGTATCAAGTGCGGAGATGGTGTGCTTTTGAATGGTTTTATAGTGCAATTGATTACCCATGGTTCGCTAAAAGAGAGTTTGTTGAGTACTTGAATCATGTTGGACTGGGTCATGTTCCAAGATTAACTCGTGTTGAATGGGGTGTTATAAGGAGGTATTTGCTCCTGATCTCTGCTTCTCTCACTGGCTCCTAATGCCATTTGGTAACCTCGATAAAGTTATGTTTTATAATTTTTTTGTCACTTACTGGTGCAGTTCCCTTGGGAGACCACGAAGATTTTCTGACCAGTTTTTGAAGGAAGAAAAAGAGAAACTTCATCAGTACCGGGAGACTGTTAGAAAGCATTATGCTGAACTTCATGCTGGTGCAAGGGAAGGACTTCCAACTGACTTACCTCGGCCTTTATCAGTTGGACAACATGTTATTGCTTTTCATCCCAGGTCTAGAGAAACCCATAACGGAACTGTACTGCGTGTTGACCATAGTACGTACTGTGTTCAGTTTGGCCCGCGTGAGCTGGGAGTTGCAAATATAATGGTAATTATCTCCCAATTAGATAATTACATGACATGATGTGCTTTTCTATGACAGGAAAATATATGGATTTTGGAATGTGTATGATTAACTTGTCCCTTTTCACTAACAAGATTTGTATGATGAAGTGTTATATATTATGTTTAATTGGGTTTTTGCCCAACACTTTTTGTACTCATAGACTAAAAGCATACTAAATCTTTTCGTATGCTCAGTAATTTTTTTTATTATGTATTGGATACTTCTTATCAAAGAAACCATCATTGTTTTCTTTCATGGTTCTAAAATTTGGAACCTTTGCAATTATAAGTTTTAACATGAATATCTTGATTTCCATTTTTCTGGCAGCCACTATAGCATCTATCATGATATTATTCCTTTTCTCTGGCTTCGTGAAATGCTGACATAATTTTATTGCAGGATATTGATTGCATGCCATTAAATCCATTGGAAAATGTACCTGCTTCATTCAAAAAGCAAAATCTTATTGTCAACAAATATGCTGAGAACTATAAGGAGCTCAAGATTAATGAACAACAGATAGAAGGAAAGACTGATGGGTATATGAAGGTTGTTTCTACTGGCAACCTGACTAGCCCTGCTGTCCCTTGTCATATTCTGCCGACAACTCCTCAAACCAATAAATCTTTGAAGCATATAGAGGTTAGTTGTGCAATATTAGATCGGCATTCTTCGTCAAATTGTATTGCTAGATTTATAGTGGTGTATGTTAGCCTGCTTATATGGTAGGCTTCCCGTATGCTTTTCTTACCTTTCCATGCATGAGGGCTCTTTCTCTCCATTGGTCATTTGTTCTTGCTGCTTGACGAGTAACGTTAACTACTATTCTATGTTTGAATATTGAAAACATGAAAATGTAGAAGTATGCTTCTATTGAAGTGAAAACTGTTTTGCCTAGGGGAGGTATTCAATTTTTATTTTTTTAATAAAGAAGATAAAGTTGGGACAGATGAGACTGCTAGTGCAAAAGTTGCAAATTCTGAGCCTTTGATTCCTGTGCAGATGCAAGCTAAGGAAGCTGATGTACGAGCTCTGTTTGAGTTGACCCGTGCACTTGACAAAAAGGTGTGTTTGCGTTCATAGTAGGTTCATTTATTCTATTCCTGAAAACTATGCGAATTGAGTTGATGGATCATATTGAAACTTGTAGGATGCCGTGGTTTCTGAGTTGAGGCGCATGAATGAGGAGGTGTTTGAGAAGTGCCGAGATGGAGGTGACTCTATCAAGGATTCCGAGTCCTTTAAAAAGGAATATGCTGCAGTACTATTACAGTTGAGTGAAATTAATGATCAGGTATAAGTTTCCTTGGTTTGTTCGTAGCTTCATTCCCTTTTCTTAAATCTTGTGCTATCTATGCAGCAGTTGAGTGACTGTTTGACATGGAGAGAAATTTAAGTGCTTTTCATATGCAGGTTTCTTCTGCTCTATTTTGTTTGAGGCAGCGCAACACATATAGAGGGAGCTACCCACTTATATCGGCAAATGCCCTGCCTGGCTTTAGCGGCTCCAGTGGCCATTTAAGCTCTTTGTGCCATGTCCAAGAACCAGCAAGTCATGTGTATGAAATTGTTGAAAGTTCAAGAGCAAAAGCGAGGGAAATGGTTCATGTGGCTATGCAGGTATTGAAAGGCCATCAAATGTATGTTAGATGTTCGGGGGCTCTAAATACAATCATTGTTGTCAAAAGCCAAATTAATGCTTCAATGATGTTAGTTGATGTGTGAGGGTCATTGTTGTCAAAAGCCAAATTAATGCTTCAATGATGTTAGTTGATGAGTGAGGGTCATTGGAGTCCTTGGAGAGTGTTTTTATCTGATAGGAATGCATGCTAGAACTTTTGGATTTCAGTCCTGTTGATTGAATCTGTTTCAGAACACACGACCAGCTTACATGGAACTTGGAAACAGTCAATCTGTGATTTCACTTTATTGCTTGAAAATTTAGTTCTTCTTCTTCTTCTGAAAGTTGATCATATTAATTACTATTTCAGGCTGTTTCATCCTTGAAGAGGGAGAATAACCTCGAGAGGATTCAAGAGGTTATAGACTTTGTCAGTAAACAGCTCTCAGAAGATGATGCTGGCAGGCTACCAATAGGATCTTCTACCCCTTCAGCTCCAATTCAGGTTTCTCAGGATCAGTCAACTGCCTGCACAGAAAAATCCGATTCCAAGTCATATAGTTTATCCAACCAAACCGAAGACCAGCTCCTTTCAGACCTTGTTGCAAATTGTGTGGCAGCGTTGTTCATGATTCAGGTAATTATATCATGCAATGTGTATTTTTCTGTATTGCATTTTGTTTTCTTGGTGAAATATCTTAGTTTCACAAACCCGTTAGTTGGACCAACAGTCTTGTTTAGGAGTGAATCCCCCACCCCCACCTTTTGTGTGCCACTGTTGTCGAGCAACTGCCTCATACTTTCCATAAATTCCCAGTTACAAGGGCTTTATGTTTCTTTTTTCAGTATCTTAATGTGATGCTTATCCCTGACTTGCATTTTTGCTGTACAAAATGCAGACATGTACAGCCCGACAGTTTTCACCAGCTGATGTTGCCTGGGTATTAGATCGTGCTGTGACTAGTTTGAAGCCAATCTGCACACAAAACCTACCAGTTTATGGAGAGATACAAAAGTGTATGGGAATCGTTAGGAGTCAGATACTGGCACTCATTCCTATATAGCTTCGTCCTGCCTAAATACGTGTCAATATCAGTATATAAATATGTATCTTCGGCATGTTGTATGTATAACTGTAATCAACTCACGAATCTAACATCTTATTATTTGTATTTATGATAAGTTAGAGTAAATGTAGAAGAGCAGTTGACCTGGAGTAGAGTTTGTCCGTGTAGCACCAAGAGATGATACGTTTTTGGTCTTGTGAAAACTTCTGTTGAATAGATTCAGGACGGAACGTCCAATCTTGCAAGTGCATACTAGAGGTTCCTAATTTCTAGCATTCTTCAAATTCCAGCTAATTCTTTGAGCTCGCAGACGCAAACACAGAACCTTGGGAGTTGAAAAGCATTAGCGTCACTCCGAGAAATTGAATTCCATTTCATATATCTTGTTGAGTAATTATTATGTATACTCGGAATATTATGTGATACTGTTATATAATATACTTAGTTAATTATATTACTCCATGCCTTTGGTGTGGTAAACATGAGAAAATTTTCAGTCATTCCGGACAATCACGGGGCAATATCTAGCGGTCCCAAATTTTGATCGCAATTTGACACATATGATTTAATATAAAAAAAACTTAAATATTTTGTTAAAGATTATTGGGTTTTTCCTAAAACCATACACCCTACACTTTAATACCTAATCCCTAAACTCTAAACCCTAATACCCTAAATCCTAATTCAAAATCATTAATACATATGAAAGTCATTTCATAAATAATAAAAATATGTAAAATTATAATTTTAGTGTAATAAATACATGTGTCAAAATATAACAAGTGGAAAGGACCACCCGACATTGTCATGTTGTAATACCCCGAAAATTCATATCTAATTTCCAATGAGTTTTCAGATATTATTAAGTTGATCATTGTCCAATTTTATTAGCCGATGATGAAAACGAAAGGGTTCGAAATATTAATTGTTCGGAAACGTTCAATTTAACGAGTCTAAGAGTTGACTTTTGACTCATTGGGTTTCTTAAAAAAATTCTTACATGAAAGTCGCAAACCTCGTCGATACGAATTCGTGGACACGTGGCACGCCTAAATCGGAGTTCGTATGAAGAAGTTACGAATAAAAAGGTATTTGGACATTTTTGCTTAGTGGTGTTTTAACGAATTTTTCGTAACGAGGACCTTCTCACTTTGGTAAGGAAAAGGTTGAGGACCGAATACTTCTTCCAAGTACAAGTGGTGTTTAGTGTTGGAGACTTGGAGACTCAGTTCTCTCCATGCATCATGTTAGTTATTGTTGGATAAGGAGATCTTAACTCAAGAGTTCAACAATGGCTAAATTTTACGATAAGGGAGTGATCTTTTAATTGCTGCTTGCAGAGCAGTTGTTTTGGCCAAATGCTTTGACAATTGAACATGAGCATAATTAGGTGGCCATTAGGGGTTTTTCATGAAAGTAAAGAAACAATTGCTTAGAGTGGTAGTGCATTGATAATTCTAGGTGAGTCTGGAAGAGATGGTGGACACAACATCATATTTTTGTTGAAGTGGTTACTTAACTTATTAGTACTACAACTGTGGGGAAACCAATACGTTAGATGGTGCCACTGGGGTGTTTGTGTGGGGGCCATGTGTCATGCCTTTGAGGCATGCATGAAGCAGGGGAGTAGCGTATGTCTCAGTTGTGGTCGTGTTAGGAATTGTGCTGGAAAGTCAACCTAATTTTCATGTTCCGCTATCGGGAGATAAATATATTCTTTGTTTGTCCTACAAATTATGGCATACCACTCATAGAAGCATGCAGTTGTAATTGATTTCCAACTGTAAGAATTGGTGAGGGTGGTAGGGTGCGTGAAGCATCTCTGTTGTGGAGGCGGTAGAGGTTCTCTACTGCCTTGTGTGTGTGTTAGCCAATTATCTGGTGAACTGTTCGAGAGTAATTCTTAGTCCAAGGTGCTGTTCTTTTGTGGTCGTGGACTTATTGAGTTAAGATCCTTGTCGTGTTGTTTTTACGAAAAAGGTGTTTGTTTGGGCATCATGCACGACAATTTTTGTGACTTTATAACGAGAGGATCATGAAATGAGATGGTTTTGTTGATTAAAAAGAATGGTAGGTTCGTGATTTTAGCGATGCATTGTGGTGAAGTCATGAAGTTATTGTCTTGATAAAGCACGTTTATTTAAAAATCACCGTGTGTGATGTAAGTAGTAGGCATGTGTTAATCATTGATTTGACTCATGTTAGATGTCGAGAGCTTTTTACCATACTTAGTGGTAGGGGCTAACTCATGACGTGAGTATAGCATGTTAATCGCAAGGGATTGGTGAATTAGACAAATGGGTATGTTGACGTCTCTATGCTGAGAACATCATTAGATTTCGGGAGGATCATCTATCGATGGTCGGGTTCCATTACAAGCATGCTAACTTGGGTGGCTCACATGTGGCTATTAATGTTAGAACATGTGACAAATGGTCTGTTTGGAAGAAGTTGGAGGTATGGAGTAGTTGAATACTATAATGGTAAGAGAGACTTGGAAATGTCGGTTTCTAAGACTTGAAAGCGACACAGTGTAAATAGAGATTATGTAGTGTTGATGTGGGAGACCACTTAATCTCGAAACCTCAATATTCAATAGCATAATGAGATCTGTCAAAGAAGATAAGTCACCTGTAAGGTTCGTTGAACTTTTTCGAAAGTTTGTGACATTCAAGACAATGATGTCTAGCTTGTCTCCTAAATGCCTTATCATGCAATATGTTCATTTGAACTTTTTTTTGCCCTTAAAAGAAGACTATTAGAGTGACGCCTTGTGACCATTCAGTTGAAGGGCTCACCTATAGTGGGGTGGTGAGAGTGGGCATGAAGCAAGGTTGACATCGAGGGTGCGCTGGACTCTGCGGGAGAAAGGTTGGAAATTTAGTATATCAACTTCATCATCTAACAGGTTCAAATACATATGGTATGCTATGTGCCTATACTAAGGTTGTACATCTTTGAACTCAATGTGTGTTATATGAGTAAATGCAGTTATGACCTATTGGAATTTGGTTGAATAGTGAAGTTCGTTTCATCCCTTAAAGGTCTTGTTCTGTAAAACATCTTGATTTGCATTTGATCAGGGATGTTCGAGTCGTGGTTCTCATGGATGGATGTTATCATGCTCTTTGTTAGATTCCATTGCAGACACAGTGAAGTTATATAACACCATGATAGAAGAAAAGTGAACTGTAATCGCCTCGTGGAGGCATCATAGAGAGGAAAATTATTGGGGAAGGTGAATTGAAGTTTTGAGAAGTTGAGAATTAATGATTGGGTAATGCGCTTAAATTTCGGGACGGAATTTCTTTAAGGGGGTAGAATGTAATACCCCGAAAATTCATATCTAATTTCCAATGAGTTCCTGGATATTATTAAGTTGGTCATTATCCAATTTTATTAGCCAATGATGAAAACGAAAGGGTTCGAAATATTAATTGTTCGGAAACGTTCAATTTGACGAGTCTAAGAGTTGACTTTGGACTCATTGGGTTTCTTAGAAAACTTCTTACATGAAAGTCGTAGAACTCGTTGATACGAATTCGTGGACATGTGACACGCCTAAATCGGAGTTCGTATGAAGAAGTTACGAATCAAAAGGTATTTGGACATTTTTAGAAAATAGTATAAATAGAGGCAATTAAAGAGAAAAAATGGGGAGAAAAATCAGAAATTCGGATCGGTATTGTTCATGGGTACTGTTCACCCCCGAAAAAATCCAGAAATTCTCTCTTCGAGCAGCCGACTTTGGGCCGCCGGATCTCCGCCGTCCGGCCACCATAGAGCGGCGCACCGGTCACGTTTGAAAGGTTTCTGCGTCCCCTGTTGATTGGTGGCAGCGCCACCCGCCATCTCGCCGCCATTTAGGAGCGGTGAAGCCCGGAAGTTCTCCCGAAAAAGCATATTTCGCCGAATTTCAACTCGTCGGATCTCCCTCATCTGGCAACCAATCGGTATGATTCTTGTCCCATTTTGAAGGTCTCCTTTCATATTACAAACCCTCCACAAGATTTAACCCCAATCGTTGTGTGCTAGGAGAATCGAAGAAAAGAAATCCTAGGTTTTTAAATTGGGGCTTTTCGATTCTTGTTAAATTGAAGTGTTTAGGCTTAGAATTAGACTTTGTGGTGAACTAGGAAGTTGTTATGAATGTCATTTAGATTGTGGTGGTGAAATTTGGTGGTCATTGGTGGCGGTCGGTGAACAGTGGCGCCACATGAATAGTAAAGCGAAAAGTGTTCATGAACAGTTACGGTTGATAGTACTATGTGAACAATAAATGTGAACATTGTTTAGTAAAACAGTAAATTAGAATAGTGTTTAGTAAAACACTAAAACATGAACAATGTTTTGTGAACAGTATTTTATGAACAACATTTAGCTGTACTAAAATCGTCACATGATATTTTACGTATCATTTTCTAAGCATTTTATCATGCTATTAGGTGACCGACGAAATGAGTGAGGAAACTACTTTCAGTGGCGTGGAAGTTGCATGCATGAAATAAGGTGAGTAAACGGGTAAACCTCACAATGATCATCATGATCGAAGTAGTATTATAATTATGAATTTAGTTTGAGTTGTCACCATAGTCGTTGCATCACTAGTTTATAAAAATTATTTTAAAAATATGTTTTGGTTTAAATTACATGAACTTGATCGTTTACGGTTCATGGGTAAGTGAAACGCTATTTTAATAAATGATTTTGAAAAGGTTTTTGTAATTATGGACGATGGTGAATGTGAGTAAATCTCACTATGACGAGTCTACCCTTGGTGGTGACTCATATTTACGTTTTCTTAAAAAGATCGAACTATGACATGTATATAATATAGTGGGTTGTGTATGTGTATATAATGGTAAATATGATACATATATATGAGTTGCTATATTATATACTGTTACGTTCTTATTTCCAAATGAATTATATTGTGGCAACTATATTTATTTTATTTGAGCAAAAGTCGCTTGTTGTAGTACAATAACATAAATGGATTGTTATTGTACGTGGTTTTAACATTGAGTTTTGTTAAAACGTTTTATGTCTTCGGACGTGTTTTTTTGTCTTCAGACGTGTTTTTCTGTCTTCGGACGTGTTTTTTTGTCTTCGGACCAATCTTCGGACGTGTTGACATGTCGAAACCTAGCCTTGGCCGGGCGACAGTTACGATACAGTTTGAGCTCTAGTCTGTCTGCCGGTGTATTGCATGAGGGGTAACAGATGGGTTCCAACTTATGAGTACCCATATTTTTGAGATTATTGGGTGACAGATGGGTTGCCCAATGCCCGGCGATGTACTACATGAGGGGTAACAGATGAGTACCTGAGTCTCATGAGTATCCGTATTATAAATGTAATTGGGTAAACATATGGGTTGTCTGATTTCTCATGAGCACTTATATTTGCAGATATTATTGGACAATCAGATGGGCCGTCCTGTGACTCATGAGTGCATTTATAATTGATTGTTTCAGTATTTACTCTCGTATTACTATGCATGTTATTTTGTTGTTTTACTCATACGAGCTGCAAAACTTACCGGGTTTGTATTTACAATTCCGGTGCACCTATTTGATGGTGTATGGGGATAGTTATGCATGTGTGGATTAGCAGAATTAGAGGGCTTTCGCTGAAGATTGTCGAAGATTTCATTCTGCTGTTTGCGGTGAGGATTGAGTGAATTTTACATTTCCATTGGTTGTGTATTATTCTAGTCAACTGAGTCATGATGTGGACTCAGTTTCGATATACTATTATGATAAGATGATTTCAATATACTTTGAGATTGTTTTAGAGTTTTCATGGCTTCGAGTTTGACTTTTTATCATTCGAAATTCGGGGTCGTGACACATGTGGTGCTCCGGGAGGATTGAAAAATTTATCAGTAAACATGTATGTGTTGAAAGGAAAAAATATTATTTAAATATGAATAACCAATAGTAAAAAGTAAATTAATACAATTAAAATGGTACGCCGGTACATTATGTACCGGGTATATATAATAATTTTTTTTTATCTTCTCATGCAACTTGACCGCATCATAGGTCTCCATGTTGAATGGACTCCAAAGATTCTGAAGGCCAAATGGGCAAGTAAATGACGTTTTCTTGTCATATGGATAAATAACAAAGTTTTAGAGTGCGCCGATGCATGCTGCAAGTTCTATCAAATGATTGACGTGATCAATTCCGCCTAGGTGGATAGGATTGAATCTTCATCTGATGTTTACGTGAATGAAAAACATGAATGGGATTGTACACAAAACTTTTCAAAATGCTTGAAATTGGCGGGGAAATTGCCAAACTCAGTTCCACGCGCTAATGAAATTCCCATGCAAAATGCATAGCAATTGGTTAGACCAAGGACTAAAATATCGACGTGAACGGAAATATCGAGGGTTCAAAAATTGGAAATTTCGACAGAAATTTCGGAGAAATATTTATTTTAAAAAATAATTGAGTAAATTGATGGAAATTTAAATAAAAACATGGAAATTTTGAATGAAATTTTGAGAGATGTTTATTTGATCAATTATCTACTATATTTTATGAGAAATTATTATATAACTATTAGTCTATAGTGAGTTATAGTAATTTAAGGTGAAACAATCATCGCGAATTATTAAAAATTTACTTCAATTTTTTTAATGGCTAGGAACCCAAAGGGAGGTTATGTCATCATGCCTTATATACATACGATACATTAAACATGAAATTACATGAGTGATTTAGAACCACATAGAGGATCTATGAGGTACAAAATTTTCACCGTCTTCATCATCTCCTTGAGTAGATAAAATATATATTACACATACAATATATATTATAAAACGTCAAAATATAACACAAATTGACTCAGTAGAGTTGGCTAAATGATTCATTTTCTAATGAGGTGAACATGGTTCGATTCCCCTCAAGGGTTTTATTTGAATTTTATTTGAAACATAGAATGAAATATATATTACAAATAGCCATATAAAACAATAACTTTGCTTGGTAGAGTTGGCTACACATATTTGCTTGCAAAGAAATGAGCAGGGTTTGATTCCCCTCAAAAGCATATTTGAGTTTTAATTTTTGATGGCGACACGTGGGCTATGAACATTATATTTTCCATAGATGTAGAAGTCTATATATACTATAAAGATCAGATATATAACAATGTGCATGCTTAGGTGGGTTGGCTAAGACTTTTAGCCTTACTCCTGTAGAGCAGGGTTCGAATCCCCCCACTTACAAGTTTGATTTTGGTGGAAATTTAGATGTGGGGGAGGGGACGGTGCCACTTGGCGTCCTCTCCGTATGGTTAATGGTCAAATTTCCCATAATATCGTGATATATTGAATCGAAAATATCGCGATATTTCAGGAAATTTCCATAATTTCGTTCGAAATCAAATTGATAAGGAGAAGATATATCCTCATGTGATAAAAACGAAAATATCGCCGATATTTCGACGATATTTTTGATTTTTCAGTCCTTGAGTTAGACACGTAAAGGTCGGTCGAGTCAATCAAAACTCATCTTCCACCTTTTTTTTGGTCAATAATCTTCCACCTTTGAAAATATGAAATAATCGATCATTTTCGCCTTGTTTCTCTTCTGATTTATAGTATCATAATCACTATCGATATGAGGCAGGGAATGGAATTGAATCGATTTCGCGCGAGATTTAAATTCAAAACTTGTAACAATTTCATTGTGAAACTCGCACGCACCATACGAAACTCTGTGCATTTGGTCGATCGATCTGTACATATTGGGTCAACGATGTTCATATAACTTCACCTTCAAGTTTATTCCTGAAGATATACTGGTATCTGTTGAAATTTCCAATTTTTTTGCCTACGTAACGTATTTCTTGGTTCAATATGGAATTAATTGAGAGTTTAATGTAGAGTATCTAGATCTAAAATAGAGTTGATCAAAAACGACCAGCTGGTAACAACAATTACAATAACTACAATATCAATCTAGATCTTTATAAGTGTCAATTAGAGAAATTACAAGCAATTATAATCAGAGGCGGATTGCAGATCATATAAGAACTCTTTCATTCGCCATTGCTGATGAGTCTCGTCCAGGCAATGACGGTCGTGAATAGTTCTGAGACGTATCCTTCGTCGAGCTGTCCGATATGGAAGAGAAGTCCTGAAAGCACAAGAAGGGTTTTTCAGTGGGCTTGTACCAGTGGTGGCATCACTCATGGGTGATGTGTTTCCGGAACTAAAACAACATGAAGGACGTATTAGGAACATAATCAAAGAGGAGGAAGAAGCATATGGCAAGACTCTACTTAAGGAATAGATAACTTCAAGAAGGCTGTTCAACATGTTCTCTTGAAAAAATTTAGTGGGCAGGAAGCTTACTTCTTGTGGGACACCTTCGGGTTCTCATTAGATTTGACTCAGTTGATGGCAGAGGAAAATGGATTACAAGTGTCGAGGGTTTCAATGTTGCTATGGATGAGGCACGAGATAAGCAAGAAGGTGGTAACATTGTTATGAATGCTGATGCTACTGCTTCATTATATTGCACAAGAGTGGGATTGCTGCAACAGATGACAGTTTCAAATATATTTGATTTCAAGACCACGAAAGCGTGATAAAAGCAATCTACACTGGTTCGGAGTTCATAGATAGTGTTGCTGCTGGCAGTGTAGTTGGTGTAATATTTGAGTCTACAAGTTTCTATGCTGAGCAAGGTGGACAGACTTATGATACTGGATCACTACAAGGACTAGGCTTTGGCTCATTTCAAGTCTGCAATGTTCAAAGTTTTGGAGGTGTTGTTGTCCACATTGGCTTCTTCTCTGGTGAGCATGGCAAACTCTCTGTGGGAGAGAAAGTGGTTTGTAAGGTTGACTATGAAAGGCGTAAACTCATTGCGCCTAACCATGCCTGCACACATATGCTAAATTTTGCTCTGAGGGAAGTTATAGGCCCTCATGTTCACCAGAAGGGTTCCATTGTCAAGGATGACAAATTGAGATTTGATTTTTTTCATGATAAGCCGGTGGACCGTGAACAATTGAGAAGCATTGACTCAATCGTGAATGAGCAAATAAAAGCCGAGTTCAATGTGTCTGTTAAGGAGGTAGTCTTGGTTGATGCTGAGAGCATCAAGAGAAGAAGGGCTGTATTTGGAGAGCTCTATCCTGACCCTGTGCGAGTTGTTGTTGGTCGAGAAGTTGAGGAGGTTCTTGCTAACCCTAGCAATGATGACCATTCCATGTCGATAGAATATTGTGGAGGGACTCATATAACAAACACACGTGAAGCAGGGGCCTTTGCCCTAATATCTGAAGAGGGAGTTGCTAAGGGAATCCGAAGGATAACTGCTTTCACATCTAATGATGCATTTGAAGCAATTAAGGGTGTGTTTGTTTTGGCTTCCAAGCAGCTTTGCTTTGTGGCAAAGCAGTGTAAAGTGTTTGGTTAAGGAAAAAATAATCTGCTTTGCTTCGAAGCGCCCCTTTTTTCGGACCAAAAGCAAAAGCCTCTGAAGGCAGGCTTTTCGCTGCTTCTCAAAAAACACGGCGAACTCTTTAATGAACCTTTCGTTTTATTCCATTGGGTATCCTTCATAATATCACGAAATTACGAACAATACCATAATAAAATTACAAAAAATGCCACTAACTTCAGTTAACCCTGGCCTTGCTGCTTCTTCACAGAAAAAAGTAAAAGCCAGCTTCTCCACAAAGCACAGCTGTACCAGACACGCCCTAAATCGGCTGAAGAGAGCTCGCTCAAGGAGAAGATCAAAGGATTTAAATCTCGCCTAGACACGGAAAAAATTCCAGTGGTTAAGAAAGGTGATATCAGGGACAAGATTGTTCAACTTGAGAACAAAGTAAGAAAGGCACAGAAGAAGATTGCATAGCAGAATTTACTTAAAGCTGTCAAGGTAGCAAGGGAGATGGCGGAAGTTGGTGCATCTGATGGGAAGGCTTTCTGTGTATGCTAGAGGTGGCAAATGGGCCAAAAAGCCCGGGCCTGGCCTGTTAAAAATCGGCCCGGCACGAGCCCGTTATTGTAATAGGCTGGACCGAGATATTTTAGCCAAATAGACCCGGCCCGGGCACGATTAATTCATGGGCATAGAGAGGATGAATATTTTTGGTTAAGGTTGGTCTTTAGCCAAATAAACACATAATTTTATATTACTTATATAAATACTTAAATAATTATCATTATTAAACTTGAATATTAGAACTTTTATATTAAAATGTCTTGATTATTTTATTATTTTAATTACAATATTTCACAAATATTATCATAGTAAAAAAGTCATTGTTTTGACATACATAACGTTTTAAAAATAAAATTATATAATATGTTGTAATATTTTATTTATTTTACTATTCTAAATAGTTATATAAAACAAATATTATACTTACATAATATTTTTTTATTGTAATTGTATTTTATAATGCTAATGACCTGCTTTTTTGCCCGGCCCGACATAGGCATGAGCCGGGCTTGATGTTTAAGCAAATGGGTCGGCCCGAACCCGACACTATAAATAAATGGGCCGGTCCGAACACGACACAAGCACGGGTTTGACCCGCATAAAATGGACCGGTCCGGCCCGTTTGCCACTGCCAAGTCGATGATAGTTTAGATGTGGTTGCAGTCCGTGAAGCAGTTTGTAAAGTCTTCGAAGAGAAGGGAATGCCTGTGATGGTTTTTAGCAGTGTTGAAACTACGAATAAGGTCGCGGCGTGTGCTGGAGTGCCAGAAGAGAAAGGCAGGCAATTGGAGGTGTCAGAGTGGTTGATTGCAGCTTTGGCTCCCCTGAAAGGAAGGTGTGGTCAAGGAAAAGGTGGCCTTATTGCTACTGGCCAGGCCGCCAGGGAACAGATGCATCTCATTTAAATGAGGCAATAGACATGGCAGACACTTTTGCTCAGATGAAATTGAGTTGAAAGGGTTGATGTACATCAGACGATGAAGGGCTTATCACCTCCGGAAAATCTGAAAAAATCAGTAACTTAATTCTGTATCAGGGAAAAGTGTAAAACTGAAAAAAAAAAGAAAATAGATGAGTTAGAATTGCATGTTGCACAAGGCTGATAGCGTTTTACACCCCTGAACTTGCTCAGATTTAAATTATCACTTTTGTTTTTGTTGTTGTTGTTGTTGTTGTTTTTATCAATAAATTATCATTCTGCTTAGAAGTAATAGACTGTTTCTTGAATTAGATCACTCGATTTGAATTAGAAATTTAGAAGTATATGGTACTCAGTACTCATATGCTTATTGCCTTATTGGTGCTGCTGAGAAACATTGAATATATATTTGGAGAATTTGAGTCCACACTTAAGGGTTCCCTAAACTTCGCTGTTGTTTGGAAAAGGTTCCCTAAACTTCGGTTAAACATAAAACAAACTAGGTCACATGTCTACCGGAAAACCAAGTTCCTAGCGGAATAGCGGATGCTCTTTTTGATTCAGCGCGCACCCTTCTTCATCAGCCAAAGATTTGATTCGAAGGTTTGCCCACAAGGGCTTCATTTGGACTCATAATTTGTAATGCCTTATAAACTCCTTATAGTTGCTTGTTTCATTTTGTTCTTTAAAAAAAACAAATGTATGTGCTAAACGCCTAAAACAGTTCTGATTTCTCTAACGCGAAAATAATTCGAAGGTACTTGCTTAAGCAATATATCTACTTCAGTTAAGCCCTTCCTTGCACTCGAGTGACTTGACTACTGTACTTGAGCAAATACACAATGTTCACAACTTAACATCCTTTAGAATTTTACCATGGCACCACCCTAGAAACTTTTATTCATTGCACAAGAGCACAGAAAGCTTGACAGTCTACATTGCACAAATCTGGCGTCCTATGATGCTTTAGAGTCCTACTCTTCCACCTAACCCCCTAAACTTGACTACATTTAAACTTGCGACACTAATTGTAAAGAAATCGGGACATCTGAAAAAAGATGTAGTCTTTTGAACTGACTATAGCCTAGAGTGTATTGACAGGGCAATTTTCTCATTCACATAAAAGGTCCCTACTGCAACAATGTACACATTATTTTGATTGAAAGACCAAGGTACTATCCAGTTATCACCTTAGTAGCAAGATTCTGCATTAAGCTTGAAGATCTACGTAGTGAATACATATGTTAAGAGATACTGGTTCCATTAAATCCATAATATATTCTGCACATAAAAACTGCGGTGGAAATTTTTCCCAACAAAAAAAAAAAGAGAAAAGAAAAGAAACCTGCAGTGGAATAGGAGCTGAAACAAAGACCTACCTTCTACTGCAACTTACCTATCATATAAGTCATCAACTGATGCAACTAATATACCGAGTTCCGATGGGTTCAGCAACATAAAGCCACCTTTTATAGCAACTTACCGATCATACAAGTGATGCTACTAATATGGCTAAGATGTCTTAAGCAAGAAATCTTAAACTGCATTTCAACAGTTCATCACCATCCTCTCATGCTCGTGATAACATTATGAATTTCCACACCTGACGCCTTCCTAAATGTTTAAGCAGAGAGCTGAAACGCTTCTAGTTTTAAAGTGATTTATAATTATGAGGATTCCAATTGTATGTACTTTCTACTCTCTCATATGGGTTGGTACATTTGATTAATTTCGACTTTCAAACTTCTTTTAACGATGTAGATAAAATGCGTTAAGACCGCAATAGTCGGTACTTATATCATTTCTAATTAAAACATGGTGTAAATCCTGTTCCATACCCTTTCACATACTACTCAACCCACCTACAAAGCGAAATTTAATAATTATTGTGGATGCTAAAATCTGACACAATGTTATGGAGTTATCAATTAACAGTCGCAAATCAAAGCATTTACATGGTTTCCCAGACTTTCAATCCAAGATAAGACTATCTTCATCTCCGTCCCCTCTCTTTTAAACCCCAAAAGATACTATAAATATTAGATATCTCAAATCGAAAATGAACGCAACTGTGGTGAGGCATACAGGAAAATTGCAATTAAGAATTAACGCTTGCAAAAAATTTATCAATTGCTCAGGGATCAATTAAATTAACTGACCTATAACAATGAGGAACACACCTCACCCATCTAAATGAGAAACAAAAGAAATTCATGTCTCAATGGAGATTGTATTCTCTGCTGCCCTTGATTCTAATGTCTAAAGTGTACAACAATCCTATGGAATTCGTGTACCTTGTACTGGCAATAACGATGTGGTATACAAGCCATCAACTCCAAACTTCTTCCACAACTACCTTTCTGAAGCCACTATCCCGTTCCATGCACCGAATGTATATCACAATCTCTTCCAATCACAATTTTAACTTCTTATTTTTCGGCTTCACGACCACAGCACCCCCCCCCCCCTCCATTACCTGCACCACACCACAAGTCATCACCATTTTAGCAAGAGACCACAAGTAAAACCCAACCAATCCAAAGTAAATAATAAATACCCATCAACGGCACATTTCTCACTAGCAACCTTTTGCTTGTTCTTCTTCTTCTTCCTATTCTTTTTCTTCTTCTTGGTCTCACAGTTCCCCACATTTCCCTCTTCTTGCTCAAGAGGGTCCTGCACATTTGCATTGAAAACATCAAAAACCACTCAAAAAACCCAAACTCGAAACACACGAAAACCCGAAAACTTCCATCACCTCATCCACAGATTCACCAAAAGAGCTGACATGTCGTATTCTCCCCTGAGAATTAGAAGCCGCACCTGATTATATCCCCAAAAATCCAATCTTTTTAACAGATTATCAATCAAAATCACCAAAGCTCATATCTTTAATAAACCAAAACAGTCAAGCTCAGAACTTTACTTGCAAAAACGGTGCGTTTCGCATTCTGAACAGCTTTCTCAACTAGCTGTGGATTGATGGAGTCCAATCCATTCGGATCCTGCAGCTTTCGCTCCAGAAACTTGGCCAAAGCCGCCGCCTTGTTCGTCGTCAACGGACCCCCTGGATGAGCCAGCCTATAGATACGCAGAGACGCATGTAAATCATTGATTAAGCAACAAAAACCCTAGAAAGATTAGGAATTGGGATTGGAATTGAGCTTTACCTGGGTTGGGATCGAGGAGGAGGTAGAGATGGGAGAGGTGCGAACTTGCTGCCTCGTAAGGCCTTCTTTTCGTCTTCACTAAGCTCTTCTGCTATGTTCCTCGACATTTCCGATCGTCGTCTGGGAGTTCCGGCTCCGATTCAGATCAGAAAACGGAGACCGTTTTTTTTTTTTTTTTTTGGTTTAGAAGTGATTTTGAAACTGATTTGAAGGGGGGTTTTATGATTGGCGTCGCTTGGATTTACCCCGGCGCAAAGGATTTACCGTTTTAAGAAGGTAAAACTCACCACGGTGAATGTTTTTGGATTATTTAACATCGCAGTAATATTCAGCAATAAGGATAAATTGGTATCAAAAGTCAAAACATGGTTTGACTGACATTTTTTTGGTTTGAATAAAGGAGTAGGGAATTAGGGATTCTTTGCACCAAACGTGTTTGTACTCTACGATGAGATAGCAAGGCCTCTTAATTATCTTTGTACATCGAGTTTAGGCCAACAACATCATATCAACCACCTAGTAACCCCAAGGCGTCCCAAGGCTTTGAGATCACAGACGTACGAAGCCAAAAGCCTAAGATAGAAACTCAATGCCTCAACACAGTCTGATCTCCAATGGAGTAAATGGGGGATATAACTTTCACCGGAAAGTGTTTTCACCGGTGGCGGAACTGATTGTATGTTTATGTTCCGGAGACTTTGTATCACCTTTTTTATTCAATTATTTGTACAAAATTGCTCTAGGACATGTAATTAGCCAAGTTAGGTAGCTCACTTGTTAGCTAGGAAAACGTTGTTGTTTCTTGCATTTCAAATTTGGGTATAGGAGGGATTACTCTGGGTCTCTGGTGTACTATCTCATGATGATGTGATGTACATATTTAAGTTTTTCAATAATATGTACTCCTTTTTCTCCAAAATAGGTTCTAGTGTACGATTTGTTCAAGAAATTGTTAATTATTTAAACCAATGTGTTGTTTTTTCTTTTGATTTTTTAGTAATAATTCAATAAAATAGTAAATTGTTGTGAGCGAAATTTCTTTTGATATTTATTAAATTTCTTTGTATCTCTCTTCTCTTTAGTAATTTAGTATAAACAAATATAAGTAAATAAAATAAAATGTGAAAAAAATGAAGTTTGTAGTCTAGTAGAGCTGTAGCCCATTCCAAGTGGGCTTTAGTTGTTGAAAGAATATCAAAACCCTATGCCCAATCCACTCTTTTATAAACCTACCTACAATCCCCTCATTTCGACTTCTCAGTTCTCACCCTCGCCGCCGCCGCCTCCAGGTATCCTTCTCCTCTCTTTCTCTTCTGCTGGTACTCGTATCTACTTGATTTGATTTCGTTGTCCTGAATTATCTTAATCGTTTAGTGCATCCTCGATGATTTTGTGAAGCTGTGTTGATTGTCCTTGGGATATGAGCAGTTTTGGTACACTGCTCTAGATTTTGGTTTTGAAAAAGAGAGAAATTGATTACTGTGACAGCTTTGTTTGCTTCAAACGATGTGGTGGTGGTGTTGATAGGATATACTATTAGTTATAATTTGGTGATTTGTTTATGCTGGATTGGTGGTTAGTTTGTTTGTGGAAGTCAATTGTATGAGGAGAAGCTAAGGTTCTGTTTGTGTCTCTGTTGGACCAGGATTTGTCTGTCTTTGCGCAAGTAATCAGCTCACTTGATCAAGATGCAGAACGAGGAGGGACAAATCACTGAGCTCTACATTCCCAGGAAGTGGTATACATTCTTAACTTAATCTAGTTTCTTTTTTGCGTCACCTGTTGTCTTGTTTTGACGGAGGATTGTAGCTGAACTTGTGCGGTATGTATGTGGATGCAGCTCGGCCACTAACAGGCTGATCACCTCGAAGGATCACGCATCTGTTCAGATCAACATCGGGCATCTTGATGAGAATGGCATCTACACCGGCCAGTTCTCCACTTTTGCTCTCTGTGGTTACGTCCGTGCCCAGGTTGGACTTTGCTCACTCATTATGCGTATCATTGTTTATTTTTGATTGATTGTGATATGTACCTTGGTACCCTCTTACATGTTACATCTGAGTTTGGTGCATCAATACAAAGCTAATACATGTGGAAATATTGATAGAAATCTTACTCACTACCCTCTAACATCCAAGTTGTAGTAGATTAGCAATGGGAAGTTGGAACTTAACAATAAAGCAACATGAGGTAATTAGGTTTGAGTATGAGTAAAGATAGGAAATTGTTTGTCTATCAGGCTACGCTGTAGTAATAACATGTCTTTTGGTATATTAGTTTGGGTGCGTCATGCTGTAAAATGCTATATGTTCTCATTTTTCATCTTAAGAATTGATGTTCATGGTCTGTTTCTGATGTCATGCTATCTGTTTTCAGGGAGATGCTGACAGTGGTCTTGACCGACTCTGGCAGAAGAAGAAAGCTGATGTGAAACAACAGTAGAAGCAACATTATGAACTTATGCCAATTTTTCTAGTATCTGACTTTATGTTTTAGAGTATCAAAGTGAACCAATCGATGATGGTGTTGTGTATTCGTTTATGATGATGATGGCAACTAGTAGGCATTTTTTTGCTGTTGACTTCTAAGTTGATACTTATTTGAGCTTAAGTTTGCTGGATTCATTGTTTCTTTGTGGTCTCGGTAATTTGCCAAAGTAACTAGCGCATCAATTGTTCTATTCATCTCAAGTGCCTTATTTTATGTTTGCTGAGTGCAAAAATGAACTCAGCACTTGCTAAATTTATTTTGTTGGGGAGGTGCATTGGCAGCCTTGTGCTCACTAGTGCATTTTGATCAGAAAGCTTAGGTGCCTGATCCTTGCAACGGTGGTTTGCTCGGAAATGACAAAGGGTGCCAACTTTGGTAGGACAACTAGTTCTTTACTAGCATAGCTGGTTCTCAGCTACTTTTGTGGCCGTCCTCAGTTTAGCTCAGTTGGAACTACCCAAACATGAGGTCTTAGGAACTATCATCTCTCTTAACTCTTAACCCTGAGTTAATTGCTCACATGCCATACCACTATGTTACCCCCAACCTCATTCAGATAGATTAGTGTGACCTCCTCAGAAGCATGGCTGCTACTTTGTTTGGGCTGGTTACTTTGCGCAATCCCATCCTCACACTTCTAATCAATCCAATCCCATCCTCACATTTGAAGTGAAGTCCGTAGAAACTCATGGTACCAATTTTCTTGATGTACGTAATTTATCAAAGGATTCTTATGTTTATTGCAACACAAAAGCAGAAGTTACCTGACCGTTACATACTGAACCGTCGAAGTTTAACATCAATCGAATTACATCAGGGGGATGCCGTTTAACTTAAGCATGTGTGGTGAACAATGGCAGCAGAAGAAGGTTTTATTTGGCAAAGGTGGTTCTTGCGGAATCTGTTTATCCCATGAATGTCAAATAGACCGGGAAATCATCAGAACATACTCGAATGTAATTGATTTTGTTTATTAAGAAATATATTTTTGACATAACAAATTTTGGTGAAGTTTTGTGACTGTTGACTTTATATATAAAGATGTGAAAAAAGACAAAACCTATTGAGCAAAACATTCACACACAAAATAAGCTATATTGACCAAAAAATAATTAGATAAACTATATGCGAATATTCATTCGATATGGGAATGACAAAAGGGCAAAAGATCGAGTAGAAATATTAGGGATTAAAACAAAATACTTTCTTTCTCGTTTTAAATCTATTTCCTATCAACAATGAAATTAAAAATCTTAAACTTTGGGGTGTATTGAGCGTATCGTAATTGAAAGGTTACTTGACTAAGAGGACTCTGTCCAGAACTAGAAGTCCTTAAACTAACACCATGTTGTTTATGGAACAAGGTTTATGAAATAAGGGCAAAGACCTAATGGCATCAATCTCTAAGTGAGACGTCAGGAGTTTAACTAAAAATAGGCTTGCTGTAGACAGTGAGACTTATAATCTTTACCTACAGTTTTTACTATGAAAAATTATTATATATACCCGCCACATTATAATTGGTTGGGTACACCACATGGCAGTGCCACTTGATGTGGCGGGTACACAGAATAATTATTCTTTTACCATTCTTACAAAGCGAGGTTTTTAGGTTGCGAATAAATATCTATATATAAAGGGGAAGGAATAACCATGAATTTCGTTCTGGATTTGTTGAGAGGAGAAGTAAGAACATGAAAAGAACATTTCCCCCAGCCAATTGTGGGGAGAATCATCACGTATGGATTTGTTCCTTAACCAACTGGCTGTTCCACAACAACGTACATCACAAACTTATCCTTGATAGAAGTGCTCCTCAAGGCCTTACCCCAGCTACCCGGGAGATGCAGTTTCAGGTTTTTAATTGGAGGTGAGTTCAATGCATGACTGTGAATTGCACTGTGAAACACATATGCTGCATTATACGGAGAACGAATGACCAAGTCTGGAATTGTTTTCCAGTCTTATAACATCAATTGCTAGTGATACGTTCGACGGGCATAGACAGGTTTTCTTTAGGCTATTCGTTAAAGTACATATATATCTAAGGTGCTTGAGTGCATTCCACTTTCCTAGACTCTTTTTTTTTTTCCACATACTATAGGTTTCCTAAAATGAAAAGGAGTATGTTAAGAGATATCATTATATATATCTGTCACATATCCCACGTGGTGTACCCCTTTAATGTTATTGATCTATTTTTTACTGTGATTGTTTCTGATTGGTTCTTATATGTAAATAAACTTTTATCATTTTCACTGCGTGCATGTTATTTATAATATGATGTAATATGATTGAATGGGTACACTACGTGACACTGTCATGTGGTGTGGCGGGTACACAAAATAATTACTTGTATGTTAAATAGAAAAGGAATTCAAATCCCCATTAAAGAAGGATTAATTAATAGTAACCAAAACCTTCCCATCTTTCCTAATAAGACACGGACTTGGTGCCCACGCTTATAAAGACTCCAATCTCATTAACGCAAAATGTTTCTCTCCCGTTACTTTCATTCTTCAAAGCTCCAAGCCCCTCTCGTTCTTTATCGAATGGCTCTCTGATCCGCTCTGCCGTTCGTAATGTACAACCAGTTCGCCGATAAATGCAACAAGGTCACAAAGAGAGACATTAGCAACGTCCACAACTTTAAAGATGCCGCAACCTTGGTCAGTGCAATTGAAAGAATAAAGCTCTCATCAAATAATGATGACTCGTCTCAAGAACCACAGATCATGAAGACGTAGGTGGGTACGAAGAAGAAGAAGAAGGATGTTGGGTACGAAGACGTAGGTGGTATGAGGAAACAGATGACACAGATTCGTGAGTTACTTGAGCTCACTGAAGTAATCCAAGATGTTCAAGTCCATTGGAGTGAAGCCTCCAAAGGGTATTCTTCTATACGGCCCCTTGGCTCGGGCAAAACTCTGATCGCTCGAGCCATCGCAAACGAGGCAGGGGCCTTGTTTTGGTGCATCAATGGATCAAAGATCATGTTGAAAATGTCTGGGGAGAGTGAGAGTAACCTAAGGAAGGTTTCTGAGGAAGCGGAGAAAAATGCGCCGGCGATTGTGTTTATAGATGGGAAGTTGAGAGGAGGATTGTGATTATGACTGGGGAACCATAGCTCTACACACTTTACATGGAAAAAGTAAGTGACTGGAAATGCTTTATATGAAATCCATTGTTTATGGATTATAAAGTGTGTAGCATGGAAGAAGTCAGTGATTATGACTAGGGACTAAATGACTTAGAGCTATGGTATGACCAAGTCAAGTTTTTGGATTGATATGTAGAATGGAACTAAAATTATCAAATAAATTGATGTATGTTCCTAAAGTCTTTATGAATATAAAACTCATTGTTGACAAATGTGTTTTGTTTGAAATTGATATGGAGCCATGAGTGATGGATTGTTTAAAATGACAATTGTCAAAGAAATAAAGCTAGCTTTTTCACCTATATGGATGAGTCTTCCTAATTTGTGGCAGTGAAGAATATAATATATGTCAATTAAATGTGTAAAGGCAAAACCGACTAGATTATCTTTCCAAAGTGTTGAAAGAAACAGTGAACCCCTTGATCTGATTCATACAGATGTGTGTGATTTAAAATCAACGTGATCTATAGAGAATAATAAATAATTTATCACCTTCATAGATGATAGCAGAAAAGATTGCTATGTGTATTTGCTAAAAAGCAAAAGTGAGGCTTAGAGAAATTCGAGGTTGAAAACCAACTTAACAGGAAAATTAAGGCATTGAGAAGTGACTGAGAAGGTGAGTATGAATCGCCATTTGCTGAGATTTGTGCTCAGAATGAGATTATACATCAGAGGACTGCTCCATACTCACCACAATCCAATGGTTTAGTAGAACGCAAAAATCGTACTTTAAAGGATATGATAAATCATATGCTACTCAGTTCTGGGATGCCACCCAACATGTGGGGAGACGCGATTCTCACGGAAAATTACCTTTTAAATAAGGTGCTCAAAAAGAAAGAAGAGAAAACTCCATATGAGTTATGGAAATGGAGAAAGACATCCTGCAGATACTTAAGAGTATGAGGATGTTTGGCAAAAGTGAAAAATTCTCAAACCTAAAAAGGTGAAGAATGAGCCTAAAATGGTTGATTGCATCTTTATTGGTTATGCACATAACAGTCCGACTTATCGATTCCTAGTCCACGATTCAAATATTCTTGAAATCCATAAGGATACAATAATAGAATCGAGAAATGCATCTTTCTTTGAAAATGTATTTCCACGAAAGTCTAGAGAGGAATCTAATTCTTCTAAACGGGCACATGAAGACAACCAAGCTGAAACTGATGATGCTCAGGATCAAGAATCTGAGTTGGAGTCCGAATCTGAGTCTGAGACTGAGGTTGAACCTAGACAAAGTAAAAGGGCAAGGACCGCAAAATCCTATGGACCTGACTTCCTGTCATATATGGTTGAAGGTGATCCTCGTACCTTCAAAGATGCAGTAAGCTCTACTGATGATCCTCTGTGGAAAGAAGCAATCAAAAGTGAGATTAACTCCATTATGCAAAACCACACTTGGGAATATGTGGATTTGCCACCTGGTTGTAAGCCTTTGACTTCCAAGTGGATTTTCATGAAGAAATTTAAAGCTTATGGATCAATAGACAAATACAAGGCTATACTTGTTATTAAAGGCTATAGAAAAAAGGAGGGTTTAAATTATTTTGACACTTATTCTCTTGTGAGGAGAATAACCTCCATATGGATGGTATTTGTAACTACAGCGTTACAAAAACTTGAAGTACACCAAATGGATGTAAAGACGACATTCCTGAATGGAGATGTAGAAGAAGAAATCTGCATGGAACAACCATGAGGTTTCTCTACTCATTCTCAGAGTAAGAAGGTGAGCAAACTGGTTAAGTCATTATATGGCTTAAAACAAGCACCAAAACAATGACATGAGAAATTTGATAATGCCATGATCATCAGCAGGTTCAGAATAAATGAAGGTGATAAATGTGTATATGTCAAAGACACTGAAAATTGATATGTCATACTATGTCTGTATGTGGATGATATGTTTATCGTTGGGAGCAACAATAAGATGATCAAGTCCACTAAAGACATGTTGAATTTCAAGTTTGATATGAAAGACTTGGGACTTGCTGATGTCATTTTAGGGATTAAAATTACGAGAACATCAGAATGGCTTGTGTTGAATCAAACACACTATGTGGACAATATTCTTGGGAAATTTGACAAGTAAAGTTCTGGAATTGTCAGAAATCTTGTAGATATGAATCTACATTTGTCCAAGAATAAAGGTGAAAGTGTTTCTCAATTAGAGTACTCGAGAATAATTGAGAGTCTAATGTACTTAACAAGTTGTACAAGACCAAATCTAGCTTATACTGTTCATAAGCTAAGTAGGTACACGAGTAATCCTGGAGCTATGCATTGGCAAGCGATTGGAAGAGTACTGAAATACTTAAGGTACACTTGTACCTATGGGCTGTACTACACATCATACCCAGCTATTATAGAAGCGTTCACTGATCCGTACTGGATATCTGACATAAAAGACTCAAAGTCTACTAGCAGATATGTATTTACGCTAGGGGTGCATCCGTGTCCTGGAAGTCCTCAAAACAAACGGTTATAACTAGATTCACAATGGAGTCTGAGTTTGTAGCACTAGACAAATGTGGGGAGGAAGCAGAATGGTTACGCCAGTTTATAGAGAACATTCCTAGATGGACAAAACATGTGCTTGCGATTGGTATACATTGTGATAGTCAATTTGCAATTAGCAGGGCACAAAGCAAAATGTATAATGGTCAGTCTATACACATTCGTCGAAGACATAATACCATTAGACAACTACTCTCAACTGAAGTTATCTCTATATACTATGTAAAATCTAAGGATAATATTGCTGATCTTTTAGCCAAAAGGTTAAACAGAGAGTTAGTTGAAAAATCATTGAAAGGAATTGGACTAAAGCCCATTGGAAATTAAAAATCACTACAGTGGGTACCCAACCTAGCTGACTGGAGATCCCAAGATCTATGTTCAAAAGGGAAAACTAAACTGTGGAGATTAGTTTAGATCACTGTGGGGAGTTCCCCAAGTCCATTCCTATGATGAAAAACAGTGATACTCGTAAGGATTAGGTTAAGCTAAAACTTTTAATGGTTCTTATGCATCGGGAAACCGAGCAGAGTAATGCGGGTTACTCTTAGTTAAGAGATCACTTATGCAAGAGAGAAGTGGGGTTACTTCTAGGGGAGTTAATGAGGGCATAACTCTTATCAAACTACTTGCAGAACCAGGCGTGTGTTCCATGGCCGAAATGGGCACAAAAATGAGAACTGAAATGTACTAGGGAGACTCTTGTGTGAAGTATGTCATCGTTTACACAAATGACGAATAGTTCAAAGACATCGCGTCTACTATTTAGTTAATAAAGTAAGCATACTTTCATAAGGGAATGTTCAAATAGTCAAACCTACATATCCTATGTAGGTTTCAACCGTAGAAATCTATCACCAAATTCTATTGAGTCTTTGGTGGCCAATTTCATTCATGTGGAGAATTGTTGGAAAAATGGTTAAATAAACCATTTAAAACTAAATTTTAATTTATTAATTAAATTAAGTTAAACTTATAATTAATCAAAAATGAACATAGATTTGAGTTCTCCATAATGAGGGCTACAAGATCATATGTTTGTTTGTGTTATTTAGTTAGTGGGTGAATAAGAAATTGTCACTTAAATATGGCTAATTAAAATAAGGGAAAGTGTTTATCCCACATTGGAAAAGAGAAGCATTGGAAATATTTTATATGGAATCAATTGTTTATGAATTGTAAAGTGTGTAAGCCCCCTTATACCATCTCGCACACACGCATGGAGGGTTGCAAATCTTAGGTCATAAGGGAATCTCGTGTATGCACGTGCGACCTGCGGACACGA
Source organism: Argentina anserina (assembly GCF_933775445.1). Lineage (NCBI taxonomy): Eukaryota > Viridiplantae > Streptophyta > Magnoliopsida > Rosales > Rosaceae > Argentina > Argentina anserina. Next base: position 15,928,286 of record NC_065875.1, read on the forward strand.
ATCCAACACCGAATTGAGAGTCGGAACGCATATTCTTTTTGCATTTCCGAAAATTCTTTTTGGACATTTCAACTTCTCTTGACTATTCAAAATCTTCTTTTTGTAACAACAACAACTGAAACGTTATTGTGTGTTATGGAGAAGTTTGTAACAGATTGAATCATTGCTTGTAACATATGTAACTCATGTATGTTATAATCTTTTGATTTCCTATAACAGCTATTTTATTCATTGCAGACTGCAAATCCTCACTGTATAAATAGTCATCATCGTTTCATTGTAAAATTATTCCAAAAACAATCATCTCTCCCTCTCTCAAAGTGTTCTTAGTTTTTCACTAGTAATAGAAAGATATATTTTTCGAGTTCGTTGAGAGTTCTAGTTAGTAGTGCAACTTCCTAGAATTATTTAGTCGTTTTATCCTAGGAGACAAGCGTCAAGCATCCTTGCACCGGTAGAGGAGGCGTAAACGTCTTAAGGACAGTGTGGTATCACACACATCTCGACTAGTTCTTTAATCATCAATCATTCGGTATTCTGGTTGAATTCATATTGAATTTCTTTCGTGTTCTTCGTAATTAGATTTTAATGTTGAGTTATAATTATTTATAATTTAGTTTATTAAATTATATATGTAATATATCATTGTTTTTCTAACACTTCGAATTCACACCAAGAACATGAGGCTTGGCGTGGATGTGGAGTTGGAGAAGATAGCCAAGGAGACACATGGGTATGCTGGTGCAGATTTAGCTTCATTGTATACTGAGGCTGCGCTTCAATGCATAAGAGAGTATATGGATGTGATTGACCGGGAAGTTTAGCAGACATTAGATGCTGAGATGCTTGCCGCGATGAAAGTTGGAAATGAGCACTTCAGGTTTGCCTTGCGAGCAAGCAACCCTTCTGCTCTTCGTGAAACGGCTGTTGAAGTGCGAATGTGACTTGGGATGCTATTGGGAGTCTTGAGAATGTGAAGAGGGAACTTTAGGAGACGGTTCAATATCCAGTTGAGCATCCAGACAAGTTTAAGAAATATGGGATGTCACCCTCAAAGGGAGTTCTTTTCTATGGACCTCCTGGATGTAGTAAGACTCTTTTGGCCAAGGCTGTTGCAAGTGAGTGTCACACAAACTTTATTAGTATCAAGGGGCCTAAGTTGCTTACTAGCGGATTTGGAGAGAGTGAGGCAATGTGAGGGAGATTTTCGACAAGGCTAGAGGGTTTGCTCCCTGTGTTCTCTTCTTTGATGAACTTGATTCCATTGCTACTCCGAGAGGTAGTAATGGTGGAGGTAATGGTGCTGCTGATAGGGTTTTGAACCAACTCTTTACAGAAATGGATGGACTGTCTGCCAAGAAAACTGTCTTTGTTATCGGTGCCACCAATAGGCCTGATATTATAGACCCTGCACTTCTCCGTCCAGGACTGCTGGATCAGTTGATATACATTCCTCTCCGTGATGAGGAATCCCGGCATGAAATATTCAAGGCTTGCTTGAGGAAGTCTCCAATTTCCAAAGATGTGAACATCATAGCTCTTGCAAGAGTAATTATTCTGTGGGATATGTGGTCAATCAGAAACAATCACAATAAAAATTGACCAATAACAGCAAGAGACTACGTCAAGTGGGATATGTGACGGGTATATATAATAATGTATTCTCTTGCAATGGGTACTCGAGGATTTAGTGGTGCTGATATCATATAAATATGCCAGCGTGCTTGTAAATATGCTATCAGAGAGAACATTGGGAATGATATCAAGAGGGATCTGAGAAGAAGTGAGAATTGTGAAGATATGGAAGCGGATGAAATGGCAGAGACCAGGGCAGCTCATTTCGTGGAGTCAATGAAGTATGCTCGTAGAAGTGTTACTGATTCTGATATCCGCACGTACAAGGCGTTTGCACAGACATTGCAGCAGTCTAGAGGGTTTGGAACAGACCAGGTCAAATTTGCAGGAAGGGGTTCTGTCTAACCCTAAGATGATGTTCCAAGATTACGGACTGAAATATGTAAAAATAGCTTCTTTAGATTATGTACAGAAATTGTAGATTTTTTTTTTTTGGCAAAGAGAAATTGTAGATTCTGCAGTTCATTATTTCCCAATTATCATGCTCAAATTTCCATTACACTTGGAATACCATACATGTAACCTTGTATGTTATCTATAAATTCCACAACATACATACTCAACCAAGAAAAGGAAATAAACACTGGATTAGATATACAACAACAACATGATTGGTTCTTTATTGAATTCTCAGTTCGTCTGCTACTTACAATGTTTGAAGATCAAACCACAAGGATAAAAAGAACCAAAAAGCCAATTACATGTCAACGAGTAAGAATAGCACATAATAACTTCAGTTGAACATTCCTCCCCCCACCCAACAATTGTTGCAATCTTTTCCCCTACTTGAACAGAAACTAATACAGTGACCCTGCTATTCAGTACCATCACATCTACATCAGACGCATAATATATAATCAATGACGGACGGGAGGAGATCAACAAATTTTAGAGGGGAATAAATTCCTTGAACTTACAGGCCTCTCTCCTATTGCCTAAATTCCTAAAACACCAGGCGAAGCAAGGCCAAACCAATGTAGTTTCAATGATACCAAATCAAGTCACTGTGTGAAGTACTGGATTCTCTAATCAACAGTTGGGTAGAGCTAGTGTGCTTATCGAGCATGTCTGCAATTGAGTACTGCTGAACAAACACCTTCCAATTTTATCATCCATTACTGGGCTAACCAAGCAAGAACTTGAAAATGTCACTTAGTGAAACAATGCCTTCAACCCGCTTACTGCCAGCTTCAACAATGACAAGTCTCCTTACACCTGAAACCAACGTTTTAAGATATGTCAAGTTGTAAAGCAAGTCAGCAGAAAATTGAACAAACAACCAGAGCATCAGGTTACTGATAGCACTGTTATTTCTCTAATTCCAGGTGTGCACAGATCACAAATCATATAGTGCTCCACTATAATATATGATCAGGATACTACACTCCAACAGAGGTTAATATCCTAGTTTCTTCATCTTTCTTTTTCTAAAGGTAAAAATGAATTTACCTGGATTGGCTAATCTCTCCATCACTTTATGAAGCGAATCAGAGCGTAAACACATCTGACATCTCTGACTTCTCTGCTCAAAAGGAGAGTATGAGTCTTGTCCCAGCTGCAACGCCTGGAAATACAAATAGAAAGGACTGAGACAATAGCCTGAAGCTTTCTTCACATCCAAATACACCTTGACTTTAAATATTTGACCTGACTCCACCTTAACTTTCAGAAATCAACCCAACATAAACCCAAAATAAATAACTGACTGGCAACCTGTATCTGGTTAATCTAAAAGGGTTCAATAAGGACATTCAACAAGCACACAAAAGTAAATCATTTCAGAAAGAGTTTTTTTCACCAACAGTCCCTCAACTCTGGTGTACCTACCAATGTGATACCTCAACTCTTAATCGTACCAATGTGATACCCAGACTCTAGTATTGCTATCATTGAAGTACTTCCGTTAGTTTTTTTCAACTTTTCCGTTATCTTGGTGACGTGGCAAGTACGTGAGGCCCACAAAGAGGGTTAAAAGACAAAATTAACCTCATCTGAGAGGAGCAATGTTTTTCCCGCCCTTTACCTTGAGAAAAACACCCAACAATTCCAATTTTGGTGCCAATTTCCCCTCCCTACTCCTTAATTTGTGTCTCTTATCTAAACTAAAGAACTACCGCCAACCAGTCGACCATAATCTGATAAAACCTAGATCAATCTCATTTTCTATTTTTACCCTAGCACTTGTTAAACTAACAGAATAAATATAGAAATTTATATGGAACATCTCATTTCCACAATCTCATAAGAATATAGAAACACATAACTTAACGAAATTCAACTACATGTACCATTAGTTCTTACAAGCAAAAATCATGGCAGATCAACATAAAATGTGTCAACTAATGGTACTTAAACATGTATTTGAATTTCGTTAAGTTATGTGTTTTTATATTCTTATGAGATTGTGGAAATGAGATGTTCCATATAAATTTCTATATTTATTCTGTTAGTTTAACAAGTGCTAGGGTAAAAATAGAAAATGAGATTGATTTAGGTTTTATCAGATTGTAGTTGACTGGTTGGCGGTAGTTCTTTAGTTTAGATAAGAGACACAAATTAAGGAGTAGGGAGGGAAAATTGGCGCCAAAATTGGAATTGTTGGGTGTCTTTCTCAAGGTAAAGGGCGGGAAAAACATTGCTCCTCTCAGATGAGGTTAATTTTATCTTTTAACCCTTTTTGTGGGCCTCACGTACTTGCCACGTCACCAAGATAACGGAAAAGTTGAAAAAAACTAACGGAAGTACTTCAATGATAGCAATACTAGAGTCTGGGTATCACATTGGTACGATTAAGAGTTGAGGTATCACATTGGTAGGTACACCAGAGTTGAGGGACTGTTGGTGAAAAAAACTCTTTCAGAAAACAATGATATTCAGAGGGACAGAAATTAGAGGAGTCACCTGTTGAATGGTCATTTCATTGAGATTAATATGTGCATATGCTCTATCTTTAGCCAGAGCTGTAATGTCACTGTAAATAAGATGTAGATGAAAAATAAAACATCACTCACTGTTGCTACGATTAACTATATATGATAAATAATTTGCAAGAAATTAAAAGCAATCAAATAGAACTACCACTAACCTCCGACAATATATATCCAGCAAAGAGTCGTTGTCATCAACTACAGGTATTGAACTTACTTGAGCTGCAAAACAAAGATGGAATAGCATGACTTAACATGAAGGAGATAAAGGTCTAAATTCAAATTGCTCAGAAGTTAATTCAACTTTCTACAATAGAAGACCAGATTCATGACAATGAAATGCATGGATATATACCCTCTCTACTGAGGCTAACTACCCAGCCCCTTCCATGATTCATTGCACATGGTATAGCTACATGTCTACATCTGACTCAAAATATATAGCTAAGACAGAACATGAAGTTTTGCATTTATTTTCAAAAAAAAAACCACACCGCTTTAGATAAGAACACATAGCTAACCTTGAACTAATAGATTTAAAGCTGCACTAAGTGAAGCACTCGGCCTCAACATTGCTAATGGCCGGCGATTCGACTCTCCAATTTCTGGAACCCAAGTACCCACAGGAAGTGCACATATCGGTGCTTGGAGAATGGGCAATGAGCTAGAACAATGCCTAAAATATCTGCAAACACCTGAAAATTCAGTTCCATTAGCACCAAGTAAGATCAGAACCTATTGTGTTATAAACTAGATATATTTACATGGGGATTTACATGATAAGATCCCACATAGCTTACATTTTAAGATACCAGACAGTGAAGCAAGGTGTAATAGCTGCGGAAATGAGCCATCTTCTGAAGATGAATGGATAATTGGAACAGTAGCCACATCATTTTGCAAAAACTTCAAAGCAAGATCTTTCAAGTTATCATATGGTCCGGCCTGCATAATCAATTAGCAGCATGGTCAAGGAACCAAGAAAAAGAAATGACAAACAAAAGATACAAAACCAGAAAAGAGAAAACAAAATATCAAATCAATCACCACAAACATTGACTGTTCTTTAGTCGAAAAAGAAACAAAATAAAATACCCATAAAGGATGACAGCAGTTTAAGATTGGTTCAGTATAAACATTCATAATTTTGCTGCACAAGTGCTAATGACTAAGGTCGTGAGGGGATCAGTTTAACACAACCACTGCAATTTCAACAGTCTTCTTCAATAGCCCATGAAGGTGGCTGCTACTGTGCTGCTTTTAAAGAGAAAGGCAATGTTTCTTCTGCCTCGAGTAATAATTATCTATATTCACCAACCCACAAAGGAGCCAAAAAAAAAAAACTTAGAGAATGCCTACATCAATTTCATTGAATTAAGGCCTAGCATAGAACATCAAAATTTAGGGAATGCCTTGATCATACAATACACAGATACACCTACATGCTTCCACTAAAAAGTTAATCATCATGTGAATGCGTAGAATGGAACATTATTACTTTGAGAATGCCTATATCAACGTGCACACATGGCAATACAAGGCAGCAATTCGAAAGATGCCACATGAAAAAAAAAACTCACATGGATGAGACGTCGCGGCAATGCTCTCCCATGACCATCGATTTGCCCATTCAGATATGCTTTTCCTTCTTTCCAAGCAGCTATGGTATGTGTTTCAAGTTCTTCCTCTGTCAGATTCGACCCATGATTCCCAAGCTAAAAATATATAAGTAAGTTAGCTACATAACAAGTATCATGCACCTCTAGCATCAGTAGCATGTCAATGTGTGCACATAATTTCTGAGCAAATGACCTTTATCTTACTTATGACTACCATACACTCCCCTAGCTGATGTTTCGACACCATCAGTAATCCTCCGGCCTTCCAATACCAATCAGGAATACGTAGGGCATTTTTCTTACTACACGCAAAGGATTTCAAGCCATATAATGGTTTGATGCTTGAAAAACAACAAATTGACAAATTCGAGATTCAGATTTACGTACAGATTAACCAGATTATCAAGCCAACAAAATAAAATAAAAAATTGGGGTGATTTACTGACAACTTGGTCAAGTGGGTCATGAGATCTCATAATCCTATAGTTCAAATTTCAAGGTGTACATGATTGGTCACCTACCCATTTACACAAGAATTGAGACGCTGAGGGAACAAGGCCCAAAATCAATACATTATATGTCATTGTCATAGAACTGAGCACAACCAATTGAAATCAGCATTGATAAGAAAAATAATTCCAGCAACAGCCAGTTTAATCTTCTACTATATATTATTAAGGCAAGAATATGTCATGCAAAATCTCTCACAAGGGTACACAGCCAAACCAGAAGTAATCGGAGGCTACAAGTAAAACATGTGCATTATAAGATTCGAATTTTTATTAAAAAATCTCAAATAACAACTCCATAGTTGTTTCTTGGAAAACTCAATGGGGGAGAAGATCAAAACACTAGATGCACTAACCTCTCTCAATATTAATATAAAATCCGATGCGCTAAGAACTCCAACAAATTGTCCCTTGCAGAAGTCCCACAGTGGTGCCATAGGGATCCCCTGAAAAAATATATTACTCAGTATTATGCATATAGAAACCCATTATCCGCATTTTTCTGTAGTTTTTACAAAAGATCATGAGAAAACATAAACCTTTTCAGAAATTATATTAAGAATGGAATCATATGACTATAACTAATCTGCCTTTTGATCAAATAAGTTTTGTTTTCTTTCCAAGAGAAACTATAGCACAAGGGCACCAACTTTACATGAGAAAAACTAGCTCTTCTACCAATAATCAATAAGGAAAAGTATATGCATTTAAAGTCGATTTGAAGAATATAAGACAACATAGAATGGTTATAAAACTAATTGAGAAACAGCTTAATTTGAATCTACCTGCTCATGCAATATGTGAAATGCTTGCTTCACAGGTAAATCAACATCCAATGCGACAACCTGTAAAGTTGTTGATCAATGAACACATAATCTAAACCATAATGAATTGACTTTATATACATAACCAAAAACAAGACAAAGAAAGATGGAAAATGGCATGGGATCCAAACCTTGCCTGACTCTGGAAGTAGTTCATAAGTTGTGTGTGTAGACAAGAAGACAGAAACTCGATGACGGGATCCCTGCACATCAGCCTCTGACATCCTTGGTACAACATCAGATGTACCATCTGTAATCTGGACCTGCATTATATACACTATGGATCACTATATAACAAACTAAAACTAATAACTGCAGCTTCAAGGAGCATAAATTGACTGCTAAACCGCACACCATGAAACCACCACAATACAAAATTGTATTCGTACCTATACTATAATACCAAAACTAAAAAATAGAAAAGAAGGGTGACTTGATCTTATATAATTAGCCACATAGGGCTCCATAAGGTTCAAATTGTTCAAGGATTTGCTATACATAGATTGCATGAGCATGCTAATTTCTTGAATTTAAACGAAATACCGAGACTACAGTGCTATAACACCCTCAGGTACATTAACATTATTAAGGAAATAGAGGATGATAGAAGGAACACTATGTTTTCCTGTAACAAGATCTCAAATAACAAGGAATCAGCAGATCTTACCAAACGCCTGAAGGCCTCAGTGTCTTCTTCCATGTGAGATCCAGGAGTCATCTCTGAAGATACATTTGGTTGAAAGAAATTAGGGTCGGTAGCCAAGACCATGGTGTTCACTAACCCATATTCACCATTTGCGTAGGGTTGGTGTTCATCGTGTCGCCATTCCCCATCAACAAAAAATTTGTACTGTAGTAAGATGAACACATGCAGGTAAAGCTAGTGGGAGTTCTTAAGTCTTATCAATTTAATGCATAACCATTTTTAAATCAAATGGCAGGCATAAGTAAGGCTTAGTATATATTCAAATCATTTGAGCACTTCAACCCATAAAGTTCCACAGCATTGATCACTATGATGTGAAGATGTTAAGAAAAAATTAGGAAATTTTAATAAATGCTACATACTACATCCTGCCATGGGCTTAATCTATTCAACTGTACATATGTATGCATATTTCCCTGAATTCGTAGAAATACCACCGACACAAAATATTTTGGTAAAATTACACTCAATGATTTAAGCTTAGCTAAGCACCCAAAAGAGAAATTCCATTCCGGAAGTTCCGATAGCACCTAGTTCTAGCTCCATAGAAAATGACAAAAACCAAAAACATTCTCAGTATAAATGAGCCTCTTAAGAATAAATATGGCAAGCGAGATGCAAGATGTGTAATCGGTCCACCTCTAGATACAGAAGTTCTTTCTGCCATAATTTATATAATGAACTATCATGATGAAAAGGTCCTAAAACTGACTACATACTTAATACCCACGACTTAATTCATGAGCCTCTCAAGAAGAAATATGGCAAGTGAAATGCAAGACATGTCATCGGTCCTCCTACACATACAAATTACTCTTTCTGCCATAACTTAGAAACGAACTTATATGACGAGAAGATCTTAAAACTGAATAAACTCTTAATACCCCCACTACATGATTCATCTCCTAAGACTACGACCACACAGTGCTTAAAACTGGCTATGGTTGGGAAAAACAAAACATTCAAGTTCCAAACTGGCTACAGTACACCTTGTTTCACTACCAACAACCAACTTCATTAACTTAGCTCCTATCAAATGTCAGGACAACTACTATTAAATTGGGTTAAACCACATTACTTCACTAGCTTACCTGGTGAATACCGGGAGTAACGTTATAAATGGCCTGAAACACTGTTGGACAACCCTCAACCGGCGTCATAGGAACCAGCTCGGACCACCTGCTGTAAAAGAAAACACCCCATTTATCAACACCTATCCCACAAAATCACCAAATTCAACTATACAAACAAGCATTTCTAATTCCCAACAAAACACCGGGCACGCATTCAACACCGAAACACAGAGAGCCTCACCGTGCAAAGGAACCACTGAGGAACACAGTCCTGCCACCATAAGGCCACACAAACCGCATTGGGATCAACACTGTGCTCTGAGCTCCACCGACATCTCGTGCCGAATCCATGTTGGTAGCAAACATTTGCCCCCCAAAAAACAATGAACAATATTTCACAAACAATCAAACCTCCAAAGCAATAATCAACTCCTTATGGCATGCAGAAGCTCAATTTCATCCACTGTTACATAAGGAAAAAAAACCAACAAAATTACAGTTCGAAATCATGGAAGTTGAGCCATAATCAGACCACAGCAACAAATTGGAAGCTAATTTGAGTCGCAGAAGACAAAAAGGTAAGAAATTTAAGGGGAAGTTTACTTACAGAGCTGAATTGAAGAGGAAAAACCCAACCTTTGTAAAATTTGGGGCAGAATCTGGACAATCAGAGCAGTGAAACGCCCTCCATTACAGAATTGGGGGAGAGAGGAACCCTAGGGAGAGAGAATTAGGATTATATTGTGGAGAAATGGGTGAGAAAACCGAGACGGGTTGCGACACGATCGAATCTAATTTTCGAACCCTAAAAAGCAAGAAAAGTCTGATAGAGATGTTTTAAAATTTTCACTAATACTGACGTGTCTTTCTTTTTACTTTAAATTATAACAAATAAAACAAAATTATATCATCCATCTCTTACACAATCTACATTTAGATAGCCTCAAATTTTCTACAATTTAAATAAAATAATAAATTACTCAAAAATATCAGATAATAATTTATTTTACAAATAACTCACTACTTAATTTGTTACAGCAAATAAGAACTAAAATTTACAAATAAGGACTAAATGATGGCAAGTTGCCACATGTCATAAAATATTTTACTTTTTTACTCATCTTTGACTCATATTGTTTGTTACCATCAATGAATATGTTATATGTTACTTTCGATTATAAAAACTTACTGCTACTGTCGACTATAAAAACTAACTGCTACTGTCGAGTTAAAAACCAGCTGCTACTGTCGACTTGGAAGACACCTGCTATTGTCAACTATAAATCTAACTATTATTGTCGACTTGGAAGGTACCTGCTACTGTCAACTATAAATCTAGCTGCTACTGTCAACTGAGAAACTAACTGCTACTGTGGTTTTCTGTGAGTAAATTTCAAAATTTCTCAAAACATATGCAATATTGTACTTAAATGAACGCCATGAGATAATGAACAACGTTATATATTGGCTCACCTCCAAATTGCCGGTAGTTTGGCCGAAAAACTTAAATTTGCCGGGAAAAAAAAACTAAAAAATGAGCAGAGAGAAATTTGTTAGATCTAGGAGTAGCATTTGGTAATTTTCACGAAAATAATGGTATTTTAGATATTTTTGCATTAATTAATTAATCAGTTTTGTTCTACTTATTATTTGGGTTTGGGTTTATGTCCTAATTTGTATAAGAAATATGCAAAATGAGTTTTAGTTAATTTAAATGTGGTCTAGTACCAATAAGTAATTTCCCCTAAATAAAAATTAGTATTTCAAAATTCATTTCTTCAAAGTTTCTATTTGGATTACAATTTTGTGAAAATTGTATTTCATATGGAAAATAAATCAGAGAATTTATGATGGAGATTCTAACTTGAATTCCATTAAAAATAGGTATTTATTTTAATTCATTCTAAATGGCCTCAATTTTTGTTATTTTAAAAGTTTTACATTATGTAATATAAACAATGAAATTTTCAATTAATAGAATTCAATATAATTCCCATAATTTTATAATTTCTACATAAACTTGAATTACATTATCTACACATATTGTTAGTATTGAGAATTATAAATTTAAACATATGATATGGTAGAATATATCTTACAATTATTGGTTGTTAATAGTGTTGGCCTTGTGGTTGGGTGAATGTTCATTGGTATCAATTTTATTTTTGGAAATGAAACAAAAATCATGGTTGTGTAGGACACCAATGTGTTAGTCTGGTGGTGGCGTCAGTAGATTTGGGGAGCGATGACTTGGTTGCAACCCAGAATGGCCTGATTATTTGGGAATCAGTGCTTGGTGGAGGTATGGTGGTGGTGATTGCAAGATGGTAATGGTGGAATCGTTTGAGAGTCGGCGCATGGTGGAGCAGTAGAGCTATATATGGCAATGGTGATGGTGGGATATGTCATAAAGGCCATGGTTTTATCGAAACATAATAATGGTTCTCAATACCTATGATGGAATATGTCGGATTGATCATGTTCCTCTCTTTTTTATCGAACCACTTGAGCTGCAATTAGTGGTTTGCCCGTGAACCTCCATTATCGAGAGGCTCTGTTTTGTATTCTCAATACCATCAGAAATTTGAGATCATACAAATCATTTTGATGAGCAGTTATAGTTGTTGATTTTGATGAGCATTTTATAGTTGTTGGATGCTAGAATTACTAACTTTATCATCGAGTGTGCTCAACACTTATAAGATAAAAGACTTTAAAAGCAAAAGATCCAAAATATGGAAACAATTACAGTGACGTCACAATGACAAATAGAGATTATAAGAGATGAGTTAGTGTAATACCCAATTTCTTTATTTAGACTCTAAAGATTTTTGGGTTTGTCATAGAATAAGATGGGCTGCTCTATTTCCAGTTACACCTAAGAATATCATTTGTGTTCTTAGTATTATTAGCATCATCAAATGTACATGGCAGGAAAGCACTGATGGGATCTACTACAAAAGAGGCAAGATTTCTTCTTCTACACCAATTATAGGATCTATTTTCAGTCATTTCAGTCCTTGCTTAAGGGGTCATGGTTAATTGAGAGCTCTTGTCCTATAACAATATATACCATTTCCAGTCATATCTTGGCAAATTTCAATTTCAAAATTTCTTATATCCTCTATATATATTTATATCACTGGTGACATATTTATAATATGGAGCTTGATCCTCATTGTTTTATATGTCTTAAATAAACATGTGTCTCACATAGACTTTTATATTTGGAGAGTTAATATATATAGGTACCGTGCAAATGTGACTAACTCGGTATTAGAATTTTATTTTTGTCAGCTTTTCTCATATAATGATCAAGTTCATGATATGATCACTATCTCTTATTTTAAGTTCAATGAGTTCTTTATAGTTTTGTACATGTAAAATTATATGTTTAATTCTATTTGTGGTAATCCCAGTAGAAAGTAATTTTGGGAGCATGTACATGTGTTTTACAACGTAGATGTGTTGTGTTAGACTTCTTGTATGACTTTGTAACTCTGATAAATCTGAAATTTAGGGTCCCGAAATGGGTACTATCGGGTCAGGTGAATTCAATAATTCAATATTAGACGTTTGTTGGTATCATCCTTCTTTCTCCTTCCATGGCGTATCCACTAGTTCAGTATCAGTCCTTTTTGGTCGTGAATATCTATTTTACTTCCAATGTGCATAGTAGATGTTTGGAGGACTTTGTATTATGTGCTATGAGTATATTCAGCCATATGTATCTGGCAAATGAAGAAATTTGGTTGGATCACTTGGATGTAATAACCTTTGGGACTAAGTATATATTCAGTTTTTACATAGGGTTGAGTTAGATGTCATGACCTCTAGAATTGAATACAAATATAAAGTCAGGCCAAATCCTCTTTTTGATTAATTAGTCGGCTTTAATTTAAATTTTTGTATGATTAAGATTATATTTTCAATCTTTATTGATCATACAAATGCCTTGATGTGGAAGACCATAAGAATTATACATGCAAATATAGTTTAATTTGATCTTCATTATATCATTTATAGTGATCAATTACTTTACTCATATATTGCATATTTACTTTATATTTTGTATTATTTTAATTTGTAATACTGTCTGGGTTGTGTCATGAGAGGCCAATTATCATATCATTATGTAAGTTATTCCCTTTTATCTAATGTTTAATTTCTTTTACTCAACTACTAAATTATACATATAATATTTTTTTAATTTTTTTTATAATATGTGGGTGTAGATTATGTGATATTTGTGTTTTGTGCTCTTATGATTTATGTTTTATTTTATATGCAACTGGTTTGTGTGATTGATGTATTGTTGACTTAATGTTATGGTTAGTTAAATTATGCTCTTCCACCATTTTAATGTGGTTGATGGTTTATCATGAGGGTATACATAGTCACAGTGTACCCTTGTATGACAATACGGGGAGTCATAGGACGAACTCGTTTTTCCATCTCAATGGTGCAGTGGACGGTTCCAAGTGAACCTGTCGTAGCCCAAAATGGAGTTTCCGCCATTTTGGCACGGTAGATGATTTATCTTCATGGTAAGCCTGTCATAATCCTATAAGAGAGCCAGAGAACGAGTGTCATTACAACGATTACATGGGTGTGAGAGCCCTCATTAGTATATTGTTGTTTACTCATTTATATCAATTCAGACTAGCAAGGCTAGTTGGTAATTATATATATCATATGTTGTTTTATATAATTACTAATATGTATATATGTCATGAGATTCCTATTGCAATTTTTGTATAAGTTTGGTTGTAATCATAACGAGTTGGGAGACAATGACTATGTTAAAGAAATGACTATGAGATTACTAATGATGTATCCATTATAATTTCAAGGACGAAATTATTTTAAGGGAGGTGGATCATAATATCTTGTTTTGTTATTCTATTATAATGAAAGTTAATTTATTAAAAAAATGTCGATTAGTCAGTATAAACCGACTCAAGGTAAGGATAAAGAGGAGAGAGAGGAGAGATAGAGAGGGGGACGAACTTGTCACCACCATGAGACAACAGCGTCTCCCGGTCTCCCAGACAACCACACCCACGTGATTGTATTCTTTATCATTTACAAATTCCCTTTCTTAAGTTCATTGGCAATATGAGTTTATAGTTTTTTTAATGTAATTTAGGTTGAGTCGTCATAGTAATGACCTAGGTTTACCGATCAACTTAGAATTCATACCACAGATGACGTGATATATGACCGTGAAAAAGAAAAGACATGCAACAGAAACAACCTTAAATTGTACAGTCAACCATGGGCTAATACATATGTAAGTTTATATATTTGATTTTCAATTTTGCAACTGAAATGTTAGATAGTTTAATTCATTAATATATGTGTTTATTAAAATATCTATGAATAAATTATTTGGCTATATATCTACTTTCAGCTTTTGCAATTGACACTGTTTACACTCTACAGAGGCCAAACCAAAATGCAAAGTTATTGAAAATCAAATAAATGAGTTGATAAATTGTATGAAAAATAAATTAAAGTGTACCAAAGAAGAACCTCTACTGGGAGCTATGAAAACAAATTATGCATTTGAGCACTACAAGGGAGGAATACTAACACTACAAGATGTTCTTGGGGATTAGAAGAGGAAAGGCAGCAGTAGTAAGTTATCAACTGATATCATAGATGATAGTGGAAAAAAAACTTACGTGTCTGTAATTGTAGTTTTAAGAATTGGTTTTACTTGGAAGTTTGAGTATAAACAAAAAGATATGATTTAACTATGCTAAACACGAGGAATTGTATGAAATATGTATCTCCTAATAATAGACGATAGTTTGATTCTTATTGCTTATGTGATGATTTGTTCAATTTAGTTTAACAACTTATCGGTATATTCAACAAACTAACTAGAATCTTAGATTACTTTTCACAATCATTTTATCCATTCCAATGTCAACGTCTAACATCAATTATATCAAAATTTGGAATATTTTCTTTTATTGTTCATTTTTATATTTCTTAATGAGGTTAACAGAATTCATAATTATTTTTTCATGCACTACAATTATGTTTTTTCTTAAGAGGAAAATTAATTTTCTTTCAACAATTATTACACATTTGGTTCCGTCATGCCTCCACTAATAGGTTTTAGCCATTTAAAAAAATCTTCACCATTACCAACATTTCTCTTTTTAAAGGTAAAAACTCATTCAATAACAATTCCAATAATTTTTTTTCCGATTAAGAATAAAGACTTACAAACCAAAACATCTACTACAATCTCCATCTAGCTAAAAAGTCAAAAGTCAAAGGTGGATAAGGTTGTAGGAAGTAGAGAATTAAACCAAATGTAATATAAAAGCTAAAGCATCTACACATAAATTTATCTCTTTTCATACATATGTATGTTAAAGTGGTCATCTAGAATGAAGAAACAACAACATGAATATCATCCATTTGGGTTGGTCAATCTCCTCTCTTATGTTACGTCTTACCATTAATGGTCTAAATATCGTTGATCGGTATCGTATCAGTTGAGGAGTAAAACGATATATCAGAGATATATCGGTTTTATCGGATTTGCTCATTTTCAATAAAATTTATAAAATTATACTTCAATATGTACTAAATAAACTAAAAACGGTACTAAGTAAATTAAAGAAAATAAATACTTGATTTTGTGACAATTAAAGTACACGAACGACATCTAATAGGTTACTCTGAAAAATAGGTATTTAAGAATGATTATTTAGACTTGAAATTCATCATATATATTTAAAATATATATAAATTAAAAATATATATGAAAAAATAAAAAAAATAAGTTTTTTTAAAAAAGAGAGGAAATAAATATTAAAAAATTAAACAAAAATTGAAAAATAAATAAAAAATTAAAGTTTGACTGATATTTGACCGTTGACCATCATTTCTGCGTTGAGCGATAAATTTTGACTGATATGCCATTATCGTATCGGATTCGAAATATCGGCGATATATCGGCCGATATATCCGATATTTTGAACACTGCTTACCATATGCAACTATTAATATAATTTGTTAAGTGAGTGAATGATTGAAATATTGATTGTTTGTCTCATATTGTGCTTGATATGATCCTTAGTCAAATAGTCAATGTCCCTACTAATTTACATAATTGTGGGGATGATGTTTCACTTTTGAGATTGTTTTATTAGTAGTATGTTCTCAGTCAAATAATCAATGTCCCTACTAATTTACATAATTGTGGGGATGATGTTTCACTTTTGAGATTGTTTTATTAGTGGTATGTTCTCAGTTAAATGTGTTTATTTTCTCATTTTATTTTTTGGTGATGATTTGAATCATCTTCATAAGACTTAACATTCATTATAAGTTAAAAGACTTTTTGATTGGATTATGTTTCAGAAGAAGCTGTTGAGCAAGATTTTTCTTTTTAATGAACTTTTTTCGAATGAAATTTTATTGATACTTTAGAAAGCAATTACATTTATATAATGAACTTGTCATTAGCACTTGCCTTGAGATGTGAGGAGTGCATTGCAGCCTCAACACATGTCTCTCCCACTGTGGAGGTCAAAGAAACCAAGGATGAGAGATGAGATCTCCTTATTAGCAGGTGCCATGAGTTTTGGCTTGTAAATGGTCACACAACCAACATATGACATCTTCTCCATAGGGGCACGCACCGGTTGTGAGTGTAATAGTATAAAGTATTAGAGTTACTCTGAAAAATGCTTATCGACCAGCTATTTCCTCTTTCAGGTCACAATTGCTCTCATCTTTACTGTTTGTGTCTACACCGTATATCTAAGGGTGGGCATAAAACCCAAGAACCGAAACAAGGCTGGTCAAACCAATCCGATCTGGTTGGTTTGGTTTAGTTCGGTCTTCATAGCCATTTTAAACCATTTTAGCGGACCGGTTTTTGGTTCTTGTTTTGGCCGGTTCGGTCCCCAGTTTGACTGATTTTGAAGTGAAAAAAGACCAAAAACCCGAACATATACAACTGAACTATTGTAGGTTCTTTCTTAATCTTGTCTCATTCTTAATTCCTTCGTTTTGATTGTTCATGCTCAGTTATATTGTCATACCTTAATTAAGAATAATATTATTAGTTGGTGCTGCTTGTTTGTCTTGTTTTGTAGTATCATGAAAATGGAGAAATAATTAAACATGACGTTATTATGATTGTCATCTACCTGTATCTCTAAAAGAAGTGATTTAAAGTTCAATTGAGAACAACCCAGTGCTAATCTTAAATATATATTTTCTTGAGAAAAATCTTAAGAAAAGATGTTGAAATTGTTTTTCGATAAGAAATATATTGCATAGAGGACGCCTAATGGCTTTGTCAAGCTAAACATTAATGGTTCTAAAATTGTTGTATATGGTAAGATTGGTGCTGAAGGGGTGTTGAAAGATTGTGATCATAAATGGATTTCTGGTTTTCAAATTAATCTTAAGAGATCCTTGATGTTGAAGTTCGGGGTCCATTTTCTAGTCTCAAAATTGTCTCTTCCTTGTGAATTAAATCTTTAACTTGAATCCTATTCTGCAATCTTTGTGCAGCTTATGTTGAAGCCAATTTCTGCTGTGCATCCTCTTGGTTCCTTATTTCAAAGTCGTTTTAACTTTATGAATTCTATAGAATCTGCTACCCTGTGCCATACATTCAGAGAAACCACATGATTGATGATTCTCTTGAGAAGGGTCTTGTGACTAGCTTTTGCTAATCCTCTTGCTCATAGTTGTATTATTTAGATGATCATAGTTGCTGTAATTAGGACTAGAAGAGCTTCCTACTTTTCTAATAGTTGTTAATTGTCTTTTTGACCCAAAAGAAAAAATAAAATTCAACTTAAAACCTTTCTAAAAAAAAAAAATCAACTCCAAACAAGCTACGTGACCAACGACGCGCCGTTTTCCTAAACAAACCCTTTCCCAAACTCAAATACATAACGTGACTCACGCACCCTCGCGCTCCTTTCTCCCGCACGCGGCTCTTCAAAATCAATTTGGATGTTCTCACTCGCCGTCATACACAATCCCACTCTGAGCTCCGATCACCTCTCGTCTCCAATCTCCGCCGTCCACTCTCCGACCCCGATCGTCACCTTAAATTCGGAGACTTTGAATTCCAATATGAATTCCGTCAATTTCTATTTGATTTTTCTGGGGATTTTTTTCATAGCGGGACTGTGACTCTCTTCGATTCCAAACCGTTCGGGGGATTAGGGTTTCTGGGTTTCGTTGGATTTTTCGAGATTTTTGGTGGGTTTTGTTCTGGGAATTTCGGACTTGTATGCTGGACTTTAGGGAAGGTTGGGCGCGGTTATAGGGTTTTGATTCGAGGTGTTTAGGGAGAGATGGAGGTGAATAATAATAGTACTGAGCTTGAAGAAGGCGAGGCTTCTTGTTATTACAAGGACGACGGCGAAAAGTTTGACCCGGACACTGATCTTGCTTACCTTGTAAGGGCTTTGTGTTCAGTTGTTTTATTTCATTGGAGTTTTTTGGTTAAAGGTTTGAACTTTAATGTGTGATGGTGATCATATGATTGTAATGATATCGAATTTGTTTGGAATGTGCTGGAATCAGAGCGAGTTTTCAATTGCATGGCCATGTGTATGTGTGTTGAGTACAAGAGCTTGTATGTTTTACTGGAATTCTGATCTAAGGTGAAAGGATTTGGGTTGGAATGTGATTCTATGTGGGTTGGTGGAGTAGCAATTAGTGATGGAAAGTAAAGCATGGAATAAAATCAGAGTTCATTATTTTGCTTTGAACTGCTTTGTGTTCCGGTGTGCTTGTCGTGCAAATAGCATAGGAAACGGCCAGTGGATGTCTTTTGCTGGATCTGAAACAATGTAGCTTCTTTTTCTGGTTCATGTACAGAAAAAGTGCACATTATGGCTGACAACTGAATAATTTCTTGCAAGAACTGTATCTTAGTATAATACCTTGTTATCCACAAGTAATCGTATTTTAGTATTCCTGTATGTCTTCCAGAGATCCCAATTGTGCTTGTAGTAGATTAGTCTTTTTTTTGTATTTCTTGTTGATGTATCACATCTTGTTGATGATGATGTTTTTTTTGATAACCTTGATACTTGATGTTGTTTAGCGTCTGTTATACAAACTACTTAGTCTATAATAATGGGAGTAACAGGTTCAGTATTCATTTTCATGCTCCTTGATTATTGAAATAAACACTTGATCATTTTATATTGTTCTTTTGTTCTGATCTCATCCATGTATTGGGCGTTGACACTATTGCTTTTGTTTTTCAAGGAGGAGAAACTTGAGCAAGTTCTAGGACATTTCCAGAAGGATTTCGAGGGTGGGGCTTTTGCTGAGAATTTGGGTAAGTGACCTATCCTGAAAGTTTGACACACTGAAGCTTTAGTTCTGTTCTCTCAAAGTTTGGTTAATGGCTCATCATGGGGAATATCTACTTTATTGTTCTGTCAGGGGCCAAATATGGTGGATATGGTTCATTTTTACCTACATATGAACGATCTCCATCCGTTTTGTCTACTCCAAAGACACTGTTGGGAAACTGCAACACATCAAGATCTCCTAAAAGTTCCATGGAGGTATATAAATTTTTTTTTGATACTTGTTATATGGTTTGAAGGAGACAAATATGGCTGAGATCTTGTCAAATTGAGATAACTCCATGGTTAATTGAGCACTGTGGTTTTTATAACATACAGGGTGCCTCTCAAAACTTGAAAGCGTCATCAAAAGCACTTCCAACTGTGAGGCCTGGAACTTCTTCACCCAGTGCTCGTTTCTCACATGATTCTAGGGTTATTGGGGGCATTTCATCTCAAGAGGATCTATGTGTTCCATCTACCCAAGTAGCTGAGAGGTGTTCCTTAAAAGATGAGATGTCAAACAGATCTGGTAATTCCAGTGATCAAAGGACACTGAAGTTTCGAATCAAAATGAACTCTGAGAATTCATCTCGGAAGAACATAGCAATATATAGTGGTCTTGGGCTTAGCTCCCCATCTTCATCATTTGGGAATAGCCCCGATGGAAGTGGAGAGATGCCACCTGCCTCTGAAGTGAATGTGGATGAGTCTCCCACTAACATTGTTCAGGTAATGTTCTAGGTATTCATGCAGTTCCTCTTGCGATAGATAGACCTAAAACTGCTCTGGTTATATTGATGGACATTGTTTTTGTGTTAACAGGTTATGACTTCATTTCATGTTCCCGGGCATGATCTGATGTCACCTCTTCATGACAGTTTTATTTGTCTCACGAGAAAGAAAAAGCTTCATCAACTAAAAATTGTACCCCAATCTAAGGGTCCTCAAGAACGTTCGTTGTCAGCTTCCACACGGGGTAATGGAAAATTGTCAAAGGAGCTAAATGTTGAAGTTGCAGCTAAAGGTGAAGAGCAGGTAGAACCGAAGATTGAGAATGTCAAGAATGACATGAAAATTCTTATAAAAAAGAAATCAGGAATTCATTGTCTAGGAAGCAAGGAGCTATTGTCCAGTGGCTACAAATCATTACAGCTATCCAACTCAGTGGGTGATTTTAGTGACTGTGCTCAAGGTATGCATAGAACACCAAAATCTGGGGGTACCAATGAGAATGGGGTGAAGGGAAGTTTATCTATCTTTGGGTTAGCAAAGCCGGAGTCAAAGGAGTTGATATCCGATCATAGTTTTGACAAGAATGAGAAGCAAAATACTAGGTGTGGTTCCGCAGAAAAATTTCAGAAACAGTCTAAAGATATTTTCCACAAGAACGGTCCGGTTGAGCTCATAGATGGAGGCAACCACAAGGGTTACAAGTTTTCTGCCTCACTAGATTATTCTGGTGCATTCAAATGCAAGGAAGAGCTAGACCAGCACCCCCAGAATGTTGGTGAGGAAACTACTTATCATGGTCAAGGAAAAAAAAATGTCCATGGCAAGAAGGAAAAACTGTCTTTTAAGGGCAATATTAAGTCAAATGAAAAACTTGTTAATGAAAAACAACCAGGTAGCTTAACAAACGGAAGCTTTGGAGTTGAAATGGGTATAGTGACAGAAGATGAACTGCATGGTGGTTATGGTGTCTGTCTATCTAGCAGAAAAGCGCACAAGTTAAAGTTGCAGAAGGATTCTGTCAGAGATAACCGTAGAGATTCATCGGGGGGTACAGTTTTGGAACAAAGGGATAAAATGGAGGCAGCAAAAAGGCCTGTTGATGATTTTGATGTGCAATGTAAGTCATCTAAGGTCAAACCAAGTGAAAAACTGAGTGGTAGAAAGGTCGATAATGTGTTGATGCCCAGGGGATCTATAAAAGATGCTTTTGCTACATGCCTTCCTACATTTGAAAATGGACTAGCGTCAGATACTGTACCAGTAGTTGCAGCTCCTATTGTACTTCTAGAAGATTGGGTTTGTTGCGATAATTGTCAGAAGTGGAGGCTTCTTCCCTTTGGAAGAAAAGATCTACTCCCTGAGAAATGGTTGTGTAGCATGCTGGACTGGCTGTGAGTTCATTCTCATCCTTGCTTGTGGGAAGTATAAAAATTATGTACTCATTTTATTCATATAATTACGGATTAACCTAACAAATGTGTTTTCTTTCTCCCCCTGTTATTTCTGTTTGTGGTGTTTGTCATAATATACCTTTTCATGGTGGTTTTTCCAAATGGATTGTAGGGGGCCTGGGATGAATCAATGTGACATCAGTGAAGAGGAAACAACAAAAGCTCTCAATGCATTATACCAACAACCATCTTCAGAAAGTTTAACTAACCTGCTAACTCATGCTAGTGGAACAACATCTGTAGTACCTTCAGATCATGCTCAACATCTCGATCGAGATAGCATGTATGATAGGGTGAAGAAGCGACTTGGTGCGAAGGAAAGACATAATACAATTAATGGTGGTGGTGGTGTCTTAATATCTTACCTGCAAGAACCTGTGAAGTGTACAAGCTTAAACGACGTTAACCAGCCTCCTTTAGAATCAAATTCAATGAAGAAATCTACTGATCAACGTATGAGTAATCTCCAGAACCTGGGCATGGACAAAAACATAGCTAAGCAGAAGGAGAAGCAAAGAAGTGGAGGTATGCAAATTTGTTATGATGTTTCGCTTTGCTATGATATGACAATTTTATGGAATGCTGGGTAGCGTATCTATATGGGTTCTTTTATGTCTTCAGGTGATGCAAAGAGAGTAAGATTAATACACAAGAAGGATATTGATCACCATATATATGGTACCTCCAAGAAGCCCAGGAGAGAAGATATGTTGCATGCTGATACAGATCGGAGTTCTGAGATTGACCTTGGGAGGATGGGGGTCACTTCCAGTAATGGTTTGCTGACCCATGTACTTGATCATGACAGAAAATACAATGACTTAAGTTCTGAAGGCACAAATGTTAAATTACAATTTTCTGTGAGGAAACCGGCGCATCAAATTCAGGTCTCATTAGATGGTGGGCCTTCGGATGTGGGAGTGTGCAGTAAAGGGGATAATTCCATGAAGAAAAAGAGAAACAGAGAGTGGCAGAATAATGTGGAAACATCTGTACATTCTGTAAATGATGGTAGGGTATATAACGAGGAGGAAAGTAGTGAGAGTGGTTCTTGGAGGGAGAAGAAGGCCAGGAATTTGAAAAATGAATGTAAAGATTCTACTACTAGTAATATTGATGATAAGTCAGATAGAAAAAGCAGAGTTACCAAGATTGTTGTGTCGGGCACAAAAGCTCGTCCATCTGTTGTCATGCTAGAGGACAGAAATATTGTTAAGGATCAGCAACCCAGGAAACATAGTAAAAGGAATGCATCTCAGCGAAATTTGGAAGGTGCAAATGCATTAAAAAGGGATAATGGATCAGGACATGTTTCTATAGCTGCCACTTCAAGTTCTTCAAAGATTTCAGGTTGCCATAAATTCAAAGGTGACATTGAGGAAGTGAAAGGCTCGCCTGTGGAATCGGTTTCTTCATCTCCTCTGAGGACCTCTAACTCAAACAGGCCGACTTTGGCAAAGCAAGATGGCTCTGTGAAGGATGAACCCATTTGTGGTGGATTCTTTTTAACGAGTAAATCCAAAAGACTCCGGGATGGGGGTGGAAACGGTAGTTTTGATAGATTGGGGAACACTGGGACAGAGAAAACTTCAGACAATATTTGTCCTGAATCTCATAATTTTTCAACGGTAGGCTACCATAGGGGAGATTCTAGTGGTAATGATGGCCAGTTCCTCAATGATCAGCATGACCTGCGTTGCCATTATGATGATAGAGAAAACAAGAACCATCCTGAAGATCTAAGTTTTCAGAAAAGATCCAGTAATGGCTCCTCTTTGCCATCGAAGGACAATATTAGAGGTTCTTCGAGTGACTTAGATAGGGATAAGATGAAGATCTCAGATCCGGTGACTGAGTACTCAAAAAAGAGTCAAAGATATGTGTCTGAGATTGACCGCAATCATGATGTTAGAAACAATCTTCCTGAAGAGTGTAGCATTGAGACAGTTACGGTCAAAGATGAAAAGAATTATGAAATTAAGCTAGACAATGTGGGACAAGGGTCAAGTGGAAGTGCATTAGAAACTCAATTACAACAAAAAGGCTATGAAGTGTCAGATGAGAAGTTGGGTGCTACTGAGTTCCCTATTAAAAAAGGTGCCCCACGGCAGAACATGAATCATGATTTTGGGTGTGGCCAAAAACAAAATAAGTCCAATAGCGGAAAACCAACATCCTCTTCAAATTCTCACAGTGAATCAAAAGAAGGGGCAGAAGGGGTTGAAAGGAAAGAAGGGGCTCGATATCGTGGTTCTCAAGCCATAGCATGGCCTGAGAGAGAAGCTGTGTTTCAAGGACTTCCAAGTTTTGCTGTCAATGGTAATGTGCAAAAGTCATCAAGACAATGTGGAACTGCCACTACCAAGAATGGAGATAATTGCAATGGGGGACATCTTATGCCTGACCATCAGGGTGCAAGAGATGTAGTGGATTCAAGTCCTATGATAAGCGCCTCTGGGCAGATTGCTATTAAGATCCTGAATGAAGCTAGAAGTCTAAGAGACAAGGCCGAACAATCTAAGGTTTCTTTTTAATTCTTATCCAATTTTCAGCTTTATTTACATGATCTATGTGGTGTTCCTATTATGTCTCTTTTATTAATATAATTTTTTTAATATCTTTTATAGAAAGGTGGGTTCCACGATGTAAGTACTGTGGCTTATTTCCAAGCTGCCCAAAAGTTTCTTCAAGGAGCATCGCTTTTGGAAAGTTGCAGTTATGAGAAAGGCAAGCATGAAGATATGACTCCATTGCAAGTGTATAGCAGTACAGCTAAGCTTTGCGAGTAAGTCATAGTGCCTTCTTGTCAAATACAGATAGATGTACCTCATCCTTCAAATTTTAATTTGTAAATGGACTGCTGGAAATAGTCTTTAATTCAGTCTGAGTACATGTTTATACTAACTAGTATTTGTATGCCCGTTTTTGAGTTTTGAGATAATGTTTCCAATTTTCAATTTTTCAGTCTCAAGGTTTTATTTTAGGGTCGCTTCTTTTGGCCAAGTCCAACATTCCATATTTTTTAATCTAGTCCCCTTCCTTAGACGTGCTTCATAATTGCAGATTTCTATGTCACTCTGTTAGTATATTCATCTTCTATACTTTTTTGCTATCTGTTAGATTTTTACTATAGCTGGACTTGGTACTTAAAACTCGTTACTAGAACGTACCAGATTTAGAGCATTATGTTATAGGAATCATACCTAGAGAAAGATTATGAAAGTTAAACTGCTCCAAGTTGACCCATTCTTTACACTAGCAGGAAATCTCAAGAATCTCAGACTGACAAAGTTGCACTTCTATAGATTCATTGACACCTATACTATTAAAACTCCTGAGCTTTTGCATTCAGGCACTGTGAAGATGATGATACATTGTACCTTAAACTTTATTATGATACGTAGAATATGGAGTGACTAGCTCAGAAAATGCCTGTGTGAATTGTTTTTATCACAGAACTGTAAATTATATGGTCCTTAACACTTTCAAAATCTTATTATTGCAATCTTGCATTATCTTGTTTGCGATGAAGTATTAGGGATATTAGGTGTCTATAGTATACAGTATAAGAGAGAGTGGCTTTAGTTTTTCATTTGTAAGTCACTTTCTTTTTTAATCTCAGGTGTTGTTAAGGTTGTTAGTTAACCAGTGAACACCTTGTCCCATACTTTTTTTTTCTTTATTGCTTGTTATAAGTTATAAGAAAGCAATTTTCCACATTTGTAATTACTCAATAACCTTAGACTTTTGCAGACCTGTTTTTTGCAAGACACTGTTTCTAAGCTCTGGTTTTTTCCACATTTATAAACCTGTTTTTGGCTTTGTTCTAAACCCATTGAATACACAGATTTTGTGCCCATGAATATGAAAATTTCAAAGAAGTGGCTTCTGCTGCTTTGGCCTATAAATGCATGGAGGTGGCGTACATGAGGGTAGTGTACTGCAAACATTCTAGTATAACCAGAGATCGGCATGAGTTGCAAGCTACTCTAAATATGCCTCATCAAGGTAAAGGGCCTGTTTATGAATAAAATTTAGGTTTTTAAACTTCTATGCCATTGTGTCTTTGAATTTGATATTACGTACCATTTATGTTCTTTTATGATGTGATTTTTCTTTCATTAAGTGATGTTTTGTAGTGTAATTCAGTTACTGCAGTTCATATTACACTAAAAAATAGTTGAGAATACATTTAGCTAATTCTCCTTTCTTTTCTATGAAGCTAGGCTGTTCCTATAGGTGTTACTTGTTTTACTCAAAATCTCAAGCTTTAAGAGTTTATTTATTTCATTACCAATAGAACCAATTCTTGTTTCTTACCTTACAAAATCATAACTGAAATTGGAACATCAAACCTTTCTCCAATTTTTTTTCAGTTACATTTGACAGGTTTGGTTCATGCAACATGTTATGATGTATCTATCTGAAAAATAGAAGCAGTGTCATCTTTTGATTTCAAAGATTTTATAGATATGGAAATTGAACTTGGCATGCGTTTTGGTGGAAATCCAATTAGTCTTTTCCTTTTCTTGATAATGTAATATTAAATCACTCACTTTTTTATTTATTTCCTTTTAACAATACTATTTAGGGGAGTCTCCATCATCTTCTGCATCAGATATTGATAATTTAACCGACCAAGTGATGGCAGAAAAGGCTATCTTATCTAAGGGTACTGGTTCTCATGTTGCTAGAAACCGCCCTAAGATTCTCAGGCTGCTCGACTTTGTAAGTTAATCATGCTTTTAGTCTCTGAATGAATTTTATGAACTTGTCGTATGCTGTTCTTTTCATGTCTTTTGATCACCACTAGTTTAGGGACTAAAGAGTCGTTATTATGAACACCATGGATATACGTATTTCTTAGGCGACTAAGGAGTCATCATTATGAATATTATGGATATACATAGCTGTTCAACAGGCTTCGTGATTGTTTTTTTATTATTATGAGATATTTGTAAAGGTGTCTGATCATCTCTGTCGACGCAGCAGCCAACCCTATGCATTTCTGAGACATTAGGTTGTTGGCAACCTTTTGACATATGCTTGACTAGATTCTTTATCTGAAGGCTTTTCAAATGATTAGTGTTAAGGGATCTCCTTTAGGGCCAGTACAATAACGACTCAGACTTGAAGTCCATTGTGGCAATGCATTTAATAGGTGTTACAAGAGGGTAAAATTGGTTGGTATTATTTTGCAGACACAGGATGTAAATTTTGCAATGGAAGCCTCCCAAAAATCCCAGAGTGCTTTTTCAGCTGCTTGCCTGGCCCTGGAAGATTCACATAAGAATGATTGTATTTCTTCTATTAGGAGGGTAATTGAGTTCAGCTTCCAAGATGTAGAGGAATTCGTCCGGTTGGTTGAACTTGCAATGAAGGCCATAGGTCGATCCAAATTTACTGGTCCTAGAGATTAAGTCGACCTTGTAGATATTGCATTTTTCTGGTTTTCTCCAAACAGGCATCAAGAAAGGAAAGACAAGGATGCCTACATAGATCAACACTTGAAAATCTGCGTAAGAGGCTGATTCAACAGATTATTACCCTCTGTACATGTGTACAAAGTGAGATTGAAAATTTTGTATTGTATTTTCTTTTCAAATTACATCTATTCTTGACGTGGATAAGAGCACAGCATGCTCATCCTTAAGTTTCATGGGTTGGGAAAGAGGAAAAGGATTTAGTTCACAATACAGCTTGGAGATTGTGTGATAGTTCAGTTCTATATTTTTGCGCTCCCTGGATTCGGAGCTTGAGGGAAAAATATCTATAGAGATTGGATACTCATAGGCAACCATTTTGAGGAGGTTGAATACTAATATAGTGATGACTGATCAATGTCCTATCAGAGAATTTTCTGTTTTATTACTATTTTATTGTATAATAAAAACAACAATTTTTATTTTGTTGCAAGACTTGCCCTCATTAACTTGTGTGTATTCTGATTAGAAATTCAGCATAGAACTGAAGTACATACCATGCGTGTCTGGAGGTAATTACTGATGCTTAGGATGAGACGTAAAAAAATTTCATCCATTCTTTTGTAGTTGCTGGGAAGGTAAAGCTCGTATCTTTTCTGAGTTTCGATTGGAGAGCGCATAAGCAAATATTGTTAATGACATTTACCTTTCACGGGTGAATGCACAAGCATGTTTTCCAGGCATTCTACTTACTGTTTGCATATTACTTTCAGTTGTTTATACTAATAAAGTGGTATCTTGGCTTGAGGAAGTTGAGGATGGAACTTTTACTTGGTCTTTAGCAGCCTTCGTTCTGGTTATTGATATGATGCTCTAAAATGTACCTTCCATTAGTTTTGTTTGTAGTTTTTGTTCTCGTTCTCGGGGCTGGTTGTATAAGAGCACTCATTTTAGCCTCTAGAATCTTGCACCTTGTATCATAGAAACAATTAAGCAATAAAATCTGTTTTCCCCCCCCCCCCCCCTCTGTTTTTGACGCTATTATTCTATAAAGTCCTGGATGTCTTTTTTTAATTTTTTTTATCATGCACTTTTGGTATTTGAATAGCTTCATCGACTGCTTTTGAGTTGGAGCTCTATATTGGAACTTGGAAGACAGATTGGCAAACAGTGGACAAGATTACGTGATACAGTGGCATTTATCAAAATTAATGATATGTAACAGGTCCCAAAGGACATTTTTAGGTAGCTGAGGACTCGGATTTATATCAATATGAGAATACAGAAAAAAATGAAATGGCCGTTACTTTGAAGAATCTGTACCTGTGGATTTACTATAACTACATGCTGAACTCAATATTGTTACCAAAAATCCCTACAAGTGCAGGGGAACCACATTTAAAGTGATGAAACCTATTAACATCTCTAACAACTAATTCCCTCCCAACAATATCACTAATAAGCTTGAAAGCCTCATGACAATCAGTACACATTCTCAAGTTGTTCATTATTCTAATGGTGACTCCTTTTGGTATACACAGAAATGCAAAACCCAACGCCAGTCTTTCACTATGAAGACCTACAATTCCCTCCCTGGCTTCCTCTTCTATATTGATAAAGACCAATCCTTTACTCCCTCCTACATACCCCCTTTGTTTCATTTTCCCCTCCAACTCCCTCAGCAAAGTAATCACCTCACTTTGGCGTGCACATGATGATACATCTCCAGCGTAAAACACATAATTTGTGTCTTTAATCTCTACCCAACTGCAGCCAGGTTCTTTCCCAAGCCCAGTGTGCCTCATTTCTGACCGAAGACCCTGGGCAGTCTCCCAGTCCCCACTCAATGCATAAGCATTTGACAATGTGACATATGCACCTGATACCTGTTGGTTGGAATCTATAAGCCGTCTACTAGCTTCAACAGCAATATCAACCCTTCCATGAAGCCTACTTGCTGAAACAAGTGTCCCCCACACCGAGGCTTCTTGATTTAGTTCTGCTTGGAGGGATTTGGCTAATTCGTATGCCTCATTGAGACGTCCAAGCATGTCAACTATGCAAGTATGATGCTTTGCGTTGGGGGATATTCCATGTTTCTCATACATAGACTCATATAATTGGAGCCCTTCATCCACAAGCTCCGAATGGCTACAAGCGTGCAAGACACCAACAGAGGTGACATCGTTTGCTCTTATTCCTCTATCAATCATTTCTTCAAAGAGTTGAAGGGACATTTTCCCCATTCCATACTTGGCAGCCGCGACAATCATCGAAGTGTAGGGTATTACATACGGATTTGGGATTCGCCTGAAAACCCTGTTAGAATACTCCTTAGCGTACATGTCAACAATTGCACTCGCAAATCACCTCATTCAAATCATGGCCACCTCGAATCACTGCTCCATGTGCAACTTTGCCAGAAACTAACCGACCCAAGCTTGCACAAGCATTTACAACACTAGCCAACATGAAATGACTCGGACACTCCAACATCTGCCGATTAAATTCCCTAAAAAGCCCAAGTGCTTCCTTGCCTCCTCCATTCTGGGCGTCAGCAGCAATCATCGAAGTCCAAGACACAACATTCCCACCACCCGTCAAATCAAAAACCCGCCTAGCGCCACCGACTTCATTACACTTCCCGTACACATCAACCATCGAAGAACACACAACGAGGTTATTCTGCAGACCCACGCGCGTGAATTTTCCGTCCTGTTTCGACATCAGTAAGTGCCGAACACACGTTAACAACAGTAGCGAAAGTGAACTCGTTGGGATGAACCGAAGACTGAAGCATTCTCCCGAACAGCCGCAGAGACGATTCAGGGCGAGCGGTGCTGGGGCAGCCGGAGATGAGCGAGGTCCACGACACGATGTTTGGTCGGGGCATTTCGTCGAACACCTTGACTGCAGAGTCGATCCTGTGGAGCCAGACATAGCAGTTGATGAGGCGATTGGTGGTGAGAGTGTCGTATAAATAGGCCGACTTTACCGCAACGGAATGGAGGGAGGTTGCGGTGGAGGAGTGGTTACAGTTGCGGAGGAGGAGGGTGAGGACCGTGAGGTGGTGTTCCGACGGTTGGTTTTGGCGGGAAAAGTTTGAAGAAGCGGCGAGGAGGACCAATTGGTTTCAACGGCTTTTTCATTTGGGGTGCGCGCGAGTTTCCGTTGGGTGTTGTATTTATACGAAGTATCAGTTGAGGGTATTTTTGTCAGATTGTTTTTGTGTTTGTTTCTTTTTCTTTTATTTATTTTTTTTCAAATGAGGAAAGAAATTTTGGCATTCAACATCTGGGTGACAGGTACCTATGTGTGCATATTGTTTACCTTCAACGTATCTTGATTACGAGGGTGATTGTGAACATTTGTAATTTAATTTAATTATTTTCCAGTTAGACGATTGGGAAAGATGAATCAAAATTGGGATAGATGATCAGAATGTACAACTCTTAAGACATGCCGAGATGAAGAAAAGACACCTCTTGTGTCGTAGATCTTTGTCTTGCGCTTTTGCTCTTTGAATTTTACTTGTAGTAGTCTATAAATATATATGTTTTTTTATATGTTTAAGATAATATATGAATCACAATAATCTTTTTTGTCTTAAAAAAATGAATGTATGCAGATTGCAGAATAAGGTTCCGAGTTTGGCTTACTCTTTTGTATGGATCTCATAGTATATGCTATGAGATCATGTGATTTGGCTACTCAATAATTAACTTGATAGTTGATCCCGTGATTTGACGCTCCCATCACCTTTTTCAGACCTATGCTGAATTTGGTTCGACCAACTATGGTTGCATATATAAACAACAAGAAATATCATCCCCTGATTTGACAATATATACGATGGTGCGCAAGTCTCTTACCTTTTCAAAAAGAAACTTGCACCATGTTCCAATGTGGTAGGTTCCTGTCCGTGCATACTTGAAAGCATTCACTAAGAGTCGGCAATCCACAGTATTCACCTCTATAATTGCTGCAGAATATCCTAGCTCTTATACCTCTTCTTTTTGTTACATATTCTCTTCAATGAATCGATCTCCTTCATCAAAATAAACCACGGGCTTGTAATGGGGGAAATGCCAGATTGAGTAGTAACCAAGTAGCATAAAACTACATGCCTGATTAGCATCTAGTTAACATAATCGATTGTTCTTCGATTCTTGGCCGTCTCCGAAATACAGTAGAAAGTAGAAACCATATTACTGATATACAGTCTGAGTGAGCTAGGGTTTGAAGAAAAGAGAAGAGTGGACAGAGATAGGACAACATCACTGGGTTTTGGTCTGAAAAGACGAAGACATGTAATGGGAATCCATGCCAGATTTGAATGTACATGACTACTCGACTACGTACGTACCTCCCCCAAACAAGTCTGCAATTACAGAGACAATTAATGGAGTGTACCTGACACTACCACTGTTAGATTCCTATCTCTTTTCTCTTCAAAGAAGAACAAAAATCATTGCTTCACACGTCAACAGTACGTCTTGAACTCTTGATCTATCAAGGCACCACCACTAGTAATTAAGGTGCGTAGTTCACAGAAACGAGAAAGATTTATACTTGATTGTATTTCACGAGATGATGTTACTGTGTTTTACCTAATTTTTTTTGTAATCTTAACTCATTTCAATTAAAATCCTTGTGGCTTTTAATTTAATTTATTGTTTTGCATCTTATTTACCCATAGTGATTTAGAGTTCAGCTATCAAGTCTTACCAAGTGCTTGTTTCTATATCTGTACAAAGTGTAATGACCAGTGGAGAAGTATTGACATGGAATGAAATTGTCGCCTGATTAGGACTCAGTTTGGCATTGTTGTACTGTGGGTAGAATTGCATTTGAAGTTGTTGTGAGCATAATTATTTTTGAAACTGCTGCAAGAGGAATTAATTGAAATGTTTGATAAACTGTTTTGAAAATTGATGTGGAACCGAAAAATAATTTTGTATTTGGTTAGAGTTGTATAATTACTAAAATAGACATATATATTGTTAAATTATTCAAATTATAATGTATTATTATCAACATCTTAAAAAGTATATAATAATTTAGATTTTTTAATAATTTACTACCTCTTGAACTTGATCACCATCAATTGTGCCTGCAATCCTACAAATTAACAGAGGCAAGCTCAGAGAATAAATTATGTACCCAAAGATGTCGATCATACTCTAAAAAGCTAGTATGTAATATCTTCTCTAATAGAAGCTATATATAGTTGTGCACTTTTGCACAAATAAGTACTCATATTCTTCTTACATAAGGATATTATTCATCACTAATTATATGGGTTGCCTACACATATTCCTAGAATCTATTCAGTACAATACCACAATTGGACGATTGGTAAATGGTACAAAGTGAGGCTATGGAGTTGAAACTCTCTGTCATAACAGTAAATAGGTTTCCGTTAGTAGATCAAACTCTTTACTTCTTCATTTGTCAGGCCATCAACTTGCATAAGTTCTCTAATTAGTTTCGGAGTTGCAACTACAAAAAAAAAAAAATCCAGAAGAACTTCAAATTAGACACAACTCTTGGTAAGGGGAGTACATAGAGTATAATAATCACCAGAACAAAGAGCAATATTATCATTACGCTAGCAAATAAATGAATATAGTATGCAACAAGTTATCTTTGCCAAAGGAACTATACGGATGCCTAACAAAATACATTACTCCAAATATAATAAGCTCAAGTTCAATCATGGAATATTTATGTGGCTATAGAGAATAATATTACCAAGTGCTTGTTTCCAGATACATGCAAAGTGTAATGACCAGTGGAGAAGTATTGTCACCTGATTAGATCTTACTTTATTAGCTAATGAGATCCAGCTATTGTGCTCATAAACTGCCGTACTAATTTTACCACTGTCATTTTTTAATATCTGGATCTAAAGGCTAGGGCTGCATGTAAAAGATCATAATAAAATAAAATAAAATAAAAGGTATACATTTGAGACTTTGAGAGATTAATTACTTAACTTTGTAAAGTCAATAAACTAAGTACCCACAACCTAGAACCATATTGGATGTGACAATTGCAATTTTATATAGAATTCGTCAATAAATAAAGTACCTATATTTTTGCTTTCCAGTGCCTATAAATACAGGCATGTGAAAGAGTTGAACTATCAAAGAGAACTAGTGTACGTATTAGAATTCTGTTTACTTTGTTTACTCCAAATTCTTCTTCTTCCATGGCCCCAATTCCCATTTCTTCTGTTAAGGTTGGACACATTGATGATGTCCAAGAGCTGAGAAAGACCAAGCCCACCATAATTCCTCAAAGATTTGTAAGGGACCAAATTGAGAGACCAACAAGTCTAACCACTGTTATACCATCCGCTAGTGACATTCCCACTATCAACTTCTCAAACCTTTCCAGTGGAAACACAGATGAACTCAGAACTGAACTCTCTCAGCTCGCAACTGCTTGCAAGGACTGGGGATTTTTTCAGGTAATTATATCGCTATTTACCCTTGTCGGGGGGTTTTAAAAAATAAGCTTTGCATCATGTAAGGTCATCATGAGCCTCTCTCCGGCTATTGCTAACTAGCTTGAGTTAACTTTGATTACGATATGCATGGCAGGTGGTAAATCATGGGATTGATCTGAGTCTGCTTGAGAGTATAGAGAAGGTAGCCCAGGATTTCTTCATGCTACCATTAGCAGAGAAGCAGAAGTATCCAATGGCTCCTGGAACTGTTCAAGGGTATGGGCAAGCTTTTGTTTTATCAGAGGACCAAAAACTTGACTGGTGCAACATGTTTGCTCTTGGGGTGGAACCTAAGTTCATAAGGAGCCCAATGCTTTGGCCAACGAACCCAGAAAAGTTCAGGTAAAAGTTTTTGCTTTTATTTTTCAGATTTAGTCTTCAACTCTCGTTTTCACAAATATATTTGATAAAGTCCAAATCTTTTTCTTCTTTTTTCTTTTCCCCTCCAGTGAAACTGTAGAGGTCTACTCAAAAGACGTGAGGAAACTATGCCAGAATCTTTTGAAGTACATAGCCATGAGCCTTGGCTTGAAAGGTGACATCTTTGAAAAGATGTTTGGGGAGGCTGTTCAAGCCATAAGGATGAACTACTATCCTCCATGTTCAAGACCTGACCTTGTTTTAGGCCTAAGCCCTCATTCAGATGGGAGTGCCCTAACAGTTCTGCAGCAAGGGAAGAACAACTCAGTGGGACTCCAAATCCTCAAAGATGACAACTGGGTACCTGTTCAGCCCATTCCCAATGCTCTTGTGATCAACATTGGGGACACCATAGAGGTGAGAAAATATCTGGAATTCAACCTCATCATACAATTTTTCAAATACTGTTCATTTCTAACACGCATCAAAATAATTACAGGTTCTTACAAATGGGATCTATAAGAGTGTGGAACATAGAGCAGTGACTCACAAGGTGAAAGATAGGCTTTCAATTGTCACATTTTATGCTCCTAGCTATGAGGTAGAGCTTGGACCTGTGCAAGAACTGGTGGATGAAAACACTCCATGCAAATATAGAAGATACAGTCATGGAGAGTACAGCAAACACTATGTAACAAACAAGTTGCAAGGAAAAAAAACACTCGAGTTTGCTAAGATTCAAAGCAAAAGTTCGAATCAAGGACCCATGTAGTGCATATATTTTAGTTCCCAAAATCTTGTAAATAGGAATTTAGACCAAAGATCTGGTCGAGTATGTTGTGAAAAGTAGCTTAAGTTAATGCACTGTTTATGTATAACGCATTTGTATAACAAGGCTAACAGTTAATGGAAGCTTGTGGGGTACTTGTGTTTATAAACTCTTCTTGTCAAATTGAGCATGCCCTTAATTATTCTACTAAGCATTCGTTACACTTGCGGGCATGCTCAAAATAATTAGTTCTAATTAAGTGGAAAGGTTTGGGTGCCGCTACTACATGCAAAAACTCATTTTTCAGTGCTAAACTAGCTCAAAATTAAAGTCCCTTCCAGCCAGGGCAAGAGCTATATAACACACGGTCTTTACTCTTAATCTGTATCTCAACTTAGTCACCTCACGAGTGTTGAGTTTTAATCACAAAAGGGCATCGGTATAAATGGTTATTATCCACCCACTTATAAAATTTATTTTCTTTGTCATTTATTAGATGTGAGATCTCTCCTCTCCAACAGCTCTTACCTTATCAATTTAGGAATAGAGCATTCCATAGTGTCTTAGTGAGATTGAGAATAATTATGAGTAGAGAGATCATGCAGATTCTTAGTTATATATATGTTATCAATTAATTTTGAAAGTATTCGGATTGAAGAAGCTAAGAAGCACGTACTCCCTAATTAAATTCACTTGACGCTCATTTGTACTGGCAACTAGCTAGGGTTAGGGTAAAAATCACCAAGCCCGGTAGAGCATTCAGCTCGCAAACTTAAGAGTTACTGAGGTTCATGCATGTTCGTAATAACATGATGTATATTTCCAATATAGCTAGCTAAGGGTTAGGGTAAAAATTACCAAGCCCGACTTTTATAATAGAATTAGAGCATTCAGCTCGCAAACTTAAGAGTTACTGAGGTTCATGCATGTTCGTAATAACATGATGTATATTTCAAAGATAGTTAGGCAGTGTCGGGAGACTCATCAGATGCTAACAAGCATAAGAAAACAAAGA
The DNA here is from genome assembly GCF_933775445.1 of Argentina anserina. Taxonomy (NCBI): domain Eukaryota; kingdom Viridiplantae; phylum Streptophyta; class Magnoliopsida; order Rosales; family Rosaceae; genus Argentina; species Argentina anserina. Next base: position 15,964,204 of record NC_065875.1, read on the forward strand.
AGTAAAGCAGATCGAAGCTAGCAAGCATAAGAAAGACACTTTCTACTGTTCCCCTTTATAAGATTCCTAATATAGAAACAAGCATGCAATCATATGCAGGAATCCAACTGCAGCGACCAACCCCGGCATGCTTCCTTCCACAATCAGAAAAGGAAGATGGACGAAATTATCGGTGTTCCATTGCTGAAGGGAGAGGCAACTTTTTCTCAATGGTAGCAAAGAAGAGAGGCCCATTAAAATCATGTGTCTCTATTTTTGTTGTTCGACATTATTGATGTGGAAGGAAGACAGAAGCACTGAGCAAGTTGTGATGGGGTTTTCTGGTGTTCAAAGCTGAAATTATATGCGAGTGGTAACAACTAGAGCACAAAGTAAAGCTCAAACATTATATATATGACATGAGAGCAAGCTGAGGTAAACAGAGGAAACAAGAGTTGATATTATATCATTGTTGAGCCCCCCACACAATTCACTGTGTAAATAAAGAAAAGAAAGGAAGCTACAGTATGCAATCAATTTACAAAACGTTGGGGAATAATTAGGAAAATTCTATGTTGCCCGTATGATATACAACAGTAATATCGACCACACATTCACACCACCACCCTAAGTGCATTAATATTTTCCTCCTCAATCTACCATCCGATCTTGTTGTATGACATACAAGAACCTGCATAATTACCCTACCACATCAAATATGAGATATGCAAATGAACAACAAAATGACAACAAGGCCATTCATGATGCAATTTGTTTAGTGGAGTGAACTAATAATTAGCTATGAAAAGGGCTATGGTTTGAGGCTAGAGGAACTTAGAATAACGTTTTTCATTACCGCTCTACCATATTGCATCATCAATCCATAGATTTTAGAATCAGTTCACTTCCATTGTTTTCAGTTTCTCATGTTATATTTAGATCTTATAAATATATTCAATATATATGCCTGCTTTTCGAAGAGTAGCAAGTAATACCTAGTATCAGCCAAAACAAAACAAAAACCGAGAGAGTACTGTAGCACGTATAAAAAAAAGGCAGTGTACGTGCAAGACATGCATATTGAATAAGTAGTAAAAATACGTACGTATGGATGTGAGTACAATAGGGTATTGATGGTTTTGTTCTAGCTCTGTGTTTTCAAGGTTAAGGTGTGCGTCAAACCAAAATCAACTCATTTTATTCCTAGCCTCCAATATAATGTTATAAATCATATACAGTATATATAAGTAGTTTTGAAATTTGAATCCCTGCTGCTCAATGTCTATGAATATCATTATCAAAAAAATGTCTATGAATACAATTTCACATGCTAGAATATAAACACACTATATATAAGTATAAAATATATTATCATGAATAATGCAATAAAATGGTCAAATGGTAGAGAGATGAAGTCCCCCCCCCCCCCAAAAAAAAAAATCACTTTATAAGTTGCGAATGCCAAACCTAAATTAACTAGTGATATATAATACGAATGGGAAGAGCTTTTGAAAAAGTGAGCACCAATGGGAGGAAGCTATGAGGAACTGAGAAGTGTAGAAGAGTGGGGGGCTCCAATTATGGTTGCAAATTTCTGGTATTCCCCACTGCCAGTTGGAAATGAGAAAACTAGCTACCGTTGGTTTTGCTTCTGTCACTTCCATTACCATTTGTACAATCTCTTTATATGGTTCATTGAACTGGAACGTTCCGGAAAACTTGCTCTTGTAAAATTAATTTGTGCACCGGGGGTTCTGTGAGTCTGTGTAGACCTTAATCTCATTCTCTGAAGTATGAACAACATGAAATGAAAACCTTTGTGTTGTTTGGCTTGTGATATTTGTGAAAATATCGGAATCATGGATAAGTGAAAATTCTCGACGCAATTAGCCATTAGTTTAGATGATTTACTTATTTTTTTGGAGGGGCGTCAATTCTAACTCGTAAAAGGTGCATAATACCTCTCCGCAGGCTAAACCAAATGAAGATTCCTGAGTTGATTGTTGGAATGTTGTCTTATCAAAGCTGCTACTTATGTTTTGATTCGATTCTGCGAGTCTGATTGATAAGCACTTTTCTTTCCAGTTTCAACTGAGTATTGCCAACTAAATTTAACTGTACATGTTGATTGATGGGCACGCCATTTCAGTTCAATTAACGGCTGTCAGCCACCAGCGTACCCAATTTCATTTCAATATTATGACTAGCAATTCATATCTTACTGAAAGTTACTTCCACTTCCCAAGCTTCAGGTTTCAAATGATACCAAACTTTCAAAGTATGCATACGACTCTCTTAAGTTTACCCCTCTCCATCTTGATTAAACTTTCAACCATACCCTTGTCATCTTCAATCTTTTGATCATAGTTGGCAAAACACGAGGCCTGTATAATCAAAGTTATAATTGCCTAGTGTCTATGGATTCGAAGCGTATGCTTCTTTCTTAATATGAAGCAAAGAGAGCATGTACCTTGATCATCGTCTAGTTTCTATGGAAAGCAATACAATTATACAAAATTTCACTGAGAACATTCAAACCCTCATAGTGGCTATAAAACACAAACACCAAGAGGGACCAAACACCCGGAACATGAGGAAAATCATACGGCAGTTATTATGAGCACATTTATAGAACCTAGTTTTTACAAGCCATGCACTTTGAAATCAAGACAAAGCAACAACCTTGTGAAGCCTCCATTGATAATCAAAATGTAATTCAATGAGATACCATAACTGCCAACATGTTTCCTTCCACTGGGCCAGGCAAAGTAGATATTAACAAACTAGGGGTGATGTAGTCAAGGCAGGGGAATGCGTTAATAAAACAAAGATACAAGGCAGTCATGGTGCAGGGGCATAAAAAAATCAAGTCGATACAAATTTCACCGCCGGCTCCAAGTGCAAAATGTACAAAGCATTCTCTCAGCTCCTTTTGGCAATCACTTAGGTCACAGACACAATGAAGTTAGCCTGATTTTTGCCAATTCTTCCGCCGACCTGTCCCTCTTTCTGTGCTAATTACAGAAGCAATGGGTACAACTTCATTTGAAGATAAATCACATCAAGCCAAGTACTTAAACAAATTGGGGTTCTCTTTATCCCTTTCCAAGTAGTCTCTTGTGATTAAATCTTCGATCCTCTTTTTTATTGCTTTGAAATCAGGCTGAAATAAGAGGGGAAAACAAATCAACTCCACTGTTTACAAATCAAAGGAAAAGGTATTAAATCATATTTAAGTGACATAATAATAAGCAAGAACCTTGAACATGCGACCGAGCTGCTCCACACACTCCATCACTAACTGCTGGTGACCCAAAACTTTACGGCTCTTCATGATTCGCACGATAGAAGCATCAATGGCATACCGCCTGTCTTTGTCTACATCTTCAATTACTTTTTTCTTCTCATCCACAGGTGGAAGAGGAATCTACATGTTATATACAGAAATATTGCATCAGCCACATAAAACTTGACAAGACAAGAACAAGATACCTTGAAAGATGTGACTCATGTGAGTACCTTAATCCTCCTCATTTTGTCAGTAAACTTCAAGTTAAATTCGAAGAAATCAGTAGGTGAGATGGTTTTCGTATTCGGCTCCTTGTTAAGGATCTTGTACTTAGCACATGACAGTGTGTGTAGCAGTCTCACAACATCATCATCATTCAAATTTAATTGAGTCTTGATCTCTGAGTAACTCAATCGATCTGAGGAATTGAACAGCAACAGAGCTGCAGCCTAAAGTAAAATTGAAAAATAGTTTATCTTAGAAATAGGAGAATGCGAGTTGTACCACATAACCCATAAATAAATACAAAAGATGCACATACTAGGGAAGTGATAACAGTGTACTATACATACCTGATATGTCGTGACAATAAGCTCTATGGTTTTTGGTTCAAATTTACCATTGATGTTACAGGTACCCAGTGAATACATCCATGTAAGCTTTCTATGCTTTGTCTTCGTTTGATAGAATTCCTTGAAAACCTCAACACATTTAACCTAAAGTAAGCGCATTAGATAAGATTAGCAACTGTCTTGAGATCTTTACCCAGCAGAGATTATAATGTCAGTATAATCCATATATACCAGCTCAGCTGGAAGGTTGAGGTCGAAAGATTTATAGCTTGGCCAGAAGCCAGTGGTCAAAACGGTAACTGTTAAATCAATCCCAGGATTTGCCTGCGGATTATTGTTGAGATATTCCTCAAAGTTGGTTCGGTTCTCCTTTGCTAATGTCAAATCTGTGACCTGGAAAAAAGCCAAAGAATTTCATTTTTGATCACATATCAGCAACAAGTGTAGTGCTCTCTACATTCACAACAATAGTTCTCAAAGGACTAGACAAGACAACTGACCATCCCCTCCATCTTTGAGGTGAACTGACCACCACATTGTTGCTTCAATTTTGTCAATATACATCTTTCATGGTCATCATTAGCACTCTTGTCAAAAAGAAGTCGTCGGGCAAGCTTTTTCCTGTCACCATAAACAATCTAAAGTCAGTCAGATGCAATCAGCTTTCAGACCATATCTAATCATCCATGAGCCAATTAATATGTATACGAATAAGAGATATATGACTAAACACAAGAAAGCAGCAACAAATACAATTAACACCTGTAGAATTCAGCAAAAAGGTCTTTGTCACTAATATAAGCCAGCAGCTTTACTACCTGCAGTTTGATTAACATTTATTAAAAAAAAAAAACTACTTTATCAGTATAACTGGTCCATAGTTTCATAGAAGACATTCAAATGAAATGACAGATCAAGACACCAGACCTTCTCAAGTGTCTCCTCAATGGCTTCATCACTCAATTTCTCGCTACCACCTTTCTTAAGAATGTTATCACAGAAAGTAGCAAGTAGTTCTGCACTTGAGCTACCAGAAACACCCTTGTTGCAGAAGATCTCAAAGGCCTCCTTCAGCGCCTATAGATAACAAACCACTGTCAACATGCACAGTAGTTGGATGTGATGAGCGAGGCTATTGACAACAACATTCTAACAGCTATAATACAAACCTTGTGGAAAAGGGTATGGTTTTGGAAACAATTATTGACATATGCTAGGTACTTGTCATGAAGTTCAATCACTTTTCTTACGAAAACCTGAGGTGCACAATCGCAAATTCGTATTAGTATACCACTGTGGATACCAGTCCTGTAAATTTCATATGTACAATTTATCTAATTACCTGCTCCTGTAGGCCAACCACGTCCTTTTTATCTGCCTGGGGAGGGTAAAAAAAAGTCAGCATGCAACTAAAGTAAACTTTAAGATGGGATGCACAAAAAATAGGATATAGCAGTGATATTATAAAAAGCAGTCTTGTTAGCTAAATGGTATAAAAAAAAAGTAAAAATCCTTCCAGCTCAACAGCAGGCAGGATTCATAGAATCCCATTACTTTATGTAACTATAGATTACTAATGTCCAAAAGAGCTGTCAGCCCTAATGAAAAGAGAAGTCCTATACATTTAATTTGATTTCCGTGAGAGAAAAGCACTGAAAGTACAGTCAATCATGCTTGTTTTCCTATCTAAGCCTGTTTCTAAGTTTCCCCACGAGAGCTGCTCTAGAACTTCAGCAAATTCTGATTCTTATGACAGTTTGAGCCGCAAACACCAGCAGACAATAGAATAGAAATATTACTTAAGCAAAAGATAGATAAGGCACAGACCTTCTTGTTGCTTGCTGCATCTTCAGCTTGTTTAACTAAGGCTGTTCCCTCAGCAGTAACATGCTGCATCAGCAGACACCAATTATTTGAAAAGACTGAAGTTAAAAGCAGAAAATCTATGCTAAAATCAAGAGAACGTGCTAACCCAGAAAACTAAAAGGAGCATCAAAAATTACATACCTGCTTGAATATACTTGAAACTGGATCTAATCCACGAGGTATCTTAGAAAAGAGCCTGAACATTCTAGACAAATCATCCACCTAGAGCAGACAAAACAAACGACAAGAAATATTGAATACTCTTTGTTTTCCAGGGTTTGTTCAATCTGATCAACAATGGTTTAAGTTCAACATTTTAGTAGTCACCTTATCATCTCGAAGCAGTGCATGGCATCCAGAGTGCTCTTTCTCTAGAAGTTGAGTTGCATATACAGACAATAGCTCATGTTGAACTTTCTACAGTAAGTAAAAAGAAGATTTTGTTCCAAATATCAGATACATTGTACCGTAGTCACCCAAGTAACATGGGTATGAATACAATGTGAAGTCAACATAAAGTACAGAAACATGACCTCAAGTAGCTTTGGCTCGCTACTGGAGTGCAAGTAATGAGCAACCCTGTCTTTTTCCTTTCGTAAACATTCCTCTGCCTGAAATTTCGGGATAAGAAATCAGAGAATGTTTTTTTTTTATATAGAAAAACACATTAACCTCATATATCATATATAAGAAACTTTGCCTTCAGCATATAATCTGGACAAGAATCTTCTAAAATCCAGTTGGAAGCTTTTCGAGAATAATAGGCAGCAGTGTCTTTAAGCATCGCTGCTTCAAAGTCATTGTCGTAGTGGTCCATTTGTCCCATGCCAATTTCAACGAATATATCCAGAACATTTTTCAATAAAGCTCTGTCAATCTGCTCTCCTTCTCGTTCTTGATCAATCTGAAGTGAAAAGATTTTGTCAAGTCAAACTGAGATAACAATTCACTGATACAATATGCACTTGAAGAAACTTGAAAGCATACCAGAGAGATTACAGCATCTCTCACTTTTGCATTTAGTTCTTGGTAGACCTGAAAAACCAGAATAGCATTCCCATTATATTAGATGTATTACACAAAAATAAGATCAGTAAAGCAGTGAAGGGATGAGATTTACGAACATCTTTTATTTAAAAATACCAACAAGAGGTTAGGAAATAGGGCATAAGAGAGACTACAAAACAATCGAGCACTGAATGGTAAGAAAGAAATCATCTTGGGCAGTAATTGAAGAGGCAAAAAAAAAAAATACTCTCAATAGCCATGATGTAAGATGGCATATAAGTGTTCAATAATGACTTACCAGATCTCGAAAGCAAGTAAGTCCAACTTCATTCAGGGGCGGGAGTGACCTCCGAGCTATAAAGTATCGATCAAGATAGTGAAAGAAACGAGAAAGCCACCTAACCATGATCTTATGGTTTGCCCACCTTTTCACAAGCTCTCTTAGCATGAACTCATCATGCTTCTCTCGCAGAGATGGCAAAACCTGATCACAAGTTCATACAATTAAACTATACTAGACAGACATCTACATGAAGAGTATGCAAAAGTAATTAAATCTATTCTCCAACATCTCAAACAATACACATGTCACATTAAAAATCTGATCTATATACATCATTAGTGAAACTAGTTAAGAAACATGAATCTCTATGACATTGTAAACAATGCGATCTATATATCACTACGAATGTGAAGACTTGGCAAAAATAGCTAAATTCTTCCTCACCGTGGACCTAATGTACTCCTCGAAAGACTCCCTGTACTTATCGTAGAGCTGTTGCGAATAGTCATGCGGCGGCTTCTGAGTGCACATGTTATATATCGTCCTGCAAACAAACCACAGTAGAAAAAAAAACAATGAGCAACCATCTAATTTCGGACAATCCAACGACGAAAACAAGAACAAAAGAGCAAAGATTCACACGTGTAGAGCATCATGTAGTCCTCAGAGCTGAACTGAGGCTCCGGAAACCCTTCCAGAATGTTTTTGAGCTTGGTGATCCCCTTCTGCATAAACTCCCATCCTTGATCCAAATCAATAGTCTTCCTCTCATTCATCGTCATTTCGACACTTGGATTCTCCCCAACCCCCAATAACCTGCAAACACCAATCACCAGTGAAATTCAACACCTGAAACTCACACTTCACAGAACAAGAGACTAAATCGAAGTAGCTCGCAACTTCAGAGAGGTACAATTATGGTTGGAAGCAGTGAATAAACTCAATAAAGACTCCAGACCTCACAAATCGAAGTTGAAAATTTTAAAATCACGGCAGTAAATGAAAGCTAGCGAGCTCGAGCTTGCGATCAAGATAGTAAAGAGAAGCAGCATGGAAGTAATTGGCTGATCAGAGTAAGGAGTAGAGAGAATTAAGGGAGTAGAATTAGAAAGAGAGAGAGAGAAATGGACCTGAATTGGGCGCGAAGGAGAAACCCTAAAATTGGAGTGAGATCGAAAGAGATGGAAGTGAAAGCTGGGAATTAAGTCTAGTGCGCTTACTTAGTCATTTTAGCGGAAAACGGGTCCCTCTCTCTTTGTTTCTGTTAGTGGAGGTCAACTTGCTACGTTATGGCGGATTCCATCTAGCGATAAATCTACCACTTCATTCTCTCTCTCTATCTCTCTCTCTCTCTCTCTCTCGTAATAAAAATCTTTCTTAATAAAAGTGTCGGGATACGAAGCAAAAATCTATATTTAACAAAAATAATATTAGTAATCTCTATAAACAAACTCAACAAAACACTAACCAACAAAAAAAAAAATTAAAAAAATTATTTGAATGACGACTCTATTTACTTAAAAACAATAATAACATGATTGATAACACATTACATATATGTATAACCCTAAAACGACATAGTTGAGAGGACATTGGATATATAACCCTAAAAACGATGAATATTTCTTAATTAGACGTCACATGTGACCAACGCTCAATGCATCAACCAATACCATAAATTATCTAAAAAGTCCGCATTCTGGTTGAATACGTCCACAAATGTCACATTGGATACGTTGTAAGAATGAAATGTTCTCGGTTGAAGCATTAGCAAAAGAAGGAATGCCCTGAAATTTAATAAGAGAACAAACATTGCAAAACGAGCGATGGGCATCAGACATTGTCATGGAGGCATGAGAAAGCACGGGAGGCATCGCAAGCTCCTATGAAGGAGGGGATGCTGCCACCGATGGCATGAATGTCGTGGAGCTGCCGAGAGGGGCAGGCTCAGCCACACCGTGCGATGCACGGGTGAGGTGATCGTCCAATCGCTTCCGGGACTTGAAAAATGGATGACCATCTTAAGAATTCTAATCATCATATCACGTCAAGGGTGCCCGAGATGGGGATGCCAAAGCATATAAGACTCTGAATCACAAAAGTTGCGTTCAACCGCATTTGATTCAAAGATTCGAATGGAAGTGAGATACAAACCATTCCCGAGACTCTTCATCTTCTCTAAGATGCGGCGCTGGCCTGCTTTCTCAGAGGTAACACAAAGATATTCCTCTTAATTCTCAACATAAGTATCGAGGTGAAAACCATTGACACGTATGTTCTTAAAACTTAGCAAGGTGCGAGGAGACTTCGGCGCATAAAGAGCGTCAACGACGTTGAGAGTTGTACCATTAGGAAACATAAAAAGAACCGGTGCCTCTTCCTTGAATGATGGATTTCGAGCCAATCATTATAGTTATCGAAGAAGTCGAAAACACTAGATCCGTGAACAACTGCATGTGTCGTAGGATAGTGTGGTTGGTTCTGCAATCAGCTAGACATTCGATTTCGCCGCGGGACATCTACAAAATGAAAATTAAGAGAGTCAGTGACACAGGAACAATTCTATACAATACATCGTAGGATATTGTAAGAAAGGGAATCAGAACAAAGTGTGATCCTATCAAATGTATCATATGACAATAGTACTACATTATTCAACTAAAGAGTTGGGAAAACATGGTATTGAAGCAGTGGAATAAAAAAAAGTAAACTAGGGTGGTAGAAACTATCCAAAATCGGTGTAAAAACACACATAAAAGAGTGCCGGTGAGTGTAGATAACGGACTTGAAGAAAACCAGAAAATTAACCGGAAAACCATGACAAAAGAACTCAAACCCGGGTGAAATTTGGACTGGAAAAATGTGACAGTAAGAACTACTGGAAATATGTCAGAAAAATGATTAGAAACGACGAAAAATGCATCGGAAAACTCGCAGGAAACCGGCGGCGCTGATTGTCGGAAAACTAGACGGCGGCGGCCGGAGCTGCAGGTCCGAAAGGGGACGCCGGCAAGAACCGGATGGTGGCGCTGGAAACGCCGGCCAGTGGCCGAAAGGCAGCCAAAACGCTAGAACAGTAACTGGGTATGGCTAAAAGGCCAAAACGACGTCAATTTTTGACGTTTCGAGGTCCTTTTTTTAATTTTAAGTTCCAAATTCACAATGTAGTGCTATTGGGGTCTCATGTAACCCAAAAGCGTCAAATTTAAAAACTACGTGAGTTGCACACGTTGATCATCATGCTAAGTGTAAGGTAAAAAAAAATCTCAAAGAGATCGACTTGTAAACAAGAAATTGAGAAATTTTATTGAATGCCAATCTTTAATACATCACACATGAACTTCTAATTCCAAAATCAAAAGACTATTTCAAAGTCAATGAAAATAACAATGGTGGTCGGCCATAACAATACTTGAAATCATAAAACTAGGATAAGATAAAGGCGACTAATCAAAGTCGGAGGCATCCATTGTAGGGGCCGGAGGCTTAGCCTTGGTAGTAAGGGGCTCGGGCTTAATGGAGATGTGATGAGTCTCAATCCATTCAAGTATTGCCTCTTGAGAGTTACATGGATGTGGTGTCTCATGAAGATGAGAGCTTGAGTCTTGGTCATAGGTGGGAAATTAGCAGGACGGTCGGCAAACATGCCTTGGATCCCTCGGCTCTCGAAAGCGAGCTCCATGTTGGAAACCCAGCAGTGGTATTCCTTGCCTTCTAGATCAAGAAGGCCAAAATTCCGGTCGAGATGATGATGACATCTAAGAAAATGAATACGAAATCGATTAGATTCAATTATAATAAGAATTAGAAGGGGTGACGTATATGGTCATAAGAAAAATTGATGCAAACAGCGATACTCCCAAAACAGCGGTGCACTCAGGTGACCCCACGAAAATCGATTAATTTCCATTTTCAAAACAATCGTGATTCCCCCAGGACAGTCACACAAAAAACATTAACCAAAAGGGGAATCATATCCCCCTTTGGTCGCATCGGCGTTATAAGAAAGGCCGGAAAGGAGACATGAAGAAGGTTAATAGCGCCCGATATAATATATCTATACGTTCAAAAGCTGGAACGTTAATAAAAAATTACCTTTATAGGTGTGGAGAAGACGAGAGTAGCTTCTTTGGAGTGAAGACTTTGCTTGTTAAGTTCGCGTTTGTAATATCCTAGAAATTTATAATTATTTTCTAATTATTGTTCGGAGATATTTAAATTAGTGGTGATCCGATTATATAGTACGAGGGAGAAAACGAAAGTCTTCGAGCGATTAATACTCAGAAACGTTACCGTGAGGGGTCAAGAGTTGACTTTTTATCCGTTAGGAGTCTCCGAAAACTTTATTCATGAAAGTCGTAGAGTTCGTCAATACGAGTTCGTAGACGCGCGGCACGCTTTAATCGGATGTCGTATGTGAAATTTGTTAGCAACAGAAGTTTAGTTTCTGATTTGGAATGTGTATAAAAGGAATGAGGTGAGATTAGAAATTAAGAAAATCAATTTTTGTTCCCAAAATCAGCTCGGTTGTTGTTCACCCGAGCTCGGGTACTGTTCACGCGATTTTTCCCTCTTTTTTGTCGGATCTTTCTCCTACCATATCTCCGTCGTCCGACGAAGAAATTGAGTAAGACTGGTGGCATTGGAACCGTCTATTCGTCCCCTACTGATCTAGGTTAGTGTTTGGTAGAGATTCGAGCTGTTTGAAGCCCAGAATGAAGAACAAGGCAGCTGTCCTGTTTTGAAGAAGTGAGGAGAACTCCCTCCTCCGACAACCAATTAAATGATTCTTTTTGTGTTTTGAAGCTTGTAGGATGTTTATCAACCCTCTAAAATAGTTTTATCTATTTCGAAACACACAAGGAGAATTGATGATTTCTTGTTCTAGGGTCTGTGAATAATGCCGATTTTATGTTCTTCGTCGATTGGACTGTTTAGGCTTCGATTTAAACTTTGGTGTCAACTAGAAAGTTGTTGGAAATATTGTTTAGATTGTTGTGGTAAATTTTGGTGATCATTGGTGGTCACCGGAATAGTGACAGTGCCGCCACTGTTGGCGGTGTGTGGCGGTGTGTTGGGTTATGTTTCAGAGTAATGATTTACTCCATTGTGATGTGCTCGTCGATACGAGGGTTTACATAGGTCATTTGCATATGTTAGGTTAATTCTTGAGTAAGTTAGTTGTTGTTAAAAGTTTGGCGATTCTAGGTTGAATTTGTTGTTGTCGTGTCTCAAATGTTAATGACTTGCAACCTTGATATGAATTAGGTACTTGTTGCTTGGTTATGGAGTGATTGTGGTAGCTAGTACCTTTCTTATTTTGAGTAGAAGACGCAGCGGGAGATAAGGTGAGTAAACCTCACATTGATCATCATGATCGCAGTAGTGTTATAATTATTGAATTTAGTTTGAGTTGTTAACATAGTCGTTGCATCACTAGCTTATAAAAATTGTTCTAAAAATATGTTTTGGTTTAAATTACGTGAGCTTGATCTTCTACGGCTCATGGGTAAGTGAAACGCTATTTTAATAAATGATTTTAAATGGTTTTAGTGATTATGGACTATGGTGAATGTGAGTAAATCTCACTATGACAAGTCTACATTTGGCGGTGACTCATATTTTTGATTTCTTAAAAAGAGTGAAGTGTGATATTTATATAATATAGTGGGTTGTGTATGTATATGAAAATGGTAAATACGATACATATGTATGAGTTGCTGTATTATTTAATGTTATGGTTTCTATTTAAATTATGAGAGTGTATTGTTTTCGATTAATGGTGGCGGATGAGACTGGAAGGGAGATAACGTACCTTCCGGTATAATGGATTAGTAGAGTGACTTTATATATATTGTTGTGCAAGAGTCACTTGGTTATGGTACATAATCATGCGTGGATTGATAAATATTGTATGTGTTGTTTGTGGAGTGCATATATATCATGCGTGGATTGATATATATTGTACGTGTTGTTTGTGGTGTGCATATATATCATGCGCGGATTGATATATATTGTACGTGTTGGTTGTGGTGTGCATATATTGATGTATATTGTACGTGTTGTTGTGGTGTGTGTATATATATATATCATATGTGGATTGATATATATTGTACGTGTTGTTTGTGGTGTGCATATATATCATGCGTAGATAGATATATATTGTACGCGGTTTTAATATTGAGTCTTGTTAAAACGTATTCTGGTCTTCGAATGACGATGTCATGTAAATCGGAACCAAGCCTTGGCCGGATGTTGGTTACGATCAGTTAGAGCTCTAGTCTGTCTGTCATTGTACTGCATGAGGGGTAACAGATGGGTTGCCTGGGTGTCATGAGTACACATGTTTTAAAACGATATTAGATAACCAGATAGGTTGCCCAGTGTCTCATGAGTACACATATTTTTAAATAATATTGGGTAACCAGATGGGCTGCCCAATGTCTCATGAGTACATATGTCTTAAAATGTTATCTGTTACATTTCATTTGTATGTGATGTATGTTATAATGTTGGTTTACTCATACGGGCTGAAAAGCTTATCAGGTTTGTGTTTACAATCCCGGTGCACCAAATCGATGGTGTAGGGGATAGTCCTGCAGGTGGGGATTAGCAGGCTCGGAGAGCTTACTCAGAGGATTACTGAGGGTTTCCTTCTTCTGTTTGTGGTGAGGATTTAGTGAATATTACATTTCCAATTGTTTTTAATACTTGAGTGTATAAATTGGTAATGTATTATTCAAGTTAACTGAGTCGTACTGTGAACTCAGTTTTGATACACTGTTGTTGTAAGATGATTTCATTATACTTGAGATTGTTTTAGAGTTATCATGGCTTCGAATTTGAATTTTTATCATTCAAAATTTCGGGTCGTGACAACGTTACTTGCGTGAATATGCTGGATGAGCAATCTTGTATGCTTTAATGCGGGGTCTTGCCGGCCAAAAAGATGATTTTGCGAGGCGAATGCAGAGGATACCCTGCGGAGCTGCGGGGCTACGTGCAGGTGTTGTGGGGGTTTGCAGGGGTTGCGGGCAGGGGCTGTCGCCAACGAGGAGCACCGACGGGAAGGTTACTGGAGGCCGGAGACAAGGGCGGCCGGCAGGGGAAAAAGTTTAGGATTATAGAGCAAAGTGCGTGATAACGTGATGCATGATGAAATAACTATGTCTTTATTGAATGATATGGGGGCCTATATATAGGCATTACAAAATCACAATCCCGTAGGATTCGAAGTACTAATCTATTACAGAGATACTAATCTATCTCTAAAAGAAACCTATTAAGGTTAAAACACATACAACGATAGATTCAGGGGTGGAGGTCCGTACCTTAGCTTAAGGTACATATTTTCATCTTTTGCCAACTTTCAGATCGAGTTTTCACATCTCCACCGTCCAGTCCTTAGTTAATAACGTATAGATCACCTCTGCAAAGTTGTAGCCAATTTGATAATCGTTAAGTCACTTAAAACTATGTTTTTGTATTATACACATGAATGGTTCAAAATTCGGCAGATTTAATCCGTTTATTGGTTTAACTTAGTTAGATAACTTAACGATTATCAAATTGGCTGAAATTTTACAGAGGTGATTTATACGTTATTACCTAAGAATTAGACGGTGGAGATGTGAAAACTCGATCGAAAGTTGATAAAAATGAAAATATGTATCTTAGCTTAAGCCTTAAGGTACGGACCTCTGCACCTGTAAACCTCCGTGTGTGTATATATATATATATACATATGAATTGAATATCGGAGTTAATCACGAATTCAAGAATTTGTAACGCTACTTGAACAATCCGAACAACAAGACTCGAAAGATAAATGAGTGTAGTATTTTGATGGTCTCATCGCCTGTAGCAACGATCAAAGTATGGACTTGAATATCTCCTCCAAATAGTTGAGTTAAATGCGTTATGACCCGAATTCCAAAACCACAAAGTTTACTTCACGAGAATTATGAAATATGTTCAAAAATACGGTAGCGATGGAAACGTACGTCTTTGAGATGAACCTGCTTGCTTAAGCGTGGAAGTAGATCATGGTATATACGTTCAGACCAGAGCAAAAGTTGGAACTTGGAAGCAGATCGGAGTACGTGTAAACCTAGGCATGCACTTGGCCGCGCGTGATGACTCTCATACATAGGTCATAAGTTAACCAATCAATGTTTCAACTTATACGATAAGGAAGTTGATTTGATACGATGAACGTAGTAAAACATGAACAACCTTGAAATATTTTTTAAAATAATTGATATCTTTCTTTGGCTTTTCTAATATGTAGTTTAGTGGTGTTAGCCTAGTTCTGCACTGATATTCCTTTTTTGGGTTAAATCATTCAAACAAGTGCTTAATCTAACGTTGGACTAATCGATCGATTCGATCTTATAAGCTATATATGACCTGTCATCATCGAGCTTTGTCAAACATTACCATTTAAATACTTCATTGAATTAATATGAATATTCTAACACTTTTATTCCGCCACCGGAAATAGGTTATGCCGGAGCACCATGATCGGAATTCTGAATGACGTGGCTAGGTGTTACCGCTTTACCTATATATGTCATCCAATCCTCTCAGATCAAAATCATCAAATTATGAATCACAAGAAATAATAAAGAGATCCTAGATTTTGAAAGAAAAAATTATCATTATTCATCATATCAGTAATATCAAGCAAGGCTAGCTGGATCCTAGAGAGTAAAGCAATCAGATATGTGATTTTGAGATTTTCAGTAATGACTCTGATTAGGGGTACGGTCATTAGCTTTATTGCAAATAACATTTAGCAGATGTTTCCGGCTGCTGTAAAGATTGAAGTGTATGGGGTCAGCAGGTCACCTATCACCAGTTGATTAATGACGAGGACACGAGGATGATCCTTTGTTAGGTCTCTTGGATATTTTGACGAGGATTGTCCTCTTGGTTCATGATCATGATGAACCTTTGTTCTTGAGCAGTGCTCAAGTCAGCCAGCAGCTTCAGCTCGTCTTCAATATTATTATTGCTACCATTAGCTCTGAGCTCAGCTCCTTCTTGATCTCTATACCTGTCCAGATACCTCCTCAGCGGGCCGGCGTAGTTATCTAATCCCAGAGTTCCCAGGGCCCAGCAGATGTCGTCACCAGTCACCGTCTTCCTTCTCTCTTTCCGGCACTTATCGGAAGCTTCTCCGGTAACGAAGCTGATGAACTCGGAGACGCACTCTTGCATCGTTTGCTTGGCTTCCTTTGAGACTTTGGCGTTTGACGGCAGGATTTGCTTCATGATCCTCCCAACGTTGGCTATGGGGAGCAGCTGGTCTGGCTGCTCGGTCGTCTTGACATGTTCCTGACACTGATCAAAGTTCTTGGGAACACTTCCACCAATATTGTTGCCTACCATAGGTCTGGATACGAGGTAGGTACTATGTGGTTTGAATGGTCGACACAATTAGTACTGTACTAATCCCAATCTCTATATATAAACTGGGACGGGTATATATAATATAGAATATGTATAGTTAATTAGGCACCCACAACATATATTTGGATATTAATTCAATATTACATGATAGTGATGATACTACTGTTTTATGTTGATTTGATCAGTATGGCATGGTTTTGGATATTCATATTTCATGTCTCATTAAGATAAAGTTCTCAGGCAAACTTGCTTCGATCGCTTTCTGTAATTAACGTACTACATGGCTCGTTTATTGCAGAATTTGGTTCATGATCACCTTTCAAATGCTCCTTAATTATTAACATGCAGTGATGGCCGCTCTATGAGGGAATATCAATTTTATTATTTTAAGGTGGCTGATTGCTTTTAGATTTTGAAACAAGTTATTGACTGTGAAAGCTATTACAACATGCAGTACGTTAATTTGCATCAGTCAAGAGTAAAACAAAAACTTGATCATGTTTATCAAACTCTAGCCATCTAGCTGTCTGTCTTGTTTCAATCTATGACATGCTATGATGCCGACCTGGTCGGCACCGGCCCGATCATGTAAATGGAGCGACAGCCAAACAACAAGCTCATTTATCTATATATTGGCCGGATAACATATTAACATATATATATATATATATATATATATAGTCTCTATCCAGAGTGAAGCTTTATTATGAAATTACAGAGTGAAGTTTCAATTTTGGCATATTTTTCGGTCAAATTTTTTCACCATAAGTGATTCAATATTTAGGTGTATTATTCAAGATCATCTCTACAAAATTTCATCTAATTCGGACATCGTTAAGGTATTGAAATTAGATTAAATCAATGAATGAATTAAAACTGTTCAACGTGAACCGTTCGTGTAAATCTCAATTTTGAAAACTCAAACAATTGTAAAATTAGATAAAACTTTGTAGAGATGATCTTGAATAACATACCTAAATATTGAATCACTTATAGTGAAAAAATTTGACCGAAAAGTGTGCCAAAATTGGAACTTCACTCTGTAATTTCAGAGTGAAGCTTCACTCTGGATAGAAACTGTATATATATATATATAGTCCCTATCCAGTGTGAAGGTTCACTCTGAAGTTTCAGAGTGAAGTTCCAATTTTGACACATTTTTCGGTCAAATTTTTTCACCATAAGCGATTCAATATTTAGATATGCTATTCAAGATCATCTCTATAAAGTTTCATCCAATTTGACACACAGACATGATATTTATACTTACCTAGTGTTTTCTTTGCAAATTTAACTAGTCATGCACTAATGTAAGAACTGCGTCAACGATAATGACACTGACGAATGACGATAACCACTTCAAAGAATAAACATACGTAGTTAGCAATTCTACGGTAGTTAAATATTGATCGATGCAGGGTGAATTCTGATTCATAATACACGTAGAATAACTAATATACAGTTTCAAACTTTCAATTAATATATGAAATTATGGATGCTGCGAGGGCTAAGCTGTGCGAAAGTTGTGTGACAATAGAATTCTGAATTTGCTTGGATCATTTCACCATCATAAGCTTAGAATGGAAGCATGTTTGAAAGAAAAGTTAATTAGTACGTGTGTGGATTATCGATGGAGATAACGTTAATCCCGCTTAGTGTCGATCTTTGCGTGGATTCAACCAGATCGATCTTAACGAATTCAAATGGAGAGATTAGATTAAATAAGTATATTAACTCAGGCACTACAATCTACTTTAGTTTTTAGTATTGGAGTTTACATCATTCCATGCGACAGCATGGCTTTATTGCTTAAACTAATTAAAAACATAAGCTTCTAGTACCATGAGTAGAAGTACACTAATAAACTTCCATACGTATGTTTCTTTTCTGTTCAAGTTACAAAAGCCCTACAATGAAATAGGAAATGCAAAAATGCAAATTTACACCCTAAATTTGGCCATAATTGTTAGTTTGCATCCCAAACTTGCATTTGAGTCAATTTACCTCTTAAATTTGGTCAAAATTGCATATTTGCACCCCATTCGTTAAATTTAATGTTTTCTATCCAATTTTCAGTTACATGTCATGTATTTGAGGGGCATTATTGCAATTATATAATTATTCATATTTAATAATGAAATAAATTAATAAAATTACTTAAGAGGAACACTTGCTACTATGTTTTTTTAAAACATAAATTAATAAATTTTAAGTGATATGATATGTTAAAAGATATTAGAAAAATACAAATAAATACATAAAAAATTAAAACTAAATATGTACATATAAATATATATATATATATATACACAATACACTATATTTGAATGAGTGGGTATGTTGAATATATAATTTAAAGTAGGGTTAAGTATGTAGAAAAAAAGATGTAAATACATAATTTGATTAAAAAATAATCTTTTTTTTTTGGGTAAGCGTAGAGAGGACCAACATTCTCCTACGAAAATTTATTGAAAGGAAAAAAGATACAAAGAGGAATAAAGAATAACAAATACAATTATCTCTCAACCAGCTAAGAAACAGTTAACGAAAACGAAAATTAGGAAATCCTAATCGATCTCTATTACAGTGACTAATATAATAATATTTTATTTGTTTTTAAGAAAAATATAAATATAAAATGACAATATTACGCTTCATTTGCATGACATGTGAAGCAAAATTGGATAGAAACAGTTAATTTTAACGGATAGGGTGCAAATCGGCAATTTTTACCAAGTTTAAGATGTAAATTGACTCAAATGCAAGTTCACAGTGCAAATTGACAATTTCAGCCAAATTTGGGGTGTATTTTGGCAATTTTTCCAATAGGAAATTAATGTGATAGTATAGTTTTAAGTTGTCAAACCTACATTATTACATCTAGATCTAGATTAGTATATCTTGAATCAAAGTAAACTGAAAAAGTGAATGGTTACTGTAATAACCCGATTTTTCGAAACTATTATTGGATTGTTTTTAAGTTTATAATTTATGAAATTCATTAAACAAATTTTGTGTGCTTCGCGAAGTGGTAAGTCGGAAATGGAAACATTGTCGTAACGTTTATTTAGAAAAACGTTACGTTTCCGTGATGTGAATATCGACTTTTATTCCGTCGCTTGTTTGCGAAAACTTCCTTCACAAAAGTTGTAGAGCTCGTCGATACGAGTTCGTGGACACATCACGCGTTTGAATCGGACGTCGGACGTGGAAGTTATTAACTTCGGAAGTTAGTTTCCGATTTTGGAAACGAGTATAAAAAATGTATTTTTCAGATTAGGGTTTCCATTATTGGAAACCCTCTCTGTCTCCTCTCACCCGCCTCCTTTTTCTCTCTCTCTCTCCCCTCGCGATTCTCTCTCCCCGACCCTTACCTCCCACGCCGGCGATCTCCCTCCACCGGCCTCCGTGCTCGACACCGCCGGTGTCATTGAGACCGCACGGCCACGACGCAGCGACCGGTGGTGACGGCGACGCACCCCGAGCGGAGATCGAGAAGAGCCGACGAAGGTCGACCACAGATTCGCCGATTGTGACGTTGCCGGCATCGCAGGAGCTCGGAGCCACCACCACTAGCTCACCCTCCTGTTCCTCGACACAAATCGACCCACGGTGAGACTCACTTCGAGTGGCGACGCCAGCGATCATCTCCTTCGAATCCAAGATCTTGCGGCAGTCTCCGGTCGTTCTAGGACGCCATCTAGGTAAGGTTGAGTTCAGTTCGATGATTGTAATGTTTGTGATTGAATTTTTGGGGTTGTTTGAGGAGGATTTGGGGAGGATCGGAGGAGGAGGTGTAGGGGTGAACACCGCCGCCTTAGGTGGCGCGTGTGAGTGCGGGAGGTGTTTTGGAGGCGGCCTTGGGCCGTGTACGGGTAGAGGAGGAAGAAAAGGAGAGGATTTGGGCGGCGGTGGCGTGCTACGCGCCGGTTTTAGGCTCGGCGCGTGGGCCCCACGCGCTGTCACAGTGAGTGACACGTGAGCACCACGCCCGGTTACCGGAGGTGGCGCGTGTACCCTACGCGCCGCCACGTGCGGCGGCGCGTGAACAGTAAATTATAAATTTATTTTTTACGTACGGTGAATGTAAAAAGTAAATTATGTGCAGTAAATGTAAATGTAAATATAAATTACATTAAGTAAATGTAAAAGTAATTTCAGAAGGGTAAATAAGTAATTATTATTTACTGAGACAGTATTTACATTTGAATAGTATACATACGTACAGAAATACGTAAATAATATGTACACGTACATGAATACGTAATTGATGTGTATTTGTACATAAATACGTGAATATTAAATACATGAATAGTAACTCCGTGAACAGTAATTTCGTAAAACCAGAAATTGTTGAACAATAACATATTATTACTGTTTCGGCATTTAAGGTTTACGTAACGATTCTAAATTCTTTTCTTATCTTTTCAAGATGATCGATAATTCAAGAAAAGGAATTACATTCGGAATTGTGGAATTTTGCTCGAGATTATAAGGTGAGTAAAATCTCACTTATTTACGAATCTACCCTTGCGGAGATTCAAGATTATGCAAAAGTTTAAAAAAGGAAATATGACATGTATTTGATATAGTGGAATATATATTTGTATTAATGGTAAATATGTACATATATATAGTTTGCTATATTATTTACTGTCATGATTTCGTTGTGAATATATTCATTTTGATGATGGGATTATATATTGAGCATGTCGATTTAATTTGTACAATATGAGGCGATGATTATGGTACGTGGTTTTAACATTGAGATTTGTTAAAATGTTTTGTCTTCGGACGAGTTTGATGTCTTCGGACGAGTTTTATATCTTCGGACGGTCTTCAGACGTGTTTATGTCTTCGGACGTGTTGGCATGTCGGAACCTAGCCTTTGGCCGGGCGAAAGTTACGATACAGTTAGAGCTCTAGTCTGTTTGCCGGAGTACTGCATGTGAGGTAACATATGGGTTATCGGCACATGAGTACTCATATTTTTGGATGTTGGGTAGCAGGAGGTTGCCCAATGTCGGCGGTGTACTACGTGAGGGGTAACAGAGATGTACCAGCGTTCATTTGTACCCGTATTGTAAATGCATTTGGGTAAACAGAGGGGTTGCCCAATTTCTCATGAGCACTTTTATTTTCATATTTTTGGACAACCAGATGGGCCGTCCATTGACTCATGAGTGCATTTATAATTGATGTTTTGTGATTTTCGTATATATTGATATGCGAGTTATAGTTTTATTTTACTCATACGAGCTGTAAAGCTTACCGGGTTTGTGTTTACAATCCCGGTGCACCAATTCGATGGTGTAGTGGATAACTCCGCATGTGTGGATTAGCGGGAATTGACGGACCGCTCAGAGGACTTGAAGTTATTTATTTCTAGCTTGTGGTGAGGATTTTGTGTGATTTTCTTGTGAGGTTTTGTGAGGATTATACATTTCCATTTGTTATAATGTCGAATTATAATTTGGTTTGTAATAATCGGTTTGACTGAGTTGTATTTTAAACTCAGCAATGATCCGCTGTGACATTTTAATGATTTCAATTCATTGAGATTGTTTCAGTGTTTTTCATGACTTCGAAATTCGAGTTTCATACTTGAAATTTTGGGGTCGTGATAGTTACTATTTGAGTATGAAAATGTACCGTGATCACCTAATGATTCTTTCTACGAGTTGTTGTTGTAAGGTCAATTTAACAATTTGGTACTTAGTTCTCAAAACATAACTATTTGATGCTTGAAATTATGCTATGTGACTTGTTGATATTTAAATTTAAATAGCTGAAATGTATGCCCCTTATTTTACAATCCCACACTTCATATTTCATTTTTAAGTAACTTGAAATTTGTCATTATTCATTCAAGTTTTGTCTTTCAATAAATTTATAACTAAATAAGAAAAGAGGGAGTGAGGATTACAAATTTGAGTGTAAATTTTAGCTCTCTAAATTTATAAAACACTTGAAATAAAATAATAATATTGCAATAAAATTGAAAAGAGAAATTTACTTGTTGGCCTTTAAACCCTACTCTCTCTCGGTCTCTCTCTAAGTAATTCCTTCCCATCTGCTTGAGAGCTTGAGTTTGATCTTCATGAGAATATGGTTTCGCGAACATTGGTGCTAGAATTTGAAGATCCATTTACTTAAGCTTCTCATTTTCAGTGGGTGTCACCGTTTCGGCGTTAAAGTTGTGTCTTTATCAATGGAGATATAAAAACGAACTCTTTGCATGTATCTTTGCTTGTTGAGTAAAACTAACCGGACAATCCATACTAAAACTTCCAATCGATTTTTGTTTGTCTGAGTGCTTGCCGCTCTCCTTTGTGCTGTTTAATTTCTTGTTAGTTTCTCTGATGGGTTTTTGACTTTTAACTTGGAAATGTTGTTGGGTTTACTGATTCAGATCAATGTGCTTCATGGGTTTTCAGATTTTTGTTTCAAAGTTTTCACCTTTTGGAATTGTGGGGTGTCATGGATTTCAGGCTGGAATTGAAGTTTGTTTAGCGAGTTTTTCGTAGTGTTACAGTTTCAGTGTATGTTATGGACTCGAATCAAACATGTCAAGACGATAGCTTACCTATCTGTCTTCATGAAAAACTGTTGCATGAATTCTTCCATGTGTACTGGTTTTAGCTAGTATCACGAATCAGTAGTTTACTCTTCGGCATGAAAGGAAAGGTATCAAAGACTTGTTTTTCATTTTCCTGGGGGATTGATTAAATGAAGGCTAAAAGCACAATCATGTTTCCTTTTAAGTTGAAAGAGCGAGTGTTTCTTCAGGAACTCTGGTCTTTAGCATGTTTCTTGTTCATAATTTCATTTCATTTTTGTTTTCCTATCTACTTATACTAGTACTGAATAAAATATTTCTAAATTGGCATGCAACATTCATCAAGTTTCAGAATCTCTTTGCCTCTTTGTCAAACTTATCATTTGTTGATAAAAAAGAAGAAGAATAAACTAGCTTCTTCTGTAGAAGACTTGAAGTAAATTCAAATGAGGACCTCAATGAGGATGAATCTGGTCAGCATTTATTTTCTTTAGAAGCTTTTGATATATCTGATGTTTTCGGTAACACTGAGGTACTTCCTAGAGTTGGAGATAGGTACGGGGGTGGAAATTCATTCTCCCTCTGGATGTTTGTAACTATTTCTGTTCTCATGGTGTTAAGGTGTCAATTTGGACCAATGAGAAAGTTGAGAGCTTGCTAAATGTTTCAGAAAGCAACAATTATGTTAGATCGTGGAATAGCAGAACTTCTGTTAATGTTGTTACTGTTATTGGCTATTGTTTCTTGTGTCTGACCTCATTTACTTTCTAGCGTAGTGCTCCGGAAGAGACTTGCAGATTTAAGCTCTGGGGAGCAAGAAAAATTTTCTGAAGTTGTAAAGCAGACCACGGACTCTTTCCCTGATTTGCTTGGTACCCAGCACATCCACAAATTAGCTTGTTTTGAAGACCGTAAGTTTGTTAATATAAGAATATTTTTGCAGAGTATTTTATTTTAGCCTCTGATTACGTATTTTATGTAGTGAAGTCTCAGCCAGGATGCTTACTACTCTTTTACGGAGCATTTAGATTACTGACGTAATTGACTAATTGAGGCATTTTTTTAGTCATTGAGCCTGTGCAAGCTTATTCATTAAGCATGCAAATCTGATGACTTCCACTTCTTTAGTCCTTCTTGACCCACTGTTGTTTCCTTTGGTTGTGTTTCATCTTATCTAAGATATGCTTCATCCATATTTGAACATGTCTTTCTGCTTCAAAGGTTTCTTGAGCAAGCATTGTACTTTGGCAGTCAGAGCTCAAAAGGAGTCACTTCAATTGATGTAATAACCCGATTTCTCGGATTCAATTTCTATGAATTGTTAGAATTGAATAAACTTGGAAAATTTAATAAATCATTTTGTTTCGCTTCACGACGATGTCAAATCGAAAATGGAACCGTCTTTGGAAATCTAAATTGGAAAAACGTTATGTTTCGCTACGCGGGAGTCGACTTTTACTCTGTCGCTTGTTTCCGAAAACTTCCTTCACGAATGTTGTAGAGCTCGTCGATACGATTTTGTGGACATGTCATGCGTTCTAATCAGACGTCGTAGGTGAAAGTTATTAGCGACGGAAGTTAGTTTCCGATTTTGGAAAAAAGTATAAAATGAATTTTTAGAAGCTAGGGTTTCCAAAAACGGAAACCCTCATTTTCTCTCCCTCTCCCCCGTAGTTGCACCCCTCTACCCCGAGACTCTCTCTCTCTCTCTCTCTCTCTCAAAAAAATCGCCTCCGGCGATCTCAGCTCACCGGCCACCGTGGCCCTCACCGCTGACCCCAAAGGCACCGCACTGCCTCTAGCTTCCACCCTTGGACGTTACACGCCGTCGTTCGCTGCTCCGAAGCTCCTCCGATGATTCAAGCTTCTCCGGCGACTTTCCGGTGGTTCTAAGGTCCAATCTAGGTAAGGGTTTGTTTAAATTGATTGTTGAGTTTGATTGTGGGTGAAATTGTGGCGATTTGAGGAGTTTCGGAGGAGGAGGAGGGGAGGTTCGTACCGCCGCTTAGGATAGCGCGTGAGGGAGTGTCAGGGGGCAGGAGACGGCCTTAGGTTGTGGAAGGGTGTAGGAGATGAAAATGGACGGTTTTGGGCGACGGTAGGCGAGCTACGCGGCGCTTTTGATTTGGCGCGTGGCCCCACGCGCTGCCATTCTGGGCCGCGCAGTGGTCGCGCGTGAACAGTAATTTTTAAACAGTAAATTTTTGTAAAAATGAATTTCTGTACGGCAAATGTAAAAAGTAATTATGTACAGTAATTATAAAAGTAAATTGCGTACAGCTTTTGTAAAAATAATTTACATACAGTAATTGTAAAAGTAATTTACGCACAATAGTTGTAAAAGTAATTTTCTAAAAGGTAAATCGGTTATTAGTATTTACTAGAACAATATTTACAATGGAATAGTACATTGGCGTACAGGAATACGTAACAATATGTACTTGTACAGTAATATGTGAATAGTATTTACATGAACAGTAATTTCGTAAAAACCGGAAATTGCTGAAGAGTAAAACATTAGTACTGATTCGGCATTTGAGGTTTTATGTAATGTTTCTAATCACTTCTTATCCAATTTAGGTGATCGACTAAACAAGTAAAAGATTTGCTTTCGGTATTGTGGAAATTTATGCTCAGGAAAATAAGGATAATAAATCTCACTATGACGAGTCTACCCTTGGCGATGATTCATAATTACACTTTATTTTAAAGGATCGAACTATGATATATATATGATATAGTGGGTTGTGTATGCGTAGAAATGGTAAAATCGATATATATATATATATATATGAGTTGCTATATTATATATTGTCATATGTATATTTCAAATGAGTTTATTTATAACACTGATATTATGTTATTTAAGCATGAATCACTTGTCTTTTTGTGCAATAACATGTGAGGAATGTATTGTACGTGGTTTTAACATGAGTTATGTTAAAACGTTTTTTTGTCTTCGGACGTGTTGGCATGTCGGAACCTAGCCTTGGCCGGGCGACAGTTACGATTCAGTTAGAGCTCTAGTCTGTCTGTCGGTGTACTGCATGAGGAGTAACAGATGGGTTACATGCTTATGAGTACCCATATTTTTGGATATTGGGTAACAGATGAGTTGCCCAATGTCTGACGGCGTACTGCATGAGGAGTAACAGATGGGTTACATGCTTATGAGTACCCATATTTTTGGATATTGGGTAACAGATGAGTTGCCCAATGTCTGACGGCGTACTGCATGAGGGGTAGCAGATGAGTACCTGGGTCTCATGAGTACCCGTATTATAAATGTATTTGGGTAAACAGATGGGTTGCCCGATTCCTCATGAACACTTATATTTTCAGACATTATTGGACAACCAGATGGGTCGTCCTGTGACTCATGAGTACATTTATAATTAAATGATTTCAGTATTTTTCTATTGCATTACTATGCGTGTTATACTGTTGTTTTACTCATACAAGCTACAAAGCTTACCGGGTTTGTATTTACAATCTCGGTGCACCTATTCGATGGTGTAGGAAATAGTTCTGCATGTGTGGATTAGCAGAATTGGAGGAATACTCTGAAGATTTCGAAGTTTATTTATTTATTTTGTGGTGAGGATTGAGAAGATTTTACATTTCCATTTGATATAATACTTAAATTATAAATTGGTTTTGTAATAATCAATTCGACTGAGATGCACTATGAACTCAGTAACGATACGCTATGACTATAAAATGATTTCAATTTATTGAGATTGTTTTAGAGTTTTTCATGGTTTCAATTTTGAGTTAAACACTTAAAATTTCGGGGTCGTGACAATTAAAGAAGTTCCGTTAAAACTTTTTGACTAAATTGAACTTGTGCGTCCATTAACATTGGAAGCTTTCTATTAAATAAATCTAGGGATCTGAAATGGTTCAGTGTATCACTTTCAGATGCATTGGGAAGTTCTTACTACCTGGCCATCCGAGCTATATTTGTCTTACCACCTTTTCTAATCTTGGTTGTTACTGTATTTAAGTGGCCCCATACGTACTCGTGGTTGTGAATCAGTTTCTTACTTTTAGCTTTCAAATTGTCCACTTTCCTTCATTCAGTATTGTTTGTTTTCATAGCCACGTTAGGAAAATATGATCTACGGACAGTCCTTTAGAAAACATCAATAGATCAATTATTGCTGACCTACTTGTGAAACAATGAAGCATTTGTACTTCTTCTATTGTTTTTTTCATCCCTCTTCAACCTTAATCCTTACTGTATACTTTTGACAGTTTTATTTCAGAGAATAAGACACTAATGGCAAAGATGTCTATTGGAAGATTTGGTTATTTATGTTAAGAAGTAAATTTGTCGTTCACCTCTATTATACCCACCACCCTAAGTAAATATCAAGTGCATATTTTCTTAACAAATTTATAACTATAGTATTATAAAATACATTTGACATTTACTTAAGGCGGTGAGAATGTGGTGGGTATGATAGGGTGGACGACAAATTTGTTTCCTTTGTGTTAGGGTTTTATCCGTTTGGTTTTACCCTAGCATTAATTGCTGGATTTATGGTTGACAACTTCAGCTCTCTCTCTTCTCAGCCTTTCTTCTTATGCAGGAAGAAACGACTAGTTGCAGTTTGTGAGTTGTTTAGTCCTATTGTCCTCTATGTTAATTTTGATTAGTTCAATGTATAGATAATCTTTCTTCTTTAGGTATTAGCTTATGGTAGGCAAGGACTGGATCTTCTATGCCTTTATATTGGTTTGTATTCTCAGTTGTAAACATATCAATCAATACAGTTTAAAATTCATCTATTGTTCATTGCATCTCTTTCTTTATGGTATCAGAG
Source organism: Argentina anserina (assembly GCF_933775445.1). Classification (NCBI taxonomy): domain Eukaryota; kingdom Viridiplantae; phylum Streptophyta; class Magnoliopsida; order Rosales; family Rosaceae; genus Argentina; species Argentina anserina. Next base: position 15,992,003 of record NC_065875.1, read on the forward strand.
CAGTGATCTTTATAAGACATGCTTCTGCTTTCGTGTTCAATTCTAATCTCGTTCTTGTGTTCATTATCTTTTCATCATGACTGGATGAAATAGGCCAACCGAGGCTTCCTCATCTGCTTCCAAAGAAGTCATCGACTCCAACACATCAACTCGTCTCACTTTCACACTGCTGAATGAATTCTATTACATTCAATGGGCCAGTACCATGACCTTGGCAATAGGTGGAAGGCAGAGAATGAGCTACATCAATGATAAGGTCAAGAGGCCTGCTACTTCTGCTACAGAGTTTGATTGGTGCCATGCCAGGGAGTGAGGAATATCTCGAGTTTTTGGCTCTCTCAAGATCAATTAGTCTGAGCATGGATCATCAACTCCATGGAAGCAAGGTTGCAGCCAATTTTTCAATACTCATAAAGTGCTCTCGACATGTGAACTGCTATTAAGAGTATGTATGGTGACCTAAACAATTGTCCTAGACTGTTCCAAGTCAAGAGGAAATCGGCTGACCTCCGTCAGGGAAGTCAAACTTTCACTCAGCATCTTGGCAACCTTACTGCGAAATGGAATAAGCTCGAGCTTCACAGACCCTTCACCACTGACACAGCTACACTTTTGGAAAGAGCAAATGAAGATAAGATATTTGAGCTCCTTTCTAGCCTTGGAGCTGAGTATGAAGACATCAAAAGCCACCTTCTCATATTACCTACTCTTACTGTAATATCCCGGAAATTTATAATTATTTTCTAATTATTGTTCGGAGACGTTTAAATTGGTGGTGATCCGATTATATAGTACGAGGGAGAAAACAAAAGTGTTAGAGCGATTTATACTAAGAAACGTTACCGTGAGAGGTCAAGAGTTGACTTTTTATCCGTTAGGAATCTCAGAAATGTTACCGTAAGAGGTCAATAGTTGACGTTTTATCCGTTAGGAATCTCAGAAAACTTCGTTCATGAAAGTCGTAGAGTTCGTCAATACGAATTCGTGGACATGCGGCACACTTAAATCGGAGTTCGTATGAAAAAGTTATTAATCAAAAGGTATTTGTACATTTTTGGAAAGTAGTATAAATAGGAAAATTAAAGAGAAAAGGGGGAGAAAAATCAGAAATTCGGATCGGGTACTGTTCACGATCACTGTTCACATGAAAACACAGATTTTTCCTCCCGAACAGCTGACTTTGGGCCGTCGGATCTTCGTTGTCCGACCACCATAGACCGGCGCACCGGTCCCGTTTGAAAGGTTGTTGCATCCTCTGTCGATTGGTGGGAGTGCCACCTGCCATCTTGCCGCCGTTTGGGAGCGGTGAAGCCTGTAAGTTCCCTCGAAAGTGCACAGTTCGCCGAACTTCACCTCGCCGAACTTCACCTCGCCGGATCTCTCTCCTCCGGCCACCAATGGATGAGATTCTTGTTCCATTTTGAAGGTCTCATTCCATACTACAAACCCTCCAAAATATTTAATCCAAATCATTTTGTGCTTGGAGAATCGAAGAAAAGAAATATTAGTTTTAAATTAGGGCTTTTCGTTTTTTGTTTGTCACGACCCCGAAATTTCGAGTATGAACTCTAATTTCGTAGTCATGAAAAAAAACGCTAAAACAAATCTCAATAAATCGAAATCGTTTTAATGTCTCAGTGGATCATTACTGAGTTCACAATATAACTCAGACAAACCAATTATTACAAACCAAATTTATAATTCAATATTACATCAAATGGAAATGTAATAATCCTCACATAATCTCACACAAATCCACAACAAATCCTCACCACAAGATGGAAAATGAACGACTTCGAATCTTCAAAGTTGTCCTTCGATTTTCCACTAATCGATACATGCGGAATTATCCCCTACACCATCGAATAGGTGCACCGGGATTTTAAACACAAACCCGGTAAGCTTCACAGCTCGTATGAGTAAAATGACAAATACCACTCGCATATCAATATATACGAAAATACACAAATCAACAAATATAAATGCACTCATTACAAACTAGACGGCCCATCTGGTTGTCTAATAGTGTGAAAAATATATGAACTCATGAGAATTAGGCAACCCCTCTGTTTACCCAAATGTATTTATAATACGGGTACTCATGAGCGGTGGTACACCTATGTTACCCCTCATTTAGTACACCGCCGATATTAAACAACCATCTGTCATCCAATATCAAATATATATGCGTACTCATAAGCCGATAACCCATCTGTTACCACATATGCAGTACCCCGGCAGATAGACTAGAGCTCTAACTGTATCATAACTTTCACCCGGCCAAAGGCTAGGCCCCGACATGCCAAACACGTCCAAAGACTGGTCCGAAGACATAAACACGTCCGAAGACAAAAACTCGTCTGAATACATCAAACACGTCCGAAGACAAAAAAAACTCGTCCGAAGACATCAATCACGTTTGAAGACAAAACGTTTAAACAAACTCCATGTTAAAACCACATACAATAATCATCGCCTCATATTGTACAATTAAATCGACATGCTCAATATATAATATCATCATCAAAATGAATATATCCACAACGAAATCATGACAGTAAATAATATAGCAAACTATATATATGTACTTATTTACTATTAATACGAATATATATATTCAACTATATTAAATACATGTCATATTTCATTCTTTAAACTTTTGCATAATCTTGAATCTCTACAAGGGTAGATTCGTAATTAAGTGAGATTTTACTCACCTTATAATCTCGTGCGTAATTCCACAATTTTCGAAAGTAATTCCTTTCCTTGATTTATCGATCACCTTGAAAAGATAAGAAAAGAATTTAGAATCGTTATGTAAACTTTTAAATGCCAAAACAGTAATAATATGTTACTGTTCAGCAATTTCTGGCGTGCCCCACTTGCTGCCACAGTAATAATATGTTACTATTCACGTATTTCCTATTCACGTATTTCTGTACAAATACACATCATTACGTATTCATGTACGTATAATACTGTTTTACGTATTCTGTACGTATGAATACTATTCAAATGTAAATACTGTCTCAGTAAATAATAATTATTGAATTACCCTTCTGAAATTACTTTTTACATTTACTGAAAGTAATTTACATTTACCGTACGTAAAATAAATTTACATTTACCGTACGTAAATCACCTTTTTACATTCATCGTCGTAAAAAAATAAATTTTTACAATTACTGTTTGAAATCACTGTTCACGCGCCGCCGCACGTGGCGGCGCGTGGGGTACATGCGCCACCTCCAACAGGCCGGGCGTGGAGCTCACGCGCCGAGCCTAAGGCCGGCGCGTAGCACGCCACCACCGTCCTAAAACTGCTCCTTTCTTTCCCCTCTTCCTCCCCACGGCCTCACGCCGCCCCTAGACCTCTCCACACCCCCACACACTCCGCCTAAGGCGGCGGTATCCTCTCCTCCTCCTACACCTCCGATCTTCCTCCAATCAAGGCATAAATTCAACAACAATCACAACCAACCCATCAATTACATCAAATCATACCTTAATTTAAGTTAAGAACTCCGATTTAGCACCGGAGAAGCTCGGATCGCCGGCGGTGTTCTATCTCTCGGGATGAACTTGAGTCGATGCGATTTGGCCCCCCAATCGCTTGTAGGTGGTCCCAAGGGTGAGAACCGGTGTCAAGGCGCCCTCCTTCGAGCCCTTGCGTCACCGTAGATGGTGGTTCAAGCGGCGGCGAGTTGCAGAAGCTAGGTTACGTCGTGCGGCTTCAAGGTGGCGATGCACGATCTGGCGAGCTCGACGGTAGAAGCGGAAGGTCGCACGAAGCTCTAGGGACCGGCGGTGAGAGGCACCGCAGCCTGGAGGCGGATATCGCCGGTGATGACAGTGAGGGTGAGAGAGAGAGCTCGAGGGAAGAGAGAGATGAGAGGGAGGCGCGGGTTTGGGGAGAGAAGAGGGTTTCCGAAAATGGAAACCCTACTTCTGATAAGTTTCCTTTTATACCCCTTTCTAAATCGGAAACTAACTTCCGTCGTTAATAACTTTCACGTACGACGTCTGATTCGATCGCGTGACGCGTCCACGAACTCGTATCGACGAGCTCTACGATTTTCGTGAAGGAAGTTTTCTCAAACGATCGACAGAGTAAAAGTCGATATTCACGTCGTGGAAACGTAACGTTTTTCTAAATAAACGTTCCGATAACGTTTCCGTTTTCGATTTACCGCTTCGCTAAGCAAACAAAAGTCGTTTAAATAAATTTCACAAACTTATAAATTGAAATCAACTCGATAATAGTTCCGAACAATTCGGGTTATTACATTGTTAAATTGAAGTGTTTAGGCTCGGAATTGACTTTGTGGTGAACTAGAAAGTTGTTAGGAATGACATTTAGATTGTGGTAGTGAAATTTGATAGTAGTCGGAAAACGGGCGGCGCATGAACAATGTTCTGTAAACAGTATCATGAACAGTAAAACTGGAACAATATTATGTGAACAGTGTTTTCTGAACAATGTTCAGCTGTAATTAATCGTCACCTAAGATTTTACGTATCATTTTCTAAGTACTTTATTATGCTATTAGTTGACCGACGAAACGAGTGAGGGAATTACTCTTGGTATCGTGGAAGTTGCACGGAGGAAATAAGGTGAGTAAACCTCATAATGATCGTCATGATCCAAGTAGTATTATAATTATTGAATTTAGTTTGAGTTGTTAACATAGTCATTGCATCACTAGCTTATAAAAATTATTCTAAAAATATGTTTTGGTTTAAATTACGTGAACTTAATCATCTACGGTTCATGGGTAAGTGAAACGCTATTTTAATAAATGATTTTAAAAAGTTTTAGTGATTATGGACTATGGTGAATGTGAGTAAATCTCACTATGACAAGTCTACCATTGGCGGTGACTCATATTTACGATTTCTTAAAAAGAGTGAACTGTGACATCTATATAATATAGTGGGTTATGTATGTGTACAAAAATAGTAAATACGATACATATATATGGGTTGCTATATTATATAATGTTACGGTTTTTATTTCAATATGAGATTATGTTCTGAAGACTATATTTATATTGTTGTGTAAGAGTTGTTTGGTTGTAGTACAATAACAAGTGTGAATTGTTATATTGTACGTGGTTTTAACATTGAGTCTTGTTAAAACATTTTCTGGTCTTCGGACGTTGTTGGCAGTAATCGAAACCAAGCCTTGGCCGGGTGTCGGTTACGATTCAGTTAGAGTTTTAGTCTGTCTGCCATTGTACTGCATGAGAGGTAACAAATGGGTTGTCTGGGTCTAATGAGTACCCATGTTTTTGAGTGATATTGGGTAATAGATGGGCTGCACAGTGTCTGTCGGTATACTGCATGAGGGGTAACAGATGGGTACTTGGGTCTTATGAGTACCCATGTTTTAAATGATTTTGGGTAACCAGTTGATTGCCCAGTGCCTGTCGGTGTACTGCATGAGGGATAACAGATGGGTTGCCTGGGTCTCATGAGTACCCATGTTTTTGAGTGATATTGGGTAATAGATGGGTTGCCCAGTGTCTGTCGGTGTACTGCATGAGGGGTAACAGATGGGTACCTGGATCTCATGAGTACCCATGTTTTTAAATAATTTTGGGTAACAGATGGGTTGCCCAGTGTCTCATGATTACACATATTTTTAAATGATATTGGGTAATAGATGGGTCGCCCAGTGTCACATGAGTACGTTTGTCTTTAAATGTTTATTTCCTTGGTATGCGATGTATGTTTTACAGTTGGTTTACTCATACGGGCTAAAAAGCTTACTGAGTTTGTATTTACAATCCCGGTGCACCAATTCGATGGTGTAGGAGATAGTTCTGCAGGTGGGGATTAGCACATTCGGAGGGCTTACTCTGAAGCTTTTTTCTTCTATTTGTGGTGAGGATTGAGTGAATTTTACATGTCCATTGGTTATAATACTGAGGTATAAACTGATTATGTCTTATTCAAGTCGACTGAGTCGTGATGTGGACTCAGTTTCGATACACTATTATTATAAGATGATTTCAATATATTTGAGATTGTTTTATAGTTTTCATGGCTTGGAATTCGAATTTTTATCATTAGAAATTTCGGGGCTGTGACACTTACCATTGTGAACAATACCATTCATAGAGAATAAATAAGGAGGAAAGTGATGATGAATGCTTAAGTTGCTATTGTTGAAAAAAAGGAGAGAGCTCCTATTGCTAGAGCTTTTGCTAGCAGCAGCAAATCATATCGAGGCAGGCATCTGGATCTCAAATGCACACACTGTGAGAGAATTGGAAGGGCTGGAATAGGACATCTCAAAGAAACATGTTGGATTCTCCATCTTGAGCTGAAGAACAAGTTCCATGGAAGCTCAAAAGGGCAGTCTAAACCTACTTATACTCCTAAAGCAAATTAGACAAGCTGCAGCACCTATCAAGGTCTCAACAACTTCTCTGCAAATCCCATTAACCTCATAAATGAGTTTGCAACCTTTATTCAACAGAGACAAGGCAACAGTGACAGTGGTGGTGTTACTGCCATGCTTGGCAAGTTTGCAGGGTATCTAGTAGATTCTGATCTTGCATACCAAGAGGAGATACCAAGTATCATTTATGCAATATCTACTGCCTTGGATTTGTGCAAAAACAATGATTTTTGGATTGTGGATTCAGGTGCATCAGATCGCATGTCAAATGATGCATCACATTTAATTGATTTTTAAGCTTTTGAAACTCCTTCACATGTGTCAATTGCAAATGGAAAGAAAGTTCCAATTCTAGGAAAGGGTAGACTTCAGCTATTTTATGATCATAAGCATTCTTATGTCATGTTTGTTCCTTCCTTCCCATTTAAACTTCTCTCGGTGGGAGAAATCACTTATGTTAGATTGCCATGTTATTTTCTCAATTAATAGTGTTGTGTTTCAAGATCGAATTTAAAAAATGAGGATTGGTGAGGGGTTCCTCTTGAATGGACGTTACTATATCTCAGCTTCCTCAAGTTTTCATCAAAGTCTTGTAGCAGATGCAAGCTCTATCTCTCTCCAAAATCTGTGGCACATGAGATTAGCTCATTCTTCATCAAATGTCATGTCGTATTTGTTTCTAAATTTATGTAAAATCACTCATGAATGTGCGACGTGCCACAAGTCCAAATCTACCAGATAATTACCTTTTTCTAGTTCAAATTTTAGGACATCTCGAGCTTTTGAGTTTGTTCAGTCGGATGTATGGGGACCTGCAAGGGTATAATCGTTTGATGGCTATCAATTTTATGTAACATTTATCGATGATTTTACAAGAACTACTTTTCTGTATCTTTAAATCAACGAGTAAAGTGTTTCAATCCTCCAAGATTTCCATAATCTAGTCAAAACACATTTCTCCTCAAACATTTGCATATTAAGATCCGACAATGGGACTGAATACACATCCAAAATCATGCAAAGTTACTTGAGTTTACAAGGAATTTTCATCATACAAGTTGTGTAGGAACGCCCCAACAAAATGGTGTCTCGGAAAGGAAAAATCGAGATTTGTTGGAGAAGACTAGATCCTTGATGCTTCATGCTCATGTTCCTAAAAAATATTGGTCTCAAGCTATTCACATGGCTGCATACATTATTAATAGATTGCATAGTCGGATTATTAAAAGGCAGAAAAATTAACATTGATCATCTTCGAATATTTGAATGTGTGTGTTTTGTACATGTTCATGCCAAAAATCAAGACAAGCTTGATCTGAGAGCTATCAAGTGTGTCTTTCTTAGTTACTTTTCCTCACAAAAATGGTACAAATGTTATCATACTCAATCAAAGAAGTTGATTGTATCTAGAGATGTAAGGTTTGATGAAGCTCATCCATTCTTTCAAGCTAATGATAATGATCTTCAGGGGGAGCTATTTGAATTTTCTGTTCCTCAGCCTGTGGTTACTGACAACATTCCTGTTCCTAATACTGCAGCTCCAAACGTTGATCACTACGTTGATCAGCCCTCACCTCCCACTCATGATGTTGAAAATGAAGTCATAGAAGATGTAGCAGTTGATTAAACTGCTGAGAATGAATCTGAAGTCCAAAATAATGCTGAAAATCCTCCTAAAAGGAGGTATCCTAGTCGAACTAGGAAACCAAATATAAGACTTACTGGTTTTGTAACATGCTTTTCGCCATCCACTTGGCAATGTAGCAACTCTCAATAATGTTATTCCTCACATTCAGCTTTCCTCAACAGTTTATGTGACACCACAAAGCCTAGATCGTTTACTGAAGCTAATCAGTCCCCAGTTTGGAGGAAGGCTATGCAAGATGAACTTAGTGCTCTTCATGACAATCATACTTGGAGCACTGTTCAATTGCCAAAAGGACACAATGTAATTGGAGCAAGATGGATCTACAAGATTAAGTTTCATTCAGATGGTAGAATTGAGAGCAAGGTTAGGTGCTCGTGGCTTCACTCAAACGTTTGGTGTTAATTACAAAGAAATGTTTGATCTAGTTGCTAAAATGAATACTGTTCGTGTTCTCTTATATATGGTTGTCAATTGTGGCTGGTCATTATTTCAAATGGATGTCAAGAATGCATTTTTACATGGAGAATTAAAAGAAGATGTGTATATGTGTCCACCTCCTGGCCATGCCCGAGAGAAAGCACCTGGCATTGTGTGCAAATTGCATAAGGCCATATATGGTCTCAAGCAATCTCCAAGAGCTTGGTATTCCAAGCTAAGTTATGTGCTCCTTGATTGTGGTTTTAAAAGAAGCATGGATGATTCATATATGTTTATTTGGATTAGAACGTTTGGAAGATTCATTGTTCTAGTCTATGTAGATGATTTAATCTGTCACAGTCCCGAAATTTCGAATGATAAAAATTCGAATTCGAAGGCATGAAAACTCTAAAACAATCTCAAATATATTGAAATCATCTTATAATAAAAGTGTATCAAAACTGAGTCCACATCACGACTCAATCGACTTGAATAAGACATAATCAGTTTATACCTTAGTATTATAACCAATGGAAATATAAAATTCACTCAATCCTCACCACAAACAGAAGAAATAAATCTTTAGAGTAAGCCCTCCGAATCTACTAATCCCCACATGCAGAACTATCCCCTACACCATCAAATTGGTGCACCGGGATTGTAAACACAAATTCGGTAAGCTTTTCAGCCCGTATGAGTAAACCAACAGTATAACATACATCGCATACAAAGAAAATATGACAGATAAAATTTAAAAACAAACGTAATCATGTGACACTGGGCAACCTATTTGTTACCAAATATCATTTAAAAATATGTGTAATCATGAGACACTGGGCAATCCATCTGTTACCCAAAATCATTTAAAAACATGGGTACTCATGAGACCCAGACAATCCATATGTTACCCCTTATGTAGTACACCGACAGACACTGGGCAACCCATCTGGTTACCCAAAATCATTTAAAACATGGGTACTCATGAGACCCAGGTGCCCATCTGTTACCCATCATGCAGTACACCGACAGACACTGGGCAACCTATCTGGTTACCCAAAATTATTTAAAACATGGGTACTCATGAGACCCAGGTACCCATCTGTTACCCCTCATGCAGTACACCGACAGACACTGGGAAGCCCATCTGTTACCCAATATCACTCAAAAACATGGGTACTCATGAGACCCAAGCAACCCATCTGTTACCCCTCATGCAGTACACAGACAAACAGACTAGAGCTCTAACTGAATCGTAATTGACACCCGGACAAGGCTTGGTTCTGATTACTGCCAACAATGTTCGAAGACAGAAAACATTTTAACAAGACTCAATGTTAAAACCACGTACAATATAACAATCAACACATGTTTATGTACTACAACCAAGCGACTCTTGTACAACAATATAAATATCGTCACCACAATATAATCTCATTTTTTTGAAATAAGGACCGTAACATTATATAATATAGCAACCCATATATATGTATCGTATTTACCATTTTTCTACACATACACAACCCACTATAGTATATAGATGTCAGAGTTCACTCTTTTTAAGAAATCGTAAATATGAGTCACCGCCAATGGTAGACTTGTCATAGTGAGATTTACTCACATTCACCATAGTCCATAATCACTAAAACATTTAAAAATCATTTATTAAAATAGCGTTTAACTTACCCATGAACCGTAGATCATCAAATTCACGTAATTTAAACCAAAACATATTTTTAGAAAACATTTTATAAGCTAGTGATGCAATGACTATGTTAACAACTCAAACTAAATTCAATGATTATAACACTACTTCAAACATGATTATCATTATGAGGTTTACTCACCTTATTTCCTGCGTGCAACTTGCATGACACCGAGAGCGATTCCTTCACTCATTTCGTCGGTGATAAAGTATGATAAAGTACTTAGAAAAAGATATGTAAAATCACAGGTGACGATTCATTCCAGCTGAACACTGTTCATAAAACACTATTCCTGGAACAATGTTCACGAAACACTGTTCACAAATAAATGTCCATGAAACACTATTCATGCACCGCCACCATTCCGGTGACCACCAATGATCACCAAAATTTACCACCATAACAAAACAACATTTCCAACAACTTTCTAGATGACACCAAAGGCTAAATCAAAGTCTAACCAGTCCAATCAACGAAGAACATAAAATCAGCACTATTCATCGACCATAGAAAAAGAAATAGTCAATTCTCCTTGTATTTTTGAAATAAATAAAACTGTTTTAGAGGGTTGATATACATCCTACAAGCTTCAAAACACAAGAAAAGTCATCTTGATGGGTTGTCAGAGGAGGGAGTTCTCTTCACTTCTTCAAACGGAATAGCTGTATTGTTTCTTCATTTTTGGGCTTCAAACAGCTCGAATCTCTCCCAACACTAACTTAGATCGGTAGGGGACGAAGAGACGGTTCCAACGCCACCGGTCTCACTCAATTCCATCGCCGGACGACAGAGATATGGCCGGAGAAATGTTCGGCAACAAAGAGGGAAAAATCACGTGAACAGTACTCGAGCTCGGGTGAACAGTAACCGAGCTGATTTTGGAAAAAAAAACTGATTTTCTGATTTTTAATCTCATCTCTTTCCTTTTATATTTTTCCAAATTCGGAAACCAAACTTCCGTTGCTAACAGCTTTCACATACGACACCCGATTAAAGCATGTCACGCGTCTACGAACTTGTATTGATGAACTCTACGATTTTCATGAATGAAGTTTTCTGAGATTCGTAACGGATAAAAAGTCAACTCTTGACCCCTCACGGTAATGTTTCTGAGTATAAATCGTTCGAACACTTTCGTTTTCTCCCTCGTACTATATAATCGGATCACCACCAACTTAAATATCTCTGAATAATAATTAGAAAATAATTATAAATTTCTGGGATATTACATAATCATGACTGGTGATAGCAATGAAGTGATTCAATCCCTCAAAGACACTCTGCATACCAAGTTTTCCATCAAAGATCTTGGTGTCTTGAGGTACTTTTTGGGAATTGAAATGGATCAGTCATCTTCTGGTTTGTTTCTCAATCAGAGAAAATATGTGATTGATCTATTAGATGAAGCTAACATGAAGGATATTAGTTCAGCTCCTACTCATCTTCTAAGTAATCTCAACATTAAAGCTCAAGGATATCTACTCTCACAATTCTGAATACCAAAGATTGGTTGGTAAACTCATTTACATCACAATTACTCGTCCATATATTTTATATGCAGTTAGCTTGATTAATCAATTTATGCATGCTCCTACATCTACACATATGCAGTTGGTGAAACACATACTTTGATACCTCAAAGGCACAATGACTAAATGAGTGTTTATGAAAAATAATGGTCACTTTGTCCTGGAGGGTTTCTGTGATTCTGATTGGGCAGACAACACTCTTGATCGCAAGTCTACGACTGAGTTCTGCACGTTTGTAGGTGGAAACCTAGTTACATTGAAGAGCAAAAAGCAATCAGTGGTGGCACGATCGAGCGCAGAAGCTGAGTACAAGGCTATGGCCTCCACCGCATGTGAGTTGATATGGTTGAAGGCCTTATTGTATGATCTTGGTATCAAGTGCAAAACTCCTATCACTTTGCAATGTAACAATCAAGTATGTGCATGCTAACCCTGTCTTTCATGAGCGCACAAAGCATATCGAAGTGGATTGTCACTTCATTTGTAACCAGGTTCAAACCAAAATTCTGGCCTCTTCTTTTGTTCGTTCCTCTGATCAACTGGCAGACGTCTTTACCAAGGTATTGCCCACTGCTCAGTTTCATCATCTTTTATCCAAGTTTGGCTCAACAGACTCCCTCGATCCAACTTGAGGGGGAGTATTGGAAGATTTGGTTATTTGTGTTAGGGTTTTATCCGTTTAGTTTTATCATAGCATTAACTGCTGCATTTATGGTTGACAACTTCAGTTCTTTCTCTTCTCAGCCTTTCTTCTTGTGCAGGAAGAAACGGCTAGTTGCAGTTTATGAGTTGTTTAGTCCTATTGTCCTCTATGTTAATTTTGATTAGTTCAATGTATAGATAGTCTTTATTCTTTAGGTATTGGCTTATGGTAGGCAAGGGCTGGATCTTCTATGCCTTTATATTGGTTTGTATTCTCAATTGTAAACATATCGATCAATACAGTTTAAAATTCATCTATTGTTCATTACATCCATTAAAATTTCTCCCAAGTAATTGGGTGTGAAGCGAACTCAGTTAAAGATTGATGATCTATCTAGCCATCCTCCGAAGATCTCAAAAGCTTCTTTAAGTAACTGCACTCCTGCAATGAACATGCTTTTTGAAGTTAATTACTCATCTTTAATTTCGAAAACTTGTTCGACCACAGTTCCAAGAATCTCAAGTTAATGAGAATCTTTTGTCAAGAATAGATAAGCGCATATCCGAGAATCTCGAGTTGGAAAAACATTTGAAGCAAGAACGTGAAAGGTCGATGTTGGAGCTGAATAGACAGAAGGAGAAGTTCAAAGCTGAAATCATCAAGTGTAAAACGGAGTTGGTCAAGTCAGATGACTTGAATGAGGTAATTATACTGCTTGATATTGATATATTTGATCTGATACAAGTCTAGCTATTTATAGGAATTGATTTGAACATTAGCACTATCACTAATGACGAATCCTAGCTGTTCTAGCACCATGAGTAACATGTTTGTTGCTTTACACAACTCACACACAGCTCACTTATGCTAACACTCCCCCTCAAGTTGGCGCATACACATCAACCATGCCTAACTTGCAAAGTGAGTCATAAAAACCTTCTTGAACACTCCTTTGGTGAGTATATCTGCAAGTTGCTCTTCTGTAGGAACAAACGGAAAACAAATGATCTTAGCGTCTAGCTTCTCTTTTATAAAGTGACGATCAACCTCTACATGTTTTGTACGATCATGCTGCACAGGATTCTGTGAAATATTAATAGCTGCCTTGTTGTCACAGTGCAGTTGTATAGCACACTTAGGTTTCTTTTATAAAGTGACGATCAACCTCTACATGTTTTGTACGATCATGCTGCACAGGATTCTGTGAAATATTAATAGCTGCCTTGTTGTCACAGTGCAGTTGTATAGCACACTTAGGTTTAACACCCAAATCTTGTAGCAAATTCCTAATCCACAACAACTCGCACACTCCCTGAGTCATACCTCTGTATTCTGCTTCAGCACTAGATCGAGCTACCACATTTTGTTTCTTACTCCTCCACGTAGCAAGGTTACCTACAACAAAGGTAAAATACCCTGATGTGGACCTCTGATCTGTAATATTTCCAGCCCAGTCTGCATCTGTGAAGCCACAAACATCAAAGATATTGTTGTGATTAGAAAACATTACTCCTCTCCCCGGAGCTGACTTCAAGTACCTCAAGATCCTTACAACAACATCCATGTGGTCCTCACTGGGGTTATGCATGAACTGACTTACTACACTTACTGCATACGCAACATCTAGTCTGGTATGTGATAGATAAATCAGGCGCCCGACTAGCCTCTGATAACGAGGTTTGTCAGTAGGAACTTGATCTAGATACTCTGCTAACCGATGGTTCTGCTCAATAGGAGTATCAATGGGAGTGCAGTCCAACATACCTGTCTCTGCTAGTAGATCAAGGATGTACTTCCTTTGACACAGATAGATACCATTGCTTCCCCGGGCTACTTCAATGCCTAAAAAGTACTTGAGTGTATCTAGGTCATTCATCTCAAACTCTGTGGCAAGCTATTTCTGTAATCTATCCACCTCAACAGTATCATTCCCAATAACTACCATATCATCAACATATATAATTAGGGTTGTTACATTCCTTTGTTGATGTTTGAGAAATAACGTGTGGTCTGAATTACTTTGTCTGTAGCCAAGTTTCCTCATGAATTGTCAGAATCTTCCAAACCAAGCACGAGGTGACTGTTTAAGACCATACAAAGACTTGGGGAAGCGGCCACATATCCAGGCGGAAGATCCATGTATACTTCCTCTGTTAGTTCTCCATGAAAGAATGCATTCTTGACATCAAACTGCCTAAGTGGCCAGTTCAAGTTAGCAGCGACAGAGAGCAATACCCGGATAGTGTTCATATTTGCAACAGGTGCAAATGTCTCATCATAGTCTATGCCATATGTCTGGGTGAACCACTTTGTTACTAGACGTGCTTTATACCGGCTTACTGACCCATCTGGATTATGTTTCACTGTAAACACCCAACGACATCTTACAGTCTTCTTGCCATATGGTGGAGGTACAATCTCCCAAGTATTATTCTTTTGTAATTCTTCCATCTCTTCCTCCATTGCTTTCCTCCATTGCTTTCCTCTATTTTGGATCTCCCAATGCATCCTGCACTTTGTTAGGTACTGATACACTAGATATTTGATTCACAAATGACTCATATGACTTAGATAATCTTTTGGTAGATATAAAATTGGCCACTGGATACTTGGCTTTAGTCTGAAGGGTAGGTTCATAGTTTTTTGTTGGTTGTCCCCGAGTAGACCTATTTGGCAAAACATATTGTCTGCTAGAATGACTAACCTCAGATGAGTGATCTTCTGTACCAGGAGAGCATTGGTCAGGGGTATAAACAGTGGTATGGGAGTCATGAGAGACAGTTGTGTTGTCAGCTTCTGGTGCCTCAATCTCTTGAGTGACGACCTTCGGTGGTGCCTGTGTGGCTGACACATTGGTAATTTCAACAGAACCTGTTACCATATTGACTGGGTCACATGTCTCCCCCTCTCCATGATATAGTTCTTCAAAATATGAATTCTCCCCCTGAAGAGCAGTATCAGAAGAGGATAAATAACTCATGTCTTCAAAAAAGGTAACATCCATAGTGACATAGTACTTCCGAGTAGGGGGATGATAGCACCGGTACCCTTTCTGATGTCCTCCGTACCCAACAAACATACACTTAACTGCCCGGGCATCCAACTTAGAACGCTGATGTTGTGGAAGATATACAAAAGCAACACAACCGAAAACACGGGCAGGAAGATTATGAAAAGAGGGTAATGAGACATGAGATGCAAGCACCTCATAGGGAACTTTCCTTTGAAGGACACGAGATGGAAGACGATTAATAAGGTGGGCGGAAGTAATGACAGTATCACCCCAAAGGTATTTAGGCATGTGGGCACTAAAGAGAATACATCGAGTCATATCAAGTAAATGCCGATTTTTTCTTTTAGAAACCCCTTTTTGCTCAGGTGTGTAAGGGCACGTTGTTTGATGAACAATCCCGTGTGTGTTAAAGAACTCCTGAAAGACATGATTCACATATTCCCCCCCCCCCATTATCAGAACGAAGAACTCGAATGGTGGCATTGTATTGTGTTTGGACAGAGGTATGGAAGGCACGAAAAGCTGGAAAAACCACATCTTTATTTTTAAGAAGAACAATCCATGAAAGACGTGTGCAATCATCAATAAATGACACAAAGTATCGCATTCCTGATACAGTAGACTCTTTAGAGGGTCCCCAAACATCAGAATGGATTAATTCAAAAGGAAGAAAACTTTTAGGAGAAGTACTAGGGGAATAAGTAGATTAATGACTCTTGCCTAAAACACATGTCTCACAACATAAACAAGACTCGTCCACACTAATAAATAAAGTAGGCATGGATTTTTTCGTAACACTAAAAGATGGATGCCCTAAGCGACGATGCCATAACCAAACTTCACTTAGCTTGTCAGAAGTGGAGAGTAAAGCGGTCCGAGACTGTCCCCCTGGTTTGTCCCCTGTGTATGTCAGATCCAGATGAAACAACCGGCCCCTTAGATACACCCGACCAATTACCCGTCCGGTGAGAAGATCCTGAAATATCACATACATGGGCAAAAAGGTCACAGAGCACTGAGCGTCAGCGTTCAATTGGGGAACAGATATCAAATGATGAGATAAAGTAGGTACATAGAGTACATTGTGAAGCTCTATGGTGGGAGTACTACGAACAGACCTTGTCCCTAACACGGGAAATACCTCACCATTAGCATTAGTAACATATGGTATGGGTGGAGGTGACAATACGGTAAAATAAGATTTTTCATAAGTCATATGATCAGATGCACCAGAATCAATAATCCATGTATCAAAACTAACAGAGTGAGAAATATTGAAAGCCATACCAATTTGACCACAGCCAACGACAGAGGCTGTAAGTGCTCCTCCAGCAGTATGATAATCATACCCAATCACACATAAATATCAGGTTCCAGAACTAATTCAAGAGCTGCTTTAGCCCGGGGAAGATAATTAGGCCTCTTAGGCCTAAGGTGTGGATATAATTTCCAGCAGGTCGCACGAGCATGGTTAGTATCATGGCAATAAGAGCAAGGAGGACGAGGTTGATTCCCGAAGCCTGGTGGTGGTCCGCGTCGGTGAAGGGGAGCAGAAGGTGCTAGTGGAAGAGGTGGTGCCGGAGATCGAGCATGAACAGTAAGACTGGAAATGACAGCCGGTGCCTGAAGAATACTCTCCTGTTGAGACTCATCCTTTCGGATATAGTTGAAAGCGATGAGTAGACTAAGTGGTTCGGTCATTCGGAGTAATTCGTCTTTCGCACTGGTATGCTTTGCATCAAGACCCTTTAGGAAATGGTGAACTCGTTCAAGCTCCTTCTCCTTTTGGTACCAAATAATATCCTCTTGATTTTTTTATCATGGAAGGACGTTTCACATCAATCTCAGCCCAAATATTCTTTAGTTTGGTGAAATAGTGCACCATCGGTTGCCCATCCTGATGTATTGTCAAAGCTGTGCACATTAACTCATGAACCTGTATGAAATCAGAATCATTAGTATATAAGCCGGCCAATGTCTCCCATATTGCCTGCACAGTTGTACATGCCTCCACCAGATCAACTATCCCATCATTCATAGCTTTCCACAAGACAGACATAACAAGACCATCATCGTCGTCTCATTTATTGTAGGCAACAATATCCTCAGGACTAGGAGCCTTAGTGACGCCGGTGACATGTCCCATCTTATGCATGCCTCGAAGATGAGCATTCATAAGTCGTTTCCATTTACGAAAATTGGTTCCCTTGAGTTTGACGCCTCCAAATGAACCACTGTCAGAACCTTTAATAGATACTTCAAGGTCGGAACATCAAGAAGCTGTGAACCCTCCGCTTCGTGTCCTGAACCCATTGAAAAGGAAACAATGTAAAAATCAGGGATTAGACCGTAAGAAAAAATACAAGAAATGGAGAACAATCTGTCGTCGGTGCACTTGCACTGTCGGTGAGCATACACTGACTGAAGATAGTCGGACCGGGTCGGGTTGCGTTGACGGGTCGGATCCGGGTCAAATCTTTCTGGGTCGGGTCGGATATGGTCGGGTCGGGTCGGGTTGAAATTTGACCCGGGTGGTATTTTAGGGTTGAGGATCCGACAGAATCCCCAAACCTCCAAAAAAACTTCCCAAACCCGAAACATTTGTGGAAGGGGGGCGGCGCGGTCGAATGGCGATGTCGGGGGCAGCAGTAGCGGCGGAACAGCGACCTCGGATTGACTGCGGATCGATGAGCGTCGGAGTGCGGAGGGCAGGCGCGGTCGAACGGCGATGTCGGGGGTAGCAGCAGCGGCGGAACGGCGACGTCGGGTTGACTGTGGATCGATGAGCGTCGGAGTGCGGAGGGCAGCGACTTCGGGCCGAGCTGTGGTGACGACTCTGGGCCGAGTGCGGAGGGCAGCGACTTCGGGTCGAGTGCGGAGGACAGCGACGAACGAGGAGCAGCGGAAAGTTGACGGCAACGTCGAGAGACGCCGGATTGCGGCGGTAGCACGAGAGGACGACGGCCGGAAAGAAAACAGAAAAAAAGGAAAAGAACAGAGCATTTAGGCTCTGATATCAACTTGAATGAGGTAAATATACTGCTTGATATTGATATATTTGATATGATACAAGTCTAGCTATTTATAGGAATTGATTTGAACATTAGCACTATCACTAATGATGAATCCTAGCTGTTCTAGCACCATGAGTAACATGTTTGTTGCTTTACCCAACTCACACACAGCTCACTTATGCTAACAAAATGTCGCTAATGGTATGCTGCGAATGAAATGCGATGCTTTGAATGCTGAGTTGGGTGAATTAGTGGAACGAGAAAAGCATGAACGTGAAAGGATAATGTCTTTGGAGAAGGAGCTGGAAAGTCAAAAGGACAAGTACCGAGTTGATATCTCTGAGTACCAATCCCAGTTAGAGTGTTAGAGAACTCCAAGAAGAGAGCTGCTCAGTTGCTTGAAAGAGCAACCTATTTGGAAGCTGAAATTCCAAACCGTGAGGCGGCAGCTGTTTCGGCATTCTAAACCTCTAGCGAGTACCATAAGACAATAGAATCCGTTTTTGGAAAGGCATTTGAAGAATGTCGAGCACTACTGAAGGGGTATTGTCCACAACTAGATTTTATGTTGTTACGTAATGATGAGGACTGTGATCAAGGCAATGCTAGAAAGGATGCTCAAGGGAAAAGAAGTGTCCACAAGAGCAGAGGATGCGAACCTGAGCACTTTTGTTTCTTGTAAATATAGGTCTCCTTAAACAGTACGGCTAGTTTTCTCTTGTTTCGAACTTCATTTCATACTCTAACATCTATATATATATATATATATATATATATATATTCTACATAGCCGTTATTTTGTCAAGCTCCTCAGCTAGGAGATTTTTTCTCACAAAGAAGTTGAATTGTGGAAATGACACCATTGTTTAACCCTCTAACTTATGGTTTGACTATGTATGATGATAGATCAACCTCTAATTTCTGATCGCTGTAAATAAAGACATCTCAGTTTCTCAATTAGTGCCCAATGACATTTTGGTCATTTCCGTTGGACTGAGAGATTGACCAAACCTTTTCAAAGAATAATAAATAAAGAGAATTTTGGGTATTTCCTCTAAAAGAAATAAAAAGTGGCTTGGCCAAAACTTGTCTATATCAAAGGTTATCATTTATCAAAGGTACAATTTTTGCTATTTCTCTTCCTTCTAGGTTCTAGCAATTGACGACCCATTTTCTCAGTCAGGTCTCTCTTGTGGGTTTTGGCGTTAGAAGCTTGCTTCTTTATTCATAGAGATATACTAATCAAATCTAAATATTTTCTTTGCATTTGGCACTGTCTATTATTAGGTCTGTCTTCTTTTGTTTACTGTTCAGTAGAACAGTGAAATTTGATGGTGTTGTCTTGGAATTTTAACTGGGAGCTATGGTTCTTGTTTGTCTCTGATTGCATAACTGTTGTTTTTTGTTGAAGTTGCTAACTTGAGAAATGCTGTTGATTTTCAGTAGAGATCATCTTGGGTTTGCTTCTGAGATGAATGTGGCTGATGAGTATTGAGAAATTTGTTGTGAAGTTTTGGTCTTTGAATGGGGTTGCATCAGTTTAGCTGATAGCACATATCAATAATTGGGTTTGTATATGGATTTGCTCCCTCATGCTCTGTTTTATATGCTTTTATTCCGGTGCGGTATAATTTTATTAATTTATAAAGATATGGCTAGTAAGAACTGAGAAATTGTTTCTTACTTTTGATTTCAGTTAAATCTGTAATCAAAAACTTCTTTGACGAGTATCAGTTTTGTTCCTTTTGTGATTAACCTGAGCTTCAAAACGAATAGCAAATGCTTTTGGACTTTTAACAAAGTTTACTGAACTATCGTGTCTTTTTCGGTTACAGTCTCGAAATTTTAAATGATAAAAATTCGAATTCGAAGTCATGAAAACTCTAAAACAATCTCAAATATATTGAAATCATTTTTTAATAACAGTGTATCGAAACTAAGTCCACAGCACGACTCAGTCGACTTAAATAATACATAACTAGTTTATACCTCAATATCATAACCAATGAAAATGTAAAATTCACTCAATCCTCACCACAAATAGAAGAAGGAAATCGTCAGAGTAAGCCTTCCGAATCTGCTAATCCCCTCCTGCAGAACTATGCCATATACCATCTAATTGGTGCACTGAGATTGTAAATACAAACCCGATAAGCTTTTCAGCCCGTATGAGTAAACAAACAGTATAACATACATCGCATACAAAATAAATATGACATATAACATTTAAAGACAAACATACTCAAGTGACACTGGGCAACCCATCTGTTACCCAATATTATTTAAATATATGTGTAATCATGAGCTACTGGGCAACCCATCTGTTACCCAAAATCATTTAAAACATGAGTACTCATGAGACCCAGGTACCCATCTGTTACCCCTCATACAGTACACCGACAGACATTGGGTAACCCATATGTTACCCAATATCACTCAAAATATGACCCAGACAACCCATCTGTTATCCCTCATGCAGTACACCGACAGACACTGCGCAACCCATCGGGTTATCCAAAATCATTTAAAACATGGGTACTCATGAGACTCAGGTACCCATCTGAAACCCCTCATGCAGTACACCGACAAACACTGGGCACCCCATCTGTTACCTAATATCACTCAAAAACATGGGTACTCACGAGACCCAGGCAACCATCTGTTACCCCTCATGCATTACACCGACAAACAGACTAGAGCTCTAATTGAATCGTAACCAACACCTGGCCAAGGCATGGTTCCGATTACTGCCAACAACGTTCGAAGATCAGAAAACGTTTTAATAAGACTCAATGTTAAAACCACGTACATATAACAATCCACACATGTTATTGTAATACAACCAAGCGACTATTGCACAACAATATTTATATAGTCACTCCAATAATCCATTATTTTTCCCGGAAGGTACGTTATCTCCCTTTCGGTCTCATCCGCCGCAATTAATTAAAACAATACAATCTCATCATTGAAATAAAAACCGTAACACTATATAATATAGCAACTCATATATATGTATTGTATTTACCATTTGTACACATACACAACCCACTATATTATATAAATGTCACAGTTTACTCATTTTAAGAAATCGTAAATATGAGTCACAGCCAATTGTAGACTTTTCATTGTGAGATTTACTCACATTCACCATAATTCATAATCACTAAAACATTTTAAAATCATTTATTAAAATAGTGTTTCACTTACCCATGAACCGTAGATGATCAAGTTCACGTAATTTAAACCAAAACATATTTTTAAAACAATTTTTATAAGCTAGTGATGCAATGACTATGTTAACAACTCAAACTAAATTCAATAATTATAACACTGCTTCGATCATGATGATCATTGTGAGGTTTACTCACCTTATTTCCTACGTGTAATTTCCACGACACCGAGAGCGATTCCCTCACTCGTTTCGTGAGTCACCTAATAGCATGATAAAGTGCTTCAAAAATGATAAGTAAAATCTCAGGCGACGATTCATTACAGAACATTGTTCATAAATCAATGTTCATGAAACACTATTAACAAATCACTGTTCATGCGCTGCCACCGTTCCGGTGACCACCGATGATAACCAAAACTTACCACCACAATTTAAACAACATTTCCAACAATTTTCTAGTTGACACCAAAGTCTAAATCAAAACATAAATAGTCCAATCAACGAAGAACATAAAATCGGCACTATTCACAGACCCTAGAAAAAGAAATCGTCGATTCTCCTTGTGTGTTTCGAAATAGATGGAACTGTTTTAGAGGGTTGATATAGATCCTACAAGCTTCAAAACACAAGAAGAATCACCTTGATTGGTTGCCGGAGGAATGAGTTCTCCTCACTTCTTCAAAAGGAACAGCTGTATTGTTTCTTCATTTATGGGCTTCAAACAGCTCAAATCTCTCAAAAACACTAACCTGGATCGGTAGGGGACGAAGATACGTTTCCAATGCCACTGGTCTCACTCAATTCCGTCGCCGGACGACAGAGATATGGTAGGAGAAAGATTCGGCAAGAAAGAGGGAACAATCACGTGAACAGTAACCACTATGATTTTTTAGAAAAAAAAAACTGATTTTCTAATTTTTAATCTCCTATATTTCCTTTTATACTTTTTCCAAAATCGGAAACCAAACTTCCGTTGCTAACAACTTTCACATACGACATCTGATTAGAGCGTGCCGCGCGTCTACGAACTCGTATTGACGAACTCTACGACTTTCATGAATGAAGTTGTTTGAGATTCCTAACGGATAAGAAGTCAACTCTTGACCTCTAACGGTAACGTTTCTGAGTATAAATCGCTTGGACACTTTCGTTTTCTCCCTCGTACTATATAATCGGATCACCACCAATTTAAATATCTCTGAATAATAATTAGAAAATAATTATAAATTTACGGGATATTACATTCTCGCTACTTTCAATCCTACAATCGTAGTTGTGAAAGTAGAGCCAGCCAAATTTTGAAAGCAAGGGACTCAGAGGCGTACATTTTCTAACTGTGTGATGAAGGAAAACTGTCCATGGATTTTACTTATTGTAACGACCCCAAAATTTCAAGCTTAAAAACTCAAAATTTCAAGGTCGTTAAACACCAAACAATCTCGATGAAATCGAAATCATTTAAAATGCCACAGCGGATCATCTATGAGTTCAAAATACAACTCAGTCAAACCGATTATTACAAACCAAATTATAATTCAACATTATAACAATTGGAAATGTATAATCCTCACAACAACCTCACAAGATAGTCACACAAAATCCTCACACAAGCTGGAGATAAATAACTTCAAGTCCTCTGAGCGGTCCGTCAATTCCCGCTAATCCACACCTGCGGAGTTATCCACTACACCATCGAATTGGTGCACCGGGATTGTAAACACAAACCCGGTAAGCTTTACAGCTCGTATGAGTAAAATGAAAATATAACTCGCATATTAATATATATATATACGAAAATCCATAAATCAAACAAATATAAATGCACTCATGAGTCAATGGACGGCCCATCTCCATGTTAAAATCACGTACAATAATCTCACATCATATTGTACCAAAAATCAAGTCCGAAGACAAATCAACATTTTAACAATCTCCATGTTAAAATCACGTACAATAATCTCACATCATATTGTACAAATCAAAATCACATGCTCGATATATAAATCTCGTCATCAAAATGACATAAAACACGATAAAATCATAACAGTATATTATATAGCAAACTATATATATATGTACATATTTACCATTTATACAATATATATATAATCCATTATATCATATACATGTCATATTTCATAAACACGTCCGAAGACAAAAACTCGTCCGAAGACAAAACTCGTCTGAAGACAAAACATTTTAACAAACTCATGTTAAAACCACGTACGATAATCACACATCTTATTGTACAAAAATCAAATCACATGCTCAATATTTAATTCTCGTCATCGAAATGACCAATTCCAATGAATTCATAACAGTATATAATATAGCAAACTATATATATATATATATATATGTACTTATTACCATTTATACAATATATATGTAATCCACTATATCGTATACATGTCGTAATTCAATATTAAAAACTCTTGTAAAATCCTGGATCTCCACAAGGGTAGATTCATAAATATGTGAGATTTTACTCACCTTCTTTCCTGCGTGCAACTTCCACGACCCTGAAAGTAATTTCCTCACTCGTTTCGTCAGTCACCTAATAGCACGATAAATGCTTAGAAAATGATACTTAAAATATCAGGTTACGAGTTCAGCACAGCTAAATGTTGTTCATAAAACATTGTTCACGGAACACTGTTCATGTTTACTAATCACCGTTTTTACTAAACCACTGTTCACAGTTACTGTTTTGCCAAAACACTGTTCACAGTTACTGTTTTACCATGCCACTGTTCAAATTACTGTTACAGTTCACTATTCACAGTTACTGTTACAGATCACTATTCATGCGACGGTACTATTCACAGTCACTATTCATGCGGCGTTACTGTTCACCGACCGCCACCAATCATCACCAAATTTCACCACCACAACCTAAACAACATTTCCAACAACTTCCTAGTTGACACCAAGTTCTAAATCCGAGCCTAAACAGTCTAAACAACGAAGAACATATATTCGGCACTATTCACAAACCCTAGAAATTGAAATTTGGATTCGGGTACTTACACTTCGATTTGGCTCGATTCCTTTTGTGGGAATGTTGCTGGGACTGAGACAAGCAAAACCCCCCAAGAATCTCGAGCCATGGTGGCCGGAGGAGGCGGCGCCGCCACAGCAGTAACTTCCGGCGGTTGCTACACCGTGTGTGGTCGTCGCCGGAGTGCAAGGCGTAGCCCAAAAGATGGAGCTCGTCGAGCCCGTCAGTTTGATAGGTGGCACGACACGAGGCGACGTCGGATGGTGGAGAAATCGGCCGGAGAAGGTTTTTGGGTCGGGTGAACAGTACCCGAGCTCGGGTGAACAGTACCCGAGCTCGGGTGAACAGTACCCCCGAGCTGATTTTTGGAAAAAAAATCTGATTTTTAATCTCATTTCCTTCCTTTTATACTATTTCCAAAATCGGAAACGAACTTTCGACGTTAATAACTTTCGCGTCCGACGTCCGATTCGAACGCGTGACGTGTCCACGAACTCATATCGATGAGCTCTATGACTTTCGTGAAGGAAGTTTTCGCAACCGAGCGACGGAATAAAAGTCGATCTATACGTTGCGGTAACGTTACGTTTTCTAATTAAACGATCCGAGAACGTTTCCGTTTTCGTTTCGAAATGTCGCAAACCTTCAATTGTCGTCTTGAATTAATTTCACAAGTTTAACACTTTGAAAATACTCGACATTTAGTTTCTAAAAATTCGGGTTATTACACTTATTAAATCATAGTGTGGATAGTTTCAGCAATATGAAATATGTTACTGGTGTAGTTTTTCATTTTTCCAAGTTGTGAAGTGCATGCATAATTCATACTAGTTTTTCCCTCATTTGGCAGATGGGTTCAGTTGAAGATAGCTGCCAAGTAGATTTCGATGAGGATGAATCTGGGGTACCGCCCCGAGTTGGAGATAAGTATCGGGTTGAAACCCCACCTCTATCAGCTACATCATACTGTTCTAGGATAATAAACCCCCCGACAAGTGATCAGTTTGAAATTGTAATGGGGCTACCAGTTCCAGTCATGAGGATAAATGATGATGTTGAGACTCGAGAGCATGAGTCAGAGGTCCTGGCTCCTCAGTTGGTCACTGGAGTGACATAGAGAAAGATAGTTTTCTTCTTGGTGTATATATCTTTGGGAAATTTTATATGTCTTCCAGCTACATAGGATGGGCAGAATGTTCCAAAAAAAAAAAACTGGGCAGTACGTGATAAGAAGAAGAGTAAAAGAGGTAAACTAGGAGAACAATTATTTACAGGATTTAGGCATGATGTGTTGTTATCTCGTTTACTTCCTCACTTATCAGAAGAAGACCAAACTACTTTAATTGAGGTAATCTCATCTAATATTTAAAAAAACTCGACTCAAGATTTGTCTGAGGTTTAAAAAATTTAAAGCTACTTACATAACGCTTATGTTTTTCGGTCTAGGCACCGAGGCTCGCCTTTTACGCCTTATGTTACGTTTTTTACGCCTTTTACGCATTTTACAACATTTTCGAAAATAATTTTTTTAAGTATCTTTTTATATTTATTTATATAATGTGTTTAATTTGATGAAAACTATCTAAAACGTTTGAATTATGAATTTCATTATATCTAAATGTAATAAATTGGTAAGTTCTTATGTATATTTGTTCTTTTTGTACGTGTATAATTATATATTTACACATTTAACTACTAATTTATTATAACATAAGGCTTACGTCTTAAGTTCTAAGGCTTAAAGCTCTCAAGAAAACGCCTTAGGGTACGTCTTCACTTTTTAAAACATTGATCTCATCATACCAATTCTCTAACATAGTATTTAACTTGGGAGGGTACTTGACTCTGTTATATGAACTTGTCCGCACTTATTGGGATTTGCAAATAATTTTCTAAATATTATTTGCTTTGTAAGTACTCTGCTTCAAATTATATACGGAAGCTCAGTGACCAACTACTCCTCCTTTCCTTTATATTTTGTCCAGGAGGATGATGGCAGATCAGGATACAACAATTTTTTTTTCTTATTTGATTACTAAATACTAGGAAAGCTACACTTATATACTCCTCTATAAGATTTTTTTCACAAAGTTCCTTAAACCTTTTCGAAGTAAAAGCATATCCTTAGAATATTTTCTTCATCGAATAAATTCTGCACTTTAATTATAGCAGTCATTTCCAGTTATAGAATTGATTGGCCAACTTTAGCAATTCTTTCACATGTGCAGTATGGAAATGCGTTAATTGGTACAGCACCTTAGCTGATCAGAGCTTCATGAGTTCTAGTATTATTTCTGAGATTCGGGTATAGCAGTCTGAGCAACATGAAATTATAACTGATAAAAGCTGCTGAGATTCTTGCCAATTCAAATGAAATTCGTAGGGAACGTTGTTTGATATCCCAGAGATTTTATTATATAAATTCTTGCCAAATACTCTATCGACAACAAATAAAAGAATGAAGTAAAGAAAATGTGCTCAGTGAAATATAAAACTTGCATTTCTGTATATCCTACTTTAGATATTGCGAAGATAGATGTTCTTGCTATATCTAGGAAATTGTGAGTACACACTATCAATAGAACACTCACTATGCAAAACAAAATCTCATTATGCACATAACGATTTCTTGAGCAGATAATAAATCCTGGATTTCGATGCTATAATTGTGTCATTTCTGTTGTCAATTCATATAACGGTATGGTTCCTGTTAATTCATTCCATCAACTGCCACGTATCGAAGACATATCAGGAAGGAAAAATGCAACTAGAAAAATATGTGGGCTGAGAGCTTTTGTACAGGCTTCAAGTACTAGCAATCGATAAAGTGAAGAAAGATCCAACAGGTATTCAATGGAGGCTTCAAGTACTTCCTCTTTTTTTGTTCTTGTTGCTTACCTGCTTCTGCTATCTACTGCAGTGATTTGGAGAAGACCACCTTCTTTAGTTCACAGTACCCCTTTGGCGAAAGGTAGTTTAGTTTGTCCAGAGCTGAAGGGTAAAAATCAGCTCCGAACTCTGTTTTTGTGGTTTTTCGCTATTGGTGATGTAATACCCCGAATTTTCGGGTTTAATTCGTATAATTCTTGTAGATTATTAAGCTTGATAATTTGAGTAAAAATCGCATTTTTTACGCCTTCTCGTCGATGTCAGGTGAAACGAAACTGATTTCGGAAATTAAGTTCAAAACGTTACGTTTTCTGTGGCTCGAGAGTCGACTTTTATTCCGTCACTCAACTCTGAAAACTTCATTCATAGAACTTGTAGAGCTCGTCGATACGAGTTAGTGGACACGCCTTAATCAGACGTCGTATGTGAAAGTTATTATCAATGGAAGTTGGTTTCCGAATTTGGAAATGTATAAAAGGAATTTTTGGGGAAAACCTAATTTTCACAAAACAGAAACCCCCCCCCCTTGCGCAACTTTCTCTCTCCTCCCCCGACCCTCGTTTTCTTGCCGGCGATCTCCTTCCTCCGGCCACCGTGCACGACACTGCCGGTGTCGTTGGAATCGCACGACCAAGACGCTTCGACCCATTCCAGAGGCGACCCACCCCGGGCCGTGTCGCGTCGCCACCGAAGGATCGTTGCAGCAGCTCCGACGAAATGGGCATCGCCGGTGATGCTGGAGCTCGAGGCTTTGATGGCGAGTCCTCCTTCCACCTCCTAGGCACGATTCCACTGACAGTGACACTCGAATCGAGCCGCTGCAGTTCCGATCTTCAAATCCCAATCCGAGATCTTGTGGCGGCGATTTCGGCCGACTTGGAGCGAATTGAAGGTATGGTTACGATCTCCACCTTGTGATCTACGTTTTTTATGTTGGGAGTTTGTTGATTTGAGGAGGTTTGGGCGGTGGTAGTGGTGGCGCGCGTGCCGCCATCTGTGGCGGCGCGTGGGAGTAGGTGAGGGCGGCAAGGGCTAGGTAATCGACCTAGGATGGTGTAGGAGGAGAAATGACGGGATTTTGGGGGCTGCGTATGAAGTCACGCGCGCCTATTTGGGTGGTGCGTGAGCCCCATATGTGGCTACTGTGGGCGGCGCATGAGCGCCACGCGCGGCCGTCTACGGCGGCGCGTGAACAGTGTTTTTACGAACAATGTTCAGCTGTAATGAATCGTCACCTGAGATGTTACGTATCCTTTTCTAAGCACTTTATCATGCTATTAGGTGACCGACGAAACGAGTGAGGGAATCGCTCTCGGTGTTGTGGAAGTGGCACGCAGGAAATAAGGTGAGTAAATCTCACTATGACAAGTCTACCCTTGGCGGTGACTCATATTTACGATTTCTTAAAAAGAGTGAACTGTAACATCTATATGGTATAGTGGGTTGTGTATGTGTACAAAAATAGTAACTACGATACGTATATATAGGTTTCTATATTATATAATGTTACGGTTCTTATTTCAAATGAGAATATATTGTGGTGACGATATTTATATTGTTGTACAAGAGTCGCTTGGTTGTAGTACATAAACATGTGTTGATTGTTATATTGTACGTGGTTTTAACATTGAGTCTTGTTAAAACATTTTCTGGTCTTCGAACGTTGTTGGCAGTAATCGGAACCAAGCCTTGGTCGAGTGTCAGTTACGATCAGTTAGAGCTCTAGTCTGTCTGCCAATGTACTGCATGAGGGGTAACAGATGGGTTGTCGGGGTCTCATGAGTACCCATGTTTTTAAATGATATTGGGTAACATATGGGTTGCCCAATATCTCATGAGTACACATATTTTTAAATAATATTGGGCAACTAGATGCGATATCCAGTGTCTCATGAGTACACTTGTCTTTAAATGTTATATGTTATATTTCCTTTGTATGCGATGTATGTTATAATGTTGGTTTACTCATACGAGCTGAAAAACTTATCGGGTTTGTGTTTACAATCCCGGTGCACCAATTCGATGGTGTATGAGATAGTTCTGCAGGTGGAAATTAGCAGATTCGGAAGGCATACTCTGAAGATTTCTTTCTTCTGTTTGTGGTGAGTATTGAGTGAATTTTACATTTCCATTTGTTATAATACTTGAAGTATAAACTGATAATGTATTAATCAAGTCGACTAAGTCGTACTGTGAACTCACTTTCGATACACTGATACTATAAGATGATTTCAATATATTTGAGATTGTTTTAGAGTTTTCATAGATTCGAATTCGACTTTGAATTTTTATCATTCGAATTTCGGGGTTGTGATAAGTGATGCTGACTGCTAACCCTTCATACTTGGAACAATATATATTCTATAGCTGCCATGACTCCCAGTAAAAGATCAAAGACGAGAAAGAAGAAGATGAAGCTCCCCAATCTAAAATGAAAAGTGATAAGAATGTGGGTGTAATACCCCGAATTTTCGGGTTTGCTTCGTATAAATTCTCGTAGGTTATTAAACTTGGAAATTGAATAAAATCGCATTTTTCGTTTCCTCGTCGATGTCAAACGAAACGAAACCGACTTCAAAAATTTAAATTGAAAAACATTACATTTTATTCGTCACTCGTCTCCAAAAATGTCTTTCACGAAATTTGTAGAGCTCGTCAATACGAGTTCTTAGACACGTCATGCGCCTTAATCGGACGTCGTATGTGGAAGTTATTATCGACAGTCTCTCTCTCTCTCTCTCTCTCTCTCTCTCTCTCTCTCTCTCTCTCTCTCTCTCTCTCTCTCTCTCTCTCTCTCTCTCTCTCCCTCCCCTCGACCCCGACCCCCTCTCAAAAAAATCACCTACGACGATCTCGCCTCTCCTGCCACCGTGGCCCTCACCGCCGGTCCCGAAAGCACCACACGGTCTCCAGCTCCTACCCTTGGACACTACACGCCGCTGCAAATCGCCATCGTCCAAGCTCCGTCTCCGGCGACACGAGCACTCGGGGATAGCTTCTCTCCACCTATCCTCACCCCGGTGCCACTTGCAAATGATCTGGGGCTCGAATCGCGCCACACTTCATCCTCCACGAAATCAATCACCGTCGGCGTCTCGAGCTCCTCCGGCGACTTCTCGGCGGTTCTAGGGTCCGATTGAGGTATGACACTATCTCTCTTTGTGTGATCTACAATGTTTGTGTTGATTGATCTGTGATTTGTTGTTGTTCGGAGGAGGAGGAGGAGGAGGAGATAGCGCGCGTGGGAGGAAATGGTGTGGAAAGGGTCAGAAGATGTAATACCCCGAAAATTCATATATAATTTCCAATGAGTTCCCTTATATTATTAACTTGGTCATTGTCCAATTTTATTAGACGAGGATGAAAACGAAAGGGTTGGAAAGATCAATTGCTCGGAAACGTTCAATTTAATGAGTCTAAGAGTTGACTTTTGGCTTATTGGATTTCTTAGAAAACTTCTTACATGAAAGTTGTAGTGTTTGTCGATACGAATTCGTGGACACGCGACACGCCTAAATCGGAGTTCGTATAAAGTTGTTACGAATCAAAAGGTATTTGGACATTTTTGAGAAAATGGTAT
Organism: Argentina anserina; assembly: GCF_933775445.1. Classification (NCBI taxonomy): domain Eukaryota; kingdom Viridiplantae; phylum Streptophyta; class Magnoliopsida; order Rosales; family Rosaceae; genus Argentina; species Argentina anserina. The sequence goes on from NC_065875.1 coordinate 16,023,021, forward strand.
AAATAGGGGAATTAAAGAGAAAAATGGGAGAAAAATTAGAAATTCAGATCTGGTACTGTTCATACCCGAAAATCCCATATTTTTCTCTCTCTGAGTGGCTGACTTTGGGGCGCCGGATCTCCGCCGTCCGGCCACCATAGAGCGGCGCACCAGTCACGTTTAAAAGGTTGTTGCGTCCCCTGTCAATTGGTGGTAGTGTCACCTGCCATCTCGCCACCGTTTGGGAGCGGTGAAGCCCAGAAGTTCCCCCGAAAATCCATATTTCACCGAACTTCAACTCGTCAGATCTCCCTCCTTCGGCAACCAATCAGTAAGATTCTTGTCCCATTTTCAAGGTCTTCTTCCATACTACAAACCCTCCAAATGATTTATCCCAAATCGTTGTGTGCTAGGAGAATCGAAGAAAAGAAATCTTAGGTTTTAAATTGAGGCTTTTCGGTTTTTGTTAAATTGAAGTGTTTAAGCTCAGAATTAGACTTTATGGGGAACTATGAAGTTGTTAGGAATGTCATTTAGATTGTGGTGGTGAAATTTAGTGGTCATTGGTGGCGATCAGTGAACAGTGACGCCGCACGAATAGCACTGTGAACAGTGTTTATGAACAGTTATGGTGAACAGTACTCTGAAAACACTAAATGGGAACAGTATTCCGTAAAACATGAACAGTGTTCTGTGTACAATGTTTTATTAACAACATTTAGTTGTACTGAAATCGTCACTTGTTATTTTACGTATCATTTTATCATGCTATTAGGTGACCCACGAAGCGAATGAAGAACTTTCTTTCAGTGTCGTGGAAGTTGCACGTAGGAAATATGGTGAGTAAACCTCAAAATGATCATCATGATCGAAGTAATATTATAATTATTGAATTTAGTTTAAGTTGTCACCATAGTCGTTGCATCACTAGTTTATAAAAATTATTTTAAAAATATGTTTTGGTTTAAATTACATGAACTTGATCGTCTACGGTTCATGAGTAAGTGAAACGCTATTTTAATAAATGATTTGGATAATGTTTTTGTGATTATGGACTATGGTGAATGTGAGTAAATCTGACTATGACGAGCATACCCTTGGTGGTGACTCATATTTACGTTTTCTTAAAAAGATCGAACTATGACATGTATATAATATAGTGGGTTCTCTACATTGCGGACTCGGCCTCCAGCCCTAACTCGGCCTCGGCCTCTCGCCCGTCCTCGGCCTTGTGCACGGTCTTCTCCAAATTCATCACCTTGATACATTTAAACACTTAGTTAATACATGTGAAGTCTTGAATCCGAATAAAATAGATCAAACATATATTAACTTAAGATTTCAGAAAGAATGTGAATCATTGAAGTATTGTCACAATACTCACTAGAGGACCAAACTTTAAGGTGTGGCTCCTAACACTCTTGCGTACCCAGTGACATATCAATACCAAAGAGCATGTGATGGGGGTTCGCTGCAGTCGGGCCATCGCTCCTGGATGATACTAATAGATCGCCCAATACACAACCTTGGCTCTGATACCAATTGTCACGACCCCGAATTTCGAATGATAAAAATTCGAATTCGAAGCCATGAAAACTCTAAAACAATCTATATACTGAAATAATCTCATCGTCACAGCGTATCGTAACTGAGTTCATAGTACAACTCAGTCGAATGGATAATTACAAAACCAATTTAAAATTCAAACATTATTTCAAATGGAAATGTAAAATCCTCACAAATCCTCACCACAAAATAAATGAAGAAACTTCGAACTCTTCAGAGTGGTCCATCAATTCTGCTAATCCACACCTTCAGAACTATCCCCTACAACATCGAATAGGTGCACCGGGATTGTAAACACAAACCCGGTAAGCTTTGCAGCTCGTATGAGTAAAACAACAATATAACTCGTATATAAACACAAAAGAAAAATCATGAAAACATTTAATTATAAATGTACTCATAAGCCATTGGACGACCCATCTGATTGTCTAATAATATCAGAAAATATAAGTGCTCATGAGAAATCGGGCAACCCATATGTTTACCCAAATACATTTATAATACGGGTACTCATGAGCGCTAGTACACCTCTGTTGCCCTTTATGTTAGTACGCCGCCAGACATTGGGCAACCGCTTGCTACCCAATATCCAAAATATGGGTACTCATAAGCCGGTAACTCATTTGTTACCTCTCATGTCAGTACACCGGTAGACAGACTAGAGCTCTAACTGTATCGTAACTGTCGCCCGGCTAAGGCTAGGTTCCGACATGCCAACAGGCCCAAGACAACAAAAACGTTTTAACATAACTCAAGTTAAAACCACGTACAAAACAATCATCACATGTTATTGTACAAATCAAACTGCCATGCTCAAATAAATACATATGAACGTTATAAATGAACTTATTCGTAAACGGAAATTATGACAGTATATAATATAACAGACCATATATATGTACCTATTTTACGAATTATACACATACACAATCCATTATATCACACATATATCATCGTTCATTCTTTTTAATTAAGTGTAATTATGAACCTCCGCAAGGGAAGATTCGTCACTGTGAGATTTTACTCACCCTATTTTCCTGAGCGTAATTTCCGAAATCAAATCCTTACTTGTTTTGTCGAGCACCTAGATTGCCTAAGATGTGATTAGAAACGTTGCGTAATACTTCAAATGCCGAAATAGTACTAATGTTTTACTGTTAAGCAATTTTGGTTTGTACGAAATTATTGTTCATGTATATACTATTCACGTATTACTGTATGAGTACATACTATTTACGTATTCATGTACAACCATGTACTATTTCATCGTAAATACTATTTCAGTAAATATTAATTACCGATTTACCCTTCAGAAAATATTTTTATAATTACTGTACGTAAAATAATTTTACATTCACCGTACATAAAATAATTTTATATTTACTGTACATAAATTACTTTTTACAAAATTACTGTTTGAAAATCATTGTTCACGCGCCGCCGCAGGTGGGGTTCACGCGCCACTTCCGACGACCGCGCCTCTCCAAAGTGGCAGCGCGTGGAGCTCACGCGCCACTCAAACCGTCGCGCGTGGCTTGCTTACCGCCGCCCAAAACCATTCCTTTCTTCCTCCTCTACCCTCCTATGGCCTCAAGCCGCCTCCTTGCCCCCTTCACGCCTCCTCACGCGCCGCCCTAGGCGGCGGTACCTCCCTCATCTCCTCCTCCTCCGATTTTCTCCCAAAACAATCCAAATCCACCACAATCAATCAAAATCATTAAGCTAACCCTCACTTTGATTGGACTTTGGAACCGTCTGATTGTCGCCGGAGAAGCTTGAGATGCCGACAGAGTCGAATTTGAGCAGAGGCGAAACACGATGGCGAATCGAGCTCCAATCTCGTCATAGATGGCTCCAGGGGTGAGGAGAGGTGGAGACGAGTTAGCCTCGTGCACTAGCATTGCCGGAGGTGGAGTTTGAACGGCGGCGGAAGAACGCAGGAGGCTTGGTTTGTCGCGCGGCTTCACGGCGGCGAATGGGGACGTGTTTAGCTCGGGGTTTAATGCGGAGGGTCGTGCGAAGCTTCTGGGCTGGCGGTGAGGGACACAGACGTCCAGTTAGCGAGATCGCTGGCGATGGGTTTTCTGAGGGAGAGAGAGAGAGAGAGAAGAGAGAAAGAGGGAGGCGGGTGCGAGAGATGGGGTTTCCGAAAATGGAAACCCTAATTCTCAAAATATTATTTTTATACCCACTTCCAAAATAGGAAGCTAACTTTTGTCGTTAACAACTTTCGTGTACGACGTCCGATTAGGACGCGTGACGTGTCCACGAACTCTTATCAACGAGCTCTACAACTTTCATGAAGAAAGTTTTCGGAAACGAGCGACGGAGTAAAAGTCGACTCTCGCATCACGGAAACGTAACGTCTTTCTAATTTAGTTTTCTGAATACAAGTCCGTTTTCGATTTCAACAACGTCGTGAAGCTAAACAAACACGTTTTAATAGTTTTATAAACTTATTAATTTCTAAGAATTCGAATAAATTGTTCCCGAAAAATCGGGTCATTACAGTGTTTAGTAAAACAGTAAATGCGAACAGTGTTCAGTAAAACAGTAAATGTGAATAGTGTTCATTAAACAGTGTTTGATGATCAACATTTAACTGTACTGAAATTGTCACATGTTATTTTACGTATCATTTTCTAAGCATTTTATCATGCTTTTAGGTGACCGACGAAACGAGTGAAGAAATTTCTTTCAGTGTCGTGGAAGTTGCACGCAGGAAATAAGGTGAGTAAACCTCACAATGATCATCATGATCGAAGTAATATTATAATTATTAAATTTAGTTTGACTTGTCACTATATTCGTTGCATCATTAGTTTATAAAATTATTTTAAAAATATATTTTGGTTTAAATTACATGAACTTGATCGTCTACGGTTCATGGGTAAGTGAAACACTATTTTAATAAATGATTTTGAAAAAGTTTTTGTGATTATGGACTATGGTGAATGTGAGTAAATCTCACTATGGCGAGCCTACCCTTGGTGGTGACTCATATTTACGTTTTCTTAAAAAGATCGAACTATGACATGTATATAATATAGTGGGTCGTGTATGTATATAAAATGGTAAATACGATACATATATATGAGTTGATATATTATATACTGTTACGTTCTTATTTCCAAATGAATTATACTGTAACAACTATATTTATTTTATTTGAGCAAGAGTCGCTTGTTGTAGTTCAATAACATGGGTGGATTGTTATTGTACGTGGTTTTAACATTGAGTTTTGTTAAAATGTTTTCTGTCTTCGGACTTGTTGGCATGTCGAAACCTAGCCTTGGCCAGGTGAAAGTTACGATGTAATTAGAGCTCTAGTCTGTCTGCCGGTGTACCGGCATGAGGGGTAACAGATGTCTTACCGGCTTATGAGTACCCATATTTTTGAATATTGTGTAACAGATAGGTTGCCCAATGTCTGGCAGCGTACTGCATGAGGGGTAACAGATGAGTACATGGGTCTCATGAGTACCCGTATTATAAATGTATTTGGGTAAACAGATGGGTTGCCCGATTTCTCATGAGCACTTATATTTTCAGATATTATTGGACAACCAGATGGGCCGTCCTGTGACTCATGAATACATTTATTATTAAATGTTTTCAGTATTTTTCTCCTGTATCATATTTGTGTTATACTGTTGTTTTACTCATACGAGCTGCAAAGCTTACTGGGTTTGTGTTTAAAATCCCGGTGCACCTATTCAATGGTGTAGGGAATAGTTCTGCAGGTGTGGATTAGCAGAATTAGCGGGCTTTCGCTGAAGATTGTCGAAAATTTCTTTCTGCTGTTGGTGGTGAGGATTGAGTGAATTTAAATTTCCATTGGTTGTGTATTATTCATGTCGATTGAGTCATGATGTTGACTTAGTTTCGATACACTGTTATGATAGATGATTTCAATATACTTGAGATTTTTTTAGAGTTTTTATGGCTTCGAATTTGAATTTTTATCATTTGAAATTCGAGGTCGTGACAGAAGAGGAGAGGGGGGAGTTTTTGGTGGTCGTGGGCAAGCCACGCGCGCGTTTTGAGGTGGCGCGTGAGCACCACGCGCGTTTGCCGAAGGGTGGTGTGTGAGCAGTATTTCTGAGCAGTAAATTGTAAAAGTAATTTCTGAACAGTAAATCGGTGAATAATAATATGTGAACAGTGATTTGGTGAACAGTATTTACATGAACGGTACTTACGTAACAATCGTAATTTGTTGAACAGTAAACAATGTACTGATTCGGTATCTGAGGTTTTACGTATCGTTTCTAACCACTTTATTATACAATTAGGTGACCGACAAAATGAGTGAGGGAATTACTCTCGGTGTCGTGGAAATTACACTAAGGAAAATAAGGTGTGTAAATCGCACTATGACGAGTCTATCCTTGGCGGTGACTCATATTTACGTTTTATTAAAAAGATCGAACTATGACATGTATATAATATAGTAGGTTGTGTATGTGTATAAAATGGTAAATACGATACATATATATGAGTTGCTATATTATATACTGTCACGTTCTTATTTCCAAATGAGTTTGTACTGTGACAATTATATTTATTTTATTTGAGTAAGAGTCGCTTGGTTGTTGTAAAATAACATGTGTGGATTGTTATTGTACGTGGTTTTAACAATGAGTCTTGTTAAAACGTTTTTCTGTTTTCTGACTTGTTGGCAATAATCGGAACCAAGCCTTAGCCGGGTGTCAGTTACGATTCAATTAAAGCTCTATTCTGTCTGCCGGTGTACTGCAAGAGGGGTAACAGATGGGTTGCATGAGTCTCATGAGTACCCATATTTTTGCGTGATATTGGGTAACAAATGGCTTGCTCATTATCAGTCGGCTAACTGCATGAGGGGTAACATATGAGTACATGGGTCTCATGAGTACCCGTATTATAAATGTATTTGAGTAAACATATGGGTTGCCCAATGTGTCATGAGTACTTATATTTTCAGATGTTATTGGACAACCAGATGAGTCGTTTAATGTTTTACGAGTACATTTATTTTTAAATGTCATTGGTGTTTTTTTTAGTATGTGATGTGCGTTATACTATTAGTTTACTCATACGTGCTGTAAAACTTATTGAGTTTGTGTTTACCCCGGTACACTTATTTGATGGTGTAGGTGATAGTTTCTGCAGGTGCGGATTAGCGGGATTAGAGGATTTTCTCTTAAGATTGTCGAAATTTATTTATTCTTTTTGTGGTGAGGATTGAGAGGATGTTACATTTCCATTTGTTATAATACTTGAATTATAAACTGGTTTTGTAATAATCAAATCGATTAAGTCGTACTTTGAACTCAGTTTCGATACAGTGTGACTATAAGATGATTTTAATATATTTGAGATTATTTTAGAGTTTTTCATGACTTCGATTTCGAGTTTTATCACTCAAAATTTCAGGATTGTGACAGTGGGCTCTGGGCGTTTTGGAACCAGCTCAGAGCTAAACAAGGATGCAGTTATGGCGCAGGCTGTCCAGGAACAGCCAGCTCATGGATGCTCCTGTGTACCAAGCTGAAAGGAGAGTGTTGTCGTTGCCAGCCCTAAACTCCAATGACATTATCATTGTGAAAGATAGCGTAGCAGGCGAGAAGACTCCAGAATCTGGTGCTGACACCGGTCCTTTGATTACTCCAACGGTAACCTCTCAAATTCACTGACAGATTTTATGTATACTTGCTCATTCTCCTATTCAAGTTGGGAATGTTCTCCTATGTAGGCTGAGATTCCTGATTGGGTGGCTGAGGATACTCCCATTTTACACCCTGCTCGTGAGGCTGGTGAGATTAACCCCGAGAGAGCCCACGCTACAGATCAGATCAATCTTTTGCCCAGAGCTAAGCCTCAGACTCCAATTTCTCACCAAGCAATAGGTAGCTCTCAGCCTCCTTGTGGCCCTGTTCTTTCACTTGAAGAGGGAATGAGGCTGATCTTAGACAGAATGAGGCTGATCTTAGATTCACCTGAGGACTGAGGTCAGGGAAAGTGCTCATGTTCGCTCTGCGCGCAATACACTAACGACGCTTGGGAACCTTGACCTGAGTGATGCTTCAAACCGTGACCTGGTCCACGCAGCTTGTGACATTCTACTCCATGCAGGAGTAACTGAAGAGGAGAAAAAACGTCTGCGGAAAGTGAAATTGGTTTTAGGCCTGCTGCCGACCTGTCTCAAACACCTTGCTGCTGATAGATATCAAGCTCTTCGCAGTAATGAAGCTAAGAGCACCCTAGAGGCCAAGTCAGCGGAGAAGATAGCGATGCTGCAAAGAGTGGAATTTGACTTCTCTGCTTGCAAAAGGAAGTTGATTCCCTGGAAGCCAAAATCCGCAGTCTCCAAGCTGAGTTAGAAACCAAAAGGGTTGAAAAAGAACGATTAGCTGAGCAGCCAGAGGCCGATTTGGCAGCCTATCATGAACTAGAGGTTTCGCTTGTACAGGCCACAAGGAAGGCCAGACATGCAGACTATATCCAGGGACATATATATTGCTTGGCAGGATATTTCCATTAATATTTTCTACAATCTCTGAATTCTGGATCTGATTTTGATCCATAAGTTTGTTTAATGCCACTTATTGGCCTAAGTCGGGACTTTTCTCAAAATGAGACGTGCAGGATATGACACTTTTAATCATTTCCGTTTAACTAAGAGAATCACCAAAAGACCTGCACTTTTGTGTGTTTTATTATACCTAACCTTTATGATGTTACATGGTCCTAGGCTTATATACTAGTGGATTGGCTGAATCATGTAGCTTCCACTTTAATTATAGTTTAGTTCGTTTAGATTTATAGTCTTTCTTATATGTGCAAGCATATTTTGCTAGAGATCAGGCGCAATAGTGAAGCCTTTGGCTCCCGTGTGTATGTGATATTCTGGCAGCAACTCAATGAAATTTCATTAGAGAATTATTGAAAGAAAAAGAAATAAAGAGAGAAAACTGAGAATCACCAAACGAAAAAAAAATAAAAACATGGTTGGCTATTTTTTCTTTAAGCTAGCCAGCTAGGCCAAAACTTGGCTATCTAAATCTACAATTTTGGCCATTTCCCTTCTTTAACTAAACTTGAGTACAGACAGGGTGCTGGCATTTGAGTATTTGACGACCCATTTTCTCAGTCAGGTCCCTCTTGTAGGTTTCGGCGTTAAAGTTTGCTCCTTTGTTCATGGAGGTATACCAATCAAACCCAAATCTTTTCTTTGCATTTGGCACTGTCTATTTTTGTTCCCTATTCAGTAAAATAGTGAAATTTGATGGTGTTGTATTGGGAATTCTTACTGGGAGCTGTGGTTTTTGTTTGTGTGTGTGCTCAACTGCTTATTTTTGTTGTTGAAGTTGTAACTTTGGAATGCTGTTGATTTTAGTTGAGATTATGTTGGATTTGCTTTTGAGATGAATGTGGCTGATGGGTTTGAGGAATTTGTTGTAAAGTTTTGGTCTTTGATTGGGGTGGCATCAATTTAGATGATAACACATAATGGTAATTGGATTTGTATATGGGTTTGCTGCCTCATGCTATGTTTTGTATGTTTTAATTCTGGGTTGAATACATAAAGACATGGCTAGTGAAAAGTTCAGAAGCTTTCTCTAAGACATCAGTTCTTCATTCTGTATTGCAAAATTTGCATGATGAGTATCAGTTGTGCACCTGTGGGGTTCAACCTAAGACCCACAAGTAATAGCTGTAATGTTTTTGGACTTTAAACAGTGTTTTCATCATATCTTTCTTGCTCCTTTTGATCCTTGAAACCGTTGCTTTTTAAGCTTGTTACATTGTAAAGAACGAAAAATTGAGTTAGCTAAATTTTGAAGGGAAGGGACTGAAAGAAGTGTACAATTATCTTTAATTTATGAAGACAACATTGCACCTTTTAACTGTGTCATGAAGGCAAAGTGTCCTTCATGGGTTTTACTTGTTGCATTTTGGTGCGCATTCTTGATCCAATGCCATCACAATAGTACCAGCCAATATGATATCTGAAATTGGTGTAGCTTTATTGTAATTATTCTTTGGGAATTGTTTTGAAGCTCATGCCTAATCTATATCGGTTATTCACATATTTGGCAGATGGGTTCAGTTAAAGAAAACCGTCAAGTAGATTTCAATGAGGATGAACATGGTGAGCCCTCAAGTTCTCTAAAAGCTTCTCCTGTAAGTGATGTCTTTAGTGAACCCAAGGTACTTCCTCGAGTTGGACACGAGTATCAGGTTGAAGTTCCCCCTCTTTCAGCTACATCCTATTGTTTTGGGCTTAAAAACCACCCAACTAGTGCAAAAATCATTGATGGTGATCCCTTTGAGGTTCGAATGAGGTTATCCATTCCAGTAATGAAGATATATGAGGAAGTTGAGAGTAAAGAGCATGACCCGGTAGTAGCTTTTGATGTTGCAGTTGATGTAGCCAACAAACATGGTTCTCTAAAATCTAAACGCATCAAACAGATAGAACATGACAACTCAAAACTCAGTGCCAAGACAATGAATGTTAAGTCTGATCATAAGATGGTCATATCTAGTAAGTCGGTGAAGTTGGGTTTGAAACAAGAAAAGATGAGTAAAATGTATGAAAAGTGTAAGGGAAGACAGTATTGTCTGGTTCCTGGTTCCAGTGTCGACCACTGGAGTGACATAGAGAAAGATAGTTTTCTTCTTGGTTTATATATCTTTGGGAAGAACCTTGTTCAGGTGAAGAAATTTATCGGGAGTAAACAGATGGGTGATATATTATCATTCTACTATGGAAACTTTTATAGGTCTTGCAGCTACATAAGATGGGCAGTATGTAAAAGAAAGAAGAGTAAAAGTGGTAAACTAGGAGAACAGTTATTTACAGGATTAAGGCAAGAAGTGTTGTTATCTCGTTTACTTCCTCACTTGTCAGAAGAAGACCAATCTACTTTACTCGAGGTAATCTCTTCATGCTGAATCTCTAACATAATATTTAATTTTTGGATTGTGGATTTTACTTTGTACAAGTAATTCTCCAAAATAATATTTGCTTTATAAGTACTTTGCTTCGAAATATATTCAGGAATCTCAGTGAGCAACTCTTCGTATTTTCCCCTTTCCTTTTGTTAGGAGGATAATGGTAGATCAGGAGACAAAAAAGAATTTTCTTATGAAATAACCCATCGACTGCCAATAAATGAACGCAGTAAATAATGTGTCCAGGGCAACATAAAACTTTTTCGTTTTTCTGTGGGCTCCCTCATTTATCAGCTTTAGATATAGTGAAGATAGATGCAAGTTCTAGCTATAGGTACGGAATTGTGAGTACACTTTCAATAGAACAGTAAAACCATAAATATGCAAAACAGCAAAAAGAAATCTCTTTATGCAGATGACCATTTCTTGGGCAGAAAATAATTCCTGGATTTATGATATAGCTGTGTCATTTCTTTATGTATTCATATCACGTTATGATTCCTGTTAATTTATTTCACCATCTGCCAGGTATCAAAGTCATATCAGGAAGAAAAATTGTTACTAGAAGAATATATATTCATCATAAAGGCTAAAGTCGGATTGAGTGCTTTTGTGCAGGCAGTAGGAATCGGTAAAGCGAAGCAAGATCTATCAGGTATTTCAATGGAAGCTTTAAGCTAAAATCAAGTAATTCCTGTATTTGTTGCTTCTTGTTACTTACCTGCGTCTTCTTTCTACTGCAGTGCTTCGGAAAAGACCAACTCCTTTAGTTCATAGTACCCCTTTGGCGAATGGTGGTTTAGTTTCTCCAGTATTGAAGGGTAAGAATCAGCTCAGAACTCTGTTATGTGTTTTTTCTTTATAGGTGTGCTGATCCGTCATAATTGGTACAATATCTGTTCTGTAGCTGCCATGACTCTCAGTGAAACATCAAGGAAGAGCAAGAAGAGAGGCACTGATGAAGTTCCCCTAGCTGAATTGAGAAGAGATAATAAAGTGGGCTCTGGGCCTTCTGCAATTAGCTCAGGTCAAGCTTCTCTGGTTCCATTTGTCAATTCTGTAGTGGAGTCTGTTAGAGAGCCAGCTAAGGCTGTGAACCCCATTGAGCACCTCCAGAGGTGCTATGCACAGACTGCACAGGTATGAAAACTTCAACTTACTTGGAAAAAACCAGTGTCTCGGTTGCTACTAATATTCTCTGCTGTTTTTTTTCTCAGGTTCTGTTTGACCAATTTCATGCCTATGGAGATGTCATTCGGGAGCTACAGAAGGAGAGCATAACCAGTGCCGAGCTGGAGAAGGAACGTGCCAAAGTGAAAGATATGGAGACACAGCTCGGTGTTCTTAAAACAGAATTGGAGAAGACAAAGAGTAGGGTGCATGAGCTGAATGCTGAGCTCATCTGTGGCTCAGGTGCTGCAGAGGACAGGTATAAGGCTGCTGTAGAGCACTTCAAGGAGTCCAATGATTTTACCCTGATGAAAAATGACCTGATCAACCATGGGATTATTAGGTGTATGAATATCATGAATGCCTACTTCCCCAACCTGGAATGGAAACGATTAGATGGTCCACCTCCGGATGATAAAGATTTGGAGGTGGAAGAGGATGATCGAACAAGATGGAAGCGATACGCAGGGTGACTGGCCCTATTTCAGCTGTTATGAACTGATGAGTTTGAAGTATCTGATTCATGTGCAACTCTCATTTTTGCCTGTCACTTAAATGTTTCAGATTTATAATGAAGACAAATGATACCTAAGAGAACCATATATCATGCAGAGAATCAACGTGTGGGCAGAAGAAATTTGTGCTGAGGAAATTTCCTGGTCTTGAAAAATTTTTGGGGAGGAAGATGACCCAGCAAGATCAGCATGCAATCCTAACAAGTCAAGAAAGGGATAGTGATACAAGATTTATTTCCTTCACAAACTCGTATTTATAGTGATTACATGTTCTGTGTGATTTTCTCTTGTATCCAACAGTAGAATGTCGAACCAATTTACGTAAGGTTCTTTTGAAAGTGAATGTTCCATGTTTGTAACCCTAAACATCATTGATGCCAAAACTTGTCAATCTTAAGGCTTATATATGATGAAGCACAAGCATCCGATTAATTAATGGCGAAATTAAAGAAACAAACAGCAAGCCTTCTGAATTCTGAGACACAACCCGAATGGCCAAAAACATACATTCATCTGGGGTCATAACTTCTGAACACATGGACTCTGATTCCCCGTCTTGCGTTTGACGATGACTGTGTTTCAAATCAGAATGGAGATGATTGAGCAAGCTTGCAAGAATTCAAGAATATTTGTTGATCAAGTTATCCAACGTCATACAAGTTGCTTAGACAGTTTCAAACTTTTGAGTGGAAGATATATGACTGGCCTTGAAAGACCTAAACAGCTGGGTTCATCATCTATCAAATAACTCTATTTCTGTCATAGATTTGGTGCTAAAACAATTTTAGGAGGACAAAATGATCCATGTTTCTTTTCTCTTTCAGGATTTGAATCACTTGGACCTACACAATTGTATGCTGAAACCCTCTGAGACATTCGAAAAGCTTTCCCAAATTGGAGAGTCACATTTCGAACAGTTTGTGTGGCACGGGATGTGTTGGAAAGGATGATTGGTCCTCATCTTAAGCAAATTTCTCTCTGCACCACACCATAGAAACACTAAAGAGACGGACGCAAGTGGTCTCTTAAGCACCTATATTCGTCGCCTAAGACTAATGGTTAGCAATGTTTTGTCATTGGTTAGTATTTTTTTTGTCATTTGCAACTTATATTCATGCCTCCTAAATTAGCACTTTGACATCTTTTTTTTTTTTGCAAATTGGTATTGACTATGTCAACGCATATGAATTTACTAAAAAGCCATCTTACCAAAATATTTAATCTTACTAAAGATATTCATCTCACATAACAAAAAAATATACATCACCTTACAAAAAAAAGGGCTTCTTATAAAAAAGTCACATTCCATACATGAAATTAGAAAAAAGTCAGGTATGATTTTAAAATAGAAAAGTCATATTCTTAAATTTCTTATAGCGTTGCCACTAAAGTTAGAAGTATTTACAAGAATGCCACTATAGCTATCTCTCAGCCTGAAACAACTGAGGAGGTGCAGGATTCAGCGGCACAGAGTGAAGGCACGGGTTAGTCGGCGGCCGGTTTGAGGCTCAGTGGAGGCACCAGATCATCGGCGAAGGGTGGAGTCGTGGTTTGTAGATGCAGTGGAGGTGCGGGGTAGAGGCGCAGGAGAGAGGCACAAGAGATGGAGTCGTGGTTTGACGGTAGAGGTGCAGAGTGGAGACGTGCATGATTTGTGGTTTGATAATGGAAGTGCGGGGTGGAGGTGCGAGGTTGAGACGCAAGATTGAGTCGTGGTTTGACAATGGAGGCGCGGAGTGGAGGCGTAGGTTCACTGCAAAAGATGCACATATGCTGATGTTGAACGAATTTACCACTACTGCTATCACAGTAGCTATCACATTGTGTGTCACATTAGCTATCACACTACCTGTCACAACAGAAAGTTAGCGTTACAGTGGTTGTGACAGCATGTGTGACAGTAGGTGTGACAGGGGTTGTGACAGCGGTGAGTTGTGGTTTGACAATGGAGGTGGGGGGTGGAGACGCGGGGTGGAGGTACGAGGTTGAGATGCGAGATTGAGTCGTGGTTTGACAATGGAGGCACGGGGTGGAAATGCGGGGTGGAGGCGCATGTTCACTGCGGAAGATGCACATATGCTGATGTTGAACGAATTTACCGTTGTCGCTATCACAGTAGCTATCACATTGTATGTCACATTAGCTATCACACTACTTGTCACAGCAGAAAGTTAGTGTGACAGCGGTTGTGACAGCAAGTGTAATAGTGGGTGTGACAAGGGTTGTGACAGCGATTACGACAGCATGTGTGACAGTTAGTGTGATAATGGTTGTGACAGTGGTTGTGACAGGTAGTGTGACAAAAGGTATGATAGGTAGTGTGACAAAAGGTATGATAGGTAGTGTGACAAAAGGTATGATAGGTAGTGTGACAGAAGGTGTGACAGTTAGTGTGACAGTGGGTGTGGCAGGTAGTGTGACAGGAGGTGTGACATGTAGTGTGACAGAGGTTGTGACAGTGTCTGTGATAGTGGTTGTGACAGGAAGTGTGACATGCCGAGAGGAAATGTGGAAATATGCGAAATTTTGTTAAAATTCAAATGAGATTTGTATAAGTATGCTCAGAATGAAGAGAATAACTAGAATTAGGGAACCTTGAGCTTCGGTTTCGTCGGAATTGCTTAGAGCACCGCCATCGATGGCGGCAACCCTTTTGCGATGGTTGTTGCGTCTTATACAGATAGTCAATTCAGAGTGGGTAGTATATAAAATGAAAGAGGGGAGCGAGATCTTTCTAACGATACCAATTTCATCAAAATCTATCGCCGGACGAGAAAGTTATGCCCGAAATTAGAAGAAAAAAAATAGTGAAAAATGGCAAAACAATCTAGAAAATATTTTTAAAGTGATTTTTTTCTAATTTTGTTGACTTTTTATAATTTCCACTTAAATGTGATGATTTTTTTATAATCAATTCATAAATAGTGATTTTTTTTCTAATATAAGTTGAGAGATAGTACTTTTTTATAATTTGTCGAAAAAAAATCACCTTACAAAACAAAATTCATCTTATCAAATGAATCTCACCATATAAAATATAAAATTTAACCTTATAGTTGTGTGAGATATCATTAGAAAAATGATGAAATTTGTATAGATTTTTAGTTTCTTGTTTCTTTCGGTTAGTTTATGTTATGTTTCATTCGCTTGAATGCATTTGTTATAATCAGCAATGTCGAACGTTAAGGACTTGAAAATAGTCGTATTTGTTAGCAAACAACGTTCACAATCTCAACGAAGGTTTTGAACGAAACAGATGAGAAATTATGATTATCAAATGTTTAAAAAAATTATTACCCATTTTATTTATAATTTTATAACTAAAAGCTCCCTTAATTATAGTATGGGCAATATTTTATAATTGTATAAAAGCAAATTAGAGGTCCATCAATTAAGAAGGTCTAAGTGCTAATTTATGAGATATCATTAAAAACTCCGTTTGTCATTTTCTCGATAAACTTTTTCAAAGTTGGAATACCAAATTTTTTATGCTTTTTTTTTTAGTTTCAATATGGTATTATCAACTAATAAAATGGGTGAGAAGAAATCCGCTTCTCAAGAATGGTGTGGATGACGAAACCAATACGGATGAGAGTGGAGAAGTGATGAATGCGGATGTACGCAAGGAGGAATCTGCTTTAGGAGAATGATGGTGACAATTTCATTTACGATTTACCCACCCTCCGAGTAATTCTATATGATATGAGTGAGGAGATCTACCTTGATCGAGACGGGATGCCCATCAATCAGAAATGAGTTTTTTTCACCAACAGTCCCTCAACTCTGGTGTACCTACCAATGTGATACCTCAACTCTTAATCGTACCAATGTGATACCCAGACTCTAGTATTGCTATCATTGAAGTACTTCCGTTAGTTTTTTTTAACTTTTCCGTTATCTTGGTGACGTGGCAGTTACGTGAGGCCCACAAAGAGGGTTAAAAGACAAAATTAACCTCATCTGAGAGGAGCAATGTTTTTCCCGCCCTTTACCTTGAGAAAGACACCCAACAATTCCAATTTTGGCGCCAATTTTCCCTCCCTACTCCTTAATTTGTGTCTCTTATCTAAACTAAAGAACTACCGCTAACCAGTCGACCACAATCTGATAAAACCTAGATCAATCTCATTTTCTATTTTTACCCTAGCACTTGTTAAACTAACAGAATAAATATAGAAATTTATATGGAACATCTCATTTCCACAATCTCATAAGAATAAAAACACATAACTTAACGAAATTCAAATACATGTTTAAGTACCATTAGTTGCCACCTTTTATGTTGATCTGCCATGATTTTTACTTGTAAGAACTAATGGTACATGTAGTTGAATTTCGTTAAGCCAGAGGGAATAATACCAGCAGATAAAGCATTGTACTAATGGTACTTAAAAGTTCTTACAAGCAAAAATCATGGCAGATCAACATAAAATGTGGCAACTAATGGTACTTAAACATGTATTTGAATTTCGTTAAGTTATGTGTTTTTATATTCTTATGAGATTGTGGAAATGAGATGTTCCATATAAATTTTTATATTTATTCTGTTAGTTTAACAAGTGCTAGGGTAAAAATAGAAAATGAGATTGATCTAGGTTTTATCAGATTGTGGTCGACTGGTTGGCGGTAGTTCTTTAGTTTAGATAAGAGACACAAATTAAGGAGTAGGGAGGGAAAATTGGCGCCAAAATTGGAATTGTTGGGTGTCTTTCTCAAGGTAAAGGGCGGGAAAAACATTGCTCCTCTCAGATGAGGTTAATTTTGTCTTTTAACCCTCTTTGTGGGCCTCACGTAACTGCCACGTCACCAAGATAACGGAAAAGTTAAAAAAAACTAACGGAAGTACTTCAATGATAGCAATACTAGAGTCTGGGTATCACATTGGTACGATTAAGAGTTGAGGTATCACATTGGTAGGTACACCAGAGTTGAGGGACTGTTGGTGAAAAAAAACTCATCAGAAATTGCCATATATACTCAATTCTAAAAGTTTGAATAATTTTCTATAATTTCACCAAATTCGGAGAGCCAATAAATAAACGAGACCAAAACGACGTCGTCTTGTCAGTCCCATAAACCTTTCCTCTTCTAGATATCAATCGCTTACACCCTATGCTGCTGTTTTTCCTCTCTCTTTTGATGGACTACTGACGACTGACGACTGACGACTGACCTCACCGATCCGAACCTTAATTAGCATTGCCATGGATTCGGTAAATTTGTGCTCTTTTCTTGTTTTTGTCATGGAATAAACCTTCAATTCCATTTCTGTAAACGTATACACGAGTTTGCTTTGCCTTTGAAATTCTAAATTGAATGTAAGTAAGAACATAGAAATCCTCAAGAGCTTTTCAATACTGCTATCCTAAGAATTTGGGTGTATTTGATGATCTTGTCTGCTCTTGTGTCTTTGGTTACTTGATTAATATCTCAGACTTTGAAAAAGAGGAGGGATGATGAGTTGGACAGGATAAGCAGCTTACCTAGTGATGTTACGCAGAAAATCTTGTCATTTCTGCCCATCAGGGAGGCAGTGAGGACGAGTGTTTTATCAAGCAATTGGAGACACAAATGGGCTGTGATTCGGCATCTTTTCTTCGATTCATGTTGTCTTTCGGGTAATAATAGAGGCTACGGAGCTGGTGCCACAAGGATGAGAGAATTTGTGACTATTGTCGATCATGTTCTCTTACTTCACTCTGGTTCCATAGACAGTTTCATACTATCCGATCGAGAACTTCTTGCTGATGCTAGTTCTCTAGATAGATGGGTGCTTTATCTATTGAGAAACTCTAGTTCTCTCAAAGAACGGAGTATGCACAAGATGATTAAGATCTCTTCATGTTTGTTTCTTCTTCCGGATTTGACTCGCTTAGAGCTGTCCAATTGTCTGTTAAAACCCCCCTATGGAGTTCAGAGGCTTTCCGAAGTTAAGGAGCCTCGAAATATATGAAGTTATTGTAGCGCAAGATGTGTTGGAAAAGATTATCAGTTGTTGTTTAATACTTGAGAGATTGACTCTACGTGGCTTAAGGAGTGAATGTCAGAAGGATGCTCTGCAGGCTGCATCAACGAGGTTCACCCATCTCAACATTGATGCACCAAATCTCCAATTCCTTAATGTTGGACATATATTTAAGAGTCTTGAACTTAAGAATACCCCAAACCTTGTTGGGATGGAAGTAACAGGTTTCCGTGGTGTGAAGGCTGAAGTTGACTTCCTCAAAGCTCTGCTATCTAACTCCCGTCTCCAAGAACTTGAAATTTCAGTAAGTGTATTCTATTAAAATGACGTGTGCTTATAAATAATGAATCATAATTATATTTCACTGATTCAAACTCTCTTCATTGATATCATAGTTTGGACCGAAGCAGAATATGATAAGGTTAGATGACAACTGGAATTGCACCTCCAACCTATTGCGAGTTTTGAAGATAACTGGTTTTGGTGGTAATCTAAAGGATATAAATTTTATCAGAGGTCTGCTTTCCAGTTCACCTGTCCTTGAGAGGATGACTCTTCAGCCTAATTCTGATTATGTTTCGTGGGAACTACCCAAATTACTGGAAGAATTTAAGGGTGTGAAGAAAACTTTCATGGTCCCGTCCCATTATATCCCTATGTCCCTATACTCGGATGAGTCCTCTTCTGATGAGGGTTATTAAATGCTACTTGCCAAGGTACTTTCTGAAAAATCTTCGTCCACAATGTTTTTATGTGGGAGCTTTATTGCCTAACCTTGTTTTGGTATGTAAGAACTAAGAATAGACGATGATATTACCTATTTTAAAATAGTAAAACATTATTATCTTTGGGTATGAATGTGTTAATGCAAAATTGATGAAGGTCTATACTACAGTATTTCTAGCTAGACCCTACTGAGGAGAGATATAAGGCTGCTATAGACCACTTCAAGGAGTTTACCCAGATGACCTGATCAACAGTAATGCAGAACCAATGCCAAAATCTATCTTAACGGGGTTGTGAGGTCGCAATAGAAGTAATAGAAGAATAACAAGCTTTCTGATTTCTGAGACGCCCTTGAGCCCAAATATTAATTCTTCATAATATTTATCTAGGGTCATAAGCCTCAAATATGTTTCTTTTAAAGTCAAAAATCGACATTGTTGTTGGTGAAGTTGGGAACTTTAGTCTCTGATTGTAATATCCCAGAAATTTATAATTATGTTCTAATTATTGTTCGGAGATATTTAAATTGGTGGTGATCTGATTATATAGTACGAGGGAGAAAATGAAAGTGTTCGAGCGATTTATGCTCAGAAAAGTTACCGTGACGGGTCAAGAGTTGACTTTTTATCCGTTAGAAATCTCAGAAAACTTCATTCATGAAAGTCATAAAGTTCGTCAATATGAGTTCGTAGACGCGCGACACGCTTTAATCGGATGTCGTATTTGAAAGTTGCTACCAACGGAAGTTTAGTTTCCGATTTTGAGATGAGTATAAAAGGAAAGAGAGGAGATTAAAAAACAGAAACCAAATTTTTTTCCTAAAATCAGCTCTGTTACTGTTCACGTGATTTTTCCTATTTATTGCCGAATCTTTCTCCGACCATATCTCTTTGTTGCTTTATGAACAGTGTTAAGTTGTAATGAATCGTCACCTAAGATTTTACGTATCGTTTTCAAGCATTTTATCATGCTATTAGGTGACCGACGAAACGAGTGAGCGAATCGCTCTCGGTGTCGTGGAAGTTGCACGCAGGAAATAAGGTGAGTAAATCTCACAATGATCATCATGATCGAAGTAGTGTAATAATTATTGAATTTAGTTTGAGTTGTTAACATAGTCATTGCATCACTAGCTTATAAAAATTGTTCTAAAAATATGTTTTGGTTTAAATTTCGTGAACTTGATCATCTACAGTTTATGGGTAAGTGAAACGTTATTTTAATAAATGATTTTAAAAAGTTTTAGTGATTATGAACTATGGTAAATGTGAGTAAATCTCACTATGACAAGTCTAAATTTGGCGGTGACTCATGTTTACGATTTCTTAAAAAGAGTGAACTGTGACATCTATATAATATAGTGGGTTGTGTATGTGTACAAAAATGGTAAATACGATACATATATATGGGTTGCTATATTATATACTGTTACGGTTTTTATTTCTAAATGAGAGTGTATTATGGTGACTATATTTATATTTTTATGCAAAAGTCGCTCGGTTGTAGTACAATAAACATGTGTTGATTGTTATATTGTACGTGGTTTTAACATTGAGTCTTGTTATAATGTTTTCTGGTCTTCGGACGTTGTTGGCAGTAATCGGAACCAAGTCTTGGCCGGATGTCGGTTACAATTCAGTTAGACCACTAGTATGTCTGCCGGTGTACTGCATGAGGGGTAATAGATAGGTTGCCTGGGTCTCATGAGTACCCATGTTTTTGAGTGATATTGGGTAATAGATAGGCTGCCCAGTGTCTGTCGGTGTACTGCATGAGGGGTAACAGATGGGTATCTGGGTCTTATGAGTACCGATGTTTTAAATGATTTTGGGTAACCAGATGGATTGCACAGTGCATGTCGGTGTACTGCATGAGGGGTAACAAATGGGTTGTCTGAGTCATGAGTACCCATATTTTTAAACGATTTTGGGTAACAGATGAGTTGCCCAGTGTCTCATAATTACACTTTTAAATGATAATGGGTAACAGATGGGTTGCCCAGTGTCACATGATTACACATATTTTTAAATGATATTAGAGTACGTTTGTCTTTAAATGTTATCTGTCATATTTCTTTTGTATGCGATGTATGTTATACTATTGGTTTACTCATAAGGGGTGAAAAACTTAGCGGGTTTGTGTTTACAATCCTGGTGCACCAATTCAATGGTGTATGGGATAGTTCTGCAGGTGGGGATTAGGAGATTCGGGGTGCTTACTCTGAAGATTTCTTTCTTCTGTTTGTGGTGAGGATTGAGTGAATTTTACATTTTCTTTGGTTATAATACTGGCGTATAAACTGGTTATGTATTATTCAAGTCGACTGAGTCGTGATGTGGAATCAGTTTCGATACACTGTTATTATAAGATGATTTCAATATATTTGAGATTATTTTAGAATTTTTATGGCTTTGAATTCGAATTTTTATCATTCGAAATTTCAGAATTGTGACACTGATGAAGACAGGTACGCACATTCCTCAGCTTCTGGCATGGCAGGAATCACAATACTTGACGAGCGGCCGGACAAAAACAAAACCCTAGTACCTAAGCTTTTGTTTAGACTCCATTACTTTCGTGGCCGATCAAGCTGGTAAACATGCCAACAAACACGAGGCTTAATAGGAATGCAATAAAGATCTCCACCAAACTCAGCAAGGTACAAATTTATGTCGAAGGAAACGGAAGGGTATATGTCCAAACAAAGTTTCATCTGCATAAGCAACATCACACTGCACCATCCAAATGCATTCACTTCCATTTTATACCCACTAAACAAGCTAGTAATCTCTATGTTGATGATAAGTTGATAACACATGAGAAAGATATCGCAAGTTCGATGTCTCAAGGTGCAAGAGATCATACCAAAGAGTTCACTACCCAGGGCATACTTTCACGGCAACGAGGATGAACTCGAATGGCTTGCTGCCAACTCTTTTGCATAGATCCCCTAGGTGAATAATCTCATCAACTAGGTGTTGGCGTGAAACACGGTCCGTGATTCACGGACGGATTGCTTTTGTGGGTAGACTAGTATATATGTAGATCATATGTGTATGAATAACAATCAAGCAAGTGTAAATTAATCTTCCACTCTAGGTATGTCACAGAGATATATAACAATAACAGGAAATAAATTAACAATCTATATATATGACTCGCCTAGGTAAAAATGTGTTCATGTCAATATAATCGGTAGCTTTCTAGAATGCCAATTTGCAGGTCATAATCTTATCAATTGAAGATGGTGAGCTTGTGTTCAGGTTGCTTTTCCCACAAGTAACTCGCAGCTTCAATCAACTGTGAGCAAACCAGAAACTTGTTCTTCAGAAGATATTTCTTTGTTAGAGCCTTTGTCGCAACCACATGCGCGACTAATGGTGCATCAGCTCGTGTTGAACAAGTAGCTCCCAACTCCTCTGCCATTTTCCACAGATCAGTGTTATGAGAGTTGAAAACAATCTCACATCCCTTCAACACCTGCTTCCGGTGAATCCTTAACACTTGCATCACATCAATGCTGATATTGTTGGTCCAAATATCATGGATTTGCTTAAGACAATGAAGAATGAGTTTGAGATAACCGCTTTCATCTGTCCTCCTCTCCGCATGAGATAGACTACCAAGACTGGTACTGCTATTGAGGATTGTATGACTAGTACTGGACTAGAAAAATTTGTACTTCTGCATTACTATCAAATTGCCCTGATTTTCCTTTGCCCATGCGTCTGTTGTATCATCGAGAATCAAGACATTGGAAGGTTCGCAGCCACGCACAAGATTTAGACTCTTCTTTTGTCCCGAGGAGCTGTGATCATCGCGCGATGTTATTTTAGAACTGGAGCTGGAGGTGAAGAAGTACTATTTTTTGGGGTCAAGTAGCTCAGCCATTCGCATCGCATATGTATCTCAAACAGTCGACTGGCTTCCTCTAGAAATTCCCTCACAAATGGCCTCAGCTTGGTGATTATGTTGGAATCCATGAAAACATCACCTTGCAGAGATTGATCATTTGCTTTTGTGATCAGGTATTTTTCTACTGCAGTCAAATTTTTGAGTATGGTGGAATGCAGTACCGTGTGATCAAGATCAAGTACCAAGTGAAGCCTTTTGTTCTGTTGCTTATGACTTGGACCTTGATACGAAGCAATGGAATCGATCGGGGACGCATTGTGATGAAAATTTCGATCAAATTTACTTGACCAAGATGGGGATCGGAGTTTATACATACATACATACATATATAGGGAAAACACCTAGGTAATCAATTGGAATTACACCCAGCGGTGGTTCCGATTTTTCTAGTTGATGTAATTTTTTAAGATAATTGTAATGCTTCAAATGTAATTCGAGGTTCAAGTTTTACGTCACCTTTGATGACACATCTTGCTAATAATAATCATAATGGGTATGTGGGCTAGCAATATTTTCTAACTCACATCCTTCATTCGAAAAGAAAAAAATAATATATATATATACGGAGTTTTTCAGGTGCGGAGGTCCGTACTTTAAGCTAAGGTACGGATTTTCATTTTTTATTTACTTTTCGATCGAGTTTTCACATCTCCACCGTCCAATATCTAGGTTATAATGTATAGATCATCTCCACAAAATTTCAGCCGATTTCATGATCGTTAAGGTATCAAACTAATCAAAACCAATGGACATATTGAATTTACCGAACCTGAACCGTTCATATTTTGAGTAGAAAATCGAAGTTATGAGTACCTTAACAGTGATAAAATCGGGTGAAAATTTGTGGAGATAATCTATACGTTATAGCCTAGATATTGGACGGTGGAGATGTGAAAACTGGATCTAAAAGTTGATTAAAAATGAAAATCTGTACCTTAAACTAAGATAATGCCTCTTTCTTACCTGAAAAGCCACATATATATATATATATATATATACACACACACATAGGGTCTAATCGGCGGCAGTGGCGACACATAAGGATATAGGCTTTTATATATATAGGGTATTGTTTCAGGATGAAAATAATTGTGTATTATTGAATGATATGGGGGCCTATATATAGTCATTACAAAACCACAATCCCGTAGGATTCGGAGTTCTAATCTATTACGGAGATGCTACTCTATCTCCTAACAGGAAACCTATTAGGCTAAGACACACACAAGGGTAGAATAGTAATTCTCCCGGAACACTCCCCCTTGTGTCGCATGCCTAGGTTGCATGGTGCACACATCGTTGCCTCGGTAAAAACCTTGTCAAGTAAAATAAAAACCTCTTGGGTAAAAACAAAAGCTTGATCGAAGGGAAAAAGAGCACAACGCACCGTCTACATTTGATAACATCATATGAGCTAGACTCCTCCTGAAGTCTACGAAACAACTCCTCCTGATTAGTGTCATAATCATGGAGTACAAAGAACAACGTATACAACGTTCATTACATGCTTCTCAAACGTAGTCTTGGGCTAATGATTAATCATTAATCTAGCCACACATCCTTAGATCATACATGCTATACTTAGCCAAATTTAGATCTTAGGAAACAAGATTGCATAACAACTCAAAACAAGAGTTTGCAATGAAAATCAGATTCTCGGATAGAATGACCTTCACTCACTTAAACGGACATAACTTCTTCGTCAAAATAGGTATCAGCGAACCGTAAAATGTTCTGAAAAGTAGACACCCGTGGCTTTCCAGTGACATAAGGTTCACAACCTCATCCGATCGGAGCAGTTCACAATGCTCTGTCGAAGTTGACTGACTTGCAAATTTCCAGACAGGACTGTCCTACTTTGCTAAAACGGCCATAACTCACTCAATATGATAGCTATGAACAAATGATTGGTGTCCCTGGAAAGTAGACACATAGGTCTTTCCAACGGTACCAATTTCATCATATTTCATCGAGTGAGCTGTCTTGTAGGTCTCATTGAAGTTGACCTACGAAACTAAACAGATTCTGATTTGTCACATTTAATGTGTCTTTCGCGAAAAGAATGGGGGAATGGACCAATGAAGGACTAATTTTGGTCCAAGATGGAACCGTACGCATCCTCTACGCTACCAGTGTCGACTGCTACACCAAGGCGTACGTTGATGTTGCTGGAGCTACTGGCGACGTTGGTGTGGATAGGATTTGTGTTGGTTCACTAAGTGTAGAACTAAACCCATGTCAAAGAAGCAATGCAAGTCCAATGACAATGCATAGGCGCATAGTTAATCACGTCATAATGAAAGCAATAGTGTCCCTACAACACTAACATGTATGAATGTATAGCTCATTGAATCTCTTCATCATCTATACTTAGACGGAATAGAGAATCAAGAATTAGCTTCATATGAACACATATGGGTATGAGTTCTTGCAACCGATTGTACTACATTCTCTCGAACGTCGCAATCTGATTACATAAGCTCTCCGTGATCTAGAGGCATTTAAAGTCCCTCAGGCACTCTCATATCTGCGTCAAGATCCCTTTACAGATATTCTATGACCACTATCATATGCTGCAAATCAGTTTTCATGGACACTACTACTGATCAAGTAGCGGAAAGTAATTATGTCCATAACGAGAGAATATAACTCATCGTACTCAATACTAGGATAATGAGACAATCTTTGCGCCATAAGTCCTGCATATATTGCAATTGACTTCATCTTTCTCATTACACTTACGAACAACGATCAACATAACAAGTCTAGTTCAGCCTGTATTGATTCTTTCCACTTCGGTCAAGTTGCTCATCATTGATGCTTTACAACGGAATAAGAGCATAAGCGAATACATCATCAATCATGGGAGATCAATACATTAAACACACGCGCGCGCTGTATACGATCAATTCGTGAGATTTCTATTCTTCTCTAACATCAACAAAAGGAGTCTGTAGCTTCCCACAGAAACTTAGTTGATACACATGTTTAGAGAATATCTCTTGATGATGGGCGAAATACTTGTGCCTACGCACTTCGCTTCTTTCTAGTTTTGATTCTAGAGAATAATGGTCTCCCCCTCATCTAGGCAGGAGCCAAGACCGAAGCTATGACCCTTACTAGTCCATCTTTGCGTTTGCCGCCCTTGTTTTGTGGTGCAATGCCACGGGCGCCGACAACACCACAGCGTACGATGGTGCCATCGCCGGCTTCCTTCCCACTGTCAGGGATGGTGCCAACGGTGCTAGGACCAGGTCATATGAAATTCTCTCATATTGTGAGAGTTCCAACCTTACCGGCACATCACAGCATTTATGTGCGATCTCGTCACTTTCGCAATATCGGTAAAGTCATTGAGCATCGAATCTTTGACTTTCTGGAGGTCGATAATGCGTTGCACATTTGCTCACTTTGAGTAGTGCGGGATCTTAATGAGACATAGTGCCACACCACGTCAATTCCTGGTGTTAAAACCAGAATGAGAGCATTCCATATCTCCCCCTAACGACGGGAAGTATGTCTCATCAAAGTGACCGTCTGCTAATATCGCAGGATAGAGATCAACGGTTGTAGATTGAAAATAGCGGACAAGTGTTGGTGATTCATAAATTATAACCAACCAGAATACTTAATCGTTTCAAGTAGACCCATTGAGATAACTACAATAGAGGCACATAAACAACTTTAACCAAATAGGCGTTAGTGAAAAGAACGTTGTGACCGTATCTAGTGACCATCTGGTACGCACTAAACTCTTGGCAAGTTGTGGGTCTGAAACGAATAAGTGTCGCTGCATGCAACATCATTACATATCCCCATGCAAAAATCGGCAGGTTAGTACCCATAACCAAGTCCGAGCTCTGCGAGATCGTGCAGTGAATGAACATGAGGAATAATATGTTCAACGACGATCCCAGTAGACATGCAAAACGAAATCATCAAAGTCGTGGGGGTGAACTTTCCAACGGTATCCATTCAAACATATTTGAGAGGATAGGAAGGGTGGTGAGCCCTTAGGATGATGATCATAGCTAAAAACTTAAGCGAATGCAGCGTTTCTTGTGGAAAGCAAAGCGACGTGTGACCAACGCGTCGATGCTCTTAACCTATACCATAAAAATACCAAAAAAATGTCCGCATTCGGTTGGATATGGTCCACTAATGTCACCTTAAATACTTCGTAAGAATGGAATGTTCTCGGTTGGAGCCTTATCAAATAAGGACTTCCTTGAAATCTAGCAAAAGAATAAGCTTTGCAAAATGAGCGATGGGCATCAGAGATTACCATGGATGCATTAGAAAACACAGGAGGCATCACAAGCTCCTGCGAAGGAGGGGATGCCGCCACTGACGGCCTTAATGCCATGGAGCCGCCTAAATAGGCAGGCTCGGCCTCACCGTGCATGGCACGGATAGGCTCGGCCTCACCGTGTGGAGCATGGGTGAGGTCGTCCTCCAATCGCTTCGTGAACATGAAAAATAGATGATAATGTGAACTTTAAAGAACTTGAATCATCATATTTTGTTCAAAATGACCAAAAAACGATCATGTCAAAACCGAGAAGACAGTAAAACCGAACCCATGATTCAAAGAATCTTGAGTTACATAAAGCTACTACTGCAGGCAAACAAAACTATGTCTGTAGGCTAACAAAGCTACTGTCGAAGCTTGAAAAAGATACTGTCAATGAAATCTGACAGATTTATTCCTTTCCATTCTTAACACAAATATCAAGATGAAAATCCATCATTGGCATGTATGGCCTTTAAAACTTAGCAAGGTACGAAGATATACAACACAATCTCCCACGAGATCCGTAAAACAACTACCTGCGCTGTAGGACAGTGTGGGTGGTTACGCAATTAGCAAGACACTCGATTTCACGGCGGGACATTCTCAAAATGAAGATTAAGAGAGTCAACGACGCGGTGAACTTCTCTACACAATACGCCGTAGGATATTGTAAGAGAGGGGATTGAAACAAATGGCAATCCCATCGAATGTATCACATGGCAATAGAACTACATTCTTCAACTTAAGAGTTGGAAAAACATGGTATTAGAGCAGTTGAATACCAAACAATTACGGTGGAAAACCTTCCATTTGGTGCGGGTGGTCACCAATAATAATAAAATCATTTGAGCTATGAAATGACTTGGAGAAAACCGGAAAATTAACCGGAAAACCATGTCAATATAACTCAAAACCGGGTGAAATTTGGACTGGGAAAACGTGGCAGCAAGAACTGCTGAAATATGCGGAAAACATGACGAGAAACGACGGAAAAAAAATCGTCGGAAAAACTCGTCAGAAGCCGGCGGCACCGATTGCCGGAAAACTGGCTGGCGGCGGCCGGAGCTGGCTGGTATGGAGGCTGTAACTTCAGGTCCGACAGTGAACGCCGTCTGGAACCGGATGGCGGTGCCGGAAACGCCGGAAAATGGTCGGAAGGCGGCGAATACACCGGTAAAACGCTGGAAAACGTTCCGGAAACGCCGGAATAGTAACCGGGAAAAACGACGTCAATTTTGACGTTCCGAGGTCCGTTTTCCAAATTTTAAGGTCCAAAATCACAATGTAGTGCTATTGGGGTCACATGTAATCCAAAAGCGGCCAATTTAAAAACCACGTGAGTTGCAAACGTTAACCATGCATGCTAAGCCAAGTCAAATAAAATTCTCACGAGTCAATCTTGTAAACAAGAAATACGAGAAATTTTATAGAATATGCCAATATTTAATACAACACAAACAAGCTTCCAATTCCAATGGACAACAAGCTAAAGTCGAGCAATAATCATGGCAATGCCAACGTCATACTTGAAAAATAGTAAGCAGAAGACATAATCAAAATAGATTGACTAATCAAAAGTCTGTAGCAACAAAATCTTGCATATCGGATTGGGCGGAGCCTTAGCCTGAGGCTAAAAAATGTGCTTACTTGAGAATGGAAGAATGTTACGTTTCCATCTCCAAAATTCCCTCAAGAAATAGATACAGGTGCCAAAAATGGCATGCGTTTCTTTGATGTGGAGTATGCATCAAGGTCAACTCTGAGCATACAACGTCATAGACGTTCATTAAATCACTTTTAAGTGTGTCCCATAGAATTCGTTATTTTTGGGATCTTTTTGTTAGCAAATAGTGATGCATCAGAGTAATGAATCAACTCAAATAAATGAGTACGTAGACCTTGGGATTATCGTTTATAGACATGAGTTTAAGAAAACTCAAACATTCAAATAATAGTCGCGATGGCGACGCATCCATAAGAAACGAGGGTTGTATAGGTTTCAAATAATCGAAACTATTCAAGTATGTAACCGGAATTAGAAGGTTGTGATGTATATGGTCACAAAATAATCGATGCATATCGGCGATTCTCATGATCGCACCCAAAACAGCGGTGCACTCAGGCGACCACACGAAATCGATATCTTCCTTTTTAAATAATAACGTGACTCCCCCAGGACCGTCACACGAAAAACGTCGACCAAGAGGGGAATCATATCCCTCTTTGGTCTCATCGGCGTTATAAGAAATGCCGGAAAAGAAGACATGAAAAAGGCTAATAGTGCCCGATAATTTATATATATATCTTCAAAAGCAACAACTTTAAGAAAAACATACTTGTTGGTCTGCCAAATAGACCGCATATAAGTAAATTGCTCTGCAAATCGATCGTCATGCATGAAGTTGCTTGTTGAATTCCTTTTTCGATCTTCGTCCGATGACATAAAAATCTTGGGAGGATACGATCAAAATCATATGTAGATGATAAAAGTATCGTCCATCTCGGTATGAATGTCATCACCATAGTACGACGAGCAATGATTTTTCCTATATGAGCACGTGAAATATCGTTAGAAATAAAAACGTGCCAATGAACATTTAAATAATGAAATAGGAAAAAGGAAAAGGAAAAGAAAATATATGATGAAGCCCAAATGGCTATTGTGCCCGGCTGCAGATGTCGCGAGCGGGGCTGCAGATGTCGCGAGCGGGGCTGCAGAGGTCGCGAGCGGGGCTGCAAGTGTCGCGATCGGGGCTATATATAGTCATTACAAAACCACAATCTCGTAGGATTCGGAGTCCTAATCTATTACGGAGATGCTAATCTATCTTCTAACATGAAACCTATTAAGCTAAGACACACACAAAGGTAAAATAGTAATTTTTCCGGAACAGGTCTAAGGATATAGGCTTAATATATGGGCAGTAACTTGATAGACAATTTATAAGGGGTAATTTATAGGTTGCTAAATTAATTAGCAAAAGTGGAATCTTCCTCTTCTTGCCGGTTAGACCAGGTTGGTCCCACCTCATTATCAACATTCAATTTTAAAATCGAATTAACTTGATATCAACCGGGACATGGGTTTTGAGATCACTTCACTGTCTTTTTCGACCGTCTAAATCTCGCCTAGCTTTTATTTCAGAGTCGCCTAGTTTCATGTTTTTTATTGTGCTTTGTCCCACCTAGCCTCCATTTCACGGTATAGGCGTCCCGAGCCCTCCTCGCTTCCATTTCAAGGTCGCCAAGCGAAATTTTGTTTTCAACGAGAATGAATAAGTGGTATTTCTTATTTGTTATATTTTGATACGAATTTTTATTATATTAAAATTATAATATTATATATTTTTATTATTTATAAAATTATTCTCATAGGTATTTATGATTTTGAACTAAAATTTCGATTTTAGAATTTAGAGTATATAGTTTTAGAGTGTAGAGTTTAGGATATAGAGTTTTAGAATTTAAGGTATTAGAGTATAGGGTGTATGGCTTTATAAATAAACTTAAAATAGTCTTTGATAAAATAGTTTAAATATAATTTTTAAATTAAATCATGAGTATCAAATGATAATTAAAATTAAGAATCACTGGAAATTGTCACGTGATTCTTTAAAAAGACTGAAAAATTTCTCGTTGCTAAGCTTCATATTGTCTTTTTAAACTTAATTTCGCTAGCTACCTAGCTTCCTTTTCTCGACCGCCTAACTTTCATTTCAGAGTTACCTAACTTCATATTGTTTTTTTTTTGTGCTAATCGCAAAATCGCTTTCTATACGGACTCGGATCCTCTCGTGAGCAAGGAAAGCTCAGGTCCTTCCTGACCTTTGCACTACAACTCGCCAAGTGTCCATTGAATCTAATGGCTGCTATCTAATACTGTATTTATTTATTTTCTTTTAAACCTTAATCCAAGGATGGATATGGGATGCATTGCTCCCCTCTCTTCTGTTTATTCTGAATCAACCGAGTCTTGGATTTGCAAATCTATGTCCATTATCCCAACTGAACCGCTACCTCTCTTCTTCGATAAAAATGACTTCCGGGAACAATTACAGAAGAATGTAAATTAACTGATTTGGGTCGATCGATTGGTGCCATACTCTCTACTTCTGCGAAATTTTGTGAGGAGCCGATCGATCTCAGTGCCATACCCATTACCCATGGATCAAATCTACATACTGATCAACCCAATTATTAAGCTTTATAGTGATTAGGATACTATGGAGGGGAGTCGGCGAAACCTTGAGGTGCCTTAGAGGGGAGGTCGGACGTCGGACTCGGAGGGCAAGACTCACGCAGCTGCTTCTCTTCAACCTTAAAAGTTTAAATTCCAATACAGAGAGAAGAACAATGACTGAATGAAGGAAGATACCAAGGAGAAAAGGATTTTTAATCTACTAAAATTATTGCAGACCGTTGGATTTGAGAATTGAAACGTGTCTTAATCTCTATAAAAGGTCAGGAAGGACCTGAGCTTTCCTGGCTCAGGAGAGGATCCAAGTCCTTTCTATACATATGGTTTACTATGTTATGTATTTGTTTGTGCTTGAAGATACAGTGATAGACAGAATATCACATACACACATGAATTTAATTGTATGTTTCTAAC
This sequence comes from Argentina anserina, assembly GCF_933775445.1. Taxonomy (NCBI): domain Eukaryota; kingdom Viridiplantae; phylum Streptophyta; class Magnoliopsida; order Rosales; family Rosaceae; genus Argentina; species Argentina anserina. Next base: position 16,054,706 of record NC_065875.1, read on the forward strand.
GTCAATGATATTATCAGAATGCTCGTTGATGAGTTATCAATTGGGTTCAATTATGGATCATGAATCATCATAGGAATTCATATTCTTAGCCTCTCTATAAACCATCAAAGATAAGATTACCCAAGAATTCCATCAATTATAGGCTGCAGCTAATTATCACTTCCTATCTTAACAATTAAAATATATAATCATCTATGCTATGAAAGATGACATAAAGGGCTTTGGAGGAAAAGTAGAAGAAGAAGAAGAAGAACAAGAAAAAGAAGAGGAGGAGTTTGGCAGATTGATCAACGTGACACTCTAGTTCGTTATTACTATTGTGATGACTCACTAATGGACTAATTCCTCTGGCGGTTACGCACTTCATTTCTAAGAGGTTTGCTCGAAGCCAACTTAAACTGAGTTTGAAACCCTAATCTCACGTAAACCTTTTCTAATTAAGAATCAATTCCCAACACAGATACAAAAAAAGCCTACCAAATCATTATCCCACAGAAAATAAAAATCCAGTCCAACATCAGTCTCCCCCACGCGCTATAAAGCGGCGTCGCAGTAGGACCACCCTCCACAACAACCCCATGGCTGCTTAGCAAAATCTGACCTTCATAATAACCCTACGACTCGTCGTCTAAAAAACCCCCCCCCCACTTTACACACGTGGCGTGATATCAGTGCCCGCCCCCGCAGGCCAAGTTACGTCCCGTCTATTGTAGCAGGAATCTTACGTGGTACGTGCTCAGCTATTCCCCACGCGCCTCCGGTAGCGAGTGGGAAGTATCTCGTGTCGTAGCTCTTTAAACGGTCCAGAGCCCTCTCTCTCTCTCTCTCTACAACGACTTTGCTTTTTTCGCATATTGTTCTCTGTCTCTCTGAAATCAAAGCCTTCGTGGTCATGAAAGCTTAGCTAGCTTCTACAAACACCCAGGTAACTACTACAACTCTGTAAGTCTCTCTCTCTGTTGTGATTGACACACTCTCTGTCTTTGTGTATCTGTGTGCGCTTCACGTTTCATGTGGTTGGGTTAGTTATGTAATCTGTGAGTTGTACGATTGGTGCTGAGAGTCTGAAACTTGAAGACCCATTTCGGAGTGGTAGGTTGGAGTCTCTCACGTGGGTTGAATTCGGGTGCTTTCTAATGTAAAAGATGAATCTTTCTTGGTGTTGTGGTTCTTTGTTGTATGGGTTGTTGTTGGTTTACGATTCAATGCAGAGTTTTAGACGGTCATTGTGGAGTGAAAGAGTGGGATTTGGTGGGATCGTGTTTGGGTTCTTGTGATGGTTTCTTGAGGTTGGGTTTGAGCTTTGGGTGAGGTTGGTTGTGGTTGTGAAGTTGTGATTATGTTATGATGGATGGGTTCTGGGAGTGGCTTTATGCAGTGGGTTGTGTTGATTATAGTCTGGGATTCGAATAGGGATCTGGGGTCGACTGTTTTTGTCATAAGTTTGCTAAGCTGCTTCGTTTGAAGAAATGTATTTTTGTGGGATTTTTCATTTTTCTTTGAACTATACAATATCATACGGGAATGAATGAACTTTTCTTGTTCGTTACAGGGAATGAATGAACTTGAATGTCCTAGATTTTTTTTTCTTTGGTAAAAGAATTTAAATTAAATAAACGTAAGATTTTTTTTTGTCTATTTATTTATTTTGGTTATGTACTGCTTTTCTTGCATTTTTGTTCTTTGGGGTCATGTTTTTTTGCAAATTACAATATGTTGAAACTTGGACTTGCTTATAAAGTTTTTAACACAAAGAGTGGTGTCGGTTGCATGAGTTCTTCAATGTAAATTGCTGATTTACTAGGATAGGAATCAAGACTTTGCATCATTTGATTAAGATGAAGCTGCAATAATAATTGCATAGTGATTGGATTTACAGTAGATTTAAACTATGAATCAAGAGTTTCCTTGTATATTTAAGATGAAGCTGCAATAACTATTGATCGGAGGTGTCATGGATTGATAACTGAGGACAACTTTGTAGGATTGTAGTGAGCTTTCTGAGATCAGTACCGTTCATTGCTTAGCAAGCAATCTACATATTATATCTTATCTGTTTCGAGTTAGATATTAGCGTGGCACAAATGCTGTTTAAAAAGAGCAGCAAAATATATACATTTGGAATTTCCAATTGGCAATAGGATTTTGTAGCTTTTCAATATCTTGCTGGGGTGTTCATGCCTCATATATTGTTTGTGAATAGAAAAGTTAAGTTTGATTGTGAACTTGTCTCTTCTGATTCTTTAATAATATCACAGACCACTCTCCCTTGTCTGGCAGATGGATTCAGTTGAAGGAAATAACCATGGCGATTGTACTGAGGATGACTCTGCTGACCGTTCTTTTTCTCCAGAAGCTTCGGATAGAAATGGTGTGGATGGTGATCCTGAGATACTTCCTAGAGTAGGAGAAGAGTACCAAGTTGAACTTTCCCCTCTAATGGCTGTATCTGATTATCTTTGCTGTCTAGAGAATCAAACTGATGCAGAAAGCACAGACAGTAGTTCATACAGATTTCTGGTCGGGTTGCCAATTCCAGTTATGTGGATCAGTGAGGAAGTTATGTGTGAAAAAGATGAACCTTGTGCGGGTTATAAGAATGCAGTTGTCATGACCCATAAAAATGAGTCTTTAAAATCTGAATATGGCAGTAATTTGGTGGCGTCGGAAAGGAATAGCTCCAAATGCAAAGCTGAGCCCATGGATATTGATTCACATCAAGGAATAAGTTTCAATGAGTCTGCAAAGTTTAATGTGAAACAGGATATGATAATGCCTGAAAATCAAAATGGATGTCCAGTTCCTGGTACCTCAAGTATTAGTTGGAGTCACATAGAAGAAGCCAGTTTTCTTCTTGGTTTATATATCTTCGGGAAGGACCTTGTGCTGGTAATGAAATTCGTTGGTACTAAACAGATGGGTGATGTATTATCATTCTACTATGGGACCTTTTACGGGTCTAAAAGCTACAGCAGGTGGTCTGAATGCAAGAAAATGAGAAGCAGAAAATGTGTATTTGGACAAAGAATATTTACAGGATTCAGGCATCATGAGTTATTATCTCGTTTGCATCCTCATGTGTCAGAAGAGTGCCAAAGTACTTTACTTGAGGTAATTACATTCAACCATAAACTTATATCTTATCGGAGATTCAGAATACTATAATTCAAATTCTAAGTGCTATCTGCTGACATTGATAATTATCATTTGATTAGTTTGGCACTTGAAGTTACATGTTCATTATCTATAGCAATTATCTCCTCTGGTCTCATAGATAAATGATTCCTGTACTTGTCTGCATTTGAGTTTCTTTATCTTGGAGCTCCTAGTCATCTGCTTTTGCTACACAAAACTTTAGATTCAGTATGAAGACTTAGTCTTATGAACAGCAAAGGATGCGAAATATCAATACAATTGTGGGCATAACTGCAAATACAGTTGATAAATAGTTGTATAGATCGTTGCCTCCTTAAACTGAGTTTGGTGGTTCTTGTTCTCATCAAAAGTCATGTAAATCATGCTCAGAGCTATTTAAAAAATTTGTTAAAATCAATTATTCGAAGAAATAACTCATGGTTTGCCAACACACCTTTAACAGTAATAAATTAGATTGTAGTCGTAAACATAATGTTAATGCAGAAGAAAGTCATCTAGTGCTGAAATGTTGGGGAGAAGGCATGTGTGCTGAATGTATTTGCTACAATCGTTTTCTGTTCCTAAATTGGTTCATACCAGAATATAGTTCCTTAGTTTTGTTGGATGAATTTCCAGGTCTCAAAGACATTCGGGGAAGGAAAGATATTACTAGAAGAATATGTATTCATTCTAAAATCTAAAGTTGGATTGGATGCTCTTGTGGAAGCAGTGGCAATTGGTAAAGGGAGGAAAGATCTCACAGGCATTTCCATGGAGACCCCAAAGTCCAATCAGGTTGTTAGTCGCAGAGAAATACCAGTTGGGAAAGCATGCTCTGCTCTCTCGCCCTTGGAAATAGTTGGCTTTCTGACAGGGAATTTCCGGCTCAGTAAAGCTCGCTCAAATGACCTCTTCTGGGAAGCTGTTTGGCCACGTTTGCTTGCTAGAGGGTGGCATTCTGAGCAGCCAAGACAGGATCGCTTTGCTACTGCTTCCAAGAATTCATTGGTTTTTCTTCTTCCTGGGATTAAGAAATTTTCCAGAAGGAAACTGGTGAAGGGCAGTCACTATTTTGACTCGGTAAGTGACGTGCTCAGCAAAGTTGCTTCTGACCCAGAGCTCCTTGAGCTTGAGACTGGAGCAGATAAAGGTTCCACGAGCAAGGATGAAAATGGGTGGGCAAATGACACAAAGCCTGAGCAACGTCACTGTTATTTGAAACCTCGTACCCCTACTCGTGGCACAGACACTATGATGAAGTTCACTGTTGTGGACACGAGTCTGGCCTATGGGAAAACATGCAAGGTTAGGGAACTGAGACGCTTACCAGTTGAGTTGAATACCTCCATCTCCATCTCAAGTAGTGATTCTGAAAATGGGGATGATGCTTCTGATGAATTGCCAGAGATATCTAACTCTGTGGATACCTCGTGTTCCCATAGAAATGAGGTCAATGTTTCCAAGAACGTAAACACCAGTTTGGGTAGAAAAGAAATAAGAGATGTCAAATATACTGATTATGATGCTTCAGAGTGGGGGCATCAAGATTTTGGTCGACATGAGACTAATGTGGATAAAAAGCTTCGAAAGGAGCAGATCATTGATATTTGCGATTACATGGTGCCTAGAAGAGAAATGAAATTCGAAAGGAGCCAGAAAGTGGTACACAAAAATAAAAATGGTAAGGTTCCTGTTTCAAAAAAACGTCAGCAGTTAGCTACTTGTAGTAGCAAAAAGAGCAGCAGTAGCAGCAGCCACATCTCGCCAGGTCCCATGTTACAACAAGAGGCCTGCAACTTTGGACACAATTCTGAAGTTGGCGAGAAAAACCACTCTGCAGTGGAACCATCGCCTGGGAGGTTATCATCCAACATTACTACATCTAGAGGAGGTAGCCCAGTGATTAGTAGTGAAGCTGTTCCTAGTAGCAACAATGTGAGTGCAGGAAAACCTCATCATTGGCCTCAATTTGACCTGAACGAGGAACCGAGTTGTCTAGATGATGAAAGTGATGAGCCTATGATGGAAAGACAACATGATGGAACAACCCAGGAACCAGGTTGTTTAAAATCAGTGGAAACCTCTGAATGCATGGCTGCTTTCGAGCAACAGCCTGCAGGTAATACCCGGAGACAGAGCACAAGAAATCGTCCGCTGACTGCTAAGGTACTGGAAGCTTTTGCTTGTGGATTTTTAGACACAAAGCAAACGCGAAAGAGTAGGGATGAATTTCCTCGGGAAAAATCCAAATCCAGACGCTCTCATGCTAGGGTGCGAGTTCCAGACAGTTTTGATACTAGTGTCGTGGATTGTAATATGCAGGAAACCAGCACTGCTGTCTACAGTAATAATGCTGATGGATACAGTGAGCTTGACATGGTTTCCCAACTGGGTTAGGCGCTGATTAGTCTACTTGTGACTAGAGCTAGGAGCTTCTGGATGTTAACAGAGAGCACTGCTTTCGCCTGCTAAACCCAAGATATACAGAAAAGTTAGTAGCAGCCACTTCATTCTTGTGCATTGTATATGTCATGGATGCAAACTTCACATAAGTGGGGGCGGAGGTTGGAGTAGCGGCTTTGCAAGAGGCCAACCACATCGGCCAAAGCACCTCTGGCGATGCGGAAGTGAGATGACAGTACAAAGTTACTCATCATTCAAATCTCAGCTTAACAGCAATTGATAGATTATAGAAGTTTTAGTCTGTCTTTGTAAAACTTGTTTTTGAAGTGGTGGTGTTCTAGGTATTAATTGTAGTACCGACTTATATTGTGAAAGGAAGTGTGGGAGCTGTTGCATTGAATTTCTGCACAGTTGATACACTTGGATAAGTATAACCGTGTAATTCGTTTTACATCTGTATCATGCCATTTTAGCTGATTATGTTTCAACTGAAGCCAAGAGTTTCAAGTTGTCTTGTTAGTTGTCATAGTTTAGTGCCTTACTGCCTTTCTGGTTATAAATAATGTCTCACAGCATGTGCTTTTCTAGTAGTGTTCATGTCCTAATTTGTTCTCTATGCGCAGAAAAATTGTAGAGAAGCTCAGTCATAATTCTATAATCATTTTTGTTTTGGTCTTCTAATCTAATGCACTACCTCATGTATTAGTGATGTTCATTATTTGTTAGTTCTTTAGTTTAATTTGCAATTCTGCATCATCCATTGTCGATTAGTATACCTCATATTATCGGAATGTGTTACTTCAATGTCATGAATGATAAGAAAAACAAAATTTTAAAATTATATGTGCGCTACTTCAATTTCATTTACACTACTTGAGCATTACAATGCGTTACAAAATCATCACGAGAAATTTTCTGCGACTCATGACATGAGAATCAATAATTCAGGTCAACCTCACGCAAGTATCAAGAAAGAAAGAAAAAAGGTTACTAAATTGTCAATAACCTTTTTATAAAGTGGGATTTTACATTGCTACCTTAACTTTTCTTATTTGAAATCATTACAATAGCTGCGGTAACTGTGAGCCTACAACACTACAACATGCATCTACATTTCAACCAAAAACCCTAATAACATCCAAGTTGTTAGGTCTTGCCTAAAACAAGAGGTACCAAATAGCAAATAGATACACCCAAGAAGCCCATAGTTAATGCTGCTAAATCCCATGCAAACCATCTCTTTTCCTCTTTCTATATTTACCTCAACAGAAATTAAATCAAATTAAACTAGAAATTGCCAATTTCGTGTATGAGAATATGACAAGTAAATACTAACACAAGCTGAGACGTGTGCCCTTAAGGCAACCACCACGCGCACACCCACGCCCACCGCCCCCACCTTCTTCTTCTTCTTCCTCCTCCTCTCTCCCACTTCCCATTCCAAATTCCCAAACCCCTAAATGGGCCAGGCACTTCGCCGAGCTGCCGGGAAAGCCCGACCCGGTCCCACCACTACGTCGTCAACACCCAAGACCGTCGTCAATCAGCGGGAACCGGCTCCTGAGATTACCAAACCCGCCGAGGGTTTAGGTTCTGGTACGTAAAGCTCTCGCCTTTAGTCACTTTCAGCTCACCCACATTTCTCAAATTTCAATTCAATCTGATTAAAACGCCGTCGTCTTTTTGATGCTGGGGTTCAGATGGTGGTGGTGCAAATGCGGAGAATCTGCTTGAAGAGCGCGACCCCAAGTTCGATTCGATGCTGAATCAGATGGTCGGGAGGATCAGATCAAAGCCCGGCGGAAAACCGGAAATGGGTGAGGTCAGTATGACTTGCTCTTGTCAAATTGTGTTGCTGTGTTGTGTAAAATGTGGCAATGTGAGTTGTGAAATATGTGAAACAGGCACATGTGGTGGACAAGTACAATAGGCCGCTACCGAAGCTGAGGGATACGAAGCCGGATTCCGGGAGGTTTGAGGAGAGAGCTGCTCCTCCGGGGACACTGAACGTGGCGCAGCTGCGGCACATTATACTACTGCATCAGGGCAAGGCTGAGGATCACAATGGCCCCATGGAGGTGCAAACAATAGCTGAGAAATTTCAGGTCGATGTCGCCGAGGTTAGGAGGATTGTGCAGTTTGTGTCACTGCCTCCTGAGGATACCAGTAAACAGAAGAAGAATCCTTGAAAGGCTGAGTTATATGGTTTGCTGTTGTGAATTACTGACTTTCTGTTATGAATAAGAATTTGAGGATATAGAGACACTCATAGAAAGTGTTCGAGAATTCTGTATTTTCCACAGTATCTGAAAAATGTAGGATTTTTGTAGCTAATGCTTGGTTTCCAAGTCAGGCAAAAAGTTGTAACCCTGTCGAGGCTCTTGATTTGAACACAAGATATGATATTCACTTTCTTTATGTGAAAGTGAAAGTGAAACTACTGAGTCCTTTCCCTGGGATTAGTTCATGTTCTTAAAACTCCTAGTGATGATAGGAAAGTACTTGATATTTTCTACGCGTACATTGTTTGCTATTTCAATCTAGATAACAGCTGTCTGAAGGCAGATAGGATGCAACTGTAGTAACCACATCTTTCTGGAGAGCTAAATTTCAATTACGAGTCCAAATGTTGTTACAAAAATTTAAGATGGTTTACATCTCAACCACTTTACTATCTGCTCACAATCTTAAGAGCCTGTAGAGGTATCACTAAACAATGTGCCCTTTTCCTTTCCTTCAAGAAGAGGGTCTTGACGTCTTGTAACATTTCAGATGACAAAAGAATCAAATGATCCAAAATTAATATTTGCTGAGTAGAGCGTGGTTAGAATCAAGTTAATCTAGACTCTAACCAGTCTGATGTATATTCATAAGCCACAAATGTCACTGCACCAGCAGGAGCAGCTTTGACCGTTGATGGGACTATTCCCTTATAAAGACCAGCCCAGCCTTCTTTATGCATTATTCGTCGCAACGCATCAACCATATTGCTGTAAGCATGGTGCTCGACTCGTGCTCCATATCTCGGGTGCCTTTGTAGTCCTTCAATCTACAACAACCCAAAGAAAAAAAATGAAGTTCTATATACCCATCTTCGTTGCATCATCATTGTAATTCCAGATGAATGATTGTAGTACAAAGTTCAGGATGACAAGAGATCTACCTGGAATCTCTTCTTGACCACATCAAGTGGATGACAGACAAGTTTGGCACAGGTCCCGGAAGCCAGACCACAGAGGAAAAGCTGAAAGCTTGTGAGACTATTCTCCGTACCGTATAAGTTTGCACTAGACGATCTAAACTGGTTCAACATCTACAATGAACACAATAGGATATTATGAGGCCTAATTTGACTTCCTCTTGTTAAATTGTTTGTACAAAACACAACGAAAAACAATGACTTGCAACAGAATCTCCACAATCAAAGAAATCCCTCTTCACAAAACAAATAGGAGTCTTACTATTCATTTCACTGAAGTAATATATTTCATTCACACAATAAAACAGTCCATTGGTGTTTCAACTAGCCACTTAGATCACATGACAATCAGTTTGAGTGTACATTTGCACAAAGCTATTTATCAAGCTAAATTATAAACCTTTCAGGTGGAGGTTTTCAAGAGGGGAAAGAAATGAAAAAAAAAACTGATTTGAAAGACTTGTCACAGGAAAGGATGGTGCAATACAAAAAGCAAATTTATTGTAATCTTACCATGGTCCAGCGCTTAAATGTGTCATAGGTACCAAATTGCAAGCCTGCATAGGGAACAATCTCTACCAGTGTTGGTGACAGTCCAGCATACAATCCTCGAAATCCACGTGTTTTAACTATATCGACAAATGCAGCCCTCATAGTTGGATACACCTATTGAAGAAAAATATCAGTAAGGCACTCTACAAGGCCAAAGAACTCATGAAAGAACTGGGACTTTGTGGACATAAATTATCTAAATGACGTCATGCAGTATGAATTTACATGTACACATGATTGCGTTGACCATTTAAAATGCATGCTTCACATATCCAGTTGGTAGTCTGCAATTAGCCACACACTCCCAAATGAACCTCAAAAGCAAACAAAATAAAAAGAATAGCTACAGACACTAGCTTCGTTGTTTGCTACCAAGCCCTGGAAGACATCACAGCCTGCCAGAAGCTCACCTCTTATCTTAAAAAGTGCGTTTTTTGGAACATGTCTTTCGCAAATCAAAATACAGTCAGGCACCAGAATGTGAACCCAGGCTGACTGCAGCTAACCAAGTTGTCCAAAGCAGACTCTCAAGTCTCAAGAGCTTGCAATGCCAAAGAACTCCAGTATAATTAACAAAAAAGCTACAATACCAAATTTGCAACCTTTGATCACTTCACTATATTACCACAGCATACAAGAGTAACCAACAATACTCAAACTTAAGAAATCCTTTAACCTAACCCTAACATAAAACTCATTTAAGGTGAGATGCATAACTTCGTATTTTAAAGAATTGCAGGAAATAGAACACTTTCAACCTTGACGAAAGAAGTCCATGTTCCAGTATTCCACTTGTTAGGTTAAACCATGTACACCTAATACGATTCCATGGAAATTGCATGTATGAAGTTCTATACCTTAGGTTCCCCCTGTGAAGCTAGCAAGGTCCTAAGAAGATCAAATGGATATGACCCAACAGTAGCTGCACAACCTGCTACCGCTCCACTGACGTAGGACAAATAAGGACTTAAATGAACATGATCCTCTGCACCACAAAATCAAAGATCAATAAATATACAGGAAGGGGAAACATAGGACACAGTTATATTCACACAAAGTGATAATAGCTTCTCAAAGCTCTATAGCACATGTGTGAACCATAATCAAACATAGAGGCAGTATTAGAAGAACCTTTTGAATGAAACATTAGCATGATGTGCTAGTGCAGATTGTGATGGTGAAGTGAAAAGTTCACATAACAGATCATCAAACACTATGGAACAGCATGTTAAGAAAGAATATACTATAAAACCATCCCTCATAAACGATACTGCCTACTATTGAAAATTACCTGTCTTGGAAGAACCGGCCGCAAATGTCTTCAATTTGTGCAGTACAGTAAACTGAATCGCGGTATACGGCATAACCATAAGTAGAGCTGGAACATTGCCTCGCCAGAACCCCTGTCACAGGCACGAAAATTTTGAGAAACCATAACAATCTTTGAAAATGCTCATTCATAACAATGCCATAATGAGTTTGTTTTGATAATATCAGTTGAGAACCACCTACCGGCAAGCCTTCCTCTCGCAAAATATCCCTCGTGGCCTGAAACATCCCGGTATATTTCGACGGCCCGGTCAAATTCCGACGCACCAAAGCCCATGTAGATGTCGGCTCCAGCTGAACCTGTTAAACCAAACCAAACCAAACCAAGCCAAACACAAATTCCTTTACTTCATCAGCACAATAACCAAAAATCCTTCCTTTTTTAACTTTAATTCATACTTAAATTAATCCGTGTTTATACAACTATTCATAACTTCTAAACACAAAAGGTTCGTGATTTTCAATCCCAAATTTTCAATCCTAAGATATGGAGATAGCATTGGACCTGGAATCGAATCTTGATGACGTCGAGCGGCGAGGTGACGGTCCGGGAGATCCCGCCGGCGACTAACCCGGCGGTGGCGTCAATGACGGCCCGCTTGAGCTGGCCGGGCTCTTCCATTTACCCCCCAGCGGCGGAAACAGCTAGGGTATTCGACCTATGACAAGGAGCCGCATTCAGACAAGAGAGGGTATCAGAAATTGACGTAATCAGTGACGAAATCTGAGGGGGAGGGATTTTAGGGTTGCAGAGAGAAAGGGGAAAGTTGGGAGAGGGCGGTAGAGAGGGGCAAAAGTGGAAATGGGGAGAGTCGCCGTCATTGTTTTGCCGCCTTATTGGATATTATAGAGGCGGATTTGGGTGACGGAGTATTTGCCTCTCTTTTTTTGTTTCCACAACTTACACGATTTTTCTGTTTCCACAACTTACACGATTTTTCTGTTTCCGTCCGTCCATAGTGGAATGGACCGAATGGTCCAAATTTTATATGAAAATTCGAGCAGTAACATATACAGAGTATATCGCAACAAAACGCTTGTTCAACGAATTTATGTTCGATCACTATTTAATGTAAATCTAAGAATTAGGAGAATTTTTTAAAATTGAGTTATTTTGTTTTCAATCATTGAATTTACATTCAATGGTGGTTGAGCATGAATTCCATAGTCAGTAGCTAACCGAGTGAACGGGACTGTTACTGTCAATACAGTAATGATAAGGATCAACTATATATATATATATTGTATAATAGTAGAATTGATTGTAGCACCTTGAAAGTTTGAATACCTTATATACACATAAGGTATTTAAGCCCGTTTGAGTCTAGTTTCTAAGTTAGAGAGCTATATAGTTATATAGATAACTCTTATTGTCTATCATGTGTTATCTTTTTATCTTTGTACGCATGGGTACTTTAACTCTACAAACAAAAGGTAGGTACACACGATGTTGGCATGTATTATCGCTGTTGGAGTGGGAGTGTGACCAAACCTACGTAATGTACATTCATATGTTATAAGGAACCATGTGATAGATATGCCAAACACACCACATATAGAATACAAACCAACCAAATGTGTTTTAGATATTACTAGGTTTGTCGATCTTTCCATTAAGTTAGACGTCAGTAGATATCACAAGGGAAAGAAATGTTAGTTCTCTGGGAAATCTAGAACAAACATTCTACTGTGTTTGGAAGTTTCATAACGACTCTTCTACGTAGGACATAGAATAGTACGCCAGACAACAGCTTTACTCGTGTGAAAATCACTTAAACTTGGTTTAGAGGTTTTGTAGTTTCCAGTTTCCACACTTTTCTCACATTATGTTGGATTAATATGATATATCGATCAGTAATCCATGATCCAGAAGTTGATCAAAAATACTGGGGTTTGTTGAACAGTGGAAGCCATTTTAATTCAAAAGAGGAAAGTGTAAGTTTCATCTTTTTATTTTTTTGTGTGGTAGCCAGTATTTTATTCCCTAAATAAGTAAATATACGTAAGCAGGCTATATATACGCGGGTTTTATCTCTCACAGTAGTAGTGTAATAGTAACCACAATTTCGTTGTTTTTTGATAAGCATAATCCATCTCTTTGATGTATTAACAATGATGATTTCTTTCTCAATACAAGAAAGTCGATCACTTAAAGCTTGATTCGTAAACCCAAAATTGAAAAATTGGTCAATTATGTTGTAAAGAAAATGAAATTGGTCTACTTATTTAATTGACAATCCCTTTTATATAGGGGTCATGTTTACAATATAAGTAAATGGTAATCTCGTTCAATCATTTACTTTAACGAAGACACACTAATTGTGTTTTTCTTTCAATTGATACACTAATGGTATCTTCCCATGGCCCTTCGCCTCTGAAAGCGTCCTTCCTTCTCCCCATGTGCCGAGTTAAAGATAAAATTGCATAAAGAGTGTTGCCTCATTAAAACCTTGTCAAGTAACAAAAACTCAATGGGAGAAATAAAACCTTGGTCAAAGGGGAAAAGAACATAACGTACATATTACATTTGAGAATAACATATATGTGCTAGACTCCCCATGATGTATGCACCTCGTCCTGATTTTTATATTAATCATGGAGCCTTGATAACTTTTGCATATTTACTTTATATATATCTGACGACGACGTGGATATTGTTCTGTCATCTTATTGCATAATCATTTTATATAGGAAGAGTATTACAATGGTGATTACATCGCACATTATGATGACAATAATGACTAATCATTACACAATGACTATTGAATGTTAATCATGTAATTTACCTCTCGTCTGTTACATTGATGAAGACACATGACGTGTTTTTCCTTCAACACTCCCCCTTATGCCGAGTAAACTGTAAAATAGGACATAATGTGTTGTCTGATTAAAAACCTTGCCAAGTAACAAAACTCAGTGTGAGAAGACAAAACATAGTGTCATGCGACTGCATCTACCAACATATCTGCCACGGGCATGGGATAGACATCTTTCGGTGTTGTAGTATTAAGATTCATGTAGTTGACGCAAACGCGAATTTTGCCATTCTTCTTCCACACTGGTACTATGTTAGACAACCACTAAGAATATTTAACTGGTCGGATAATACCAGCTTGAAACATGTTTTGAACCTCTTTCTTGACTACCGCTGCTGTGTCTGCACTCATTCGCCGTAGACTTTGTTGTACAGGCTTGTAACCTTCCATTATGGGCAAGCGATGGCAAACCAAATCTGGAGACAAGCCCGGCATGTCCTCAAACTTCTCAGCAAAACAATCGCGGAACTCTTGCAACAACTCTATTAAACGTTGTCTCAGTTCCTCATCCAAGTGTTTACTTATTCCAACCTCCATGGGCTCTTCTGCAATCCCAAGATTAATCTTCTCCACTGGATCTTTCACTTTAGGTGGGGTGTCATCCAAAGCTGCAGGTTCTGGTTGAATAAACTCCTCCTCCCCTTGAATCTTAGTCAAATCATCCTCAATGCATTCTACTAGCGCGACTGCCCCCAAAGCCTCATGTTCCTCTCTGTAAATAGATAAGCGTTGGAGAAATGACACATAGGCTTGTTCTTGCTCTTTGGCAAGTGATGTACTCATGGATGATTATTTTTTGTTTTCACGATGAAGCCAGGTCTGTTTATATCTGATTTGACATGTACTAAACCCCATCGTGTCAATTTTGTAGAAGTCACCCCAACTGGACGACCCTTGGTGCCGATTCCAGCAACTCCTAAAGGCCTCATGTCCCCATAATAGTACTCAGCATCCAAGATGCAGGAAGCGACTGAGTATGGTTTATCATCTGCTTTTACTAGTTCTGCCTTATCAGTTGCGGGATTCCACATCAACATTTCTTGGTGTAAAGTAGAAGGGATGCAATAAGCTCTGTGTATCCAATCCCTGCCAAGTATGATGCTGTATGGAGCTGTGCAGTCTGTAACAAAGAACGTCTGGAACAGCTCGGAAGGTCCTATCTTGACTTTGAGGATCAAAACTCCCAAGGTTTTAGTTAAGTTGCCAGCAAAACTCCTGACCTTAAGATTGCTACTGAGAACCTTTTCCTTTGCAATGTCAAGTGCTTTGACTATCTTCACTGTAATAATGCTAACCGCTGCACCGCCATCGACGAGAATCTTGTTCACTTTCTTACCCTCCATCTCAGCTGATATGTATAAAGGTTTAATGTGCTGAGTCATGGTCGTTGTAGGCTTTGTGAACATCATAAAGAATCTTTGGAGCTCTATCATCATGTGAGATTTATCAGCTTCCTATTTCCTCGTGTCTTTCTCAACAGTTGGCACCTCTGTAGATGACAACTATGCGACTGTACCCACCTCCTGGGCAGGTGTCTCACCTCCAATGAATAGATGAGATGTCATTGGCCTTGGAAGACCGTACTTCGAGGACAAGGTGAATACCATGTTACAACTAGGAACAGCATTTGGCCCTGGTATTCCTTCCTCGATGTTATCTTCATGACAAAGGCTAAACATGTTGCAGTATGGGGTAGCTGCTATTTCTTCATAATAACCTTCCTCAAACTCTTCCTCTTGATCAGAAAGTTCTAACTCTTGCTCATTACAGCCTGGTTCTTCCATATTGTCGTCCGGAATTGACCCAGTTGGCGCTCGCGAGAGGAACTTGCTCCTGAGATACTCCGTTAGCAATTATTCTTGATGGGCCTCTGGAAGAATAACTACTACCACAACCTCGCCTATCTCTAAAACCACAAGTGTTGGTTCTTTTACTATTGGAATCACTGGTATTGGTTCTTTGATCTTCAGCTTCAATTCAAACTTTGGCTTTATTTTCTCTGGAACTGGTTCTTGGTGGCTTGGCCTACTTACAGACCTCTTTGGAACCCATTTAGCTTGTGCAGGTTGTGTAACACTACTTTGCTGTTATTTCTGCTGAATAGAAACACTATGTATGTGTTGTCTATTTGCTGCCCTGCCATCAGTAGATGCGTAAGACAACCTATCATGGATTGAAACTTTTTGCTTAAGAGCAGTTTTAATTGGTCGTTCAATTCGATCATGAACGCTTTTCCTGGGGTATGGCTCCTTCTTGTAATTATCATTCCGACGAATGTGAACGTATGGCCTTATAGTAAGCTTTTCAACTGTCTCTCGCAGCAGCCAAGGTGGCTGTTCCAGCTGGTCGCGAGAGAGTTCTCCTCTGTTATACGCCTCTAACATTCTTTTGGCCCTTCACCATCTCTTCTGTACGTTCCTCTTCTGAGTCTTTGTAGCTTCCATAGCTCTTCCATGCTCTTGAACATACCAAACATCTGGTTTTAACGACCTCGGTACAGGCGGTATGTATGGCCGCTGCAGCGCCTCGCGCGTAGCTTGAGTTTCCGGCGCATTTGCCCCAACTTGCTGCTTCCCAGGCACATTCGCGACTCCACCAAGACCTGAGCTTGGCCTCTTTAGCGCTTGAGCGTAAGTATCTGTCTGAACTCTAGCTTTCTTGGGGTTCTCCCTCTGGTATCGATTCGTCGGCGAGCGACGCCTTCGATGTCTTCTTGCTTCCTCATGTCTACTAGAATTTTTACAGCTTATGGAACACTCTTTCTTGCATCTATTGCAAAGGACATAAGTTCTTGCCTTTGCTACTTTCTGTTCCTTGCTCTGGACTACACCATTCTGTTTACCCTGCTCAGATTGCTCGGTTCCTGCAACCTCTTTCGCCATGGACACTTCCTTCACTGTTGTCTTCATGCCCGGCTCGGGCTCTAAGGCAAAAGACAACACTCCCTCATCTAACCATTGTTGTACCTGGTCCTTGAGCTGTATACAAATACGAGTATCATTAGTCCAAACGTTGTGAAACTTACAATACCGTTTACCTTTAACTTTTTCCACAGTCAGGAACTCAGTCCATGGCACAATGGTTTCACCCTCAGCAATAAGCTTGTCCAAGATCTCATGAGCCAAGGAAGCATCATAAGTGTATTCAACAAACTTGGAAGGGCGGTGAGCCTTCAAAAGTGTTGTCAATGGTGTAACTTCCACCACGGACACTGTAGGGAAGGGATCAATATCGACCCATGTTGCAGCTCTTTCAGTATCTACCCCAAGCATGCCTTTGTTAATCCAGGTTTGCAGCTAATCCTTGAGCTTAACACAGTCGGCTATTTGGTGATTGAACAAGTTGTGAAACTTGCAGTACTTTTTCCCTTATATCTGTGATGCAGCTACATTGCAGTTTTCCACTCGCGAACAGTTCATCTAAAATCTTTGGAGCCTTGTGAGCATTGTAGGTATACGACTCGTACTCATGCTTGGTGAATGCTGCTGTAGAAATCTTGACATGGTCTCTAGACATCTTCAAAGCCTTGTACTTCAATGCTTGTCTTCCGGCTATCTCCACTGCCGCTACCTCATCATCTACCTCCTCAACCCACTGCTCTTCGTATGGATATGGTGTGTAGAAAGGATCTACATGCGAGTAGATAGTGGAAACCCTCTTAGTTCTAGATGAAACTGCATAGCGTGGTTTCAAAGTACCAGGGTGACAGGACACAGATGGACCTTTTGGAACTGTGGCACTGTCCTCCATCTCCCTGAGGAACACTTGGTAGCTTCCCACCTTGTTCATTAAGTCTGCCATGCTAGAAAAGTAGGCATCATGATGTTTGGCCCGCTGACGGGTTTCCAAACCCTTTATAGCAATTCGAATGGCATCTTGTTCCACGAGTGGTGTTCTGCACTTTACTTGCTGAACCTTAAACCTCTTTAGGAACTCCACTGCCGACTCCATTGGTTGTTGATACATGGAAGTCAAAGATGACAAATCCTCCTCAGGCTCAACACTTCCAAAAGTCGTTTTAAACATTATCTCGAGTATGGACCAATCTGAAATGGATCTTGGAGCTAACTTAGAGAACCAAGATAGCGCCGGTCCCGACAGAGATGAACCAAAAGCCCTCATCTTGAAGACTGGATCAGATGCATATGGCCCGCAATCACTGTGAAAACGATAGATGTGCTCAGCTGCATTCTCGGACCCCTCTCCTGAGAAAGTCTGGAACTTGATTGGTCGATAACCCAAGGGCCAAGGACATGCTGTCACCCATTCTGGGAATGGACTTGTATAGGATATGTTCACGGCAGCATGACCATGAATGGTCCTCACACTCTATTGGATTATCTTCTGAACCTGCTCTTTGGTAAGGGTCTGACCCTCTTCTACTTCTTTCTCAGGCTCTTCTCGATGCTCATCTTGACGCTCGCGACGGAACTGGTCCTGACGCTCTTGTCTCCCACTTGGTTGAAGAAGTGTCACTGCCCTCTTAAGTGCCTCAAACTCGGGTGTGTTCGAACGTCTTGAACTTCCAAATGTGAACTTTCCCTTTTTAGCATTCGTCTTCTTCTTCCTTGCGGGTTTGATAGGCTCTGCATCTGACTTGTCAGCCTCATCATCTTTGGCCTCATCCTCTTCACCGTCGTCGTCGTCACCGGCGTTAACCTTCTTGTTGGACTTAGCCTTTTTGGTGGCCTTAGGCTTGTCATGATTTTGTTTCTCATAAAACTCAGTGACAGTCCGTTGTATTCCCAAGGCTTCTTCAATTTGCTTGAACCGCTCGTCTTGGCCTTCAAACTCTAAACGAGCATTGTTCGCGTGCTCGTTAGCACTCAGAACCAGCTTCTTCAATCTATCGTTGGTCTCAGCCAGATGCTGACCTTGTGTCGACTGTAGTTGCGGCACATTATCCAACGTTCTCTCGATCGCAGTCATTCTCTCGCCGAATGACTCCTCCAATGACTTGACTACTTTGTCAACTCCTTGAAAGCTGTTTGCATGTCTTCCGATGTCGCTATCAGTCCAAATTTTAGTAATGCTTCAACCGTTGTTAAACCTCTGCAAGTCGCTGTGTTGTGAGGAACACAATGCGAGTGCCCTGGTTTCGAGGAATGAGGATATCCTCTTGCGTAAGGATTCTGGCTTGCTATCTTTACACGGTCCCACTGGGCGTGCCAAATGTTCGAGTTGGGAAAAAGATTTCCTCAGGGAACAATAAGCAAGCCCCGGTTTTGAACCCTAGATGGTTCTAACCTTCGTTCTCTGTTGTTGCTTGGCGTGCCAGTACCTTTGAGTTAGGTACAACTCTTGCTTGTTGATGATGATTTCACTCACGTACTGTCTTCTTCTCAAACGATTGTTCCGCAGTTGCTGATAAACCGCTGAAACTCGAATGACCTATACACAACCGGAGTTGCTAGGTACCTTTCACACCACCTCAAGTAGATGACCGATCTTACTTTAGACCGCTTGGGGAAAAGCAAAGCTTATAATGTGTCGTTGATAGCGGGACTCTCCTGCTATAGGGAATTACTGAATAGTGCAGACTTTTGTGTTTGCTAGAAGGTAGGCTAGCGAATCGATGGACTTGACTCTAGTTGCCGAAGTTAATCGGACTTGTTGCTACATGCAGCGCGAGGCATACATCTGGGTAGCTCCGCTCCGATGGGAGACTTGGTTGCCGAAGCTAATCGGACTTTTGCTCCGTGGGGAGACTTGACTATGCGGTTGCGCGATAGTTTGTTTGACGTTGTGTGTGTGTATTATTTTACACATTCGACCCCTTTATATAGAGAACACATATTGTTCTTTTTTGCGGATCAAGTCCTGAGAACCTCTTAGTTGATTCGGATTTACCTTCTTTATTCAACTCAGATTTTATACAGCATCAGTCCCCGAAATCTATTCCAATAAGGAATATAATCTTGCTCTTTGATAGATTTTCCCCAAATAACCGGTCCACGAGCCTACAGAATCTAAATAATACATGAGTATTATTTTAGGCCCAAACATTCCTTGATCTCTTTTGAACCTAAAAAGACCTCCTGCCAAATCTATACTTGCAAAACTTTGCAAAGAACTTGGTAATATAGGTGTATGGTTAGAAGGAGGCTGAATAACACGAGTACAAGGGCCATCTTCATGCGTGATGACTTTGCAATTAGGGCAAAAGCTCCATAAGATTTTCAAAGGTAAAGCCATTCTCGGCCTCTACACCTGGAACAATCTTTAGTTTTTTCTTTTCAAAGAAAGTCCGGGTGAGAGAACAAGCAACCCTAACTCTAATAACCCCATAAGCCTCAAAAGTATGTTCATCTAGTTATCAAAGAACCAACAACAGAGGTAACATTAATGATTACCTTCTTCTCTTCTAGCTCTGGAGGAATATTTGTGATGCCAACCCAAAATACAGAGAGTTCATGTGAACTAATTCCGGACCTTGAAGACCATCATACTCTTTAAAGAACACAGGGACCTTCAAATAGTACTAGAGACCTCCCCATAACACCTTATTGGGATCACACGCTAGGTCAAATTTTGAAAAAAAAAAAACATATTATTTAGTTGAGATAGCACCTTGAATCTGTGTTTGAGCGTCCAAATCCTATGAAATTGGGATTGCAAGTCACCAATCGTATATGGTTTGGTGGTGAGAGTCTTGATAATGAGGTAAAATTTGAAATTGGTGCGCGCTTTGATTTCTATGTTCATATGCGAGATATCGATTACATCATCCTCATCACCCCTTGCTCTCGCAGCAAAGCTTGTTGTCACGGTGTCAAGGGTGGATGACATGATTGCTTGAGGATGGAGACTCACGGCATCACCCATGAAATGAATTGTGATTTGACAATCCTTAATTAATTAATAATATTAGAATATGTTTGTAGACACAAGAAATTTAATGAAGTAAATCATTTTTATTAAATGATTAAATCGACCAAGAACCCGACAAAATTGCACACGTGGCCAAAAATTAACAAAGTTGGTGCGGATCAGAATAAAACTCGTGTCAGCACATAAACAAATGATCGTAATCGAAGCTACGTGATTCCGAATTGCATCAGAAAATTGAATGTCATTGACGATCGAAATGGTAATCGGACATTTGATTAAAGTAATAAATTTCTTTACGGTTATAATTAAATCAATTATTTGAATCTGTTTAATTTAGTTATTCTCATAACTAATTTTAAATTAATCAGAAAATATATATGGATTTAATTATGCAACTAAAGAAATATTATTATTTTAGTGTCATTAAAGTATGCTATAAAATAGAGTATTCTTGACACTATAAATACCCCTTTCAACATAAAGAAAGGGGGATTTTTACATTGGAGAAGAAGAGAGCAATATCACTCTCGAGAAATCCCGAAGTCTCCCAAATCCACGAAGAATCATCAAGCTACCAAATCGCTCGTTCTTCATCAAATCTAAATCTAAACTCAAGTCCACGAAGAATCATCAAGCGGCCAAATCGTTCGTTCTTCATCAAATCCAAATCCAAATCCAAACTCAAGTCCACGAAGAATCATCAAGCGGCCAAATCGCTCGTTCTTCATCAAATCCAAATCCAAACTCAAGTCCACGAAGAATCATCAAGCGGCCAAATCGCTCGTTCTTCATCAAATTCAAATCCAAACTCAAGTTCACGAAGAATCATCAAGCGGCCAAATCGCTCATTCTTCATCAATTCCAAATCCAAATCAAACTCAAATTCTCAAGATCAAGTGCACGTCATCCTTGAGCTAAGTCATATACGGAGATAGAATCAGAGGACTTCACAAAGATTGTAACCCCGCGCTTGATATTCAATAAATTACATTTTATTTGTACACGTGTCTGCACTCTTATTTGTTTTCAGATTCGCGTTCTACAATGTTATAATCCAGTAATATATAAGTTCATAATCGAAAACTATTTGCCATTACGGTGGTTTATGTGATACGTTTTGAATTGTATCAGAAAATTGAATGTCATTGACGATCGAAATGGTAATCGGACATTTGATTAAAGTAATAAATTTCTTTACGGTTATAATTAAATCAATTATTTGAATCTGTTTAATTTAGTTATTCTCATAACTAATTTTAAATTAATCAGAAAATATATATTGATTTAATTATGCAACTAAAGAAATATTATTATTTTAGTGTCATTAAAGTATTCTATAAAATAGAGTATTCTTGACACTGTAAATACCCCTTTCAACATAAAGAAATGGGGATTTTAACATTGGAGAAGAAGAGAGCAATATCACTCTCGAGAAATCCCGAAGTCTCCCAAATCCACGAAGAATCATCAAGCTACCAAATCGCTCGTTCTTCATCAAATCCAAATCTAAACTCAAGTCCACGAAGAATCATCAAGCGGCCAAATCGTTCGTTCTTCATCAAATCCAAATCCAAACTCAAGTCCACGAAGAATCATCAAGCGGCCAAATCGTTCGTTCTTTCTTCATCAAATCCAAATCCAAATCCAAACTCAAGTCCACGAAGAATCATCAAGCGGCCAAATCGCTCGTTCTTCATCAAATCCAAATCCAAACTCAAGTCCACGAAGAATTATCAAGCGGCCAAATCGCTCGTTCTTCATCAAATTCAAATCCAAACTCAAGTCCACGAAGAATCATCAAGCGGCCAAATCGCTCGTTCTTCATCAAATCCAAATCCAAATCAAACTCAAATTCTCAAGATCAAGTGCACGTCACCCTTGAGCCAAGTCATATACGGAGATAGAATCAGAGGAGTTCACAAAGATTGTAACCCCGCGCTTGATATTCAATAAATTACATTTTATTTGTACACGTGTCTGCACTCTTATTTGTTTTCAGATTCGCGTTCTACAATGTTATAATCCAGTAATATATAAGTTCATAATCGAACACTATTTGCCATTACGGTGGTTTATGTGATACATTTTGAATTCTTTACAGATTTTGAAATGATGAAATTTTAAACAATCAATTTGAATTTCAAAATTCTGTTGTTTGGTCGATCAACCAAGACGTTAATTAGAATATTAATGAATTAAGAAAGTATACTTCTTTGGAAACTTATGAAAGAGATATATTGGCCCTTCCATTAAGGGATCTATTTTTTGGGTCTAAAAAAAGGATAGGTCACTTGTCCAACTTTTCGATCACATTTTAGTATTTCCACCGTTCAACATTTAAAGTATAATGTGTAGATCACATATGTAAAATTTCAGCCAAAATTGAGGTGTTTAAGACATTCAAAACTGTGATTTAAACTTATAAGTATGAACGGTTCATGTTTGACAGATTTGGTGCGTCCATTGATTTCACCAAGTTTAATACTTTAACGATCACTATTTTGACTGAAATTTTACAGGGATCAATCTATACATTATACCCTAAAAGTTGAATGGTTGAGATGTTGAAATGTAGTCGAAAAATTAGTTAATAAGTTATCCCTTTAAAAGACAAAAAAAAATCCCTTATTAGAATGGTCCTTTATTTTAACTGATGCAAAAATTTCGAATAACTCTTTTTAGTAGAAATTGAAGTTCACATAATCAAAGATTTAGTGAAAAAGATGACTTCGTTCAGGACGATGGATGCATTTACAATTCGTAACAGCGCAGCCTCAGAGTCAGAATTCAAAGCATGCATCTGGTTGATTCATTTGATTGTATCACATTATCCATGTTGTCAAGAATTCATTAAATACGGCACAGAAAAAAGTCAAAAGATTACAATTTCCAACAAAGGAAAATTATTAATTTCACAATATGACCAACACGATTCCCAAGGCAAGAAACATGACATTATCTTATAAAGATTCCTTCCAAGAAATACCATACAACTTCGTATTTCCCTTTACCCTAAATTTCGTTGACCTTGACCTGGTGCTCTCTTCTCCTCCTTCACTGTACATATATACCTGCACCAACCACGAACTCTCTAATTTTCCCAAATCCATAAGTCTAATTCTCTCTCTCGTTCTCTCTGATTGAAACGCCAACTATGGAGCAAAGGACCCTGGAACTGGAGCTGGTCTCTGCCAAGGACTTGAAAGACGTGAACTTGATTTCCAAGATGGACGTATACGCCGTCGTCTCTCTCCACGGCGACACCTTCCACGGCGAGCAGAAGACCAAGACCAAGCTCGTCCGCAACTGCGGCACCCACCCCACTTTCAACTTCCCCATGAGGTTCTTTGTCGACGACTCTCTAACCCAACAGAACCGTCTCTCTCTTGATATCAAGCTCGTCTGCGAGCGCAGTCTCGGCGACAAGGACATCGGCGCCGTCCACGTCCCCGTCAAGGAGCTCTTCGACTCCGCCGACCCCAAGAACATGAAGTTCATCTCCTACCAGGTCCGCCGCCCCTCCGGGAGGCCCAAGGGCGAGCTCAGCTTCTCTTATAAGTTCGGTGAAAAGGTCGCCGCCCCGGCGCCGGAGGTGGCTAAGAAGGGTGAGCCGGTGACGGCGTACCCGGTTGGAGCACCGACGTACGGGGCGTACCCACAACAGGCGACAAGTTCGTCCGGGTCGGTTTACCCGCCGCCTCAACCCGGGTATGGATACCCGCCACCGCCGCCCGGGGCGGGTTATCCGGAGGCGCCGCCGCCGGGATATGGGTACCCACCGCCGCAACCGGGATATGGGTACCCGCCGCAGCAGCCCGGGTACGGATACCCGCCGCCGCCGCCGGGGTATGGGTACCCGCCAGTGCAGCAGGTGCAACAACCGGAGAAGAAGAAGAGCAAGTTCGGGATGGGATTGGGAGCTGGGTTGCTAGGAGGTGTTCTTGGTGGGATGATTATTGGAGATATGGTCGACGGCGGTGGATGCGGTGGCGGAGGATGCGGTGGTGGTGGGTGTGGTGGTTTTTGATCGATTTTAGACTCGTTTTATGTTTGGTCTTGTGTAGACTTGAGAGTTCTATTTTCGGTTAATTTGGATATTATCTTGTAATTCATGTTATACACAGTGTTTGGTGTTCTTGTAACATCTTGTTCTTACTTTTAGTTTGATTTGATTCATTCATGATGTTATTGTTTTGTTGTTGCTGAAAGCGTCTTAACAATATCGGAAACTAGAATTTCGAAGCTGAGAGGTTATGACTCGCCGGAATAATGAACGGGAGTGGACTTTGTAATCCTCACCAACCTTAAGACTTTAACAATATAAATGTGCGCCGGCCGGACAGAAAGGACCCGTGGCCTCTGGCGATAGCAGGAAGTGATGTAAACTAGGAAATATCTTAAACCTGGTCCTCCAAGTGGTTCATATTATTTGATGGTGAAGTTAATGGAAGACAAGGCAAGCTGGCATTCGCATGAGTACAGCAGCCTCCTCTTTCTTCGTCAATTGCAAAGCAAACTTTCAAGGATATTCGAGTGGAGGATGACCTTGCGCTTCGTGAATGGAACAAGGTTACTTTGGCACATCTCTTCTTAAAAATGCACAACGAATCAACCTTCTAGAAAAGACATCCAATATTATAGCTTCTCGATATTTCGGAAAAGAAATATGACAGTACATCAATGTGTACTCATCATAATGTACAGTATTGCATTATAGGAGATAACTAATTAATATTTTGCTAAAGCAGTAGAACAACTAGTACTTCATATTCAATTTACAAAACCTTTTGTAATTGAGTGTTCCAGATCATGACCAAGTTGATGATACAGTTGCTCATTATACTGTTAATGGTTGAAGCTATCTGATCTTCAGAATTACTTGCATATAAATGGATTTAAACTGTTTGGATGGAGCTTATTTTGTATTGGACTAGCGGACGCTGTATTCTTATTTTTGTGATAAGTTTGTTAATTGAGAGAATCATAAGATCACAAGCATTTGAAGTGTTTCAGGCTTTCAGCCACGAGTTCTGCTTAGTCTAGACTGAATGGTCAAGTGCATCAATGTGTACTGGTAGAGTCATAGACTGATTTTGTGACATATACTTGTTCCTGCAAATCCTCAGTAAATTATTTCACAGGTTTGATAAGCTCAGATGTTTCTCAATTTTGGTTCACAATATATTACAGCTTGCTGTTGCCTTGGTTTTTCGAGATGTGGTAAAGTTTACCGTTTTAGGAATGGCCTGTGGGAAGAAATTTGATAATGTTAAACGGGACTAGAAGTTGGCTCTGCCTTATCGATGATTCTTGTGAAAACATCCTGATGCTGGGATGCGACATCATATTCATAGAGAGTTCAGTTTAGCAAATGGTCTAGAACATTTTGGTTCTTCGCAATCGCAGTTCATTAATTTGTTGCTCCTTCTGATTGCGTCTTGGCCTGCCTTTGTGATGATTTCCATGCTATTTTGAGATCTAAATTAATTTTTAATGTTTGATAGTAGAAGCTACATGTAAGAACTTTCAAATGATTCAATATATGGAAATCAATTGTTTGAGCTTCAATTTTTTTTTCTTCCCTGTGTATTTTTCTTTTCTTTTTACAACAACATCCTCTTGCACATAAGTCTTAATGTCTTATTTACTTCATTGCTTAGTGTTAGTCTAATCATGACGTCTCTTAGATTTGCCTAATGTTAGTCTGTTTACTTGTAATTATGAAATTTCTAAATATATATTCATTGTCAACTTCTTGCATCATAGAATAAAGAGGTAAGATGCAAGAAAAGACTGGCGAATATAATATGCAAAGAACAATAATAGCTCTACTATCATACGGGTACACGGCTCTGTTTGGCTGCAACTGTACAAGTGAAGTGGATGAAACTCTGGGTTGGCTGAAAGTCATGGTAAACTATTGGTCTCTTCTCCTAAATACGCCATTGAATTTTACTCAAAACTGTTTTCCAGCTCGTCCTATTTTTAAGTTTTAATTTTTACAACCTGCATTGCTTTTTCAATTATCTGTTCCGAATACCTATTTGTGCACTTTTCTGTTTGTCTTCTTGATGTTGATTCTCTGCTATAGATTTTAGTTTTTTGTGGATCTTATTAGTGGCCTACCAATGATCACCCCAGTAGCCCGCTAGTCTTCTCTTAGTTGAATCATCAGCTTATTGGTAGAATCATGAAGTGTTCTGAGTTTCATATAAAGAGCAAAATTTTCTTTTAGCCCCATGATGATGCATGGTAATGATATCTTAATGAGGTTTGTGGTGCCATCCATATCAACAGCAGCATGTAGTATCAGAACTGTTTAGCATCTTTGAAGGGAAATTGGTTATTGAAGCTCTCAGCTTAGATTTTTTAGGGTACTTATATAATTGCAGAATGAAGCTTTTTTTAACTTCTGCTGCCACAAAGTTGGTAATTTGTATTACAAATTAGGGGCTAATGAACATAAAACACCAGAGAGGAGCAATTTGGCACAAGTGCATAACATCTTCTCTATTGAGTTCAAAGTTTTACATAACAAAAATCCACAAGGATCTTACTTCAGCAACTTCCATCATCAAAAGGTCTTTAGCTTCTAGAGCCCTACGCCGGTTCATACAGGCCTATCATGTGCCCATCAAGACATCTTACCGCAGCAACCTTCCCATGGATTTCGTATTTGATCGCACCATCTAGCTCAGCTCCTAATGTCATCAGCCTCGCCACTGTTTGGTTAATGTCCGGCACTGTGAAAGACAAAAGGGAAGAGTAGCCCTTCTGCATGGCATGGTCACTGTTAAGCTTGATTGTTAGCAGCTGCTATTTTAGTCATAAACAAATCCAAAAAAAAAAAAGAGGAAGACCAAATAGAAGCCAATGCACACAACCAATAATTAAAGAACAATGCGACCAACATATTACCAAGTCTAATGAGAAGTCCGAGTTCCGACTCGAGTCTAACCATTAAACTAATTCAGAAAACTGGGACATGGGTCTAGTCGAAACATATGTTTTTTCTGCAAAATAGAAAATGTAGGAGGGTGTGGCGTGTGAAAAGGTCTCACAGACATTTCGTCGAACACAAGGTGTGCATTAAGAGCGAGTTTCACAGAAAAGAGAAGGAGCGAATTACTTGGGGGATTGCATGAGGGCAAGTTTGAGCGGACCGGACTGAATCTCGGTCCATCGGAGAGTGGAGACGTTGACGGTGAAACCCAAGCCTTCCGAGTAGAAACGAGCGGCTTTTGGGACGTCCTTGTGCAATTGCAGTATCCACCTAAACGACGCCACTCCCATTCTCTTTTTGCTAATTCGGGGTTTTTGAGCCCAAAGGAATAAGACCCAAATTTATTGTGAACTACTCGCATTCTCGTAAAAGACCGCATATGATATCTGTTCTTTCCACAATTATGTCTCTTCTCCTTAATTTGTTCTTCCCAGTTTTCACAAACTCATGTATGATCTTTTTCATATATATTATCATTTTGTATCAGAATTAACTTTTTTTTTGTATACTATAATATACTACAATACATGGGCAGATTTGGTAGTTCAGTTTTTGATGAAACATTCCTAGGCTTAATTGGCTCTCAAAGTAGAGATATGACTTATGAGGTTGGTTTGGCGCCACATTTGGCTCATAAGCATAAGCCGACGGCCCTAAATATATTTTGGAGAAAGGAATAATTTATAGGTACGTGTTTCAATTATTAGAGTTCAACTTTTGAAAGACTTAATAACAAGAGTATAATTTTCTGTTAACATCATGGTGATGCATCATGCATGGTACAAATATCAACAGCAACATTTAGCAGCTTAACTGTTGTGCATCTTTGAAGGGAAAATAGTTCTTGCAGATCTCAGCTTAGGATTTGAGAAATCTTAAATAATTACAGAATGGAACTTTGCTTACTTTGTTCTTAATTATTTGAATATTTGATGATTTAGAGAATCATGAGAACCACATGGATACTTGTGTTGCGCGCAAGTTCTGCTGCCACACGCCCACACCTGGTCAGAACTTGATATCTTTTTCCCTGTCTACAATGTTGTTAAATTGTTACCAGTAAGCAAACCCCTCAGAGAAAGTGTTCCAGTTGGTCATTGGAGACGGACTGTTTTCTGTTTGTTTCTTTTGGGCGAAGCCTGCTAGTTTACAGAAATAAAGCGAGTGAATAGGGTTGCTTTGAATGTGCAGTTTCATACTGTATTTGGATAGTGATGTTGCACTTTGATTTTACACATTTGTAATTGAAATCTGACCCGGCCAATTGTAAGATAACCAAATTTCATGAAGGAATTAGCATGAATTACAGGAACCTTGATATTTATGCTGCTTTCTTCTTTTTCATATTCTTGCGACCATTGATTTTAGAAGATGGAGAACATGCATAACGTCAAATTCCACCGAGGAATAAAAACGCAAGCTAGTTCTGATCATCACGTTATAATTGTTTGTTTTGTTGAAAGAAAATCACGGTCATGTCATTTTCAAAATTTGAATTTTTCTTTATTGTCACACGGTCATGTCATGTTATTAAAACAATTCATCCGTAAGTTTGTTCTTATGAGGAATTGAATATGTTCACTGCTTTATTCTCAAAATCAGTGTCATTGGCCCTGAAATCCCATCTTCTAAAATCAAAGTTAGGCATAAACTAATACTAGATAAGCAAAACCATTCCCTAGCCATTTGCTTTATTTCATTCCCTTCCCTCTCACACTAGAAGAAAAATTCCCATTGCTATCTTCACAAATTGTCACTTTAACTAACAAAACCTAACTGAAGCCAATAAGTTCTTGAGCTTGTCTGCTGTGCAGCAAAGTATGATATCACACAATTATGTGTGGTAATGGAGGGGTATCATGAAATGCACATGTGTGTGTGAGGATTTATTTGTGGAGAAAAATGTTGTTGCATGGTAATCGGCAACGCACAGCCCAATTTTCCTAAGTTCTTAGGGTCTTATTATAATAGCATAATGGAGAATAATCCACAACAGTAGGCCAGGAGAGAAGTTGGCCGGTCTGATTTAACTATTTACTATTAAGAGGGATAATCATTTGGAAACTCACCTTAATTAATGGGAAATCTCGATCCTTTGAAGATCAGAAGATGTAAGCAAAGATTACAAAATAAGTATCAAGGTATGCTTGAATTTTGCAGTGTATAGAACGGTTTCCAGTATTCATTAGGAGAAATCGAGGAATCTCTAGTTGTCAAGCATGCCTATGCAACTTGAAAATGGTTACTTGTGACTTGGGAAAGTTGAGAAATTAACTTGATCAAATTAATTGGTATAGTGTATACATGACATTATGTGCGTCTCAATTAACCCACTCGTCAGTGATTTAACATGTGGAAGCTAACTTGAATCTTGAGAGGGATCTGCAAGATGAATTCTGCATGCATGCTTTTAGAGATAGATACGTATATAGAGAGCGATGATCGGATACAAACATCCATCGTTTAGAGGAATCTATAATCCCACGTATATTGAGAATCTAAGTTTTGCGTGATGACATTTTGTATGACTAGTCAAATTAAACCTCTACATCTATCGATTCATAGTTTTGAATGGAATAATACCAGTATGGACCGATAAATAGGTATATCGAGAATCAATATGTATATATCGGAAGGAATACCGACATGCAGTAAATGATATAAGATTTCAGTGACAATATTGTAGAATTATATCTTCACAGCCTCTTCATGTATCAATTGATCGATAGATGATGAAGTTAATAAACACGTATATATGGAATGAGTGAACACTTTACGTTTTTACTCACTCCGGATTATATAATCGATCTTAAACAAGATTGAAGCTATCTTACGTACGTACTCGATCATGTCTGTAGATCAATCATTCAATCTAATTACACGAATTCTTTTCCATCGTGTGCATGTGTATTTTAATTGATAGACTATCTATTAACAAGCATACATCCAAAAATGATGATTTAATTCACTTCGATCACCATGGTAGAGCTAGCTATTCACCAACAAGTGATCTAAAAGTCACAATTAATGTATTTATTTACTATATAATCTTTTCATCGATAGATTATCTTGTAATCAAAGTTGATTATGATATATCCGCACATAACCAACGCATATATAGCCACAAACTCGAGGAGATCATCAAGAATCGACTTGCAAAAGGTTGATGATTAACCCTGCTAATCCAAATATTCTCCTATAGATTAGGCTTCCCTATCATTAAATTCGATTTAATTCAATCCGTGACGTCCAAAACTTATTACTAATTTTGGAACAGTTCGCTTTAGTGATTAAGATAGGTCGTTAGCTTCTTCCTTCAATAAGAGGTGAATATTTTTAAGATTGTACTATTAACACACCCTAAATTACTATTCACACCCCCTTCATAATGAGAGCTAATCATAAAGCTTATTTTAGGGGTTAATTTGTAAATTCAATTAATTTCTGGTGATATAATAATTGAAAGGGTGTGAATAGTAATTTTGAGGTGTGTTGATAACATAACCTTATTTTTGAAGGATGATGTATTCACAAATTATCTTCGATTCTTTGAAGCAAATATGGAAAATAGGAATCGGCTTTTCTTTTCATGAGGGCAATCACATGGGCTTGTTGTGAATAACTATGGTAATAGAGCTTTCCACACTTTATGAAGATCGATTACTACTGGTCGGGATATATAGCTAGCCAGAGGATTAAAGCAAAACCAAGACAATGAAAAAAGGTGGTCGGGGCTAGAATGTTCCCCGGCTAAAATGACTTGGAGAAAAAGGCTGGCCGATGTGGAATGTTTGAAGCCTCATATTTAATATGGAACTGAACGATATGGCAGATTTAGATTTGTGAGTATCACTCATGTCTGTATGAGATGTAGAACAGTAGAACTTTGCTGTTGAAGCATCATTTGCCTATCTCAGATCATTACGCATAGGTCATTTGTGATATGCACGAATTCGATCCGTTGTTTTATATTCTTTCTTATGTAATTGACGCACGAGTGCTTACGTTTGAAATACGAAATAGTCGACTTTATGGTTATTTTTTCTTGCCAAGGAAAGATCAATCCATGCCTAATTGATCAGGTGCTAGCTACCAGTCTTGCTATATGCTCGTATATATAGTTGCACTTCGATCAGCTCTTGATGAGTTTCCATGAACTCGCATTGAAGTTCCCGTAGCCCTAGCTAGGTAGCTTAAAGTATAATCGAATTATCGATCAATGATTTAAAAGCTTGTAATGCGCATAAATTAACGAGTAGTTTCATTAACACTTCGGCCATGCTTGTTTCATGGAATCATTGGGGGAAAGGAAAGTGATTCCTTTCATTTGTTTGGGAAGCAAAGGAAATAAGAAGGAAAGGAAAATATTTCTCAAAATATTGGAAAATTAGTGGGAAAGTGGTTCCCTCCACACACCTCATGGAATCACTTTTACATCCAAATTTCTAGGGGTGGGCATAAAAAATGGAAATTCCGATCCCGTCCCGTTTCATAATGGTGGGATAGGACGTGGGACGAATAATTTCTATCCCGCTTCGTCTCGTCCCACCTTTAATGAAAACTTAAAAATTCTTATATATTTGTATGAAAATGAAACTAATTTATATTCTTAATAACTCCAAAATTCTATCAACTCAAATAATAATGGTAAATTATAATATTTTGAACATAATATGTATTTTTTTTGTTAAAATTTCATTATTAAATGTTACTTTGTTAATGAAAAAGTAAAAACATATGTTTTTATTTAACTTCATAAGAAGGTGGGATTTGTCCCGTCCTGTCCCGATCCCCGTCTCATCCCAACCGGGATTAATCCCGAGTGAGATGCATTTTTAAAAACCCTCGTCCCGTCCCGATCACGTCTCAATTCAAAAGAGTGGGACGGGACGTGGGATGAGCCCCGTCTTGTCCCATCCTGTCCCGTGCCCACCCCTACAAATTTCTACAATTATTAGACCAAACTAACCTTAACTTTTGTCACTAATAGTAATATCAGTAATATGTGGGTAATATGAGAAAATCAATAAGATTTTCTTTTATATTCCTTAGCTTTTCCAAACACAAGGAAAGAAAACTTATGGGAATTGTAATTTTCCATGGCAATGGAAAGAGCAAGGAAATCATTTCCATTCCGTGAACCAAACGAGTCTGAGTGACCAACGCTAGATATGAAGCAAGGACTGAGATCTAAGTAATCGACATAATTAACAGATTTATGGTTCATCGGATCTGGCATATACTAAGTACCGATCAAGAGATTCTCAGATTAAGCACCTACCACTTTGATGATTTCCAGCGGAGTTAAACCTGAAAAATATATCTAAAAAATTATTGATCAGAATCAGTAGTAGCGTGGATTCATATATACTTGCTAACACATTTGTAAATCTTTTCACAACTTATATGCAAAACAAGTTCAGAAAATAGGCTATTGAGATATTTATGAGAAGGAATAACAAGGAAGAAATGACAGATTTAGAAGCTCAGCTAATGAGCTAATTAAACAGGTTCGTTGTCATGGGAATGGAAAGGGGCGTTGATGCTGGCTATGGGAACGATTGGGTCTGTATCACAGGCCAAGTTGGTAGGATAAGCAAGTGACAAATCCCAAACAAGGGCATGATCATGGCACTGTATATATAGAGAATGTGTGCCCTAAAGTTCAACAATAATCTATATCCAAAATAAAGTGCAGCACCCCTTGATGAATTTGTTGGCTCAAAATGAGGTCGTTGGTACGTAGATAATTGTATATATTTGCCGCTGGATTCCATCATTAACTATATGCGCATGTACTTGGTCACATAAGGTTAACCCATGCCACTCCCTCCAATTTATCTGGCTCTCTTACTCCGAGAGTTGCCCTAGCTCGCTAGCTAGCTTTATTGGCTGGATAGAAGATGCAAAGATTTGGTCTTCAAATCGAATATGTATGTAAATAGGAGGCATTGGCAATATATAGTCAATAGTAGTTAGGCGCCGTAAGAATTGGGGGCGGGAGAGGATTCACACTGCAGACGTCGGTCGTCATTTCCTCCAGAAAGTGATCGAACTATGCTTAGTTTACTACTGCATGCATTAATACTGCATGTTTAGTTAGTGATGGAAATCATGGAATCCTTTGATTTTTGGCACACAGCTCATCATCCCGCAAACCAGTCGCATAGATTGGAGAAAGACGTTAAACTTTTATAACCCAACAATGCCTTGAGCATCCCAACTTTTCCTCTTATAGAAAATTAGGTTTATTCTCCGAGTCCATCCGAAGCATATATACCCCATTAATTTTTATATTAAGAATTTTAGATGCATGATTTTGTGCTACTATATATATTGTAAAGTGAACTAACAAAAGGAGAACAACTTCATCTATATGAATGCATGGAACAGTACGTAATTCGACTATGCATGTCCATATATATACATACATTACACCATTGCTCAATCATGAACATCATTAGCATAATTATGGGCCCTTTAATTATTTTAGCGAATCCTTGTATAGAAAAATATGTTGATTCGGAACTAATTATTGATCCCATCTTTCAGGGCTACTCTTCTCTCCCTCCACACATTCTTAAATAATCAGTTGTAATCTTATCTGCATTGTTCAATAAGTCAGTTTTAATTTTGTTGGTAATATCATTATGAGTCAAGCCTAGGTAATTTGGTTATTTGGATTAAGTACGTCATCCATATTTTTATCACTGTATATAAGACATTCAGACAACCCCCTCAAAACCCATCACCATCCAATTTCCCTTTTGCCGATGCCCGGATATCACAGAAAATTTTGTCACCAGTACGTGTTAATCATCATACAATATATATAATTATAATTTTTAAAATAATAAAATATTAGTCATTTCTCAAACTATCACAAATTCGACAGTTTACTCTTTCAAGTTTAAATTTCAACTGATCACTCCTTATACTTTCCAAATTCGAGCAATCTGGTCATTTCGTCATCTTTCTATCCAATTTGAGTGTTAAGTTGTTTTTTGGGCAAACAGAAATTGGATGGACTTAACACCCAAATTAGATGGAAATATGACAGAATGACCAGATTGCTCGAATTTGAAAATATAAGAAGTGATTAGTTGAAATTGAAATTTGAAGGAATAAACTGTCGAGTTTATAAAACTGTGAGGAATGACCAGAATTTTATCCTTCTTAAAACTAGAGACCGAATAAGTCTCAATCAACCCTAACTAATATCGATCAAATTCTTTTTCTAACAAACAAAACAAAGATTCCCACTGTGGGGTTAAACCACTTATAGAAAGAATTCGACCGGAATTTATATAATAAAATGACAAATACACACAGATATACATTTATACATAGAGATATGCAGGTCGTGATCGATACTTGCAGCAGGTCCACTCCTGCATAAAACACCATGTCCCATATGACACCCTTGCAATGACTCCTCAATGCTTAGGGCCCTACCTTATTTACTCACAGCACTCATTTCCCCGCCTATATATACACCACCCTTGAAGAAGGGTTTCATACTCAAAATATTCTCACTACTAGCTAGCTAGCTTCTGCTTCTTCAACTAGTTTATTTGGTTCTTCATACTTCCCTAAGAAGATGTCTGGGGTTTGGGTTTTCAAGAACGGCGTCGTCCGGCTGGTGGAGAACCCGGGGGCGGATTCCTTGCAGGGCTCCAACAGCCGGCGCAAGGTTTTGGTGCACACTCCCAGTGACGACGTCATTAGCTCTTACGCTGTGCTCGAGCGGAAGCTGGTTTCACTTGGTTGGGAGAGGTACTACGACGACCCGGATCTCCTTCAGTACCACAAGCGGTCCACCGTCCACCTCATCTCTCTCCCCAAGGATTTCAACAAGTTCAAGTCCATGCACATGTACGACATCGTCGTGAAGAATCGGAATTTGTTTGAAGTCAGGGACATGTAGTCTCACTAGTCTGTCCTTTGGATCTGCTGCTACTGCCTGCTAGCTTCTGCTGATGAATGTGTTTGTGATGCATGATGATGATGATAATTATGTGTGTTTGGTTAGTTTGTGATCGTAACTGTGTTTTCTTGTTGGAGGGTTCACTGTGTTTCGGTTTGGTTTGGTTTGAACCTTGATGTATGTAGGTACAATATGTATGTAGGTTAGTAAAAACATGGGTTTGATTGGTGATTATTGGGTACTCTTTTGCGGTTTTGTACAAACTAATTGAACGTTTATGTGTCTTTGCATGCAACGAAAGTTGGATCTTGATAAACTGATCTTGTGTCTGTGTGTGTTTTTGGTCTAGTTTCTTTCAAGGGATTCCCATTTCCCTTCAATTTACAACCAAAAGAGACAAAAGAAGGATTACTAATCTGATACAGATATTATCAATCAGAACATTGATGAGTTTGACATCAAAGATATGATTAAAGCTTTGATCAACACACGGTGGTGCGGAACAAACCGTAGTATCTATACATTTTCATTTTTGGATCACCTTGAAATCGTAATTCCAATATGTTTTTCCAACTCTTTTACAGAATACATCCATGCATATGGCAGGTTTCCATGTATTATTGCTAGCTACTGAACATATATATATATATATATATATATATATATATATATATATATATATATATATCTAATGCAAACTAAACTTCCAACGTCTTCAACTTTTTCCTTCCTCGGAGGCTCGGAGCTGCTTAATATTGTTGACATTTCTTGATATTATAAGTTATATTCCCCAAGCCTTTTGGCCTTCCAGAGAGGTTTGTTGATACGGACTTAGAGAGGCAAAGGGAAACAACGTCGCTTAATACTCTAATTTGCCGACATTATTTTCATAGGATGAACATCAATGACTGTAGCAAGCAAAAATATCAAGTTTTTAAAGGGTGAATTCATTTTATGGTATCTGATGTATGGTTAATTGGACATTTTAGTACTTGGTGTTTTCAAAGAGGACACTTTAGTATCTGAAGTTAAATTTTATGTGATACTTTATATATAAATGGTAAAATGAACATTTACTTATTATTTATCAAAATAAAAATAACAAATAGAATTTTATGGGTTCAAAACTAATTTTATCACCCTCGTATTCATCATTTTTATATCGTTTGCGAGAAAATAAACATGAATTAATTTTATGCTTTAATTGGAAGTGAAAAATTAGATTTTTATTTAGGAAAGTTATAATTTGTGATTTAAATACCCACAAGAATGTTTTTAGCTACTTAAATATAGCCTCAGGGAGTAGTTTTGTAAGACGATTGAATTTAATAAATATAAAATTGACTTATGATATCAACATGACCAAAAAATATTAACTTAAATGCATAAACGATTAAGATTTGAGGATAATAAACACATAAAATTCATGTTTTTATTGTATTTTTATAAATATATATTTAAATATATATTTTACCATTATATTAGTCAACATAAGTACCAAAATGTTCTATAAATCTAACTTCAGATACAACAATCATTTTTAAAATATTAGGTACCAAAATGTCAAATTGGTCATACCTCAAATGTCATATTCCCTAATCAATTTCGACCTACAAATCAGGCAAGTAAGAGCAATGAGGCCAATGATGTGGTCGGCCGTAAGCCAAAAATGGAATAATAGAAAGCAATATAGCTATCAGAGACCCAAACTACTCCGACTTTTCGTGAATAATCGAGATTTTATCTTTGATACACGGTAGTCATCCTACTCAAAACGGAAATAGAAACCTTTCACTGAAACTTTGAAAGAGCCCATACACCTCCCCCATGATCAAGAGATACAAGTACGTTGATTTAACCCTGCAGACAATTTAGCCAGCATCTTACAGTTTTGGTGCGTATCTGAGAATCTATAGGTTTACTGAATCTTTTCTCGCTTAATGCACATTGTACCTACTGCGGTACACTGGTATAAATAGTTAAATACCACTGATCCAATATTCTTAACGAGTAGTTATATGACTTATATCCGATCGGCAACTCAAATTTATTTGATCCAGCATATATATAGTACGTACTGGTGCTGGACTTTAAATTCTCGATGAGAGATTTCACTTTTCTCGTAGTAACATTCAAAAACATTCTTGGGGCTCACTTGCATTTTACTAGTTTATTGGAGTACGTCGATCCGATTTTTCTATATATCGTTGGATTACTTTGACAGTCGATCGATGAAACAATTAAAAGGAAAAGAAATGAAGAAAGAGTGAAGAGCTAAGAAAACTAATCCGGCCAGTAAAGACTACATAGTATATAAATAAAAGGCAGACAGAGAGTTCATCTTTAACCTAAGGCATGAAGATGCGTATACTCTCAAATTTTTCCACGAGTCATGAGATATGGAATAAGCAGCCATGCATGAACCCGGACTTGTTGGAGACATGATTTTAAGAAGGCTTTGCTTATGGACTTATGGTGGCTATCAGAGACATATCTATTAGTTTCTTCTATTTCGGATAAAAACAGTACGTAGCACTAAAATCTTGTGCAGATAAGACTCTTATCAACATGCATGTGAAATTATATCTGTACGTACGGGCGATGGCCAATGGAGAACCCATTACATTAGCAGATAGTTGTAGCTATAGCTAGACCGCGCTAGAGCTCTCATGCGTGATATATATATATGCCCATGCCTACTTTGAATGGATACGACTCACTTTTCATCGAGTAGTCATTTCCTTTTCAAATTAATCAGTGGCGGAATCAAAATTTTTATTTAGGGAGGGTCCGAGTTTGACGATAGTAAACTAGATTGATTTTGATTTTATTCTACTTAGTTATATGTTACATGTTTTTATTTTTTTTTGTATTATTTTCATAGAAAGCTTATTAAAAGTTTATTCAATGTCACTAATCATAAAGAAATGAAAATCATTAATTTATGGCAATAGTAGTCTATCAAATACTCAGTATAGTATTGGGAACTTGTCAGAACCCAAGTGGGGTCCGGACGTCGTCGGGCTTGAACACATTTCCACCCCTGAGACTAATCGACATGGCCGATCTTCTTTGATTCCAATTCCAAGGAGCCAAGAAGATATAAATTATGAACTGAACTGATCCGATCAGTTCTGTGGAGAATGAGGATTATGAATATATGGAGACGAAAGGGGTTCTCTGCTTTTTTTAGGGGAGAAGGAAATCTCTTTCTTACTAACACACTTCAATGTAAGTTTACGCATGCATATTTTGATATTTATATAAATTTTGCATATATCATATATAACGAGCTCCTACTGTGACGAACAATTAGATGACTAATAAGATATGTATGTCATTAGTCTCCCTCCATATAGATCAATCATACATGCAGACCGGACTATTCATTTTAATTAATATATAAAGATATAGTTCAGTTCAGTTAGTCCCAGCACGCTTTTTTTAGTTTGAAAATGAGGCAGCAGAGTGTTTGGAAGCTTTGCAATGTGGCTCATCTTGTAGCAGCTTATGCGACTACTCTGATGCAAGAGGAATTTTTTCTCTCAACGCATTCTTTTTTTCATTCTGCTGTAGTTATACTGAATTTTGTATTGTTTGAGTTTGAATTATTACTTTATAATGGATCATCGATTTATTCTTAAATGATCTGAGAGAAAGAACATTATCTGGGATGTCGGTGTATCATGTTTTTCAAACTATATATGCATGAGGAGGCCGGACTAATTATAAACAAAATTATCTACTCTCAGTAAGTCAATATGCACATCCTTTCTGCTGCCCCTACCTTTGTTTCATGAGAGTAAATTAATGTCCTCGTCAAAGTCGGTGAATGCTAGCTTAGTGAGGTTGGCATACAATGACAAAGATGTTTGTAAATCATAAACTACATATATCGATCAGCGACTTATATGTAGTGAACTATGTTTGCCTTTATTGTTTTCTCAAAATTTTTAAGAGATAATTCATTCATAGAGTCACAAGTCAAGCATGTCATTATATATCCACCCATTACCATTCGAGGAGTAGATAATGCTTCATGTATACGTACTATATTGATACATATGATAGACCTAACTATTAAATCTACTTCCGCACCATGCAAAGAAAAGAAGAGAAAAACTTACACCATGACACGTATGGATTCGGCAAACAACGAAACAAAAAAAATAAAAAATAAAAAACAAAACCAAATAAGAGTCTCAAATGAAAAAATAAAATAAAGCCTCAACCTCAAATAATGGCATCGGGGCATAATTAAAAAACTTAAGCATGCTATGTTCCCTTCCCCTTGGTCCATGGCCCAGGCCCAAAACCCAGCCTAGATCTGAGAGGCCTAAAACCAGCTGGTTGCAGTCCTGATTACCGACTTGCTGCCATCGGTAATACAACCCTGCCGGTTAGACATGCCCTCACCACATAGGCCACTATCATCGCCAGTCCAAACCTCGCCTTCACCTAGTCCAAAAACTAATTTCAATGCCGACCAGCCTGTAACCCCCTCCATCAGTGCTCGAAATCTCTCCTGGATCCACCGACCCATTTGAGCCCTATAGCCCATACCTAGATCTGGCCTTGTGTCTCCATCCCCAATCGGCCAAAATCTGCCCACACCTCGGCGACCAACCGCAGCGCCACCCTTGAAGGAAGAGCGACCCCTATGTGAAACACAATCAACTCGAAGATATTTCTGAGCCGCCGCCAATCGAACTTGATGGTAGCCTCCACCACCGTCCAAAATCATCCCCTTCGCGAGAAATAGAGGAAAACCCTCTCTTCTAGCCCAAAGATTTGATTCACTATGGATCGGCGAAGAAGATCTCCACGCCACCACTCAAAATCGCGATCAGTGTCACTCTAAGGGAAACCCTAGCAGAGAGCTTTCTTCCACTTCCTTCTTCTATTGTTTTCTCAATTAAGTTTATTTAGTACGTAAGTGCACTTAAATATTAGCATCCGCGAGCTAATGTAATATCTTAATTATTCTAATTTCACCTAAGAAGCATGGACACACTTCTCACCTTACGTATTACGTGTCTGTGTCAGACACGAACACAATACGCTCTAATACGGCTAAATACGGCCTAATAAGCGTATCATACTTTAGACACGGTATGGACACGTGCATGTCCATTTAGGACACACGATATTAATTATGATATGCTGGGTTTACGTTTTAAACATAAAAAAAAAACAAAACAAAAGATGAATCTCATTTGGCACCTCTTCTCAGATCTAACATCTAAGCCAACATCAAAGTCTTGCAACCTTGACATCTTCCCTAATAAAAAAGGATCAGGAGCATCGATTGTGGAAAACTCACTTCATCTTACACAAGTATAAGCTGTTAATCAGAGGCGGATCTAACAACTGCTGGGAGAAAATTTTGGAGGTTGGGGTTAATCTAGCATATTCATTGTGTAAATGTTTGATTTTGACCAATAACAATCCTATTAAACAACTAACTTGACCCCAACCCAATCAACCTTAATTAACAAAAGTGATGTAACTATGCAGACATCTCAAGCACGGCTCCTCACTTCTCTTCTCACATATGACGTATGTTAAGGGTGGTAACTGGTAAGACATAACATGGCAATACTTTGGGTTGGTTCTGATCCATCTTGTCAAAGCATGGCTCTTTCTGCAATCTGCATAGTGAATAATTTTCACGTTCATGTATTTATTAAAACGACGGTCTTCATTATTCATTTATTCCATGTCCTATAGCTCAGAGATGGATGTTGGTAACGGCCTGCCCAGCAGCTATTAGGAGAAAATAATAGGGGTCATGCTAAATTTTTTTATCCATCGAGCAATTTTTTGTTTTACAACCTTAGCCCAGTCATAGACTTATAGTTACCCTAATTTGTAATGACCTAACAAGGCAGACATCATAATTAAACTCCAAACACGTTTTCTTCGTTTGTTCTTCTCATTTTACTCGGATCCTCTCCCAAAAATATTTGTTGCTCTATTTTCTATTGCACAACTAAATTGTTCGGTTCTTCTATCACTTTGCACACGAAAAATAAATGAAAAAGAGAATGAGGTAAAATAAAATTCAAAGTATAGTATTCTTATTTGATTCTTACTAATGTTCTTCTTATTAATTCGTATTGGATTAATTGATTCTTATTTGATTCTTACTTATATCAGTTTTTATTGATGAGTAGTTTGTAAAAGTTGTTTTTTACCTTATCAAGAATTTACATTACTGTTGATGAATTTTTTTCCGCCCGGGTAACTTTTGGGCATTAGATCTGTCACTGCTGCTAACTAGAATACGCTGGAGATGTATATGGCAGATGAAGATTTATGGAAGCAACTAGCTCTATTTGATATGACGATGAGGATTGTGAGGGTGATTTAAGGAAGAAATCACGGACGTGATTTGTGGGATTTGTGGGAATGATTTATTGGGTTATATATAAAGCAGATTATGTGTAATAACAATCAAGATACAATTTACCTGTATACAATTTAACATGGCATCAGAGCCAATTTTTTTGGAGCCTCTGTTTTTTTTTCTGGGTTTCCACTGCATTTTTTTCCGTGGAACTGGCCCGAATTCTGTGGTCTTGGTTGTCAATGTAGGTTCACCAATAGTGCAGGTGCACCCAAGACATTCTCAAATCCGTTTTTTATTCTTTTGTGTTTCCGCTGCATCAATCCTGAGTTTTTTCATTTTCAATGGGTTTTGTAGACAACACAGAGAGTTCTCAGATCAATAATGTTCCACAATTTGAAGTATCTGTCAAGAATTCTGAAAGTGGTTCTTTTGGGGGCGCCAAACTCAATGGGACCAATTTCCGTAAATGGATGAGAATTATGGCCGCTCATCTTCGAGGCATGCACAAGATGAGGCATGTAATCGGAGTAACTACGGCTCCTAGTGAAGATGATATTGTGGCCTACACTAAGTGGGACGACGATGATGGTCTTGTCATGTCAGTCTTGTGGAAAGCTATGAATGACGAGATCGTTGATCTGGTGGAGGCCTGTAGCACTGCGTAGGCAATATGGCAAACACTGGAAGGCTTACATACTAATGACTCCGATTTCATACATGTTCATGAATTAATATGCACAGTTTTGGTGATGCAACAGGATGGGCAACCGGTGGCGCAATATTTCACCAAACTGAAAAATATTTGGGCTGAAATTGATATGAAACGTCCTTACATGATCAAGAATCAGGAGGATATTGTTTGGTACTAAAAAGAGAAGGAGCTTGAGCGCGTTCATCATTTCCTGAAAGATCATGATGCAAAGCATAACAGTGTGAAAAAAGAATTGCTCAGAAAGATCGAACCCCATAGCATAATCACCACTTTCACATATATCCGTACGGATGAGTCTCAACATGCGAGTCTTCATCAGGCACAAGTTGTAGTTTCCAGTCTTACTGTTCATGCTAGATCTCCCGCACCATCGCGTCCGCTAGCAACTTTGACTCCACTTCATCAGCAAGGCCCACCACTA
The DNA here is from genome assembly GCF_933775445.1 of Argentina anserina. Lineage (NCBI taxonomy): Eukaryota > Viridiplantae > Streptophyta > Magnoliopsida > Rosales > Rosaceae > Argentina > Argentina anserina. The sequence continues at coordinate 16,097,386 of NC_065875.1, forward strand.
GACTTCGGGAATCAACCTCGTCCTCCTTGTTCTAATTGTCATGATACTAACCATGCTCGTGCGACTTGTTGGAAGTTGTATCCACACCTTAGGCCTAAGAGTCCTAATTATCGTCCCAAGGTAAAAACAACTATTCAATTCATCCACGAACCGGATATCTATGGTGTGGTTGGACATGATCATCATACAGCAGGAGGAGCAACACTTACCGCATCCATAGCTGGTCGTGGTAAAATTGGTATGGTTTTAAATATTTCTAACTTTGTTGGTTTTGATACATGGATTATTGATTCTGGTGCGTCTGATCATATGACTTATGAAAAATCTTATTTTACCATATTGTCTCATCCACCAGTATCCTATGTTACTAATGCTAATGGTGATGCCTTTCCCGTGTTAGGGACATGGTCATTTCTTATTACTCCCACTATAGAACTTCACAATGTGCTATATGTACCTGCTTTATCTCATCATTTGATATCTGTCCCACAATTGAACGCTGACGCTAAGTGTTCTGTGACATTTTTTCATATGTATGAGATATTTCAGGATCTTCTCACCGGGGAGTTCATTGGTCGGGGGTATCTGAGGGGCAGGTTGTTTCATCTGGATCAGACATATGCGGGGGAGAAACCAGGGGTACAGTCTCAGACTGCTTTAATCTCCACTTCTGACAAGCTAAGTGAAGTTTGGTTATGACATCATCGCTTAGGGCATCCATCTTTTAGTGTTATGAAACAATCCATGCCTACTTTGTTTATTAGTGTGGCTGAGTCCTCTTTACGTTGTGAGACATGTGTTTTGGGTAATAGTCATCGATCTACTTATTCCCCTAATACTTCTAATAAAAGTACTATTCCTTTTGAATTAATTCATTTTGATGTTTGGGGACCCTCCAAAGAGTCTATTATGTCCGGAATGCGGTATTATGTGTCCTTTATTGATGATTGCACACGTCTTTCATGGATTATTCTTCTTAAAACCAAATATGAGGTTTTTTCGGCTTTTCAAGCCTTCTATACCACTGTCCAAACCCAATATAATGCCACAATTAGAGTTCTTTGTTCTGATAATGGGGGGGGGAATATGTGAATCATGTCTTTCAGGAGTTTTTTTTATCACACACGGAATTGTTCATCAAACAACATGTCCTTACACACCTGAGCAGAATGACGTTTCTGAAAGGAAAAATTGTCATTTACTTGATATGGCTCGGTGTATTCATTTTAGTGCCCATATGCCTAAATACATTTAGGGTAATGCTGTCATAACTTCCGCCCACCTCATTAATCGTCTTCCATCTCGTGTCCTTCAGGGATAAGTTCCATATGAGGTGTTTGCATCTCATGTCACATTACCCTCTTTCATACTCTTCTTGCCCGTGTTTTCGGCTGTGTTACTTTTGTCCATCTTCCACAACATCAGCGGTCTAAGTTGGATGTCCGGGCAGTTAAATGTGTGTTTGTTGGATATGGCGGACATCAGAAAGGGTACCGATGCTATCATCCACCTACTAGGAAGTACTATGTCACTATGGATGTTACTTTTTTTTAGGATATGAGCTATTTTACCTCTTCTGATACTGCTCTTCAGGGGAGAATTCATATTTTGAAGAGCTGTATCATGGAGAGGGGGAGACCAGTGAGCCTATACATATGTCGGGTTCCGTTGAGATTACCAATTTGTCAGCTACACATGCACCACTAGATGATTCCGGTATAATCACTCTGGAGATTCAGGAATCAGAAGATGACAACACAACTGCCCCTCATGTCTCCCGTACTGATGTTTATCCACCTGACCAATGCTCTCTTGGTACAGAAGATCACTCATCTGAGATTAATCATTCTATTGGGACTAATACTAGTGAGGCTAATAGTAGACAATATGTCTTGCCAAATAGGTCTACTCGGGGTCAGCCAACAAAAAAAATATGAACCTACCCTTCAGGCTAAAGCAAAGTATCATGTGACAAATTTTATATCTACCAAAAGATTGTCTAAGTCATACGAGTCATTTGTGAATCAAATATCCACTGTATCAGTACCTAACAAAGTGCATGATGCATTTTGAGATCCAAAATGCAGGAAAGCAATGGATGAAGAGATTGAAGCATTACAAAAGAACAATACTTGGGATCTTGTATCTCCACCACATGGCAAGAAGGTGGTAGGATGTCGTTGGGTGTTTATAGTGAAGCATAATCCAGATGGGTTAGTGAGCCGGTATAAAGCACACCTAGTAGCAAAGAGGTTCACCCAGACGTATGGCATAGACTATGATGAGACATTTGCACCTGTTGCAAAGATAAACATTATTCGGGTATTGCTCTCTTTTGCTGCTAACTTAAACTGCCCATTTAGACAGTTTGATGTTAAGAATGCATTCCTTCATGGAGAACTAACATAGGAAGTATACATGAATCTTACACCCTGATATGTGGCCGCTTCTCCAAGTAACTTTCTATGCAGATTGAGAAAGTCTTTGTATAGTCTTAAACAGTCACCTCGTGCTTGGTTTGGAAGATTCTCACAGTTCATGAGGAAAATTAACTACAGACAGAGTAATTCAGACCACACATTCTTTCTCAAACATTAACAAGGGAGGGTAACAGCCCTAATTATATATGTTGATGATATGATAGTTACTGGAAATGATACTGTTGAGGTGGATAGATTACAGAAACAGCTAGCCACAGAGTTTGAGACGAAGGACCTAGGTACACTCAAGTACTTCTTGGGCATTGAGATAGCCTGTGGAAGTGATGGTATTTCTTTGTGTCAGAGGAAGTACATCCTTGATATACTAACAGAGACATGTATGTTAGATTGCACTCCCATTGATACTCCTATTGAGCAGAACCATCGATTAGCAGAGTATCCAGATCAAGTGCCTATTGAAAAACCTTGTTATCAGAGGCTAGTTGGACGCCTAATTTATTTATCACATACTAGACCAGATGTTGCGTATGCAGTAAGTGTAGTGAGTCAGTTCATGCATAATCCCAGTGTGGACCACATGGATGCTGTTGTAAGGATTTTGAGGTACTTGAAGTCAGCTCCAGGGAGAGGAGTAATGTTCTATAATCACAATAATATCCTTGAGGTTGGTGGCTTCACAGATGCAGACTGGGCTGAAAATATTACAGATCGGAGATCCCCATCAGGGTACTTTACCTTTGTTGGAGGTAATCTTGTTACATGGAAGAGTAAGAAATAAAAAGTGGTAGCTCGATCTAGTGCTGAAGCATAATACAGAGGTATGGCTCAAGGAGTGTACGAATTGTTATGGCTTAGAAATTTGCTACAAGACTTGGATATTAAGTCTAAGTGTGCTATGAAGCTGTACTGTGACAAAAAGGTAGCTATTGATATCTCACAGAATCCTGTGCAACATGATCATACAAAACATGTGGAGGTTGATCGTCACTTTATAAAGGAGAAGCTAGACGCGAAGATCATTAGTTTTCCTTTTGTTCCTACAAAAGAGCAATTTGCCGATATGCTCACAAAAAGAGTGTCTAAGAATGTCTTTTATGACTCACTTAGCAAGTTGGGCATGGTTGATGTGTATGCGCCAACTTGTGGGGGTGTTTGAGCGTGATTTAAGGAAGAAATCACATACGTGATTTTTGGGATTTGTGGGAATGATTTATTGGGTTATATAGAACAAATTATGTGTAATAACGATCAAGATACAATTTACCTATATACAATTTAACTAGAATGAGGGACTATATCAAGATATGTTGATATGATACTGGGTGAAGCACTCTGTTGGTCTATGCAGTTATGGTTATAGAGTTAAAATAAGTAAACGGGAACATGGAGGAGAATGAAGATGAATCAATAAAGACTTTAATATAGAGTATTGGAGTGGTAGACTTTTTTTTTTGTCAATGACTGAAGTGGTAGACTAGAAGAGTATCTCATGGTCATGCCCACGTGGGAGCTTAAGATAATTGGTGGAGTGGGGTAGTTTATTATTGTTGTGTGTGTGTGTGAGAGAGAGGGAGTGCTATGCCTAATGGGAGCAGATATACGTTGATGGATTCGTCTATGGTGCAGTACTGCATACCATACATACCGAATCAGACGGTGGATAGATGATGTCTTGAAATACACGTGGGGTGTATAGACGGTAGATTAAATGCGCTCCACCTGCACCATAGAATTTTCCTATGTTGATCGCTACATCTCCATTTGACTTCTTTTTTCTTGTGTATTTTTTAATTATATATATATTATATTTAATTAATATGTCCGTATTTAATATAAATTTTATTTCACGTATTCACATATCGTATCATATACTTGGTATCCGTGTTTCTTGGATTTCACTCATTAATTTCAGTGATATATAACGCAACTAGCCGGCCACCATCACGGGTTGACGTTGACCATCTGCCAGCAAAGACACTTGTTCAAAACTAAAAAGACAAGGGAAACAATGCAATACTAAGTAGCTTAGCTGGAAGAATAATAGATCATCCACAAAAGATCTAGAACTTTGACCTAGCTAGCCAGTTTGCAAGCCTTGAAGCGTACTCTGAAGTATATTCACTTGAAGTGAAGTGTAGGCATTAATTGTGATAGAGAGGATGATTGTCACTTGCTTAGAGTTAGTGGCATGGGGGTGGTAATTGAGATTTGACTATCTGAGACACCTTCTGTAACAGTAACCGGAAGGCAGTACCTTAACCTGAGTTCACATAATCGATTACGCCACTCGAATGACTCGATCCACAATCGCTGGAGGAGGTCAGTTCGATTAGCAGCAGCTATAGGTTCATTAGGTTGCAAAAGTCTTCCAATGCATATGGCTTGGTTGAACGGTTGGTCATGATCAAGGGACGATGACTCAATTATACGACGACGTTTTGGTAAACCTAGTTTCTACCTAGATCGAAGTTGTTGAACACTTGAACCCACCGGCGGATCCAGCCATGCAACTTTTTTAGATAAAAAATTACTATATTAGTGCTATCTTAAAGAAAATAAGAAAATATGTATGTACAAAATTGTGTTCTTGGCATAAGTGGCGGAACATGAGAAAAGATTTCGAAGGGACTAAATTTTTATTCAGTGGCGGTAACAATGAATTAATTCTGCCGGATGAGCAATTTACACTAAATGTACCATTAATTATGATATTAACACCTAATTAAGGGGAAATAAAAAATTTCGCCGGAGGGGCCATGCACCCCTCTGGCCTCCAAGAGGTTCTGCCACTGCTTGGCATACATTTCCACTATAAAATGGTAATCTCCTTCTTAAAATATATAAAATCCTCAAATATAACTCTTCTAATCTTCTTCTCATTATATATTGAATATGAAATTTCAAGTATGAGTTATTAAGAGTTTTAATTTAATCAATTTGAGAACAATTTTGTTGGAAATTTTAATTTGTCTTTGATTTTCATAATATTCTTCTACTTTCATTCATGCTCACTTTTATTTTGAAAACTTATTAACGGCTACATTTTGCATGGTAATACATTCACACTGACAAAAAAGTTTTGGCCATTAGCTAAAGTTAAAATCCACCCTATGTTCCGATCTTAGATCCGCCACTGGTTGAACCCAGCCAACACGGCAACACACCAACGTCTGTATCCTCTACAACAATCCCACCTTTCGAAAGCTTAAATTTTGATATTAATTGAGATTAATGTATGAATGCAGCAGTTTTTGAGGAAGAGATAGTGAGTTTATGGCTTTATGCATGCTTTTTCAGTCTAGACAAAACTAGATTGCATGAGTGTTAATACCAGGCAGTAGATAGAAAAAGGGGGAAGGTCTTTGTTCTTTCATATATGTGGTTTCTTAATTTTGTGATGGCATCCTGTACACCTTGGTCACTGGCAGTAATTAATTAGGTCAATATTTCGGTGATGCCTTAACACAACTCCTCATGCAAAGGATGCAATAGTATTGACCACAGACCCGATGTATAGGTTGGAGTCCCTTTAATACCCGCCATGCATGCATGCATAAACCTTCCTTCAATGATAAACTTGACTGGCTTCAGCAACAATGTGGATGCCCTGATCTAACCTATTCAGCCATTGTAATATCTTCAACAAGACAACAGTTCACTAAAATTCAGTTCAAAATGTTGCTAAATCAAAGTAAGATCTAGAAAATAGTCAACACTGATAATGCAAGAATGTAAGAAATATCTCTCCCTCACTCACTCTCCCACTCCCTCCTTCCTCAGCACAATTTGTTGAACTGAAGCTCATGTATGGTATAATTTGAGCTAAATGCCCATCACTAATCTCTACTAGTTTGTGCAGTCAAATCCATGACAAATAGAAAGCCAGATAACCAAGATCAGAAGTAACAAGATTCCAAAAACCACCAACTTTATCTTCATGTTTTGATACCACAGCTTCCTTCTCATTTGTGTCCCTTTATTTTTGTAATCTTGGGCCTGAAAAGTGCAATAAAGATTTTAGTACTTGTACAAAAGATGAATGGCTAGGCTTTCTTTTGACTCCAATTTACCTGGGAACAAAGGTTATCGGTCTTGTCAACAAGAACAGTAAGGTTTTCCCCTCTATCAATGGCCTGAAAAGCATGCAGACAAACATGAAGCATAATATCTATAGCCTGGTCAAGTGATAATGGAGGAAAGAATCCTTTAAAATGCAACAGATCTAATAAAAGAAAGTCAAGCTATAAATGCAAGATTTTAGTTATAGTGTGTTATCTTAATGGACTGGCAAAAGTTCCACTGGTCTAGGCGAACCCCAATATAAGGAAATAACCCACATACATAAGGAAATCACCCACATTCATGATGAATCTGTAATTCGTTTTGACATCACCAATATCATGCCTCCTCTCTCTGAAGTATTTTTGTTTTACAAAATTATGTGTAAGGTTTTGAATCCACAATGAGGTCACCTGTCTAATATTTCTCTAGATTTACTAAGTTTATGCAACAGGATGTTTATAGCCTTGTTAATGGGTCCAGTATACCGATATGTAATAAATAAGCAACAAACGGATCATACATGAAACATGTTAGTTGAAGAAAAAGAAAAGACACATACTAGACTAATCAAATGAATTAACAGATCAAAGTTATGAAAGGCAACTGTTTTTACTCCTATGTTTAACCTGGATTGATTATATTCATATTTGGTTGTTCAGGAGAAAAACATTTGGGGTGTGTTAATAGCACAACCTATAATTAATATGGACTCCAATCCTTCACCAGGAAACAATAATCGTAACTCCTCTTGTCAGGTTCAACAATAAATCATCCATGCTTAATCTGGGTCAATGCTAAGAAGTATGCTCCTCCTTTTACAAAATCCTTTGCAAAATTATAAAGCACATTAGAGCATCTTATAGTCTAACACTATGGTCCTTGATTACAGTTTAGGGAAATTCATTGCATAAAGATAGATTACTCCAAAGTCCCCTACAATATAATGTCACAGCAGAAATTCCATGGGCACATGCAAACTATAATCACACTCAAAATAAGATAGAGATACAAAGAAATCAACTTTTTCTATAGTTTTAGTTTCAGATTCCTCTGTCTGACGGGGGTTAGGACGTCTGGCAGAAAGATCTCAACTTACTGCTAAGAAAAATCTTGGTGACCATGATTCAAGAGCATATCACTCCTAGCCAAAAGACTACATATAAAATACTAATCTTGAAAATATACTCATGCTTTTTCATATTATAATAAAGCTACAAAATTGCAATGACTTCCATCAATCATGGAAACTCCCATAATCACACTAGTATAAGGAAGCCGCCCATACACATAATAGCCCCTTTGACACAACAACTATGGCATCATCACCTCTCTCTAGAGTGTACTATTCTTTCACACAATTTTTTTACCCACTAGAGTTTACCAATCATAGTTCATCACGAACTTAACTGACTATACATAATCCATAACTTTCACTTATATAATCATTACCAATCTTTACCATTTGTCTCCACAACAGTGAGGACCAGATGTCCGCTAAGTAAAAATATCTAGAGAAGAAAAGAGAACAAAATTCCTTGTAGAGACATACCAAACCAGATATTCTTGGTAGAAAGCTAGAGAAAAGGGATGCTTGTTGAAATGCAGAATGGTAGATCAGTAACCAAAATAACTTCTTTAAAGACTAAGCAAATGGATTACATTTAGAGATTAAAAGGAACACATTTAAGTAATCACAGTTGATTTACCTTGTCAATATTCTCTAACATTATGCTTTTGACTTCTGAAACTTGCGCCTTCACTCTTAATAGCTTTTCAATCTCTTCTGCATGATCAATTATATACTTCATGTGCTCTTTCATTATTGGTCTGGAATTTTCAAGCTAATCTTAGTTGACCAGAAATCTGTTCTCAAAAGCAAAGATATTTATGTACATAATCACATAAATTCCCAATGAATAAACGTACCCAAATTCCCTGTTAAGACTTTTGGCGATAGCTGTATCTGCTTTACCACCCCCATATCTTTTCCTAAAGTCGGCTTTCACTCGTTCTAGAAATGCAATAGATATCTGTTTGCCAACTGAGTCCTTTGCAACTACACAGTACGCTGCAGATTCCATAAAAGACCTAGATATGAGTTGTCAAGAAATATAATGCATCCAAACTAAAATTAATTAATTGAAAGGTTTTGATTGGACACAGATATATGACAACAACAGATGGCAGTGTTTCTTCATTCAATTGTTTCATATTGAACTAGTACTTACGTGCCAAGCAATGAATAATAGCTAAGAAATGGATCAACTGCAGGACTATTATGACAAAGATAATATGCTTTAAAAAACTTCATTCAATGAGCTGGCATGTAACCCTAACTAAATGTCTAATTGAAGTTTGAAGGAGACCCAAGATAAAGGATACTAAATTCTCAGATAAACAAGGTTGTAAACTTAAAATTCAGTAGGGCACTGAAAGGTGATTTGTAAAATGCATGGTGTTATAATGTGACACATTCTACTACCAGAAGAATAAAAAGACCGGACATATCTCTTCTCCCAAAATCAATGTTTGAATCACAAGTTAAATATTCAATAGTGTAACTTGATAAATCTTGTTTTTTTTAATAATAATTTATCAACACCCTTAATATGTTCCTAGATCCATAAAGTTCTGTAATCACTTGCAGAAAATTCAATCTATTTTAAGAGCCTGACCAACCATAAGAAAAGTGACCTCTATACAAAACTCAATCATATCTTCAAACACCAAAACAACCCAATAACAGGCGATCTCGATTTCCATTCTTATTCTGGCACAGTTTTTAAATTAACACCTAAAAAATAATTCACGGAAGCTCAGAACACCAAGCAAAATCAGGTAGTGTCAAGTTCGGAGACCAACCACATCTCAGATCATATCTCATTGGACTAGGTCCATCTAATTCCTCATATGATTGAAAACAATAACAACCGGAAACAGTGAGATTAAATTAGACACACAAAATAGATCCATACAGCACACAACATCACATACTAGGTGGTATTGCAAAGTTTAATGGAAAACACTTGATATTACCTTGAGAAATAGTAATTTAGCACTGATCGCTGCATTTTATCTTAAGCATAAACATCTAATCCCACTCTAACAATATAAAATTTAATACTTTACTGTCCACAAAAGATTTGTAGTCAATGGAGCAGTTGTCTGCTAAGAGTACAGCGGAAAATAGCATAACCTTGTCAAACAAACAATAGCTATAGAACACCACAGGACTTGTACCAAAAAATAACATGCCAGTACATAACTTCTAGATGAACTTGCATCTTACCCTCAATACATATGACCAACGGATACAGAGACATAAGATCAGAACTGATAATATTCTGATGCATTTTAGAAGAGGACCTAAAGCCTAAAGGTAACGGATATTCATGTACATACAGGCAAGGGTTTGAAAAGTGAAAAATATATGGTAAAGGATGCTCATTTTAAGGCAATGGTAAATTCACAACTACATCCAATGAAATCCTTTCTGTAATGTGCAGGTACAGATTCTACTGACAGATGAACAAAAAGGAAAGAGCGACACAAAATAAGCGAATTACATAGCTAGCTTTCTTCTCCTAAAGTAAGTTAAGAAGTTAAAGTCAAAACACTAGTTGAATTTCCACTTTGAGCTTCTTCAATTAACATATACAAGTAATGCAAGGACTTTGTTTCAAGCGCTTCATACATCCTCAAAATTATATAAACACTTGCATGGTTCCATCCTTACTAAGAATTATCCAACGCTAGTCTATATACTACAGTCAGCTAATTTCCAAGCCTACTACTAGATTGATCTACTAAACTGAGCTCAAAACAAGTCCAATTTATAATTTCTGAAAAATCAAATACCAAGAACCGAAACTCAAATTCCTCCCTCTTTCCCACACCTTTCTAAGCAATCAAACATCTAAAAAGGTCCAAACATTATGAGAAGATCACAAAACCAAGACAAACCCAGTTCAACAAGTTCACAAATTTTCACCATTTCTCTAAAAACCAATCACAACCCAGATCATATCCCTCAGTTTCAAACTAGATCCAACTACTTCCGCATGCAAATTAAAGAATGGGAATTGAATGATACCGTAGCCATCTTCAACGAGGAAATTGAAGGTGTGGTGATCGCAGTTGTAGGTGAACTTGTTGTTGGTGGAGGGCAGTCTCTGGAGGCACTGAGCCGCAATCGCCGGGAAATTTCCGGTGAACTCGGTGTACTCGGCCAAGATCATTATGCCTCTGGCCACGAAGCTGTATATGAACGATTCCTGACTCATTTGGCCTCCACTGAGTCACCTCGGAACTGGACCAGAGAGAAGAGAGAGAGAGAGAGACAATGAGAGAGCGTACGTTGTTGTTCGTTGGCTGGCAAATGTTGTTCCTTCGCTAGGAAGTAAGAATTTGCTTTTGGGGTATTAAGAAACATGAAGAAGAGTGATTAAACTAGTTAAACTAGTGGAGACAGACAGGGATTCTGGTTTGGCGCTAATGGTGGAAACGGGATGTGATAAAGAGCTTGATTAATCATTTGGTGTGGACTAAAAAGGGTCTTCAAGAACTCTGTAAAATGCTGTTCACTGCGGCAGAGGGAATGGCTACTATGCCCTTGGTGTCAACAGGGGCAACATCATCGCATGCATTATTTCTGTCTAAAATCTAAATACCGGCTCGTTATATCGATGTAACGATCGGAAATGCGAAAATCATTCCAAATGTTTATATAGAATTTCATAAAGATAACAACCAAAAATGGAACATCTTAAAAACATTAACATAAGCTATTGAAAATTGACTGTGGATGGTGAGGGATTCAATAATGAAATTGCAATAAAGAGGGATGATTAAAGAGATCAACACAAGTTTATTGATTAAGAATGACCAATAGGGATGATTAAGGAAATTCCTGGTTGCGAGGTTTTCTTTTCTATGGTGTCTATTTTCTCTAACTCGATTGTACAGTTAGAAAACTAAAATTTATATTGTGAATTAAGAAGCTAATGAAATTGAGTATCAATTTGTGTGGTCTAGATAATTCATTCGTGCACATATCCGGACCAAGATTAAATAAAACTTAATAGCTAATAAATGGAATCATTCAGTGCAAAATACACATTTCACGCTCCCGAACAATCAAAACAGAACAGTCACATTGATGTTGGTGTAGGAGAAAAATCATATCACAAGTGAGGTGGACGCCGCAAGGATTCTCAATTGGTTATAGCTCACTCCAACCCTAAACCATTCAGTGTAGACGATGTAGCAGTTGAAACACGTCTTACCGACAGATTGTGGGAGGAGGTCACGAGTTTTAAGTTTATGCGCCAAGAAAGTAAAATGCGAGATGGGGGAAATGAGGTCAAACACAAAACAGAGTGGGTTGCTGTAGACTTAGTTCAGTAGGATGCTTCGCGAATCTACCTTATACCCTACACAAAATCGTCGATTACGAAGAGTCTCCTATCAAACACATCAACATCCCCAAATTCAAATTTCAAGTCCTCTCTCTCTCTCTCTCTCTCTCTCTCTCTCAAACTCAGGTACCCCAAAACCCCCGAGCTTCAATACTTCAAACGGACACTTACAAACCCCCCAAGAAATTGTTCTGATCTGAAATGGCCAGCTCCGATTCCACTCTCTCTCTTCCTCCATCGGCTCCCCTCCCCCTCGCTCCTCCTCCGCTTTCCACCGTACGGCTCCCTTTGCTTTCTTCTCTCCGTTATTTCTTTTAACTTTTGTTCGTTTTGGTGTAAAAAGATCTGTGAAGTTGAAACTTGTGTGATTGCAGACAACGAAGGAGAATCTGACACCAGTTTCCTGCAAGATTGAGGTAACCCAACAACGTTGTTGCTCTATTTTGACACAGGATTAACTTTGACACTACTAAGGATCTGCAAACTGGGCCTTTTGTTTTGTTTTTAATCATGTCGCCTGTTGTCTTTGTTATTAGGAACTGAATGAATCGAGGTCTGAGCTTCTTGGCAGAATTCAAGGCTTGAAGAAGGTGAGCATTGTCCCCACCCTTTTTTTTTCCTTACAATTTATGTTTATTGAAGAATGATTTTTGAGGCCTAAGTTGGTTATTAATGGTGTTGGTTTGAGTGATTAGGATTTGCAAACATGGAGGTCAAAGCTAGACTCACAAGTGAAGGTCTACCGCGATGTAAGTGTTTATATAACTTAACTCTTGAAATAACAAGCATTTGGATTCTGCTTTCTATATTCTCTATGGGATGAGGTATTCCTTGAATATTCTGGTGATTGAAGAATGAAGATGGAATCCGGGTGCTTGTTCTCTGGCAATTTTCAGTGTATCTGCAACTCTTATTTATGTGATTGTACAATTGCTGAGGTGGAGAGTTAAATTTGTGAGGTGTTCTCTTGGAACATTGATTCATTGTGTTCATTGAAGAATGATGTAGCTCTTAATTTAGAAATTTTGTAGTTGTGCTAGGCTACGTCACTTAGACGGGTCAGAATGTATACTGCAATTTAGCCCTTGGTTTCAATGCACCTGAACGATCTCACTATTAAAATTAGTTTCTCAATATGATCGATTTGATGATGTATGTGTGGGTGACCACATGAGAGTGAACTCTAAGAGTAAATGAGAGTATAGTAGGTGGACAGTCAATCTGTTTCTTTTCTCAACTTTCCTGTGACCAACATTATCTTGATTTTCCACTGTCAGTGTTCATCTTTCTACATTTGGACATAAACTCGGCTGGTGGTGTCTCATGGATATTTGCTATAGTAGTATTTTTTAAGAAGAAATTTCTATATGGTACCTTAGTAGCACAAATATAGAAGGTGCCTGAAATGGCCAAAGCTAAACATGGTAATCCATTTAAGTCATCAATTTGGTGCCCCAATTTAACTCATTCAAAAAATATTAACCATTTTTCAGAATGCTTATGAGTTGTGTATTTGAAGAACTTATTCCTATAGAGTAGGGAATTCTTTTCTGTTAGTTTTTTTGTTTTCATTTTTGATGCTGTTGGCTGTGTTTCAAATTATGTATTCTCATGGTTGCTGAATCATATGCAACTCTTGATGCAATTTTCTCTTGCCAGGAACTTTCAGAACTCAAGCAATCGCTCAACACTGAAGTGGAGCAGCTTCGATCAGTGAGTGTTGCTCTGGAAACTCTTGTGCGTTCCAAAATTCATTTTAAAAGTGTATTAAATCAACTTGTTGAACTGAAACTAGGAATTTCAAGAATTGAGGACCACTCTTCAGCAGCAGCAAGATGATGTAACTACTAGTCTCCAGAAATTTGGGGTATGTTCTCTTATGTTGTCTATTTGTTCCTTTTGATTGCTCACTATTACTGTAATGTTGAGCGCAGATCATTTAACATTTTAATTTCTGCAGCTACATAATGTGAAAGACGATACCAAGGCTGACGTATCAACCCCAGAGGACGAAAAATTAGATGTAACAACCGTAGAGGATAATGTCAAAGAAGCTGAAAGCTAGACGGGTCTTATCGTTGAGCAGACACCATTTGTGTTGATTCCTGAAGGAAAGATGACTATGAATCTGTTTGTTGTGTCTATCTAGTTAAAAATCGGCCATAACCTTGTTGTCTTTCATAAAGAATTATCTTCTGAACCAAATCATGTGGAATTCTGTCTACTAAATTTGAAGGAGCTCTTGAAGCAACTTTTGCCCCACTCAAAATTGTGGATTGCCATTTACTACTGATCTATATATCATAATATCATATTGTGTTTTGCAAGTGCCTTCTGAAACGAATTGAATGGACTTTGAGACAGTCGGATTGAGTTGGTGTGCCATTAACAAGCTTCTATACTATGACGAACATCAATGTGCATCATTGTGACACGTCCAATGTCAATGGCCATCTATGCCATGTTCATAGTCTTGCCTAATGATATGAATTTCCTCTTTCATCAGTTCTGCACTGCACTGAAGACAGAGCTGGTAACACTGCAATTTCCAAGGGTTTATCTAGCTTCCCGTTCTACCTTAATGAAAACTAGAGGGATTGTTGGGATATATATGATCTTCCTTTAGGGGCTTCATTGCTGTTGTAATTTATAAACAAACCCTCCAAAGTTGGGAACTTGCAATACTGTTTTAGCTGTAGTCTTGCTGAGTTGTTAGTCTTGCTAAAGGCATTATGCTGTTAAATTGATGGCCAACCTTCTACAAGATATCAAAGCTCATATCTGTACCTGTCTGAGTGTTGTAAGACCATCCACGGTGATTTTTAGACGCAATTTCTGCTAAAATAGGTAAAAAGATTACCACATAGGAGAAAACTCCAAAACTCCAATTCCACATCCAGTTAAAAAACCTTCCTATGTCAAGTGACAGATTTCCCTGCATCCATATATTTAACCACTCTGAACTTAGTGCCTCTAGTGATAAGAAACTATCTGGTTGTCTTCAATTAGATGCAAAATCCATATGATCCAATTTAACAGCATATACTTTAGAGAAATAGATGGCTAGCCATCAGGGGCAGATCTAGGATCCGAACGTAAAAAAGTTTTTGCCGGTACAAATATATAATCATGCAAACTGTAGACGTTAATGAGTCTTTAAAAGTAAAAATAAGTGTAAATAAATGTAGAACAATATTCTTAAATTCAATGACAAATTAAAATACTCTAACAAATTTTATTCGCAAAATGATTAGATTAGATTGAAATGTAAGAACTCATACTTGCAATTTTAAATTTAATATATAGAATAACAACTAATAAGAATATTATAAGAGTTATACTTGATAATTTTCAATAATTTAAGAAGAATAAGGTCATGTAGGAGAAATGCATATTAAAAATCCAATTCTATACATATATAAATAATTGTTTTGGCTAACACATATATACATGTAGTAAAAAATTTGGGATGAAAAATCTTGCATGGGCTCTAAGCAAGCTTTGGGCTGGATCCGCCCTTGCCAGCCATCCTATAATATAGAAAGTAACTGACACTCATTGCCTGTGGAAAGTTTCAAGCTTAGTACAAAGTTGAGATCACAGGTTACTACAAAAGTAAGCTTCAAGAAGAAAGTCTACCCCTTTTCAACCAAGAAAATCCGGTATCCGACGACCACTCGTGAGTTGCGACGGCACCCAGCATAGCACCAATTGTCAGTATAGAACCAAACATGGAGAAACTTCCAGGGGCAGGACATTCTACAGTGTCAAGCCAAGCGGAATTGCCTAGCCATATAGCGTAAGTCACTATCTCCAACCTCCAATTAAGACTAAATATAACGATGAAAGTTGAATTTAGACATTATATACAAGACTTTCAGTCCTAGCAAGATATGAAATATCAACTACAATAATTCAGTTTTTTTTTATTGTCAGCTTTAAGCCTTTAACCACGTAGTCTTATCTCCAGTCAAATAATCCATTAATCGAGCCGAAACTCTACATTTTTTAGTTATTCGCTAATTTATGTTATCCTTGAACTCACATCTCTAACAATCAATTTATCTTTGTTGTAATTTTTTTATGGCAAACATACTATGTTTTATAAATTTTATGTGGCATGAATAACCATTACGTATTTCAAAAAAATTGAAATGCATTAACAAAGAGACCTATAGAAGAAAACCCTAGGAGCGTCGTTCCCCTTTGGTCGCTCAAATACCTAGCTTGTCTAGGTTGTATTTAGGTGGTGATTAACCTTCCTATCCTTGATCTCTCCCTCAATTATCCCCTCTCCATGGAAAACCTAGACATTATCTCCCACAGCTTTGCACAACAACTCGCTATTACAAGCCAGGAAGCTTTCGACATCTCTAATGTTCATGATGATGATGATGACGCGGTAGGTTTTGGCCAAGCGTTCCTCTTAGCACGGCCATTGGACCTTCGTTCGCACTTCAGGAGACTTTGGACACTTGAAGGTTCCTTCTAAGTACAAGCCCGACCACCGGATCATCTTCTCTTTGTGTTCAATCATGGCAAAAGCACCAAGAGAGTGATGAACGAGGGGCCTTGCTGCTATGGCAGGGCACCAGTCTTCTTCCAGGATTATGATGGGGTTGTTGACATCCATTTCGTTTCGACAGATCTCATCTCCTTTTGGTTTTATCTGAAAAATATTCCTCCATTTTTTTAGAAACCAAATCGGATCAAAACAGTGGCCATGATTGCTAGCAAGACTCCTCCTCAGCTAAAGAAGATCCCTGGTGATCAAGTTCTTGCATACATGTATGTTGGTGCACCTCCTACCCTTAGCTCCAAGGGCAAGGAACAGATATGAGGCTATGGTCTCTGTTAGTTGTTTTCTTTTTCATTTGTTATGTTTTGTTTTGAACTCTAGTTTTGGTTTTCATTTTTGCTTTGGTTGTTTTTTTCTTGTTGTTCCCATGTTGATCATGGAGTTGTCCTTATGCAAGGTGCTTATTGCTTAAATAGGTGGGCGGGATATGTGCCCTTTGGCATTTGTGTTATGAATCTTTGTCTACCTTAAAAAGGTAGTAGCAGGTGGCGTGTATAGGCCTTCCCTTAACAATACATATTAGCGGGTTTGCGATCTGAATGAAATTATTCATTATCTTCAAAAAAAATAGTCATTATATATTCTTCCTCTGTGATAAAGCACGTACAAGAAGTCATGAGCAAAAACTTAAAGCTAACATGTGACATAGAACTATTATTTAATAATAAACTCAATTATTCATAACTTTTACATATTCTACGACTTAGAGAGCGTAGTAATAAGCAACAAACTAACTAAATTGTAAAATTAGGTTCAAGCACATACCTTAAAGCCCGGGCCCAAAACCCATATTCTGAACTCTAGGCAAGAATTGTATCTTGGGTTCAACCCTAGCCACACTCAACCATCACCCATCACCACCCAAGGAAAACTGGCATCAGTTATGGCTCTTTTGCTTCGTTTGAATCGATTTCCATTATACCTCAGTAGATCTGGATGCGGCCTAAGAGGTAGATTGTTGTCAAGAAGTGTAGTGGTATTCTTCAATCTAATCTCACCCCACCACCACCATTGACCAACCCATGATCTTCTTTCATGGTAGCATCGCGAATCCAATTTGGGTAAACTTGAGAAAGAGAAGAGTTTGTGTCAACGGAATAGATAAGGAATTGGCTGGAAAAGAAGAGAGATAGGGATTGCAGATTGTTTGATTCATGGTATTGATCATATAGATGGAGAGATAGAAAGAATATTAGATAGCAATAATAGGGGAGAGCGATTGCGAGTGATACCTTATCTTTGTTGTAATTAAGTTCTTCTTTCTCTTGTATTTCTGTAATACTGAGGCTATGTCGCTGGTTGCACGAAATTAAAGCTAGAAAGTGCATGTATGCAAGAAGATGCAACTGAAATAACAATGGATTGCACAACTATAAGTACGGAGGGACAATCAGAAAAAGAAAAACCAAAAAAAAGTATATTACAACTACGAAAGCCGAAATAACGTTTCTCATCATAATGGGAGCTGATGCCATTCCAGAAACATAGGCACGTCTGATGCCCTCTGCAAACCACTGAAGGGAATCGTAATAAAACCAAACAAGGAAGACATAATCCCCCGTGAGTGTGACCCTAGCTCGTGATGCTTTGTGATCTCTCTGTCCTCCAAGTTTATTTCTTCTACGCAGTTATTATCTTTGATGTAGTATATAGAATTTCGTCGGAGCCTAGGGAAGCTTTTAGTTGAAACAGAGACTGAACGCATGCTATCCACGAAAAGAGCCTCATCTCCGATGTCTTCAACTTCAACTGACTTCTCAATGGAGCCATCTCCCGCGTTCACTTCTAGCTTGGAAACAATGAATTCTTCTTCAACAGACGCATCATCGGGCTGCCTTCTTCTTCTTTGAACTGTCAACAAGTCTCCCTTCTTTGTCTCTACAAAATGCACGTCATAGTCACCAAGGTAGCACATCCGCCGAGTAACTTGACGTAGTTGTCCTGGGTTGTCAACATTCACCGACACAATCTGTCCCGTATCCACTATTGCATAAACTCGGCCTTTATGTAATATAGCTTCCAGAAATTTAAATGCTGGGTGCTTTATGTGATACCAACGCCCATCACTTGCTTTGAATAAAGCCAATGCCAGCCCGTACCACATCGTGCAGTAGAGAGCTAAAGCCATATAATTATCCGGATTCAGAGCTGGATCTGCAGACAAGATAACCTTGTTGACTATAAGACGGTAGCTGTCATGTTCTTCTAGCCGGTTCAAGGGAGGGAGACGAATAGGGCTCGATTTTCTGAAAGGGTCTTGAAGTGATATGACCACGCATGACTGGTTGTTCAGTTCATCTACTGTGGCCAACCAACCATGGCCGGAACTACAACACCACACAGTACGAGGAGGCAGTCCTGGTAACTCACCATTGTTGTAAACTTTTCCTTCGGAAACACTGTATAGTGTTGTTTGTGTTTTGTTACGAATCAAGAGCATGGGAGGAGGAACATGTTCCTTAGTACGCCAGGGCCCGTGCTGGTTCGCTTGCTTATAGTATTCCGCAAGAGAATTCCATCGTTTGCAGACGGCCGTGAAACGAACATGATCAGCCGGCTCAAACAGCTTATCAAGAGTCGGAAACACGATCGTCAGGGCAAGATTTTCCCACTTCCCTGTTGCACAAGTTAATGGTTCTTGAGACTCACCACGACTCGTATATTCTTGTTTTGAAAGATGAATCCTGCTAGACCAATGATCTTCAACAGTCATCATGTTTGATCCGTTTGATGTCTCTACAATTTTCTTTTCCTCTAAATTAAACATTCACTGTACATGGGTACGTACCCAAAGAAGTGAAGGGGTAGCTATTTATTATAATGTCAAACAATCTCGATCAGAAGTGAAATCCCATACGAATAAGAAATCCTATACGAACAAGAAATCCTTTCACTGCCAGATTGAGAAAATCTGGAGATCCTCTTGTTTTGATTTCTCTCTAACTAAAGTGAGTTCATCCACTGTGAAGGTTGCAAGAGGAAAGTCAAGAAATTGCTACAGATAATTGACGGTATTAAAAAATGAAGCTTAACATAAAAACTAGAAATTATTGAGTTCATTGACTGCATATGCTATCTGCTTGCAGGTGTTTACACCACATCTATTGAGGCAGAGCAAAGCAGAGTGGTAGTCACTGGAGACATTGACGTTCAGACCCTCATCAAGAAGCTCATTGTAAGAACCGGTAAGCATTCTGAGCTATGGCCCGGAAATCTCACTGGGAAAGAAAAGACCAAGCCTGTGAAAGCCGAGAACAACGAGAAAATGACATCCTCGGAAATTTGCCAAAGTCAGCAGAGTCCTACATGTCTACATGTGACAAAGTTGGAGTGCTCGGGTAAACAGAACAAGTGAGGGTGACACAGCTAAGTTTATCAAAGAGGAAAATTGCCTAGTGTCAAAGAAGGGTCACATTCTGCCGGAGAGATCTCCTGATGGCCATGATTCTCAGGCCATGGATCTTCAGCTCGGCGAAAGTAAAAAAGGGGGTGCTAGTGGCAAACAGAACAAGAAAGGCCAAAGAGATGATTAGGTTCAACATGCTCCGGTGGACATGCAGGTATAGGTTCTCAACATTCTAATGTTCACAGTGCTGGTCCGGTTGATCTCAGCCATCTCAACGGAAACATGTATCCGATGGATTACCACTCCTATAATGTAAGTGACAATACTGCAGCTGCTACAGCACAGCCTAGTATAAGCCGGGTTCCCTACTATTGTTATGGTCCATCATCACGGTACAAGGATGCAGCTAATGATGAACAGATTGATCAAGTGAAAGCAACATATCTCAACAGATATTCAGTGATGACAATGCTAGTGGCTGCTTTATCATGTGATTCCAAGCCAATGCCATGTGTGTGACCAAAAAAGAGCAATCTAGCATAGTCCAGTATCGTAGGTTATTGCATTTTCAGCTGTAATCCTATACTAGAATCAAGTTTTATATAAGTGGATTAAGTTCAGTGTGACCCCTTTGTCTAATCAACGTAGAATATTCACTACACAATTTATCCTCTAATTATACAAAGAATATATCGATTCCCTTAGAGCTCTCCTTTGACATCCAAAAATAGCGTCAAAAGATGACACTATTTTAAGTTGACAATTTTTGGCATAATAAAAAATAAGTGACAAGAAAGACTTTGACCTGGGCTGGAAATGAAATGAATCAATTGATGGGTGGTCATTGAACGTAAAAAAGATGAGAAATGATTGATTGGTAATATCAAAATCTTTCTTGCAAAGTTGCAAGTCATATCTTCAATGAAAACCACCCATTGTTTTGGCCTAATAGTAAAAGAAAACATTGCTATCCAGTGCTGTGAACAACTTGCATCAGCTAAATAACGAAAGGGTGTATCCTGTCTGCCACAGGATATGATGTACACACTTGACTACGAAGTGAATCATCTGCTAGTGGACCTAAACTTCTTGTGAACAAATAGTCAAATACCAAAGAATAATAAAAAAGAATAATGTACTATGGAGAGGCTGATTGGGCTAGACGATATACAGATGGCAGCTGGGATCACACTAAGATACAAAGGACAGGACATAACAAGATTGCGCCTTTCAAAATACAAGATCGCAAAGCTTCTTATTTCGCTAAGCATGCAATATGTGATATATATTTTTCTTATAAGATGGCAGAATAACTAGATTCATGCAATGCTTTGCCAATCTTTCACAATCCTCATGGAAGATAAATAGAGCAAAAATCTTTATAAATGTCTAATATCGTTAGTTGTCGAACAAAATTGGATTATGATAAACCTTTATACAGATTAGGAGCAAGTATACCTGGCATCCCCTATATACATTCTGAAACCTAAGAATAGAATTCAAAAGTGCAAATTATACTAATACACAACTGAAACTAATAGCAAAAAATGACCTTACACACAAGTTGATGCCTTTGTGGTACGCTGATTTGTACCAAGCATGACCACAATTACAGTTACATCGTCATGATACTTCCTCCTTCTCCCCGCTGGTATATTCATTAACTCTTCCATACTGAATCCTGCAACAGGTGTATAATGCTTAAAAACGAACCTCTACTGATATGTACTTCTTAATAACTCGAAACACCAAATTTCGTGTAAGAAAAGTGAGAACAGAAACCAAGAGTCTGTAATATGAATGTACGCATTATATATCATTCTACAAATGTCTTCTACATTTAACAAAATCCGTCGCTTTTAATCTTGGTTAATAGATCAAAGGCCATGTGTACTTGTGTAATAAACACCCAGAAAGATATTAGGATCAACCTGGTGGTGATTTGAATAAAATGACAACAGAGCCTACAAAATGACATCTTTAAAAATCTACCTGCACAGTTGGCTGCTTTCACCACAAGCTGCTCGAGCAGAAACTTTGATGGATCACCAGAAGGGTTGCTCAAAATATAGGAATGGACAAGCTTTACAGCCTCTTCATTGGTAAAAAAGTCGAACAAACCATCACTTGCAACAATCACAAAGCGATCCGACTTTGATATTCTATGCACATCCAATGATGGTTGAGTAGATACATATGGTGGGCTTATTAGATTACGAACTCGAAGAATCCCCATCAATGCATCATTCAAGTTTTTCTGTTTGAAAGCCAAAGGACATAAAATAAGTAAATCTATCAACCGAAAAGATATTAATCAAAAAGATATAGTGTAGGACATTAAGTAGGCCAAAGTTCATAATATAACTTAACTATCCTATGTCATGATGTCACTTACATATGTTCCTAAATCCTATGGATTCCTACCTAAAATGTGAACTGATCCTATATTATCAATTAACCTTACCTGTCAGTCGTTTGCTTAAGCTAACCTTACCTTTCAATTAATTATCAATTAATAAAGTAAAAAGAACAGCCAAAAAGCACAAGAGAAAAATCACCTTTTTCAAGTAACCAACTCCAAAAGCTCGAGTGACCTTCAATTTCCCTTTTATCTTTCCAGCCACAATGGGCATGGGGTCATCAGGATGCTCACGCATAACTCTCATTTTTTCAACGTCATCATCAACTGTATGACTTCCAGTGAGCTGGACAGCTTTCAGTCTCTCACTCCCATTCAAGGAATCGTTATCGCCATGTGTTGCCAAAACAGCCCGGCTGTCGCCTAAATTAAGTGTATACAAATCATTCCCATGAAGAAGCACAACCAGAACACAAGACCCAACAGACACCAAGTCAGGGCGATCTTCCATTTCCTGCTCAACCATGTATAGAAAATCATTCTCGGCCTGACTAAGAGCTCGTTGTAGGCTACCGAGTACCCCATGCCTAAATGAATCAATTGACATCTCTACTTCAGTAGATGAAGCATCCTTGGAGATATTATCAATATTACTATCATCTTTAACAAATGGACGAGAACCATCAATATTTAGCCCTTTAGATGCATTGATGGATTCCTGATTTGATTCCCAGTCTAACGAATTAAAGTAAAAGACAATGGTTTCATACAATGTTCCAGCCAGAAAATCAGCAGCATCTCTTCCATTAAAGCCATCATATATTGCACAATACAGCCATCCATTTTCTTCAGAACAAACCGCTTGGACCCTGTCTTCACCAGCAGCTCCACCTGCTACTTGTACTTCCATGGAATTGAGGAAACCTTCACCTCTGGAAGTAGGACTCATAGATTTCATCAAGTAAGAATCACACTCGGGAGTAGATGGACTGCAACTCAGGTTTGACATACTACTCTGCAGAGACGATGATAATATATCCAACCTTGGCGAAGAGGGTACCTTACGAAATGAATTAGGAGAGTCCCAACTAGGAAGTATTTCTTCCCCTATCAGACCATTGCAGATATTAGTGTTTGCCAGAGTGGCATTTGCACTTAATGCAGCTCCGGACAAGCAAGAGAAACTACTGTTCCTTCGAAGATCAGGCAGGATTTCAAATCCATTGGAAGCCTCATAAGAACCGACCCTGTCACCATTGCATTGATAGCCAAAGCTTACTTTAAGTTCTCCTTCAGGTTTAACCATAGTTTCTCCTAGCATGACCTACAGACAGAAAAAAACAAGCAGATTCTCATTTGTTAATTTATAAATCAATACAGTAGGCAACATGGACAGCATATGGTCATACTAATCGCTCTAATGAGTGCCAATGTTCTTCAGATATTACAACTTATAATCATATCCAGTCTCCTCCAATGTCCATTTTGTAGTATGTAGAGGAATTAGAAACCCAAAATAGATTAACAACAAATTACTAATGAGCCTTCTTCTTAACTCCAAAATATATAATGCTTATAAAAACTGCATCTTTGTGTGGATGTGTGAGGAACAGTAGAAAGTGATTAAGTGAAATTTGAAAATTTGGTGTGTCCTAATTACGATAGAAAGCATAGATCTTCATATATAACTATATAAGGGATTGAATTCAGCTAACCACACAAACATGGAGCATCCGAGTTCACAAAATCTGAACTTTGAACTTAGAACATTTAGAAGAAAGACCAATAGAAACTATAAACAGAAAGTAATCCCTAAAAGAAATGAAACATGTGATTGGCTATACCCAAAGGTTCAAGCTTGAGTCTTTCCCCAATGAAACAGAAAACAGAACTTAGCAAATCCAAGTCAAATAAAACAAAAGACATTCCAAACCATTCAGACCTCAATAAAACAGAGCAATTCTAATCAGAACTACATTTCGACACACACGAGGTCATGACATAGGAACATAGAAAACATAGGCAACACCAAAACATAAACAAACCCACATGAATGAACAACAACGTCGTACTGATATATCCTGGTTCATGCATTACGACCCAGAAACATAAGAAAGCATAGTCAGAAACGAAAACCCACCTCGGTTTATGTGTCTTTGTTCTTCAACAACAATAAGAAGGAGACGCGGAGCAGAGGAATGAAGACAAGCGCAGAATGTGACACAACATATAAAACAGAAGAGAGAAACAGAAACAGAAACAGAAACAGAAACAGAGAGAGAGAGAGAGAAGCGTGGGATTTGAATACTGAGAGAGAGAGTGTGTGTGTGTGTGTGTGTGCGTGAGAGAGAGAGAGAGTTGGGAAAGCAGAAAAGGAAGGAATAGGCGGATCTGAAGAAAAGAAGAGAAAACAAGAGAAGTGGAGAATCTGGCGAGGCGGGTATTGGATGGTGAAGAAGAGGTCTTTGCTTATATTAGCCGATTTCTCTGACTCTCTCTCTCTCTCTCTCTCTCTCTCTCTCTCTCTCTCTCTCTCTCTCTCCAATATTTGCCGTTAAATGTAGAAAATTTGGACTCTAATTCTTTTTTGTTTTTCTTCTATTTTTAATTTTTTCCAACTTCTTTTTTTTAAGATGTTCATTAATAAATATCCAAGATGACCAATACATACACGTTCGTTGTCATTTATTGTATGATAGACAAGTATTTGGAATGCCCTTATAAAATAAACTACAGTACATAAAAAAAACTATCTACTTGTGATTTTCCTCCTAACAAATAAGGCATGAGCCTATTTCATTAAGATGTTGAAATCCCTTTTTCATTATTGTTCCTTCTCATATGGCCTAAATTGCCAAACACGAAGCCCTCTTACAAATTTAACCATTATTCACTTATCAAGTTCCGTTATTTGTACAATGGTACCTCATCATGGATGTGATCAGACACCGAATGTATCAGTTGAAACTCACATTTTCATTTCTTGTAGTAAATGTTTTGGTCCATATATCCTTGACCGGCATGGTAGTTATCCAATATGCATACGCTTTAATTTATTGCCAAACGTGTAAATTGCATATCAATTTTCTTTGTTTTAGTAACGCAAATCAACTCGTACATTAGAATCAAAATCACAGATGTTCTTTGCATATTCTCTTAAAGCCCTCCTTCAGGTTTTCGGATAAATTTTCATTGCTTTTTTGTATTTGCTTGGTTTGTTTTGGAAAGAAAAGAATGAAGCATATTGGTAGGGGGTTGACAAAATGCAACTGTGCATTGCATTGCCTGCTAGCGTGGGAGTTTTTACAAGAATTATATTGTTGTACATAAAAAGAGAAATATTTCCCATATAAGGTCAACATTCTGGTTGAATTAGATAAAGGCCACTTTTGGAATGTTAACAAGACAGGTTTTGTTATTTCTCTTTGTATTTTGTTTTGCATGAAATTCAAAAGTTTATAATCAAGGCCCTATAATCAATTTGGTGGATAACTTAATGTCATATTTGCTAGCGAGGCCTAAGGCTATCAAATTTTGTTAAAATTTCTTCTCCACTACCAAAAATTAGGTTGATTTACACGGTGAGGATCATATATGCATGTCATTCATTTGGTCATCTTTGTTTCTTAATGTCTTTTGTTATTAATCAAATCTAGAATTATTGCTAGGGTCAACTAACGTAACAATCAGATGATCTAGGATTCTAGGATACCTATTGGTTAGTATCGATACGGCCTATGGTAAACTAACAATTATAAGCGGTTTCAACTTGCAATTCTCTGCGTTCTATTAACTGGAGTGGAGTTCTGACTTGGCCAAACACCTACCATGCATGGTGAGAAGATCGGACAGACCAAAACATAGTTCTGACGTGAAACGTAAAATAGACCGGACAAACCAAAATGTTGTTTTCTACTGTCTCTTTCAAAACTACCGATTAATAACCCAAGAAGTATATGTCATAGGGCATAAACTCTAAACCCTAAATCTTAAACTTCAATCCGTATCTTGGGGACACGACGGACTTTAATCCGATCCTCCCCCTAGAGGTAAGTGTGAGCGCTTGGCGATACAACGATAACGATATTGGGACAACTCTGATACCACTTATTACAGACCTAACTATTCGGCTGCCACACTTGATCCATGCGGTGCTCCATCATCTAGGAGTCAGCTACATCTAATGGGGCAATGCACTAGTTTTGCCCTACTTTAGACTCATCAAGGGATCGCCTCTAGAACCCGACTAGTTTGTGTAGGGTGACCTACTCTGTTCTTCAACGTTAAGTCTTTGACTAACAACAAACTCCTTAAACTTAATCGGGTCGGCCTGTCTAAACCCCTAGGAAGGGCAGCCACATATGCTCCTACACTCCCCGATTCTAAAGCAATCTCACATATGCATGAAGCTCATAAAACCAGCGACACCCATGATAGACATTCCCGGAAACGAGACGTGACACTAGGGAAGCTTTTAGTTGAAACAGATACTAAATGGAGTCATCTATCTCGTTAACTTCTAGCTTGGAAACAATGAATTAGCACATCCGCCAAGTAACTTGATATAGTTGTTATGGGTTGTCAACATTCACTGACACAATATCTCCCATATCCCTTGTTGCATAGACTCAGCATTTATATAATACAGCTTCCAAAAATTCATATGTTGGGTGCTTTATGTGATACTAACGCTCGTCGCTTGCTTTGAATAAAGTTAATGACAGCCCGTAGAACTTCACGAAGTAGAGAGCGAAAGCCATATAATTATCCGAATTCAGAGATCAATGGATCTGCATATGCATATAAGACAACCTTGTTAACTATAAAACGGCAGTTAAATTGTCATGTTCTTCTAGCCTGTTCGATCGAGGAAGACGTATAGGGCTTGATTTTTTGAAAGGGTCTTGAAGTGCCATGACCACGCATGACTGGTTGGTCAGTTCATCTACTGTGGCCAACCAACCATGCCAAGAACTACAACACCACACAGTATGAGGAGCCAGTGTTGGTAACTCACCATTGTTGTAAAGATGAGAGCAATTGTCACCTGAAGGAGCGAATAGTCGGTCGATAAGCATGTTTTAGAGCAACTTTGATTTTTTTTCCTACACCACTACACACACAACCGGCGTGTGCTCTGTAGAGATGCAGATCGAAGAAGAGGCAATTAATGCTAATAATTGTTGCATGGCACCACCATCATCCATAAAAAATTATGATGGATTTAGTAGTATGATGGAGGATATTCCTAATATTCAAACCTATTCCAATATTACTACTATATTTATTTCCAAGACGGATTTAGTAAAGATGCCAGCTAGTTTATTTTATCAATGTCAAGTATTTGATGGAGTTACTTGGCTCCAAATCTGTTATGAACTCTATCATCACACACTCACACATGTATCATTTCAATCCTATGTCTACTACTCTACTTTGACTTTGAATCCTTCAATTCATCTTTCCTATCTCACACGCTCAGTATAGTTCTAAATCATATTAGATGTAAACATTTATTTAAAAAAAAAACTTAGCGTTTATCTCCTTTAAAACTCTAACTAAAGCGGTAACCACAACAAAAACCAGTTAAAAGCTACTGCCAAAGCTAACAACAGTACTACCTTTTTACAACTATAAGCCTACTTCAATTAACCTACCTTAGCACGCCGATGCTCTCACCTTACGAGTTTGACCATGTCACATTCGCCTTCTTTTTCGCATTTGAAAACAATGGTTTGACCAGCTTACTTGAAGGAGAGCATCTATTATGACATACCCAAACAAGATGTATCAAGCTTTTGATATTTTCTTGGATGAAGAGGACGTAAAAGTTGTGAAGCGTCTTGACGACAAAGTTCATTTCTTGGCATCTAGTGGGGGAGAATGTGGGCATGTAGCGTTCTAAGAAGGCAATATAAACCCGAAATATCAGAGGATACTGCTAAGAATGCCTCACTGAGAAGCATGCTTGCTGCAACATTGTTTTCAGGTGTATCAGGTGGCATAACACATGTGTATGTTGCACATGAGACATTCGACCCGTTCGCAGTCCATGTAGATCACTCCGATTTTAATCCAAGTTCGATATTCCTTGTGGTGATTAAGGGAGAGGACGCGAACCAATTTACCGAGTTTGAGCGGCACATGACTTCTCATTCCTAGTTTGGGAAGAATGTGGGAGCTTTATGGTTACAGGTTGGAAACCGGAGGCTAGATGTCCTTCTCGTGTGGTTGACAAGGGGAAGTACCAATTCTTCTGGGTGCTTTGTCAGAATCTTGAACATGTCGATCAGAATTATTCTCGCCAGCCTCACTATTGAGAATGCCCCAAATGATGATGATCTCCCTCCACCTTTCCAGAAGATTAGATATATATGATTTGAACGGGATCATCATCCATGTGGATGTGGAGAGCTACAACAAAGGTTTGCTGGAATTCATGCAAACATATGACTCTACATCTGAAAGCGATGAGGAGGCCTTCTCGGAAAGGATTGAAGATCAAGACTCAGATGAGTTGGACTGTGAAGAAAATACTGGCCGAAGGCGTGAGTGTTTCTTGATTTGTATGAGAAAGTGTATTCCCTTATTACATACTTGAGAGAACAAGTAACCTTTTAAGCTAGTTAGGATTTTTTTTAGTACCTTTGGTGTATGATTATTCGAAGTTAGGATTTATGTATTTTGTACCATGCTTGAATTGTTGAACTTAGGATTTATGCATTTAGATGAGAAAAAAAAACATATATAATCTATTTACCAGCAAGTTTTACTGTTTTCATATCAGAGCTAGCTAGCTAGGCCTAGGGCTATCATATTTTGTTAACATTAAATTTCTCATCTCCACCACCAAAAATAGGTTGATTTGTCCAGTATTATTTGATTTATTGATATCAATCTCTCCTCTTGTAAGTAAGAGGTCGTAAGTTCGACTCACAACAGATTCTTTGTTACATATTAGTTGATATATTTGATTTTTTTTAAAGGTTGATTTACACCGTGAGGATCATATATGCATGTCAATCGTTTGGTTATGTTTGTTTCTTAATTTTTTTTCGGTTATTAATCAAATATAGAATTATTGCTAGGGTCAACTAACGTAACAATCAGATGATCTAGGATACCTGGTTACTGTCGACCATATGGACTATAGTAAACTAACAATCATAAGCGGTTTCAACTAAATTCACTATCAACATAGTCTGTCTGTGAATATAGGTTTCCCTTATATTTGTTCTTCCCTCGCATTTTATGAGAATGAGGACCACATCATGAATACACGCACATCCTTAATACACGAAGCATTGCAAGGCAATTTGCAGCACCTGGATAAAATTTCATAGTCACAATCGAATATTGGGGCCAGAGTTCAAAGTATGAAATCCAAATCGCAATAGGGATGTTTTCGACTCATTAATCGAAGCAAAAAATGTTGTTTTCTCCTTTGTCTCTGTCAAACTACTAATTAATAACCCAAGAGGCATATGCCCTAGCCTACATTATGCATGGTTCTCGATCATCGCTTTCGTCTTTCCTCAAACAACGAACTTGAAAATGCACCTGTGACTATGTATATATATACACATCATGCGTTCATATCACAGAATACTGGTGACTATGACTAGAAATTTTGACCTTTTAGCAAGAAAAATCGAACACGACAAGCATTCCGATCCATCTTTTTAGCGAGACCTACACCACAAGATACACAAATCGAATAGTTGGAAATAGTTCAAATTTCTTGCATGTACGTATTATGTATACAACTTGGGGAAAATCTACCTTTCATAAGATTTAGATAAGTACGGACACTCAGCCCAGACCAGACTCAAAATGAGTCGGAGTTGGGAGAGGTACGTACGCTAGCTTTGTTCCTTCCCTCATCATTTTTTCTCTTCATTCTCTGCCTCTGTTCGTATGCATGTGTCTCACGGCCTATAACGGCAATCATATATGGATTGAATGTCTGAAGCAATGCACCGCAGGAAAATGAAAGGTGGATTAGAGTACAAATACATGAAATCACAATTGATGAATCGATGAATAGTAATTGATGAATCGACGGAGATGCACCGCTGCACAAAAACTGATACAAAAATGCAAATTGCAGTGAATAGTGTTAGAGTGAGCTGGAACAGCTGTGTTGGGAGCATGAGCATGTTACTCATGGTGGAGTTAACAGCTATGCTTAATTATTAGAAGTAGTGTTAAACAACAGTACAATATTCTCTCATCTTCCCTATAAATAGATAGGTTAGTCTTGTATCAATTCATAAGAGAAAATATCAATATACATACCTCTATATTTGAGTTGGTATCAAAGCATTGCTCTGTTTTTTCTTGGGTTTTATTAGTTTTTTCTGTTTGGGTGCGAACTCGGCTGGTATTCTCAATTTTTTGGTCAGTAGCCAATTTTCTTATTTCCAAGAGATTCTTGCATTGTTTGACCATTCCTCAGCGTGCAATCTTGTAGAACCGCATCCCTCCACGTTCGCATCCCGACATCTCCCTCATAGAAACCTCCACAGACTCGGCCGGTATCACTGCATCACTCGCACCGGTATCACCTCTGCATGGTCCTCCTTTGCCTTGTTCCAGACTTCCGACCCCTAAACGACGCCGTCGCCGTCCTCTCCTCAATGGCCGTCTCCTCCGAGTCCGAGAATACCCTGGCGATTTCCTTGGTCTCCCGCCGCTGAGCAGACCACCACCGGTCTTGAAAGGGACTCCACATCGTCGCTGCAAGTCGTGGATCGCCGCTGGTTGTCGTGGATTGCCGCTGCAAGTCGCTGCAAATCTGACCCGAAATGGCCCGGATTCGACCCGCCCGGCCCGGCTTACATTCGACCCGTCCGGCCCGGCCCAATCTAGATCCAACCAGATCCGACCCGACCTGACAAGATCCGACCCGGTCAAATCCGACCCGGCCACCTTTGTCAGCGCTGGTGCACCTGCGATAGGTTCATTTCAGTTTTTTTTTTTGTTTCCGCTGTATAATTCCTGATTTTTTCAATTTCTCTTTTAATGGGTTCTGCAGACGAAGCTGATATTCCGAAATTTGAAATATTTGTCAAGAGTTCTGACAATGGGTCCTTTGGAGGAACTAAACTCAATGGGACCAATTTCCGTAAATGGAAACGACTTATGACGGCTCATCTTCGAGGCATGCACAAGATGGGGCATGTAACCGGCGTAACTAAAGCTCCTAGTCCTGATGATATTATTGCTTACACTAAGTGGGATGACGATGATGGCCTTGTCATGTCCATCTTGTGGAAAGCTATGAATGACGAGATCATTGATCTGGTCGAGGCATGCGACACTGCACAAGCAATATGGCTGACACTTGAAGGCTTATATACTAATGACTCTAATTTCATACAGGTTCATGAGTTAATATGCACTGCTTTAGCAATGCAACAAGATGGGCAACCGGTGGCGCAATATTTCACCAAACTTAAAAATATTTGGGCTGAGATTGATATGAAACGTTCTTGCATGATCAAACATCAAGAGGATATTGTTTGGTACCAACGTGAGAAGGAGCTTGAACGAGTTCACCATTTCCTGAAAGGTCTTGATGCAAAACATAACACTGTGAAAGGGGAATTGCTCTGGCAGACCGAACCCCCTAGCCTAATTACAGCTTTCACATATATCCGTAAGGATGAATCTCACCAGGAAAGCCTTCATCAGACACAAATTGACGTTTCCAGTCTTACTATTCGCACTAGATCTTCAGCACCACCCCTTCAACAGGCCATTTCAGCTCCACCTCATCAATGAGGACCACCACCAGGCTTCGGGAATCAGCCCCGCCCTCCTTGCTCTTATTGTCATGATACTAACCATGCTTGTGCGACCTGTTGGACGTTGTATCCTCACCTTCGGCCTAAGAGGCCTCATTCTCATCCTCAGGCGAAGGCATCTATTCAGCTCGTCCAGGAACCTGATATCTATGGTGTGGTGGGACATGATCATCATACGGCCGGCGGCACAATACTTTCCGCATCCATCGCCGGCCGTGGCAAAATTGGTATGGCTTTAAATATTTCTAACTTTGTTGGTTTTGATACTTGGATTATTGATTCGGGTGCATCTGATCATATGACTTATGACAAATCTTATTTTACCATATTGTCTCCTCCATCAGTACCCTATGTGACTAATGCTAATGGTGAGGCATTTTCAGTCTTAGGGAAAGGGTCAGTTCGTATTACTCCAAGAATAGAGCTTCACAATGTGCTCTATGTACCTGCTTTATCTCATCATTTGATATATGTTCCCCAATTGAACGCTGACGCTAAGTGCTCTGTAACATTTATTCCTATGTATGTGATATTTCAGGATCTTCTCACCGGGGAGTTAATTGGTCGGGGGTATCTGAGGGGCCGGTTGTTTCATCTGGATCCGACATATGCTGGGGAAAAACCAGGGGCACAGTCTCGGACCGCTTTAATCTCCACTTCTGACAAGCTAAGTGAAGTTTGGTTATGACATCGTCGCTTAGGGCATCCATCCTTTAGTGTTATGAAAAAATCTATGCATGCTTTGTTAATTAGTGTGGATGAGTCATTTTTACGGTGTGAGACATGTGTTTTAGGCAAGAGTCATCGGTCTACTTATTCCCCTAGTACTTCTAATAAACATATTCTTCCTTTTGAATTAATTCACTCTGATGTTTGGGGACCCTCCAAAGAGTCTACTATGTCAGGGATGCGGTATTATGTGTCCTTCATTGATGATTGCACCCGTCTTTCATGGATTGCTCTCCTCAAAACTAAAAATGAGGTTTTTCCAGCTTTTCAAGCCTTCTATAACATTGTCCAAACACAATATAATGCCACTGTTAGAATTCTTCGTTCTGATAATGGGGGGAATATGTGAATCATGTCTTTCAAGAGTTTTTTACCAAACACAGAATTGTTCATCAAACGACGTGTCCTTACACACCTGAGCAAAATGGAGTTTCTGAAAGGAAAAATCGTCATTTACTTGATATGGCTCGGTGTATTCTTTTTAGTGTCCATATGCCTCAGTACCTTTGGGGTGATGCTGTCATCACTGCCGCCCACCTCATTAATCGGCTTCCCTCTCGTGTCCTTCAGGGAAAGGTCACATACGAGGTACTTGCATCCCATGTCTCCTTACCCTCTTTCCATACTCTTCATGCCCGTGTTTTTGGTTGTGTTGCTTTTGTCCACCTTCCAAAACACCAGAGGTCTAAGTTGGATGCCCAGGCCATTAAATGTGTGTTTGTTGGGTATGGCGGACATCAGAAATGGTATCGATACTATCATCCGCCTACCAAGAAGTACTATGTCACTATGGATGTTACTTTCTTTGAGGACATGAGTTATTTTTCCTCTTCCGATACTGCTCTTCAGGGAGAGAATTCCTATTTTGAAGAGCTGTATCATGGAAAGGGGGAAACAAGTCAGCCATAAGATATGGTGACAGGTTCGATTGAGATTACTGATGTATCAGCTACATATGCACCACCAGATGATTCTGGTATAGTCACTCCAGAGATTCAAGTACCAGAAGCTGACAGCACACCTGCCCCTCCTGCCTCCCCTGACCAACGTTTCCCTGGTACAGAAGATCACTCACTTGAGGTTAGTCATTCTATTGGGGCTAATACTGGTGAAACTAATAGTAGACAATATGTCTTGCCAAATAGGTCTACTCGAGGTCAGCCAACAAAAAAATATGAACCTACCCTTCAGGCTAAAGCTAAGTATCATGTGGCCAATTTTATGTCTACCAAAAGATTGTCTAAGTCATATGAACCATTTGTGAATCAAATTTCTGCTGTATCAATACCTAACAAAGTACATGATGCATTGGGAGATCCAAAATGGAGAAAAGCGATGGAGGAAGAGATGGAAGCATTACAGAAGAACAATACTTGGGAGCTTGTATCTCCACCACATGGCAAGAAGGCAGTGGGATGTCGTTGGGTGT
Organism: Argentina anserina; assembly: GCF_933775445.1. Classification (NCBI taxonomy): domain Eukaryota; kingdom Viridiplantae; phylum Streptophyta; class Magnoliopsida; order Rosales; family Rosaceae; genus Argentina; species Argentina anserina. The sequence goes on from NC_065875.1 coordinate 16,131,557, forward strand.
TTACAGTGAAGCATAATCCAGATGGGTCAGTGAGCCGGTATAAAGCACGCCTAGTAGCAAAAGGGTTCACCCAGACATATGGCATAGACTATGATGAGACATTTGCACATGTTGCAAAGATGAACACTATTCGGGTATTACTCTCTTTTGCTGCTACCTTAAACTAGCCACTTAGACAGTTTGATGTTAAGAATGCATTTCTTCATGGAGAACTTACAGAGGAAGTGTATATGGATCTTCCTCCTGGATATGTGGCAGCTTCTCCCGATAACTTTGTATGCAGATTGAGGAAGTCTTTGTATGGTCTTAAACAGTCTCCTCGTGCTTGGTTTGGAAGATTTTCACAATTCATGAAGGAAAATTGGTTACAGACAGAGTAATTCAGACCACACATTATTTCTCAAACACCAACAAGGGAAGGTAACAGCCTTAATTATATATGTTGACGATATGATAGTGACTGGCAATGATACTATTGAGGTGGATAGATTACAGAAGCAGCTAGCCACAGAGTTTGAGATGAAAGACCTAGGTACACTCAAGTACTTCTTGGGCATTGAGGTAGCCCGGGGAAGTGATGGTATCTATTTGTATCAGAGGAAGTATATCCTAGATCTACTAACAGAGACAGGTATGTTAGATTGCACTCTAATTGATACTCCTATTGAGCAGAACCATCGGTTAGCAGAGTACTTAGATCAAGTGCTCACTAACAAAACTCGTTACCAGAGGCTAGTTGGACGCCTGATTTATTTGTCACATACCAGACCAGATGTTGCATATGCAGTAAGTGTAGTGAGTCAGTTCATGCATAATCCCAGTGTGGATCACATGGATGCTGTTGTGAGAATTTTGAGGTACTTGAAGTCAGCTCCAGGGAGAGGAGTAATGTTTTCTAATCACAACAATATCCTTGAGATTTGTGGCTTCACAGATGCAGACTGGGCTGGAAATATTACGGATCGGAGGTCCACGTCAAGGTACTTTACCTTTGTTGGAGGAAATCTTGTTACGTGGAGGAGTAAGAAACAAAATGTGGTAGCTCGATCTAGTGCTGAAGCAGAATACAGAGGAATGGCTCAGGGAGTGTGCGAGTTGTTATGGCTTAGGAATTTGCTACAAGATTTGGGTGTTAAGCCCAAGTGTGCTATACAGTTGTACTGTGACAACAAGGCAGCTATTGATATTTCACAAAATCTTGTGCAGCATGATCGTACAAAATATGTAGAGGTTGATCGTCACTTTATAAAGAAGAAGCTAGACGCTAAGATCATTTGTTTTCCGTTTGTTCCTACAGAAGAGCAAATTGCGGATATACTCACAAAAGGAGTGTCTAAGAAGGTCTTTTATGACTCACTTAGCAAGTTTGGCATGGTTGATATGTATGCGCCAACTTGAGGGGGAGTGTTAGAGTGAGCTGGAACAGTTGTGTTGGGAGCATAAGCATGTTACTCATGGTGGAGTTAACAGCTATGCTTAATTATTAATAGTGTTAAACAGCAGTACAATATTCTCTCATCTTCCCTATAAATAGATAGGTTAGTCTTGTATCAATTCATAAGAGAAAATATCAATATATAGACCTCTATATTTGAGTAATAGTAATTGATGGTGGCAATTTAATTGATGGATTGGTGGTATGATAGAGTAAATGGGGTACATATGCCCTAATTGCTCTACTACATCGATCTGCTACAATGATTTCGATCTCGTCCCGAAGACTCAAGTTCTCAACTGAAGAGCTTTCAAGATAAATCTCTAATCTGTGTACGTGATAATGTGTTACGAGTTGACGAGGCGGCGAACGACGTCGTATGAGTTGCTCAACGCCAGTGTATCGTCTATCTCGGATTCAGCGAGTTGTCCCGGGATCATATGACATTCCATATTTCTTTTGCATAATTGGTTGAAAGTCTCGGAATTTGGATTGAGTTTATAGCTTTTAGATCAGATAAAACCCAGAATATGAATCTCTAATTGTAATGATAAGAGAGTACATTAGTTTACTTAATACTGGTAGTTAATTGGTTGCATTATGAATTTGTAAAGGCTGCCTAGTAGGAAAAGTTGCGAAGGGATTAGCAAAGTCTCACAGACTGACAGACATGCATTTGTTATCCCATCAAGCTTTTATATCACCACGTTCGGAAAGCACATGTAGATGGCTAGATATGCTACTTCAAAGCAAGACTGGCAGGAAAGCAAACAGTTTTGCATACGTACGTACCTTTAGAATATCTGGCCACAAAAGTACTCCCCATTACAGTCTTCCGAGGAAAACAAAGACGACCAAGCTTTGATGTGATGAACCATGCCCCGTCAACCTCAAGACTTTCCTTGTTGCAAAGTGAAGATCGATCGAGGGGCGAATACACACCAGAACTTTGTGTACAAGTGTACAACACAGTTACTGGACTAGTTCTCCATAGGAGGGCCTTTCAGCTTCTTCCATTTCTCCCTGAGAAGGATTTCATCTCTAAGATCGCGATCTTATAAACAAAAGCCACAACAAGAAAAATTGGAATATACTTGCTCTAGCTCAGGCAGTTCTCGGACACCTCAGAATTGGAAAAGAGAAAAGCAACTACGGGCTTGATTTGTTTTCAAGTCCAGTGGAATTCAGTAATTGATTCCCCATTCTCACATCTAACAACTTAGAGATTGCAACACTATCAGAACATGTGTAGAAGTTTGTGGTCTTCATTGAAATGAATCAGTGCAGCCATTACGACATATCGCCTGAGGTTTCGAGAAAGAAGGAACCTATAAGTGAAAGGTAGAATTGAAACAACTAATTAACTGCTGGGACAAGCTGGAAAATGAGGTCAATCACATTACCCATCGTTTTGGTATGATTTTTCGTAATAAGCTTATGTGGAACAACACTGCTCTCAATTGAGCTCGTAGATGCTATTGGCTGAAACAGTCTGTTTGATCCTCAGTGATACTCACTACTCAGAGTTGATTACATTGCACATATAACTACATGTCTACTTAGATAAGCATTCCGATCGAGGTTGCAACTTAAATGCCGTTTGGGACATCAGACAACCAAAACTTCAGTCTTTCTGTGGTGAACCTGAAATGATTGCTGTTATAGGTCGTTGCATGATCCTTTAAAGAGTTTATTGCAACTGGTTCCTATATCCTATTAAGTACCAGCTTGTCGATGCTGTCTGATCAAACAAACATATTCCCAGAGCTTTCACTTGCGTTCTTGATATACATGCCTACATGTCATGACAACCTTTACCGAGTCTTGGCACACAGACGTACGTAATATATGAATCAGAATAAATGAAAAACGAATATAGAAAGAGGCCAGCCCCAACTCAACTATGGTCCTTCCCGATAAGTAACGTCTAATACATGTTACCCCATAAACTGAGCCAACTAGGAAAATCAGGCCTGATTGTTTAATCGGTAGAAAATTGAGACAAATAACCAAAAGTACCAGAAATTTCAGATTTTGAGAGTACGAGGCACAGTTATACATTCATATATGTCATGAAAATCGTAACCGAGTCTTGGCACACAGACAGAACTAATGCAATATGCATGAAAGGAACCACCACATGTATAGACACAGTACAAACTTCTAGTCATTCTTTAATTTCCAAAGAAAACCCTACAAACTTTGATAATATCAGATCACCAGTCAGCTGCCAACAAATCTGATCAACAAGGCATCAAAAATGTGATTTGAACGTCCATTGTCATAGACGCGATAAATAGATCCATACTTATTTAGGGACCACCATTGTAAAAGACCTTCGTCACTCCTTTTTTGGTTCGTATTTGAGAAACCTGTATAAGAACGAAAAATCGCAAGTGTTTGAATGACCAAACAAATTCTTGATAAAGTTGCTTGAAAAACAATTTTTGGTGTAAACAAATTCTTACCCTACTATTGATGATCTCTGAAATATCAGAAAAATGAGTACCGCCACACGGGCAGCCAGGATTGTTCCCCAACTTCACAATACGAGGAGTGCTATCCTGTACAGATATAGATCTGGTTAGTGCTCAACAATTTGTGGAACTATAATGTAATAGGTCTTGGAATGCCCTCATAAAGCTGGCCTAATGGGAAAGACTAAGGTATAACCTTTGTGATATAATCGGGAAGCTCTTCGCCGCACAGCTTACATGCTTCCTCATATGGTACTAACGCAACAAGAACATAAAAGAGACATGGTAAAGGCATGAAGCAAAACATTTATCCGTCATACCATGCAAGACGCAAGACGCTTGTACATTTAAACAAATATCAGAACTCACTTTTTCCCTCCTCTTGATATCAATGCATTCGCTTCCAACTCCAACTCTTTCTGCTTACTTTGCTGGTTTACTCATGAATGTTTCCTAATTTGAAGCATCTATCACAAAAGGCTCTTTGGATCAGGCTATTCAGATTGCCTGGTTCAAAGGCTTTTCTATCTGGTGGTAACAAAGTTCCAAATGCTCATGGAGTTGGTGAACAACAACTTTCAGTTCACAATTTGACTCCAGAAGGACCTCTTCCCACTTTATTGTATTTTCTCAGACAGCCTACCATGTCCGGATTGAGAGAACTACACAGACTCCTCGCTAATAAACTAGACCAACTAAGACAACAATCTTTCTTCCGGAGGATTGAGTAAGCAATAACAGTATACCAAGAATCTTTCAGCTTCTGATTTAAACACAGAATTATGAAACAATAAGATCACATATAAAGACTCATCCTACACAAAGATAAGGAAAACATAACGACACTACTTCTAATCAAGGCCGTAGACAAAAAAATCAAAATCATACCCTTGAGGGAAATGGTAGCCTTTGGTCGGCTTTAAATCGCCTAATCCCACATTCCTCCTACACACATCCAGCAAATACCCAGCAGAGTGAATCCTGCACACAACAATCCATACAAACCAAAACTCAATTTCCTAATAAGCACTAAATTAGCTCCAAAATAACCATTATCAACTCTAAATTGATCTAAACCACCAGATATTCAAGCTCAACAAATTAATCATATATATATATACCTAGAATTAAGCTTCCTCCTAGACTCATCCACATGCAACACCACCTCTCTCCCTTTCTCAAACTCCGATCCCAAATCCTCGCCGGAATTCTCAACCAAACCGTAGTGGTAAACCTTCAACAGAAATCAGTACATTCACTTTTGACCAGAAATGAAAGATCAAAACTGAAGCTGAATCATCGATTACTTACCACACCGTCTCTGGACCGCACATCTTGCACGACAAACTTGACCTCAGAACCGGCGACCGCGACGAAGCCTGTGTCCGCCGGCTGACCGCCGCCTTGCGGATGAAACACCGTCCGGTCCAGCACCAAACCGGTCCGGCCATCTTCACCCTTTAAATTAAACAAAATCAAAACCCTAAGACCCGATTACAGAAACTAATTAATCTTAAGATGAATTGACCAGAGCTATCACTGTGGCCTCGGATTGAAGCTTCCACACGTCATCGTAGTAGTCAAGCCTCGTGCCGGCGATCGTAGCCATGGCCAAGTCACACTCGACGACGGCGGTTCGTACACGACTCTATAGCGCGCTGGTTCTCGCCGTAATATAGAGAGAGTGTTCTTGTTCCGGGAACACCAGTAAAACGCCGCCGTTTCGGGCTCGCACTTTTCAAAATGACAGGTGGCAGCAGATTATTTGTGAAGCATCGATACGTCGTCGTTTCATATGGTCAATTATTGTTGCGGAAAAGGAAATCCAATTTGGATTTGGATGCCGATTTCTGATAGGAACTAGGATTTCCTCGTGTAGGCCCTCTCTCTCTCTCTATATATAGATACGTACGTACGGACAGCTTATTATAGCAGCTGCTTCCTCTCTCATCCCTTCAAGTTTTCTGCAAAGATTTACTGGCTTCTGGTGAGTTGTAAACAGAAGGATACTACAATGGCGTCTCTCACAAGAACAAGAAAGAAGATTAAAAAGCCTAGGTCGAGAAAGGGTGGTCAGGATGTCTCGGTTTTGATGTCTCTTCCTAATGATCTTTTGTTGGAAGTGATAGCGAAGGTTGCTTCGAATTCATTCGACGATCTATGCCGCATTAGGCAAAGTTGCAAGGAGTTCAACAAGGCTGGACAGCACGACTACATTTTCGAACACGTATCTATAGACAAGTTTCCATTCATTCCTTTGAGAAGGAAGGAAGAATTTTCGGAATTTTTGGGACGTTGTGGAAAATGTGGCAATGCGGAGGCCCTGTATAGACAAGGGGTGGTGCGACTTTTCAACTTGAAGGAATTCGATTTTGAATCGGGATTTGAGTGTTTGAAGAAAGCTGCAGCTAAAGGTCACAAAGAAGCAATGTATGTCTATGGGGTGTTCTTAGTTTGTGTAGGAGGTGAAGCGAAGCAACAAGGTGTCCAGTGCTTATCTAGTCTTAATCGTGAAGATTTAAGCGAATCAAGAGAAAGGACAATGACTTGCATCCGAAGTATGTGGGCGAACAATGTCATTATAGGTGCAATGCTCGCTTACAGTGCTCGTGTTAAAACATGCAGTCAATGTGGAAATGTACAAGATAATTTCGTAAGCAAACGAGGCTGGGATGATCTTTACGACGAAAGTGATAACTTAAGTGGGTGTGATTCATGCAAAATGAATCGAGAAGTAAATATATTTTGTGATAGATTACGTGGTTGCACAAAAGTAAATTTAGTATAAAGAGTTAAATTATACTAAGAATAGTGTTAGAAGATTGACATTCTATATGACTGGATTACCCGGAGCTTGGGCTGTGCAGTCACTCTCGGCTCTTTTACAAAAAGATGTTGTAAATTATACATTTCCCCTTGTTTCATACATAAACAGTGTTTCATAAACAAGATGAGTTAATTTAGTTCCTTCTAGTTTTGGACAGAGTCCTCATGGTCGTTAATTGCTTCCTTCAAACTCAGTGTACTCTAAAATTCAAGATCCTTCGCTTTGGTTGTTGATTCGGATTAGATATTAAATGTGAGGTTTCTTTCTCGTTCTAATCCCTGATCTTTCTTCCCTTTTGTCACTCCCGTGTTGAAAATTACGAAGGCATTTATTTATTGTTTGTTAATTTGCCCTACCTTTGGTCTCTTTTCACATATTCCTAACCGTGGCAATACAAACGGCCACTTTATATGAATTCCAAGCAAGCTTAATGAGTTTGTTTTGATTATTTACTGGTCTATTTAGCATTCACGGCATAATCTGGTGTTTTCGAAAGTGCAGCCTGTGCCAAATAAACCCTTTTCTGAGTTTTCTCAAGTGGTTTATTTTGGGTACTAAATACTAATTATCAAGCTGCACTTGATCATTTTCAGTCAAGGGAGATTCTAATGTGGTCATTTTTGGCATGGAAGAGAACCTGATATGCAATGGTAAGGAAACTGCTTACTTTTGGTGAAGCACTTCAGATAAACTTCCACAGCAACTTGAATGAGTGTGAGGATGGATTGCACGAAAGAAAGTAACTGATTAAGACAATGTGTGAATATGATGGCAAAGAACTCCTACCAAAGTCTGCCACTATTTGCCATTTCCGAGCAAATTACCATGGCAGGGGCCAGGCACCTAAGGTAATTCCCCGAAACTAGAAAACACAGACAGCTAAATGAGCTAGTACGAGCAGCAGAGGCTGCCAATGTAGAGGAAAGAATCACATCCCAACAAAATTTAAAAAGTGTTGAGTATATTTGTGGACACAGAAAACATACAAGAAGCCATTTGGTAGCCCTGTTATATGTTTAAAGATGAATAGAACAATTGCTGTGCTCGTTACTTTAACAATTTATCACGACAACAGAATCAATGAAATCTGGCAAACATTAAGCTCGAATAAGTAGATAACTCAGAAGTCAACAGCAAAAAGATGCCAACTAGTTGCCACCATCATCATAAATGAATACACAACACCATCATAGATTGGTTCACTTTGATACTAGAAAAATTGGCATAAGTTCATAATGTTGCTTCTACTGTTGTTTCACATCAGCTTTCTTCTTCTGCCAGAGTCGGTCAAGACCACTGTCAGCATCTCCCTGAAAACAGATAGCATGACATCAGAAACAGACCATGAACATCAATTCTTAAGATGAAAAATGAGAACATATAGCATTTTACAGCATGACGCACCCAAACTAATATACCAAAAGACATGTTATTACTACAGCGTAGCCTGATAGACAAACAATTTCCTATCTTTACTCATACTCAAACCTAATTACCTCATGTTGCTTTACTGTTAAGTTCCAACTTCCCATTGCTAATCTACTACATCTTGGATGTTAGAGGGTAGTGAGTAAGATTTCTATCAATATTTCCACATGTATTAGGTTTGTATTGATGCACCAAACTCAGATGTAACATGTAAGAGGGTACCAAGGTACATATCACAATCAATCAAAAATAAAACAATGATACGCATAATGAGTGAGCAAAGTCCAACCTGGGCACGGACGTAACCACAGAGAGCAAAAGTGGAGAACTGGCCGGTGTAGATGCCATTCTCATCAAGATGCCCGATGTTGATCTGAACAGATGCGTGATCCTTCGAGGTGATCAGCCTGTTAGTGGCCGAGCTGCATCCACATACATACCGCACAAGTTCAGCTACAATCCTCCGTCAAAACAAGACAACAGGTGACGCAAAAAAGAAACTAGATTAAGTTAAGAATGTATACCACTTCCTGGGAATGTAGAGCTCAGTGATTTGTCCCTCCTCGTTCTGCATCTTGATCAAGTGAGCTGATTACTTGCGCAAAGACAGACAAATCCTGGTCCAACAGAGACACAAACAGAACCTTAGCTTCTCCTCATACAATTGACTTCCACAAACAAACTAACCACCAATCCAGCATAAACAAATCACCAAATTATAACTAATAGTATATCCTATCAACACCACCACCACATCGTTTGAAGCAAACAAAGCTGTCACAGTAAACAATTTCTCTCTTTTTCAAAACCAAAATCTAGTGCAGTGTACCAAAACTGCTCATATCCCAAAGACAACCAACACAGCTTCACAAAATCATCGAGGATGTACTAAACGATTAAGATAATTCAGGACAACGAAATCAAATCAAGTAGATACGAGTACCAGCAGAAGAGAGAGAGAGGAGAAGGATACCTGGAGGCGGCGGCGGCGAGGGTGAGAACTGAGAAGTCGAAATGAGGGGATTGTAGGTAGGTTTATAAAAAAATGGATTGGGCATAGGGTTTTGATATTCTTTCAACAACTAAAGCCCACTTGGAATGGGCTACAGCTCTACTAGACTACAAACTTCATTTTTTTCACATTTTATTTTATTTACTTATGTGTTTATACTAAATTACTAAAGAGATGAGAGATACAAATAAATTTAATAAATATCAAAAGAAATTTCGCTCACAACAATTTACTATTTTATTGAATTATTACTAAAAGATCAAAAGAAAAAACAACACATTGGTTTAAATAATTAACAATTTCTTGAACAGATACGGATTAGAATCTATTTTTGAGTTGCGACTTGTGCTTAAGCTCTATTCTAATTTCTAAATTCAGAAACAAGATACGAAAAGAAGTCATTTGTTATATAAATTGAAATTTGGAAATTCTAGATTAGTGTGTAATTATTATCTTTTCTAATGTATTTGAACATTATATTATGCTCATGCAGTGTAGGGTATGCATGAAAATATAACGGGATACACTGCAGCCTGAGGATACCAATTATATTCTCAAATGATTTAAGCAGAAACACACGAGGGAAGAGCATAGTAGGGTTAATAGCGGCTGTACGTGTGAATGGGGCAGCTTTGATTAATGATGGTAGAATCCAGCTACGAATCTCACGGCGTCTTCTCACTCTTGTGATAAACAAATCGCTCAATAACATTAACATAGGCTGCGCACATATGATTGTTTCAGCACATATGGTTAACATGTCCATCACCAGCAGAGTGACACCAACAGTCAGAAGCTCTTGGTTTGAAGAAGCCATGCATTTAAGGCCATGGGTCCGTGGTTCATGATCGTAACAATATTTTTGAATAATTTTTATAGTTTCGTTTCATTGACAATTTCAATAGGATAATTCATATAAGATATGGGAAGAAACTAACAATTTTATACATACAAACACGTCATTCTTATTAGTCTAAAGAAAACGAAATCAAATCAAGTAGAAGAGAAACACTAAAGCTTGCAGAGCATGAAGATGTGAAACTAATAAAGGCTTATAACCCTAATCGTCGTGACAAGTCGGAGACGGAACAAAAAAATATATGAAAATAGATTTCATCGATGAACGAGTACAAGCAAGAGAGAAAGAGAAAAGAATAGATGGGGAGGGGAGAATAACTGGAGGCGGCCAAAGTCCAGAATTACGAAAGTGGGGAGCGATATAAAGTTTCAAAACCTAGGACTATATCTTCATTTTTTTCACATTTTTTTAATTCCTTATTGTTTCCCCCCTACCCTACACAAAATTCAATAAATTTCTAGAGAAAATAAATAATGAAATGAGTTTAACACAAAAAAAAATCAGATAACGAGAAAAAATATTACTGAATTTACGGAGTGATTATGCTTTAGAGTTGAGCTAAGGTGTAGTTGTGATTTTTATTTTTTATTTTTTGGTAATTGAAAGGTAAATGTTTAGTGTTTGAGGGGTGAGGCGACGACACACTTCACGGAAAAGATATTAGTGTGGGTGTTGCAGATGTGTTCAAGGATAAAAGGGACAATCCCTTCCCGAATCAGAGTCTTGTGGCAGCTACTGAATTGACGGAGTTCCGAGGTGGGTTGCTGATGAAGAGGTTTGCCACGGTAGATTTGTGTTAGTGCCTTAGTGGTGCATCTGGAGGTGGCCCGCTTGGTAGCTAGGTCGACTGCCGAGACGAGATTTTGGCATATTAAAAAGTTAAATAAAAAAATAAAGTAATTGTAATTCTTTGAATATAAAAAATGCACAATGTTCTCGGTTAAGGTAGAGATGATTGAATGGCTTCAAGCCTTCAACCCCTTCAAGGAAGTGAATGCTAGACTAGAAGGTGTAACAATAGAACTCATCCAAACACTGAATTTTGCGGCCAAAAGCCAACACACTACAGCGGGTTCGAGTACATCTAATAATTTTCTGAACAGATCATAAGCTCGAACCTAAACCTCAAATACCTAGTTGATATATATGCTCTATACATTGAATTTATTGATACCATGTGTATTACTAGAGTAACAGTATACCCTATTTAACCTTATGAACGAACTCGAATCAAATTGAATTTTCCAAAAATGCACCTAAATAAAATAAGAATGACACTGACTCAGAAAATGCATACTAGAGCTAGAAATCTTCTTAATTCACAACCTTGCAGTTTTTCATGATCTCTCATTGTTTGCCAACCAGCACATCAATGGAACCCTTCTTCACCATCACAACTGCCAACCCCATTTTTGACGATTGCTCCTGTTTCTGTAGTAGTTTACCATCTTCCTTGTCGAATCACTGCTCCAAAGCTCTTGATAGCAGCTAAGGACATCTTCAACCCATGGCTATTGTGCCACAATTGGGGAATTGTGGCACACTTCGTCTCCAAAACCCTGTGTGCTAGTGTGATGACCATTTTTGGTTACATCTGGCACATTTTTGTGGCACACTAGCATATGTGGATCACACATTAAAAATATTTTTTATTGTTGTTTTGGTGAATAATTACATAAATACATAACAACATTATTTAGTGGATAAATATATTTCATTATTTGAAAAAGAAACTTATTTTTTCTTTGTTAAAATAATATACTACAATACTAAACTCAAATTAAACATGTATTTTACAAAAAAAAAAGACAAATAATAATCATGTAAAATAGAACGAATAATTTCTAACTTTGTTTATGGAAATAAGTATAATTAAATATACATGCAAATGACTATTATTCGGATATATCGAATGATACACTGAATAATCATGAGTACTATTATTTTTTAGCCATTAAATATAATTTATGAAATTTAAATAAGTTAAGTTGTCATGTAATTTTAATTTTTATAAAATAAGATAAAAAGTCATCATTCAATATAAGATAATTTTTATTTTTATTAGTAAATTTCATGTGATTTTTATTTTTATTTTTATAGTTAAATTTTGTCTAATTTTAAGTTTTAATTTTTTATAATATATTTTTAATTTATAATTTATAAAAGTAAAGTTGTAATTAAATGATAGTATATAAATTAAAAGGTACATAATACATTAAAAATATTAACGGGTTACATTGTAGCGTACTTGAGTTGAAGACGATTGATTTCAAATCGATCAATAATACCGATTTAGTGTGCCACAATATAGCCCAAATGCTACAAATAGTCTTTTGGGTTGTAGATTGACTAACAACCCCTTGTGATATACTTGATAGGTTGATACTCAAAGAACTTGGTATCAAGAAAAGTTGGGGTCAAGGGATCAAAAGCCACAGGAGTCGACGGTGTTGAGGACTTGAGACATTGTACGTACTTCTATCTTGGCCTTTGCTTCTATGACCAAAGCACTGAACAATTCATAAACTTCATAATGAAATATGACTATATGAGATCAAAATTTGAATAGGCACGTCGTGACCTCTTTTAGAGTTTTAGTTTGTAGCATTATCGATCATCAAACTGGAATGAGTTGATAGTCTATAAGAACTAGTAGTACCTTAACAATCAACACTGAAGATTATTCACCTAATCACCTTCTGCATTTCAAGTTCGATTATTCGCTTATCATCAAACTGCTCCACCCATTAGCCGCATATGATTCTATAAACTATCAATATATATTCACGTTTATCAAATTATCAATGCAAACATGATACATAGGTGTCCTCATAATTGAGCTACATTCATATTCCAACTGTCTAACTTCTCCATTCAACTATTTTTAATGCCCTTCAAAATCTATAAGCCGTAACTCTACATATACTATTCTATGCTTCAATAGAATGTTTCGTTTCCAACATTTCATTTGAAGAACATTGTTTAAGTTAGAGGGCAGCCTTCACCCAACCCCTTGACTCATCAACAACCTCCGGGCCGGCCGGTCGAATCTAAATCTTTGTTTGCTAAATATGACCTAATCTGTCTCCAACAATGAGCTATATGCTGTGTATCTCTCTTTTTATAATACTCAACTTCAATTCCTGGATTTTTTACAAAAGAGAAGTTGAGGATGGCCACTAGGTTTGCTTTCTAATCGTACTAAACATGCAATTGTCGTATTCTTTCGAAAATATAGTGAGTTTCTGGTGCCTATTTTGTAATCGTCTAAATCTCTATTTAACTCATTTTTGTATGAACATGTAATGAATTGGACTGAAGGACATTTAGAAGTGTTGGGCACATAGTTGTGGCAGCGGTTAAATGCTTCTTTATATTGTGTGCTGGAGATTCCAGATTATTAATGTTTGGGTTGCAAGTTAGTTGAGTCACTTTTTATTATTATTGATTGTGTTTATTATTGTGGGGATTGGGGAATAAAGAGGTGCATTACATAAGGTATTTTATATGCAGAATTCAGATGACAGCGACACCTAATGCAGCACCTATGTTTTCACCCCCAACAACACAATGGTTGTGATGTGAAATTAGAATGTTTATTTTTGCTTCTCTAATATAATGTTACTATTATTTCATCTAGACATGTCCAAATTAACTTGGTGGTGAGAATCCCCCAACTGACCCAATGCACTAAGTAAAAGTCGAAGTTTGACTAAATAATACTTGTGCACTCACTCATGAAAAGTTTACAAAGCTACAGGGTTAAGATTAATTTTATATGATTTTTTTAATCAACGACGTATAGTCTGAAATATATATAAAAAAATGTACGGTACATCGTAAACACACTTCTCCCCCCCCCCCCTCATTTCATAGGACAACAATAATGAGACTGCAAGAACTAATTAAACAATCAAAAAAATCTAGAAAAACTAGAGATCACCGATTACTTAACTAGAGCTATGACACTTTAGCCCTTTGGCCTTTTTGTTGTTGGATATCATAATAGAGCCATAATTTAGAATTTAGCCCTTTAGACACCTTTACCGGAGATGGCCTAAGTGGGAACAAAATGCCAAATCTTCCAACACCTATAACTTGGGTCCCAAATGCAAACTAAGAAGTGACTAGGTCCTAAAGGAAAAACCCACCACCCCCATGTCGGCATCCCGAAACCCAATCCAAAGTCCTCACAAGCTAGGTTCACTGCCTACCATCGTTGTCGCATCGTAGTGCAGTGAGCTTCGCACCCAAGATTCACTAGAGCACATTGCCAACCCTCAAGGTTAGCGAAAATTCAACGTCAAGAATGGCCAAATCCGACAAAAGACGAAGAAGATGATCTTGGCAAGAGAATTGGTGCCGCGATCGGTCGAAACCTAGGGTTGGCCGCCGCCTCAGGAAGGAGAGAGCATTCCGCATTTTCCCCCATCAAATTTAATAAGATTTGAAAATGATTGATTGAGTGAAGTGATCTATATATAACCAAATGTTTGCCTCGATAAATTATAAACATGCCTGTTATGGATTACTTATCTATTCTAAAGTTGCATTTCAATACAAGTATCTTGGAGTTTTGTTTCATCACCAAAGAAATCTTGGAGTTTTGTACAAGCGATCACTTCATCTACCAGTACTCAAATCCAGTTCTTGGTTAAAGAAATTACTCAATATGCTTAAGATGCAATTGATTAGGATATCATTTAGACAAGAAATCAATCATTTATTTGATGCAATCGGCTAAGTAAGCAATTTTCGTTAACAATATGTTAATATTTTGCTTGTATTATCTTGATTAATCATTTCAACTTTTCATAATCGAAAATTTAACAAAAACTTTCAAATAAGAGCTAAATGAATAATGTACTAGTTCGGATACAAATATTTTCCTATCAATCATGATTCTCTTCTTTCCTCTTCATTTTTTTTATTCACGACAAACACCTGTCCCTTTCGGGCCCCCAATGCTCATGGGCACTCACGTGCGCGAGCGGAGAGCAGTCCACAACCGGAGCTGCAAGGTATTCCCACAGTCGAATGTAATACCTCTGATATGAGACTAATCTCTGCAGGTGCTCATGTGAAATGGTTTCAACCGGGTATTGTACCTGAGTGCCCTAACCACAGTAATGTCCTCAACGGCCCAACAAAAGCCGAGCTCTTCGCTTTCAAGGCCCATTACAAATACTGAGGTGTGTAATGTCATCGCCAACGATCGAACACGTGACCAATAACATGTTTAAGCCAAGATGAAAAGAGTTACTTTCCTCTTCATTTTATAAAAGACAAAAGTTTAAGAATTATTTGTTTATTTTAAGGTAAAAAAAGCGTGATTAGTGGATGTCCATAAAGTCATTGACATTCTTACATTTCAAGCAAAGGCCGGTCGCCTCCCAGTCAAGTGGCATCTCCCCGTAAATATCCCCCAACCCCAATGTCATTTCCCTCCCAACGGTGACTTATATTCCCAGACCTGCCCTCACTTCCTCTTCTCTCTCAGATTAGAAACAAAATGGCAACCCTCTCCTCCTCTTCACTCCTCCTCTTCTTCTTCATCTTCCTCTGCTCAATCCCCGCCGCCCATTCCTCCGCAGTCGATTTCACCTGGGGCATCTCGGGCGGGAAGCTCATAGGCGACTTGGATGAGGAGCTCGAGCTGCAGATGGACTCGGAGATCAGCCGGCGCATCTTAGCCACCAGCAAGTACATTAGCTACGGCGCGCTGCGGAGGAACAGTGTCCCTTGCTCGCGGCGCGGCGCGTCGTACTACAATTGCCGGCCCGGAGCTCAGGCCAACCCTTACTCGCGCGGCTGCAGCCGCATCACTCGCTGCAGGCATTGAAAACTTGTATCAATTTTTCATTTTTATTTTTTTACTATTTTTTGTTGCGGTAAAAAAAAATTGTATGTCTGATGGGAAGTTTCGAATTTGTGTGTTATTATTATATACTTGGAAGAAATTTGAATAAGGATAAAATTTTGTTGATGCGTATATATATTTTGTTTCTTTCAATTTTTGGGTTGTGGTTGTAATTTTGGTGATTCTGATTTTTTGACTCACACGAGTGCTGTTAAGTTGAGTCACCAGTAAATTCCAGAACCATGTAATGCATTATTGGGTTGTAAAGGTTTTGTATGAGATTTGAGGTAGCTGGATCCTTGCAGGTTACAACTGTCTTTGCTAGCTATAGTTTTTAAAAGCTTGGAGAGAGTGATTGAATGATGTAGATGTATGATTTAATTTTATGGCATTATTAATTAAAAGGTAGATAAAAATTTTCTAAGGTGTTCTTATGAGAAATTGTTATTCCTATCAACAAAATGAATTTTATCTTATTTTTTTATTTCTTTTTCTATCTTTGAATCAGATTGAAGCGTACATCCGAATTAGTTCTTATTTGCATAGAATTTGTAGGGTATAAGCGTTTGTTCTTTTACTTACGTTTTAGAGATTATCATTAGCCATTTCAAGCAACGTACCACATTAGAGGTCCTTCGCTCGACTAATAAGGGCATTTTTGTTAGTTTACACAATTAGTCTCATTTGTATGATGCCGATGGATGACTAAACGATTTTCGATCGGAAATGTTTCTTGCATACGAAAATGGAAGACAGCATGATCCTCGTTATTTCGAAAGCGCTATGCGTAATGTGAATGTAACCAATCCGCCTGAAAACAACAACGGAAATAGAGGCAACCTTATGCTAACGGTCAATTCCAACGCGTTAATCATATGCTATATCTTTGTATACATCTTCTGAAATGTGAATGTGGGAGAATCTTGTCATTGCCAAACCAGCAATTGAAAGCAAGCAACCTCCCCCCACATGCAGAAAAGGCTCAAAACCACTCCAAAGTCGAAATTAGCGATTGTGATTGGGATTATATCCCCTTCTTTTGGTTTTCTGTGAGTGAGCGAGAGCCAATCTATTGCATTAAGCACCTCATATGTCCTTGTCGCATTAGAATTAGAACCCATCCATAAGCTATATAAATCCACATTAAGAATTAGGCTCACAGTAGTGGAATGCCACCTCAATTTTCAAATCAATCAACTATTCTATAGTTTACTTCATTTTGTTCCCATATATAAAATAAGCAAGGTGAACTTGGGTAAAGAAAATCCCAGCTATAATCGAATTTTCCCACATCAAACCTGGGATTCAATCCACAGTCCAAGCGTGGAAATATCAGTCATAAAATCTGACAGTAGTACTAGTAGTACTGATATACCCTAAATTTTTTCCCGGAAAATGAGAACCAAACTTGGTTTGTGTACAAAGCCATCAACACTAATCTGCTTCGAGATACAGTATGTAGCGTATTTCAAAATAGAAAAGCACGACAAATACTCGGAATCAGGCACTCAACAGATACTATCGAGATTTACAGAACACTGAGGTCCCATGCCAAAGCTACTCATTGGCTGAATCATCGCCCGACTTGGTTTCTACCTTGGGCTTTGAAGGGGTTGAAGGAGATGGCGAGCGATCCACTCCCATTTCAGATCTGAGATCATTGATGCTCTGCTCCAACTCCTCAATCCTATTGCCCATCTCATCAAGTGCATCATGGTCAAGGATACAAAGCAAACTTACACTGTTTCAATAGTTTATTAAGTACTTGGTTCGAGCAACGGTTAAAACACTCGCATCAGATAATACGAATGATTCTAAAATAGTTCCAGAAAAGTTTCATGTTTACAGGTGCAGCATAATGAGAAGTCAAAAGTGATAAACAAATAGATATAGGTCAATTGAAAGTTCAATCATGCTCTCCACACCAGTTGCAAGATCAAGTATAAAGGTCTAAGCAAGTCTAGAGACTAGACATGGCAAGCACTACCCATTCCCTGGCAATTCTATTAACTATATAATTCCTTGAGGCTAATCACAGACAATGTTTTTGAAAGTCATGCAACCCAAAACAAAAAATAAATAATCAAGGACAATCATATATAGACCATGTTCAGACGACCGAAACGAAAACTGAAAACTTTCTTTCTTAATATGAGCTTAGAAAATTAACTTGATATATACTACATAAAAACTAATGTGAAATGAAAACATATATTTGTGATTATCAAACAAATTCTAATAAAAGATATTCTTTGTGACGATGGAATCAGACATTGTCTGGAACCTGGTTTGCTGCAAAATGACAAAACATAAGCAACACAATCCATTAAGCACGTTCCCATCACGCACATTCAAGTCCATTATTACAGTTACAAAACCTGAAAGATGTATAGCAAACTCACCATCTGCTGGAGAAGATTTTGCACCTGCAAAAAGTAATCAAAACTCAAAAGAGTAAGCAAAGCCAGAAGCTTCAATTGTTTCAACTTTAAATGTCTGCTTTCATAGAGTATAGCAACACATGGTTTTGATAGCAATTATTTCATGCCTCTGTGGGGCTAAACTACCTAGCATATTGCTTAATTTACTAAGTATTAGAGTTACGAGAATTGAAATAAATGGTACCAAACTGGTATTGGGAGAGGCCCAAGTGTGAAGAATTAATAAATGTGGCCTTTCTTTTTTTGTTTCTTCATCTTTGAAAATCAAAAGTTTCAATGGCCAACGTGCTCAATATCATTTGCTCCAGAGTACAAGTAGAATTATACATCCTTAGATCTACATATATATGAAGATTAACATGCTTAATAACCATTAACACATCATCATACAGAAAGCCTACAATTAAAAAGAAAGAAAGGATATGAACTCACAAAAGCTGTCATATCAGCAGTGCTTTGTTTCGGGTCCTCTGTATCACGTCCATCCTGCCAAAAAAGAAAAAAATGAGCTACTTCAATATAATGTCATGAACCACATCAGTACTCAGTAACACCACATACTAATAACTAGCATACTGAATGAGACTGATTACTCAGTTTGCAGGCTAGTTCATTTCTTATATGCTAAAGTTTCCAAAAGGTTCTTCACTTAGAGACACCTGCTCGAAATGTACGAAACACAAAATAAACCCTACAGACTTATCACAATATGCAGGTATTCAACACATTCACCATGATAAGCTAATCTCACCACAATCCAGCTTTAATTAGATTCTCCTGAATAAATTTATAGAAAACCCGAGCTAAAGCAGCTTACCGAGTTTCCTCATGATTATTGTCCCCCATTTCCAAAGTATTCATTTATCTTCAGTCTCTGCCTAGGACACTAAAACCCAAAACACTCGGAGCAAGAACATCATCGAAAAATTAAGTTCCTAAAGGACCTAAACTAACCGCCGCAAGCTTGTTTTGATTCAATACTGCCCTGAGCGCATATCAGACAGCGCAAAGTACTTATCACAGCAACTATAACCAATATCATAGATTAACCTGATGAACTATTCAACAACTAGTCTAAGTCATACTATTTTACTCATATCTCAGTTCCCAAGATTGCTCAAAAGGAAAACAGCAATTCTGGGAAACATGCGGCGTCATATAACAGATCAGAAGCAAGTTCAGTGCGAGATAAAACAAAATTCAAACCCTAAGAGGATGAAACTATTCAAGATCAAAATTGATGAAATTCACAATGCGCGGGAAGTAAAATTGATGAGCAGAGAAGAAATTACCATGATTGGAACGAAGCCGAGGTTTTGGAGGGTTCGCGGCTGTTGAGTGCGGAGAGGAGATGTGCGTGGGTGTTGGTAAATTTGGGAATATTGGAAATTTGGATTAGTGAAGTTACTCAAGCAGAAGGGTAGAGAGCCCTGTGGAAGTAGTAAATGACCATCGGGCCCCTGTGTGCCTATTGGCGCCCTAAATTTTCCTTTCGTGTCAAAATTTAAGGCGTCAAATTGTGCGGACATCGATTCCTTCGAATTTTCATATATTTGAAGGTTTTAAATGATATATCTACTGATATATATATTTTTTAAATTACAGATATATTTTTAGGTAAATATTTTTTTTAAATAGAATAATCAAGTCGTCAAATATATTAATTATAAGAGGTCAACATAAACATGGAATACCCACTTAGTGGGCACGAAATTAGAACCATACAAAACAATAAAACCTAGCAAATTAAACCCGAACCACCCTATGCAGAGGGAGTCTCCCCAAGTTCAAGGTAAAAACTACCCAACCTAAATAAGTTTTTTTTAATCCAAGATCTGATAACAAACCCAAGCCCCCAAAAACTTCAAGACTCGAGGAAAGCAACTCAAGGCCTCTATTAGAAACCATGCCTCTATTTCCTTCTCTTGCTCGCCGCCATGGTAATCCAACACTGACGTCAAGTTTGATTCCATGCATGAGCCCAAACCAGTGTCGTCGGTATAACCGCTGCCGCACCACCTAACACACTTTGGACGAACCCCCACAACTCTGATCGGGAAAAAGGAAGAAAAAGAGGGGAGGGGTGGTTGTTGTCGCCCCCCAATGCCAGAATCCAACTGAGGCTATCATCACCCGAAACTCGATCGTCACCGTTGCCTTGAAAACCGACGCCGACACCACAAATAGGAGTGCAGCAAGGATGAGGGAAAGAGAGAGGAGTCGAGCCATGCTCGCCGCAAACATTGATCGTGAAAATCCTAGGTGAACAAAACCCTAGGAAGAGAAAAAGAGGTTAGGTGCTCTTTAGGAGTAAATATCTTATTTTCTTCCGTATTCGATATATCTTCAATATTTTAAATAAATATATAAAAAATTTTACTTTAATATTTTTATATGTAATTTAATAATAAATAAATAATTTATTTTATGTATTTGTATGTAATTCAATAATAAATAAATAAAAATTTTGGAACAAGAACGTAGAGTCTCTAATATCCCCAATATCCGATATTGGAAACCAATATTTTATAACCTTAGATTTGCCCTCAATGGTTTCTCCTATTCCAATCAGATATATCATTCAACACAATTTGAACCACTAATTTATGCCTTCAATTGAAAAATGCCTCAAGCAAAAACGCGATAAGTAAATGAATTTGCTCCATAATATAAATTTTCTTTTTGGGCTATAATCGGAAAAATAAAATTAACAAATTTAAGTATGGACGGTCCATTCTTTCCCCTAAATTTGCTCCATAACATACATTTTCCTTCTGACCCTATAATATCTCCATAACCATTTGCTCCTTCCTGTTTTGGCAAAATTCCATGCACAGTCATTTTGAACATTCCCAATCCTTTCTCCCCCAGCTTTTTTTTCCATGGCTTCCAACACCATCCAACAAAGAATCATCAGCGGCGAGCAACCACCCCTAAACATTCCCCCCATTCCCACCAAACCAATAAGCATCACCAAACAAGGTGCCAACAGGGCCAATGCACAGAGAGCCCTTAGGTCCCTAGCCATAGGCATTGCGGTTCCTTTCTTCTTGTCCATGACGACCATTTTCTTCTTTGGTTCGGGCATCAAGTACCGAGCCATGACAAAACCATTTTGGTTTCCACCCGTTTGGCTCATACACGTCTCCTATTTGGGTTCATCCATCCTCATGGGACTCGCTGCCTGGCTTGTTTGGGCGGACGGTGGGTTTCATTCGCAATCGAGTTCCAATTCTTTGTTTTTCTATATTGCTCAGATTTCGCTAAGCATCATTTGGAGTCCCGTTGTTCTTGTGTTTGGGGTGGCTTGGATGGGTTTGCTGCTTTGTTTGGTGCATTTTGGAACTCTGATCGCTTGTTATATGAGCTTTCGACGTGTGAATCCTTTTGCTAAGGATCTTGTAAAACCATGTTTGGCTTGGGTGGGATACCTCACGATTGTTAATAGTACGCTTGTAACTACTGAACTTATTTGATTGTATTTGTAACATGGATTTCATGGTTTTTTTTTTGTAATGGCAGGCTTGTAGTTAGCATAGTGGCATGAGATCAAATTAGCTAACGAACACCATCTGGGGAGGTTGATATTGTTTTTGATAGATAGTTCATATAGTTTGGGTTTTTGGTGAAGGTGAAAACATGTAACTAAATTCGTGAATTTCCATGGACCTGTCCACATTGTGACCATGAGATGAACTCTATCCAAACGTGACAGAAATATGTGATTGAAAGTTCATCATGCATACGCTTTTCAACCCATTTAACTACCCGAGAACTTTTCACTTAGATAAAGTTTATTCTAAATGACGCAAGTAATATAAAATCAAAGAGCAGTGAGAGTTCTCTTATATCTAGCACCCACGGAGAATTTCATTCATTTCCATTTCCATTGCTATAACTGAAAACCTTCGTTCGGCCCTTCGGGAGGCTAAACCTCTCCACCAACTTGCATACAAAAAGTTTAGACCGCCTTGTCGATCTTATATGAAACTCCATTCACAATTCATATCAAAAATCAATACGATGGAAAACTATTAGAGCCGTAAACATTTGGGAGATCAAACCTCTCAACCAGCTAGCATAATTGTACTAAAACCCATTGATCTAATGAGAAAGTTTCATTCTCAAAAAAGAAGAAGAGAAAGTTCGATATCAGAGTTCACATGTAGAAGAATATGCTCGAGAATGACTGCAAGTCTGCAACAATGGCAAACATCTGGGAGACTAAACCCTACACCAACTTGCATAGATGCATACTAAAGTCCAACGATCTAATAAGAAGCTTCGATCACAATTCATATCTAAAAAAATAGATGCGTCGGAAGATGATCGCGATCGTGTTTGGCGCATGTTGGCATGAAGTGAAACTCCGTTTTTGTCTTCACCCGTTCTGGTTGGTACGTATTGGCAACATGATTAGCTAAACTCGAAGCTAAATACGATATTTAGATGTTAACCTCACCCTCATGCACACCATGTGCTTGAGTAAATGCCGATGCTTGCTGTGTTACCTGCGTAGTACAACAACAACTGTGTTATATGCTGCTCGCGTTAAGTGGCACCCAGTGGGGTAGGGAGAAAAAAGGTGACCGAGGGCTCAATTTTCTTGTTCACACAAATATTCACAAATAAGTACATATACCGAATAGATTTCCATCATTGAAAATGCTCCAATTCAAATCATTACAATACATCTTAAGGAGTTTATATTCATCCATGTACCACATAAAAATAGTTTCCAGACGCAAAAGATAGCTAAAAACAAAAAGAATAGTGGTTAAACAACTCATACTTGTCTTCGACGAGGTGTCATGTTTTAAAATCGTTGAATTATAGCTTAATTGTCAATGACATTGAACACATCTTTCTCAAGGTACACTGTTAAGCTATCATTCAACCACTGATCTCCGATCGATTACGCATTCGATTTTTTATGATGTTCATGATAGATAATGCCTTTTTCAACTGTGCTTGTTACTGATACGCCTTGAACCTTTTTACCAATTTCTTAAGAGTTTACCCTTATCTTTTACTCGTATCGAGAGTCGTACTAAGTATAGCAACTTTAAAACTTAACTTTCTGATATGTTAGTTTTTCAAGAAAACTTTTTTTCACGGAAGTTGTAGTGCTCGTCGATACAAGTTCGTAGACATGTGTCACGCCCATGTCGGAGTTCATATGGAAAAGTTACGAATCAAAAGGACATTGGGCATTTTTGAAAAATAGTATAAATATGGGGTGAAAAGAGGAAAAATCAGAAATTGGGAAATTTGAAATCGTGCAACACTGTTCACTGAAACCCAGCCGGAGCTTCTTTCCCAGCGATCTTTGCCAATCGGTATGCTGCCAGTCCCGTTCGAACCGCCTCGCTATTCCTCGTCAACTGTACCGGCGTTATGTCACGCCGGCCACCGTGCGGAGAGCTGCGATGATTGGAAACCCTAGTAGTGTTGGCGCCACCGTCTCCGGCGACTTCGGAGCTCGGGTCACTTGTTTTCTACCTATTTCTTCCCTCTGGTTTTAATTCTAAACACCTAGAAGTTCGATTTGAGCTACAAGTTCAGAATCCACAATTCAAGGCATTGTCGACATCATAATTGTTTTCCGGCGAGTTCTCGGCCGATTTAGACTTCGATGCAGGTATGAAAAATGTGTATTCTCGTGTGATTTACAACCTTAATGTTTGGGCCCACGTGTAACTATTGTGTCAGCACGTGCAGTGACGTGTGTAAAGGTTTTTAGAACAGTAGGTTACTCCATTGAGTAGCTATTGTCAATACGATGCTAACGACATATTATTTGTCGATTTTGGATATCAGATGAGTATTTTGGAAATGCTTCATAATTGTAAATCGTTATTGATATGTTGTTATATGAATTAGGGTGACATATGAGTACTCTACTTGACGAGCATCCTCACGCCGGACGCTGCTAACATTATACGGTGACTGGACCATGTTTTAAATATAAATGCACATGGTTCTATTTTCAGAAACCATTAGTTATTCTTTTACTTTAGTTCGTTGATGCGTATGCGTTAGGTCTTGTTGGAATTGATATAATGGTGGTATGCATGTGATGTGGTTGGGTATTAGTTGATAGAAAAGATATGGGTTGATGTTGATATGATGGGGATATCTATGTTGGTTTTGGTATTGGGTTGCGACACTTCATGCCGGATATGTTATGTGACTTGTGAAGATGATTGAGTGTGTGGGCTTGCCTTGTTTGTGGGATCACGTGTTATCGGTGTTTCGTTTGGGTTGGTATTGAGGAGTGGTAAGATATTGTTCTCATTCTTGTGGAACACGACAATTATTGTTGAGTTAGAGAAAGGTGTTTGGTCACATGTTACCGAGTGAGACTCGGGGTTAGGTTATGGATGTGTCGAAGACTATGAGGTTATATATATTGCTCGGGGGCATACTATTATGACTAGCGGGGCTAGTCCTTTTATTAGAACCTGAAGAGAGAGGATGAACCGACAACATTTCTGATTGTCGGGGGGGGCATACTATATGACTAGCGGGGTTAGTCTTGTTTCTAGAACCGGAAGAGAGTGGATGAACCGGCAACATTTATGATTGCCCAGGGGGGATACTATATGACTAGCGGGGTTAGTCCTGTTTCTAGAACCGGAAGAGAGGAGATGGACCGACATCATTTCTGATTTCTCGGGGGGGGGGGGGGGGGAGGGAGGGCGACATACTATATGACTAGTAAGGCTAGTCCTTTTATTAGAACCAGAAGAGAGGGGATGAACCGACAACATTTTCTGATTGCCCGGGGGGCATACTATATGACTAGCGGTGCTACTCCTGTTTCTTGAAACCGGAAGAGAGGGGATGAACCGGCAATGTTGCTTTATTATCGTGTTGACTATTTTCATTTTTAAGAACGTGACTTGGTATGGTTATTCATCGTCGAGAGGGGATATGTGATACTTGTTTGGTGGAGATGTGGTCTTGCATTGATATGTGAGAGATACGACGGGTTCA
Organism: Argentina anserina; assembly: GCF_933775445.1. Classification (NCBI taxonomy): domain Eukaryota; kingdom Viridiplantae; phylum Streptophyta; class Magnoliopsida; order Rosales; family Rosaceae; genus Argentina; species Argentina anserina. The sequence continues at coordinate 16,156,895 of NC_065875.1, forward strand.
CGTGTGGGTTTCAGGGTTATAATATCATTGTGTTGACTGTTCCTTTTTATGAGATTGAAACTTGAAATGGTTAATCCCTGCTAGAACTTGCATTGGAGATTATGTTATTTACAACCTCAAACCACATGCATCAGTATTTCGTAGTATATAAAATTGAGAAAGTAATTATAACCGCTTACTTTATTTCAGTATTGTTTTTCGTCCACTCACTCTAATGGTTTTTCTTTTAATTTACTTTCTCCTATGCCCTTTATTTTTAACCGCCTAGTTGCAGGAAAAGCTTGAGGATGTCAATGGTATCTGGAGTGAGGCATAGTCATATTTGTAGCTTCCGCTAGTTAGTTGTAAGCTGTTAGCTGTGCTCTGAGAAGTTTGAGTTAGTGGTAGAATTTGGTGTATATGTTGGAAGCACGGAGGCTCCAAGAGTTAAGGTTGGATGTGTTATTATAGAAATGTTGTTTGTGTGCAATAATGGTTGACTACTTTCGAGGGAGACTATATGTTGGTATGTCTCATTTGATAGTGGTCTCTGCATGACTTACCATAGATATTAGGTTATTATTTGAGGCGGGTCGTGTCAGTTGCAATTAGAAGTACTAGTGCCAAGGTAATGAGTATATGTACCTATTGGTAAGGGTGTGAGGAAGAGGAACAAATGTAGAAGCTTTGATTGGATATTAGGGATTTGAGGCGGGGTCTCTTGGGAAACTGAATAAAAATGATCGTAGGTTTTGTTAAATGTGTTTTAATAATAAGTAAAGTACACAAGAAGCTTCATAGGTGTTGGCACTCCTACTAGCATAGAGCTAATATGGCATGCCACCGAGCATAAGTATCACTCTCTAGGCGGATATGCAAGTCACTATATGGCTCAACCATAATATCCATAGCGTACCTCGTCGTATAAGCTTTCCAACGATAGCCAAAAGTCGCCAAGACACTACCGGGAAGTCACATTTTCAGTCTTGTTAAGATGACCATATAGTAAGCCTAGAAGGCACTTGTCCCACATTGAAGAATATGTAAATGAGAGGGGTTCCTTTACCTATAAAAGGGACCCCTCATCCCACTTAGAGAGGGGGGAAACCGCTACTTGTATAACTTAAGGCTATTTACTTATACTAGTGGATTCAAGTGGACATAGCATACCCCAAGAGAGGGAGGTGAACCATTATACTTCTTGTGTCAAACTAACACTCATTAATAGCTAACTGTGTGATTAACCACCTGTATGGTAATCACCACGTTAACATTGGTGCTGTCTGTGGGAAGCGATAACAAAAAGTTTTGTTGCTCGCCACATAAATTTTCACCGTTTTAAATATTTTCCCTCATCTTGCGGGGACTTACGGAGCACATCAAGGATCAGAAGTCTTGTTTTGGTGTCCGAGTCCATTAAAGTCAACAAGTTCGCATGGGAAAAGCAATGTAATTAAGAGGCTGCACGTCAAGTGTGCTGCACATTCTCCGCAATCAAAATCAAAGATAAGTTTCAAAACCAATTTAAAGTTTGATTGCCTTGGTTGCGGTGGAGTAAGGACAAGGCATGATTAAACAAGATGAAGGCCAAGGCAACGTGCACTCCGCCATGCAAGAAAAACAAAAGGCCATGCACCACCACAAAACCTCAGTTGCGGCACAACGAGCCATGCTCAACAACAGCTGCGCTAAGGCACCAATCTCTCTTACTTACTGAGAGCGCCACCACAACATAACATAATCATAATCATTGCGGCACAACTATAATTATAGATGAACTTTCGTGCCAAGAAGTAACCGCAGCGCAACAAAAAAAAAGTTCGAAATCAATCAGTCTGCAACAGTCGAGAAAAGGGAACCATGAAGTTTTGAAACTTTGAAGTTTGAACCAATGCGGTGAATGCGCACCCGCTTGGATGGTACCCACCACTAGCTTCAATTTTTTGAAGCGCCAACATTCAAACATGAGGAAGCACCGCCAAGGTACAATCAAGGCAAAGCAAGGTCAAAGTTAGAACCAACTAAGCAAGTAGCAACTCACCATGCAACATGCATCCATTATAGTTTTGCACTGCCGATCTTGAAATGAAAATCCTTGCGCCAGACCTCGGACTACTAAGCTTCATTATCAACTCCGGAGTTAATGCTCAGGGCGCCATGGTCTGAAACCGATAGATATGCAATGGCGTGATGGGTATGATCATCATCCAACCGCACTGCAATGGAGTCGATTTGCATCTCACCGTCATCGAAGAATCGATCCGCATCATCACCACCGCATCACTGCTTAAACGCAGTGAAACGCGTTTGGCAGCACTACGCAACATCACACCACCACGCAAGCACCGCAGTAAGTGAAACCAGTGCAACGCCAAAATGAGGTGAAAAAAAAATTCCTCCCCGCTACTCTGCGCCTCCCCACATGGCAGTAGTGTCGCCTCCCCGCTACTATGCGCCTCCCCGAAGCACAGTAGCGACGCCTCCCCGAAGCGCAGTAGCATCCTTGCAGCGCAGTAGCATCCCGCAATGCAATAGCATCACTACATCATCTCCACGCAAAAATATAAAGACAGATAAGTTTACTTTCAGCTTTACAAAGCTAGAACATTTATATACATGCAGCTTATGAAGCATTTCTATAATCAACATGCATGCACGCACATCGTAGTGCTAGAGAACTATTAGATGCCATGTCTAAATCCATTGCATGAGCTAGGGCATGCTGCCACACATCAATTACAATTATGAACACCACATGCATGCCTCTGTTCTACAAGACCAAAATATGTTGTATATATATGAGAACAACATGATATACTTGTCATTTTGATTCTCCTATGACAACGCCACCAATGTTCATGTCTTAAGTCATAACATGTCATTACTATTATGAAGTCAATAACATGTTAAATTACAATCCATGGGTTGAATACACGTATCATTTGTATATGGTACGTAGCATAACAACATAACCGTAGAACAAACATTAGTCAACTAAATTATGAAATAAGTTGCTAATTGCTAATTTGTTGTATTTGGAGGAATTGAAATGAGAATCTCTCCAAACCGGACATCTCCTGCATCTCCTCAAGCAAAGCCAAAAGGCTAGCTACTTGCAATCATTCCCGAGCAATGGAGCGTCATGCTTGCACAGCTCCAACATGATTTTGATACTTGTATACGGAGTGCAACTCCACTCTAAATCGGCATAAGATAAGTAAAATGTTATATCTCCCTATACTCTTACGTGCAAAAAAGAATCATTACCATGTCTTAGCATGATTTTATTACACTACGAAGCATGCTTACAATATATCGCACTTGATATGCATGCCCGTATGACATCTAAGTATTTCCTACAACACTTTGTAGAGTCAGCTAGTAAAAGCACTTAACTATCTTCTATGATAATACCATGCTTTAGTTCTCAAATCATAGAGATTCACAAGCATATTCACAAAATGCTAAATGTTACAAGCATGCTTACTACAAATATTTGTCATATACATGTTTAGAGAATGTGTGACACACACTTAAATAGCAAACTTGATTGTGCTAATGAAATTAGGAATTATTCAAACCATTGTTCAAGCGAATAATTAAATTCCTTATGCATGCGATTTCATTAGACAATAGAAAACTTGCGGCAATCTCAAACATCATGACGTCTGAACTACTTCCTAGCCAAAGAGCGAGAGACTTAGCCAGGAGGCTCAAAGCCGTCCTACGCCCTTAGAGGCTCACATGACGCACTACGCCCTCAGAGACTCAAAGCTGTCCTACGTCCTCAGAGGCTCACAGGGTGCACTACGCCCTCAGAGGCCCAAAAGACGTCCTACGCACTCAGGTCACTGCACTCAGATGGACGTAATGTGCTCAAAGTCAAAGCCCAAAGACGTCCTACACGCTCATATCACCACGCTAGTCGGACGCACTACGCTCAATGTCAACATTCAAAGTCGTCCTACGCGCACAACTCATTACGCTAAGATGGACGCACTACATATGCCACAGACATTCCCCTACGCACTCATCAACAAAGACGAGTCGTACTCGCCGGATGGCGCTAAGCCGACCTACGCGCATTGCGCTAAGAGGTCGCACTCACCTTTATAGGCTAAAGTCGTCCTACACGCATTGCGCGCAAAGGCCGCACTTGCCTTCATAGGCCAAAGTCGTCCTACACGTATCGCGTGCTAAGGCAGCATCTGCCTTCATATGCCAGTCGTCCTACTCACATCGCCAGCTATGGTCGCATTTACCTTCTAAGACCGAAGCTGACCTACGCGCTTCGCGTTCTAGGGTCACATCAGCTTTCGACGACCGAATTTGCCTTCAAAGGCCTTACTAGCCTTCAGAGACCGCATCATCCTTCATAGGCCACACACCCTTAGGGGCCACATTAGTCAAAGTCACTACCTCATCGTACAAGCTTTCTAATGATAGCCGGAAGTCGCCAAGACACTATCGGGAAGTCACTTTTTCAGCCTCGCCAAGATGACCCTATAGTAAGCCTAGAAGACACTTGTCCCACCTTGAAGAATATGTAAATGAGAGGGGTTCCCTTACCTATAAAAGATACCCCTCATCCCACTTAGAGAGGGCGGGGGGAACCGCCACTTGTAAAACTTAATGTTATTTACCTATAATAGTGGATTCAAATGGACGTAGCATACCCTAAGAGAGAGAGATGAACCATTATACTTATTGTGTCAAACTAACACTCACTAATAACTAACTGCGTGATTAGTCACTTGTCCGGTAATCACCACGTTAACAATAGGGATTACATTTTACAAGTAAAACTGTAAAAAAAAAAAATTGAGTGTGGGCACAATTACATCATAGTGAACCAAACCTAAAGTTGTAGGCATATGCCTATACTCGTCCTATATTGCCTCTGCCCCTGGTGGCACCCATCTACACATGCTCTAGTTTCTTCTTCTTCTTCTTCTTCTTCATTAAATCATTCTTATTTGCTTGGGATTTTGATGCTACAAATTAACTGTGAAACTAAGATTCTCAAGCCTCTCGTGATCTCATTATTCGTCAATTTCTTTGTGGTCGCGATAATGATGTTTTTGTTTCTATGATTCAAGGGATTTTACTACCACATGCAAATATTAATTTCATTCCCATTACAAATTATCACATCATATGCCACGTCACATTAAAGTCTTAAGCTCAATGTATTTCGCAGTCTAGCTAACCAAACAAATATAAACATAGCATCAACATAATTTGACGTGACAGGATGTGACGGGATGAGGCTAATCCCACGTCCCGTCTCACTCATTAAATTTGGGACGAGATTTGTGTTTTTAAATGTTCATCCCACCCGTGATTAATCTCGTTGGGATTGAGACGGGATTGGCATGAGACCAGGTCTATCCCACCTCCACATACTTTAAATAATAAATACTTATTTTACCACAAACGATTTTTTAGTACGAATTGTGGTAATAAAATAAACATATAGATTGTTCCAAAGATTATTCACCATCTACTTCGATACCATGAGTTATGAATATTGTACATGAAAATTCGAGTGTTATCATACAAGAGAAACATATATAATTATATATTGTATATAAGATTAGATATGTTCTGATTGCTAAGTTAATATAAATTTGCAATATACGAATCATTTTTATTTATATCATATAACTCAAACCATATATTAATGAGAAAATTAAACGAGACTTATTTATCTTTAGGAAATGAACCAAGGTCAAAGATTCATTCTTTGAAGTTAGTCATTTCCTTGTCAAATGCATCTAAGGTGTTCTCATAAATTATAAATGTATGGTGATGATGAAATATTTGATAGTTGAAATTCAAATAAAATTTAAAACGCGACAGAAGAAATGGAGTGGATTAAATTTATTCATTACACATCTCATCCCACTGTAATAAAACGAGACGTGATTAAGATGTGACTAATATTTTTATTTAACCGGTCACATCCCGAAAAATTTCGGGATGAGATCGAGATGTAATCGGGATTCAAGTAATTTATGCCTACTCTTACGAGTGCTCATACTCTTACCAACTTGACCATCTATCTTGTGGTGGTTATAAATATGGTAAGTTAATTATAGTAAATCTTGGATCGTAATTTATATACTATGCAGTCAAAGGAGTTATCATGTAAAATAGGCAAACAAATCTCCTAGATTCAAAACTGCCGACGACGCGATTAAATTACTTAATCACTGTCTAAAGCTCACACCGGAAACCAGGGGCCATCAATCTCTGAGGTGGCACCTCCTCGTGGGTGGCATCCACGCCTCTAGGTACACCTCCACCGAAATCACCCGCACCCTATCCCACTCCACAACGTGCTAATTATAAATACACCCAAAATCATTAAAAAATCATTAACTTGTCGGAGCTGAAATTTCTGTTTCCCATTATCATTCACTTTCCACAGTCTCGTCGAACCCAGTCTCCCTTCTTCTTCCTCCACCGACTCTTCCCCTTTTCACCCTCACCTTTCTTCCTATTTACTATTGTATTCCCTAATTCTTAATCTCACTTTTTGATGAGATCTTAGTAACAAACAGTTGTAGTGAAATCTCGGGTGGAATCTAGAAATGCTGGAGAGGTTGTTCGGAGTGCGGCGGGCCCGCCAGATCCAGAGGGCGGCGCGCCAGGGGACGGTGACGTGTCTCTGCCTCTTCTTGACCGTCGTGGTCATCCGCGGCACAATCGGCGCCGGCAAGTTCGGTACCCCCGAGCAGGACCTCAACGACATACGCGAGCGCTTCTACTCCCACAACCGGCGCGTGGAGCCCCGCCGCGTCCTCGAGGATGTCGAGACCACCACCACGACGACAGCGGCGGAGGCCCAAAACGGCGACGCGAACAACTACGCCACGTTCGACATCACCAAAATCCTCAAGGACGAGGACGGCGGCGACGACGTCGTGAAGAAGGATCCGAACGCGCCGTACGCGCTGGGCCCGAAAATATCGGACTGGGACTCCCAGCGGGCCGGGTGGTTGAAGCAGAACCCGAATTTCCCCAACTTCGTGGGGCCCACCAAGCCCAGAGTTTTGCTAGTGACCGGGTCGTCGCCGAAGCCGTGTGAGAATCCGGTCGGCGATCATTACCTGCTCAAATCAATCAAGAACAAAATCGACTACTGCAGGATCCACGGCATCGAGATCTTCTACAACATGGCTCTCCTCGACGCCGAAATGGCCGGGTTTTGGGCCAAGCTTCCGTTAATCAGGAAACTACTACTGTCACATCCGGAAGTCGAGTTCCTGTGGTGGATGGACAGTGACGCAATGTTCACCGACATGGCGTTTGAGATTCCGTGGGAGCGTTACAAGGATCACAATTTCGTCATGCACGGATGGAACGAAATGGTGTACGACGATAAGAATTGGATCGGATTGAATACAGGTAGCTTCTTGTTAAGGAACTGCCAGTGGTCGTTGGATCTGCTGGACGCTTGGGCTCCAATGGGGCCCAAGGGGAAGATAAGGGACGAAGCGGGGAAGGTGCTGACGAGTTATCTGAAGGGAAGACCGGTTTTCGAAGCCGACGATCAGTCGGCGATGGTTTACTTGCTGGCCACGGGTAGAGACAAGTGGGGGGAGAAAGTGTACTTGGAGAATCATTACTACTTGCACGGCTACTGGGGCATTTTGGTGGATAACTATGAGGAGTATATTGCGAACTTTCATCCCGGATTGGGTGACCACCGGTGGCCGTTGGTGACGCATTTCGTGGGGTGCAAGCCGTGCGGCAAGTTTGGGGACTATCCGGTGGAGAGGTGCCTGAAGCAGATGGACAGGGCGTTTAATTTTGGGGACAACCAAGTGTTGCAGATGTATGGGTTTACGCATAAGACGTTGGCGAGTAAGAGAGTGAAGAGGGTTAGGAATGAGACTAGCACTCCGCTTCAAGTGAAAGATGAGCTTGGGTTGCTGCATCCTGCTTTCAAGGCTATCAGGCTACCATCATGATTTTGTTCTTGATGTTCTGTGTAACTTTTGTTATTTTGATTCATTATGAAAGGTAATAACTACAGGTTAATTTGTAATATTTTTGCTACTTATAAATCAAATGATGGTAATGCTTTCTGGGATTGTGCTGCAGGTTATTGTGAACTTTGGAGTAAAGATTCAATTCATTTGTTCTTGGGAGAAAGTATATGTAAACGTTAATGAATTGATATACATCCATTCTTCTCTTCAAAAGTCTGTTTAGCCACATAAATAGCACAACATTTGTTCCATTGTATACACAATTGCTCAAAAATGTATGAGGATTTTGCTTGAAGTTCAAGACACAAGTTTGTGCACTAAACTCAACTGCTAGAGTGAATTATAGTTCTCGTGACTATAAGTAAAAATGATAAGTCATGCCTTGCTCATACAAGAGATGAGTCTTTTTTCACGACAACTCTTGATATGACCCTCAATTTTATGTAAGATATACCAGTTTAGTTTCAGTATATTCACGTTTGCCCCATAAAGAGGTCATTAGTTAAACTCAAAAATTTCTGAGGTCTTTAATTTTTTTTTAATTTTGAGAAAAAAAGTCTTTAATTTCTTATTAATTCTTTTTTTTTTGGCAAGAAATTTCTTATTAGAGAAATTTTAAATACACACTCCTAATCACTTAATACACATCCATATTATTTTACAATTCAAATTATATTTTTTATTTATGCCAAATGACTAAAATGGTCATGTGTAATATAAAATTTAAATATTCGAAATGGAAACTAATAAAGTACGAAACTAAAATTTTTACAAAGTTTCTATGGAAATTTAAATGATTTTTTTGATAAACACTACATATTTTTGTCCATCAAAAGAATCATAATTTCAAAGTTTAGAACTCTAATTTGGTAATTTATGTTAAAGAAATTAAAATTCTCCTTCTACTAGATTTCAAATTATTTTTACATGCATATATACACCTCGTTTTTGCTTCATATGTAACAACAATTTAAGTTATGTCTTCTTCAACTTGTTTATTGTTTTCATGTTTTAAGATCTGAATAGAAATAAGGAGAACACTATATGTAATCAAATATGGACATCTATAAATGTCAGTATGTATAATTATATATAAATCATATCAAATAATTTAGACTGTGTAGTTAAATAAAAAGATATTTCATGGTTTTTGAGACAAAAATGACATTTTAGGTATTATGGGTTGTGTATTTAGTAAAATAGTAGATTGAAAATTTTAATATGTGGTGTATTGAATAAGAGGTGTTATCAAACTTCTCCTCTTATTAATCTTATATTAGTAATTAATGAGATTCACAGACAATGCCACTCCCGTATTGTCAATTTGGGCCAGACAAAGCTAAAGCAAAGTAAACAAGATCCGGTCCAGACCTCCCCCAATGAAGCAAGGAACCAATTCCCTCGTCCCTACTCCCTAAATCCAACCCTCACAAACGCGCCACGTCACCCCTTGTACCCTAAACCCACCGAACCATAGTACCTCACACCACACCAATTCCCAATCAAAAACAACAGTACACAGTACTCCAGTAGTCCAGTCCCATCTTAAGCTTTCACCGTTAAACCGCGGCAACACTATAAAAACCCCAAAGCTAAATAGTGTCCCCCTACTCCTTTGGCGGCTCCTGAAATTCTCCAACCTCCTCCAGAAACCCTAATCGGAAATTTCAAAAAAAAAACTCCGGGCGCTTTTTGTTTTGTTTTTGTAAATAAATTTAAATCGTGAATAAGGATGGAGAATTCTACGGCGATGAAACCGCAGGAGTTTGCTCTCGTCTCCATCTCCGAGCTCGGCTCGTCTTCTTCTTCTTCTCCGTCGTCGCCGGCGGTGGCTATGTTTAGCGCCGGTGAGAACGGTGCTGTGGAGCTTCGGTTTCAGCCGGAGTCTGAGTCGGCCGCTGCTGTCAATGTCGATCTTCAAGCTGCGAAGGTTTGCTTCTGTTTTTAGCTTAGAGTGCTGGTTTATATTTTGGTGTAGGATTTGGTTGATATTGAGGTAAGTAGTAGAAGCAATGAAGTTGTGATTGAACTGTTGAGCTTTAGAGAATTTAAGTGTTTTGATGAGTAAGGAAAACAGAGGAAAATTTTAAGTGAGAGATTTCGATCGACGAAGAGAACAGTGAGATTCAGTGTGATTCTTACTTTTTTTTAAAAATAATTTTGAATTATTGATTGGATACAATGATGAAGTGTTAAAGTTAGAAATATGATTTCGGTGAGTGTTTTTGTGTTGTTCAGCTATTCAAGTTAGGGCCGGTGCAGTCTGTATGCATATCTGAAGGCTCTGATGCTAGTAAAGAGGTAAACATAATACCGTACTATGTACATTTGCATTTGCAAGATCTACTTAGTAAGCTTTCGGTATGGAATATGTGGTTGATGTAGTAACTTTGTAGTTTCGGAAGTCGGATAGGTGTTTTTGGTTATCAGAGTTTTTTGTATGATTTGTTAAATTCCTGCCTGGTGTTTTTTTGACATTGATCGTTTTGGAAGTAGAAATTGTATTCGAGCGGCTTAACGATGCATTTTAAGAATGAGGAGGAGAGTGAAGCCTTCCATTGTGCGTTCGAGCAATGGAAGAAGTTGCTTGCTGGTGAAGGTGCTGTTTCAAAAGATGACTTGTCATTCTGAACTGTCATTAGTTTGTTATGCGAAATATTAAATTTACTATGACAAGCTTTTTCATCCTGGAAGTTTAATTTGTACTGGTTGTGTACAGTGTCACATAGCGGTTGTTTATTTCTGCAGGAAAATGCTTACCAAATGGAGAGTTATCATCTTCCAAAAGCAAGTTCGATGATAAAATAGAACCATCGTCTGCTAAAATGTACTTCCATTACTATGGACAATTGCTACACCAACAAAACATGCTACAAGATTATGTGAGGACAGGCAAGTCACTGATCCATAACTTTACTCTCTTTTCAGCATTATGAATATTTCCAAATGTTACTGAGAAGTCAACTTGAATATTGTACATGAAGAGCAAATCTCTTTTAATCCCAGTAATAGATAATATCAATTCTTATGATCGTGTATGTCAGGCAAGTTTGAAATACCAAGAATAGCATGGCAAATCTAATATTTATGCGCTATTTATCTTTCAGGAACCTATTATGCAGCAGTCATTGAAAACCGTGCAGATTTCACAGGTCGGGTGGTGGTTGATGTCGGAGCTGGTAGTGGGATTCTGTCATTATTTGCTGCTCAGGTACCCTTTTCTTTTCAATTAAACAAGTTCAGAACCTTAGATTTCATCTTCTGATTTGGTTCTGGCATAATTCTCTAGTATTGTAATCTTCTTTATTCTTCCTACCACCATATAGGCTGGTGCGAAGCATGTTTATGCAGTGGAAGCATCTGAAATGGCAGAATATGCACGCAAACTAATTGCTGGGAACCCTTCTCTGGGTCAAAGGATAACTGTGAGCTTTCTATCTATAATTTACCTGTTAATCTTATTATTCATTTATCTTATTCTCTTTTTGAATACTTTCATGTAAATATAGGTAATCAAAGGTAAAGTTGAGGAGGTTGAGTTACCTGAGAAAGCAGATATTCTTATCTCAGAGCCAATGGGTAAGCCTTTTGCATCTGCCAATTAATATGATTCTTCTTCGTCTCCTCCCCACCTTTCTTTTTGAGGGGTCTATTATGATCAGAGAAGCTTAAAACTATTTGATATACTTCCAAATTACAGAATGAAATATTCAAAGTTCTGTGGTTTAACCTTTGTTTTCCTCTGCTGTTCTAATCTAGAGTTAAATTTGGCTTTAGGTACATTGTTAATTAATGAAAGAATGTTGGAGACCTATGTAATTGCAAGAGATCGGTTTCTTCGGCCAAATGGAAAAATGTTTCCTGGAGTTGGAAGGTAATATATGACCTTCTGATGCTTTCTATGTTCAGCTATTTAATATGTTGACACTGTTCGACTTGTGCCCTTGGACCCTGTCTAGAAATTTGACTCATTATATACTAGGCTCTAATGCTGCTCTTTATATGACTGAACTTACCCGTAATTAAAGATGTACATGTATATATACTTGCTGAACTTTTATGTATCAAGTGCCATTTGACTATGCCTAATTATCAACCTTGGAACAATCAAGAATTAAGACCTTTCTGGAACACTTTAGGTGCCGTGAGAGTCTGGTTAATAGCCATGATAATATGTATACATTTATATGGGCAAAACATATTATTGCTTTACAGTAAATTCACCTTATTGATTTGTATTTACATACACACTTATGTTGCTTGCTTTTTTTTTAAATTGTTTATGTCCTAGTTTTTTGGGTGTATTCTGCTATGACTAATTTTGCTGCCCTCACTTTGTCCTCATTAATTTATGTTGACCTCTTCTGCAGGATACACATGGCACCTTTCAGTGATGAATTTTTGTTTGTTGAAATTGCAAACAAGGTGTGTCTGTTGTCGCTTGTCATCTATTCACTATGAAAGTATGGATTTTTGAATAATGGATATGTTTTATGAAATTTGTGATCCGCCCACCATATACAGTATAACCAGCTAGAATGTCATTAGATTGTTTTTATAGGTCTGGTCATTCCTCTCTCATTCTTTTTTCTCTTTGTCTTGACTAAATGAATATTAATGTTCCTGGTTCATCTATGTACAGGCTCTCTTCTGGCAGCAACAAAATTATTATGGTGTTAATTTGACACCCTTGTATGGATCTGCATTCGAAGGATATTTTTCACAGGTCTTTATTTTCTTGCTTATTTATGATTCCATCAGATTTTTTCGTACCTGCAGTGCTCACTGTTCACAAACCTAGAATGTATTTGTGTTCAGTGCTGAATGGTTCTCTTGGCTATTGCTGTCGTCGTGGATATCATTCTGTATGTTTAGGGTAAAAACTTGAGTCATAAAATGTTTATCTTAATTACAAAATTGGGTTTCAACACCTGTTGATCCTTCAATGTCATTTTGTCAACAATCGATGCTGGCTGTTCAGACCAACTCAAATCTGAAATGTCACCTTAGCAACATTTTTCCTCATCAGGTTAAGCTAGCTATATAATATCAGATTTGCAGCCAATATTGAAGTATAAATTAAGAATCTGTAAGATGGAGACACTGAAATCATAAAAGTTATAGGAATCTTGGACACATATTACCAAGATATTTCATTGCTAGAGCTTATTTGAACTGGGCATAATTTGTCTCGGTCATAATTCTTTGATTCTCGGTCAGTTGATGGCTTCACACTTCCAGCTTGTAGAATCATTGTGTATTATATATCTGACTATGTTGTTGGTTGTTACACATTATAATGTGCTAAAATTATGCTACTCTATTTCTTGTACAGCCTGTTGTAGATGCTTTTGATCCGAGATTATTGGTGGCTCCGTCCATGTCTCACTTGATAGACTTCAGTAGAGTAAAGGAAGAGGACTTGTATGAATTTGATATACCATTACGGTTTGTAGCTTCTGTAGGCACTAGAGTGCATGGATTAGCATGCTGGTTCGATGTCTTATTTGGTGGGAGGTAATCTATTTTTGTGCACAAGCCCACTCCAAATTCTTTTCTAATTTTTTTTTATCATAACTGCTTTCAAACTTCTTTGTCACAGCACTGTACAACGGTGGCTTACCACTGCTCCTGGCTCACCAACAACCCATTGGTACCAATTACGCTGTGTTCTCTCGCAGCCAATTTATGTGATGGCTGGACAAGAGATTACTGGGCGACTCCACATGATTGCCCACAATTCTCAAAGTTATACAATTTATCTCACATTATCAGGTCTGTTTTATCTACTTGTGTTTATGTTGTGGATTTGTTTTCCTGGTTTGCTTACTTTTCCCATTCTCTAACAAGTTTTAATTTCCCTCATTAGCTAAAATGTGGGGCCCTGGTGCTGAACAAGGGGGTATCATTCAGTCATCGTCTTGTAAGCTCGATCTTAAAGAGCCTTACTATAGGATGTCGCAGCCACAGCCTTATGCAATGGCCCAAGATCAACAACCACATCAGCAATTACACTCACAGGTACCCAGACCAGCAATACCAGTCTCTTTTTTTGTTTGGTAGTTTAATAAAATTTATTTGTCAAAAGTATGATGAGTTTAATTAAATCGACCAGGATCTCTAGAAGCAAACAAAAAATAAAAAAGAAGCATTACTGCCAGGTTTTGTCCTGCATTTGTCTACATTCTTCTCACCAATATTGTGGCGGTGCGATCAGAGTAACCTGGTTCATGTTTTTACAGGATGTACCCATTGACTCCCTGGATTTTGAAGACCACGATTTAATTCCAGAACCATTGCCAAGTTCAGGGCCCAAGATCACACTGGCAGAATATAAATCTAGCGGTCTTTGAAGAAACTTATGATAATGCCTCATCTGTTTGTAACATAGAACTCTTTACTTCCATGTGCTATGGTTCCAAGTTCGAAGAAGACGTTTCAGTTCATTGGTGTCCGACTTTCTTACTTAGGGTTTGCCCCCTGTAAATTAGTTAATTATTTGAGTGCCTGTAGCAGATTTGTGCAATGTTATATTGATTTAACAAGGTAATTAATAAAAAAAATTATCGCCAAATTAATTTCAGGTCAATAAGGGTGTGCCCTTAAATTGGAATGATACCCCCTGCATTGCTTCTGAATAAACCCATGGTGGGTGTGAATCGTTTACTTGTCATTTGTCAGGCTCTCGGTTCCTCCCCAGGTCGAACAGGCCAAGCTTAGATCAGGAGAGAGACCTGGATTTTGTTGTCACTTTTGTTTTGGAGAAAGCTATCAGACATTTTTGATTTCTCCATTCTGCTTCAACAACTCAATGTCATTAGCAGCTTGATGCAGCGACATACAAGCACTTCGAACCATGACAATGTAAAGTTGTAAACCTTGATTATTTTCCACATTAGTAAACCTTATTTGTGCACAAATCGCCTCTTTTCTGAATCTTGACCCTTGAGTGTAGGATTTGGCATGTAGTCGTATCAATTTAAAACCCTAAAGATTATAGTTAGAATCCGTAGAGACTGTCTTTAACCGAGGATCGATAAAGAGGGTAGAACTGCGACCCACCCGTATTGACCGGGTTGGAACCGGAATGAAAACAAACAAAAGGCAGTGAGGTATTTTATCCGTTGCGTTCTATAGAAGCGCAGAGCGTTTCATTTCCCTCTTCTCGTCCAACACTCATGAAGAAGAAGCTACTGCTGCTGTACCCATGAACTTCAAATCCTTGGCCACAAGCTCTTCCCGAGAAGCCGCCACAATGGCCATGATTCAAACCACTCCATACAAGGTCTCTTTCTCTCTCTCTCTCTACACATATACTTCCACCCATTCCTACTCCCCACTTTCCGCTGCTTAATATTGTCGCACACCAACTGCTCGATGAAATGTCACTGAGTCTTTTTTTTTTTCCGTCTTGAGTTTTCTTCTTCTGATTGGGTTGGGCAAGTTTTGATAGTAATTATATAGACTGTGTTGTGTTGTGTTGATCAGGTTCTGTCAGCAAGAACTCGCTATACTTTTAGGAGTACAAGTTCTGTTGGCCTCTTTAATATGACACGCTATTCCACCCATTCCGGTGAGGACTTTGCCTCTTCGTCCAAGCGAAGATCCCGAGGACCTGTTATGGCTGCAAAGAAAGCTGCTCAAGGTCTATTTCCTGTCTCATCCTTTTTCTTTCCTCATGTTACATGTTGTGTCATTTGAAAAAAGTCAAAAAACTGAAGTAGAACATTTTTGTAATGTGTGTTTAGGTGGAAAGCAGCAGGAGGATGGGAAGTACAAGCACACGGTCGATCTACCAAAGACATCGTTTGGGATGAGAGCGAATTCTTCCACGCGAGAGCCTGAGCTGCAGAAAATGTGGGAGGACAATCAAGTGTTCAAGAGAGTTGTTAGTAAAAACACAGGGGTGGGTTTTTGTAACCGTGTGCTGCGCATTTGCCAAGTGACATGGCTTGTTTTTGGCTGACTTTTACTTACTTTGGTCAGGAAAGTTTCATTCTTCATGATGGTCCTCCGTACGCCAATGGTGATCTGCACATTGGCCATGCTCTAAATAAGATATTGAAGGATATGATTAATCGTTATAAGGTATGTATGGATCCCCGGCTCGGCTGTTCACTATGTTAATCTTACTTTGTATTTATATTCATTACTTAGTGGTGATCGTGGTAATTTATGAATACAATACTTTTATAGCTTTCATGTGATTTGAATAGATCATTTCATAAAAACACATCAATTAAGGTCTTGTCCTTTTTAACACAAAAGTAGAACCCCCTCAAACCATTTTAAGGAATTGAGGTACTACATTGAACCAATATGAATTTCATTATGAAAGAAAAATATGACATGTATTATGTTCTATGTGCATATTTTATTGATTAACTAGTTCCATTGGAATTGAATTATGGACCTTATCCTGAACAGTATTTAAAAAAAAATTACATCTGTCAAAGTTATTTGTAGTTCCCCAGTTGCCATAGTATCCTTCCTAGTATAGTATATCAGTGTCATTAAATGTTATTGGTCATATTATATATTGAGTTGATGTTTGCACTCACAATTTTCACTATAATTTACAGAACATGGTGATTGGATCCTATTCTTATACTGTTCAACTAATTATTTTAGACTAAAACTCTAGGTGCTAGTATGTAAAACAGAAAGTGTGAGAACGTTTTGCTCTACCAATAAAATCTATGCAGCATATGTTTCAACAACCTGTGCTCATAATACAGTAAATAAAACATCTTCATCTTGCAAATCTAATCCAATTCTATTTATACATGTAAATTAAGTTATTTACTTAATTGACTGTAAAAACTTTATGTCTTCACATGAGCAGATACATATTCATATATTTACTCTTTTTCTATGGGCAGCTTCTTCAAAATTTTAAAGTTCACTATGTGCCTGGTTGGGATTGTCATGGCTTACCAATTGAGTTAAAAGGCAAGTATTGTTTCAATCATATTCATTGTGTCTACCACGAACATACTTTTTGCGAAGATAGTAAATTGAAATGGTATTAAAAAAATCAAGTACAGCCTAATGTTTTGAACCAATTCACATGCCCAAAATTTGACTTGAAAGATCTGTCAATCATGAACATATAGTGGTCTATAAAATCTTATCTTATTTTTTTTTCCTCATTTGCTTTCCATTTGGTTGAATCCTGAGACTGACTTGCATACTTTGAACTACACAGTCCTGCAATCCCTTGATCAAGCTGCTCGAAAGGATCTAACACCAATAAAGTTGAGAGCAAAGGCAGCTAAGTTTGCCAAGCAAACAGTTAAAAATCAGATGGAATCATTTAAGGTAGATATCTGGCATCCTCTGTTTTTATTTTTGTTTTTGTTTTTGCCTGTTATGCCAGAATGTCATTCTAGATGAATTTGTTTCAGCTATACAGTTGGTTGTTGTAGGTCTGAAACTCTGGATCCCCGTTTGGTAACGTTTTTGAAAACACTTTTTAAAAATAAGTCTTAAAAATGAAAATGAGAAAATGAAAAAGTGAAAACGCCATATTGATGTTTTCACTCTTCCTTTGTAAAAGTTGAACATATTTCCAATTTTTGTTTTCAGCATTTTAAGAAATATTTCGAAAATGAAAATATGGGTATGAAAACATTACCGAACACCAGTTCTGCTCTTTTCTAAAAAAAGAAGAAGGAATTTAGCTGTAAATAGATGGTTCTCCTCTGCTTCAATATTAATGAATAATTGAATATTAATAGTGGTATCTCCTTGCAGCGTTATGGAGTATGGGCAGACTGGAGTAATCCCTACCTGACTCTTG
This sequence comes from Argentina anserina, assembly GCF_933775445.1. NCBI lineage: Eukaryota > Viridiplantae > Streptophyta > Magnoliopsida > Rosales > Rosaceae > Argentina > Argentina anserina. The sequence continues at coordinate 16,174,676 of NC_065875.1, forward strand.
ATCCAGAATATGAAGCTGCTCAGGTAGTTATTATATCCCTCATGCTTCTTCATTAAGAATTAAAAAATTGAATGTACTTCTTAAAAAATTGTGAGAAGTCATGTGGTATACCATACACAAAGAAGTTTACCATTTCTATTCGAAAGTGAAAGAGAATTAGTGAAGAAGATGGGCTATTACCGTTGTTTCATATTCAGAACTTAAATATCGAAAGGACTCCTGTATTTGCTCATGTTTCTAGTTAACCGTATAGATCTTATTTGTAGCGTGTCATATGCAATTGTCTCATTTGTGTCACGCATCTGCTAGATAGAAGTGTTTGGTCAGATGGTCCTTCAAGGTTTTATCTACAGAGGCAGGAAACCAGTTCACTGGAGTCCCTCATCACGAACTGCCCTGGCAGAGGCAGAATTGGAGGTAAATCTTACTTTCAAGATGTCAATTGTCTTTTAATTTACCAAACTTAAGAAATGTATTGCTTGAACATGTGTAAAGTATGGGAATAATGGCTGATGAGGAGCTTCTGCTAAAGATCTGTAAATGAATTAGCCTGCTCATAAGCTGTCAACTTCATATTGTCCTCAAGAAATCACTTTTCAAAGTATTTGGTATATATGTGCTATCTTGTCCAATGAAAAGTTCAAATCTTTCAAAAGTTCCATTTATTATTCTGTTTGAAAGTAAAACATATCTGGAAGTAGGAGCACCCGTCAAATTTGTCTTCATCCTTTGTAAAAGTTCACTTTATAACCAAAATCTTGTGATATTTTGGACAAAGCTCAAACCTATCAGATTGGTTCTTATTTTCTGACTGGAAATTGTATGTTCAGTATCCAGAAGGTCATGTTTCGAGGAGCATCTATGCCGCTTTCAAAATAGTCAGTGCACCTGCAACTTCAGGTGGCTTTTTGAGTGAATATCGAGATGTTTGCTTGACCATTTGGACAACTACTCCCTGGACTATTCCAGCAAATGCCGGTGAGACATTTTTGTTATTTTTCCCAAATCTTTCTTCTTCTTATTATTTTTTAAAATAAAATGCTAATTGTGTAGCAGGCTAGCAGCATAAGTGTAATTGTGAGTTCTTAGTCGGTACTACTCCATCTCATAGTCATGGATCTTATGCTGATAACAGGATATTATGCACACTTTCTGTGGACATTCTTATACTTGATAGAAAAATATCAGCGTGTGAATGATGCAATTCAATGGGTGGGGAGTTCTTCCCATATGTGTATATGTACAAAAACGTAACTATTTTATGAAGCTGCCTTTATTTATGCAAGTATCAAAATTTGCACTGGCCTAGATAGTTTGCAACTATAGCTTCTTGGCTAGAAGTTTTCTTTAATCAGTCATCTTTGTACATGGTCTTCTCTCTTTTGGTTCTGGATGGGAACAAGTTTCAACGATTTTCTGGTCGAGTATTAGTTGATAATGCATTTCTATGGTCGTTGTGCTGTTTAGCTTGAGAGGAAGAGTGGGTGAACTTATGTAGATACAAAAAATGTTGAAATAGAAAAAGAAGAAGAAAGACACATATATAGTGGACAACAGAGATCCTGGCAACCAGCAGCGAGAACTGGACTAGGGCAAATAACGAACTCAATGAGATCAAGGACCCTAGATTACAGTAGCTATGTTATCTAACAGAGTGGAAGAGAGGCTGTAATCTTGTTACATATATGCATGCTCATCTTATTGGTAATTAGTATTATATTCATATGTGGTCTCCTACTAGTCTACTACTTTTCATACCCTATATGAGGGCATTGCTTAAGTTATAGTCATTGCACAAGCAAAATCCTAGTTGATTTAACTAATCATATAAGTAATCATTTTTTCTCTGTATCAGCTGTTGCAGTGAATCCCAAGCTTATATATGCCATTGTTGAAGTACAGTCAGTATCTGAAGATGTTTCTTCAGGAAAAAGCAAGCAAACGCCTGCTAATTTTTTCAAGGAAGAACATAAGCCTTTCCTTATTGTAGCTTCAGATCTTGTGCCAACTTTAGAAGCAAAATGGGGCCTCAAGCTTGTCGTTAGGAAAAGGCTGTCAGGTTCTGATCTTGAGAACTGCAGGTATATATTTAAAAGGGAACCTACATATGAAGAATGCTTATAATTATATGACTTAGATCCAGGATGACCATCGTTTTCTTTCCATCAAGAACTAGCCTCTTGACTTACACTCTCTGTGTGCCAATTGGCTTCTTCTTCTTTACATTTAATTTATTTATTTTCTATTTATTTTTAGGGAATTGAAAGATTGATAAAGTGAAGTGAGTGGCTTGTCTCACAGAAAAAGAAAGAGCTGGATTGGCTTTATCCTTAGGATATGAATATTATTCAAGCATTTCTTTGGAGTGTTTCTTCTCATATAAACTTGTGTAATCAATTTATTAATTTTTCAATTTCGTGAGATTAGTAGTTTACCATTTCAGTCTCATTATTGAAGTACTTTTCTCTCAGCATATCAAATACCATATTGGTTTTGAGGGATACTAGACATTTATCGAAAACCTAGCTTTTGGCTTATTGTATAAGATGGAGGTACTATCTGCCAAGGTACTATGCACTAAGTATTGCTTCTTTTGCTTCAGGTATATCCATCCAGTATTCAATAGGGAATGTTCAGTTGTGATTGGAGGAGATTATATCACAACAGAGTCGGGAACTGGACTGGTCCATACGGCTCCTGGTCATGGTCAGGAAGATTATGTTACTGGCCTTAAGTATGGACTGCCCATCCTTTCTCCCGTAGATGATGGTGGAAAGTTCACAGAAGAAGCTGGAAAATTTTGTGGGCTTGATGTACTTGGCGACGGTAATGTCGCTGTTGTGAAATACTTAGATGAGCATTTGTCACTTATCATGGAAGAATCCTACAGTAAGTTGTTTTTCGCACCCTTGAATGGATATTTAGGGATGTTATCTTTACAGGGTTATGGTGACAAACATCTACCTTCTCTTATGCAGAACATAAGTATCCATATGATTGGAGAACAAAAAAGCCCACTATTTTTAGGGCGACTGAGCAATGGTTTGCATCAGTCGAAGGCTTTCGTGAGGCTGTTATGGATGCAATTGGCAATGTAAACTGGATTCCAGCTAAGGTATTGGTTCTAGACTGTATTAAAGATCTGTTTTGCTCGGCTAATATGCCTGCAAGACCTGCATTATGTTTCTTCACACCATGATTTTGCTGAACAGTATGTGATTTTGTTCGACTCCTTTCGGAGCTGTTTTTGGTATTCCACAATGCTTTCATAATATAGCAGAACTGTGATTTTCAATTTTTGGTGGTTGCATTATCTTAGAATATGTAAAAATGATAAATGCTCCTGCTATTTTGAATTATATAGATAAATATTCCTAGTAGCTTTTGAAAACAGTAAAATGATCGGTTCTAGAATTCCTGATCAGATATATCGCCATACTTGAGAATAGTTTGCATGACCATTCTTCTTCTCAGGCAGAAAACAGAATCTCTGCAATGACTTCTAGCCGCTCTGATTGGTGTATATCGCGGCAGAGGACCTGGGGTGTTCCAATTCCAGTCTTTTATCATCTCCAGTCAAAGGAACCTCTAATGAATGAAGAGACTATTGAGCATATCAAGTGTAAGAACGTTTAGATATACACGTCTTCCTATCTCTGCTTGTTTTTTTTTCCAAAAAAGCACTGTGTCTAATATTCTCTTGAATCAATGTTTTACCCTGTATATGCGAAGTTACTTTTCTTTATTTCTGCTACTATCCATTTCTTATACACATGTATAGTCTGTATGTGCACTTTTATTCACATATGGTTCATAAAGGAAAATATATGGCTAGGTCAATTTTTAGGTATCCTTGTATGCAAGGACTGCATAAATGAGATCATACTCTTTGATGTTGATGTATTCAATTCTGATGCTTTCACTAATCTTTCTGCAGCTATAATTTCAGTAAAGGGTAGTGATGCATGGTGGTACATGAAAGTAGAGGATCTTCTCCCTAGTAAATATCGTGATAAAGCATCTGAATATGAAAAGGGAACTGATACAATGGATGTATGGTTCGACTCAGGTACGATAGTTGCCAAAGTTGTTTAAGTTTGCTAAAGTATAAGTCATCTCATATTATTGTAGCTTGATAGTAACATGGCTCATTCATTATTAATGGATATAGTTTACCATAGCAAGAAGTCTTCAATCTTTATTTCTTATGACTGAATATTTACCAATTTGATGAGCCATGATTCATTGTTTTCTAATATCTGTCAAATATAATGGTGGTGAATTGATCAATCCATTGTATAATTGCCTTGGAATTCAACACACAATTGACTAATATCTTTTTACATGCCATATTATTGCTGAGTGATTTTGCATTTTTCTTTGACACTTTTTTATAACTGCATCCGGCTTTTCTGTTTAGTTACTGCTAATAGATTCCACAGTCACAGCTGTATGGTTTTTCATGGTTCTAAATGGTTACCTTCATTTCAGGCTCTTCTTGGGCTGCAGTTTTAGGGAAAAGAGATAGCCTTAATCTCCCTGCGGACTTGTACCTTGAAGGTATGGATCAGCATCGGGGGTGGTTCCAGAGTTCTTTATTAACGAGTGTTGCTACAAAAGGTAAACCTGTACATGTATCATGTTCTTATCTATTATCTGGTATGCCATGCAATATTTTTTGAACCGCTTTTGTAGTTCACCAAACAAAAAGTTGTTCTTTTCACAGATTGAGATTTGCATGTGTGTTAGCTTTAGGAAGAAGTACATATGCCCCTATGTACCACCTTTTTGATGGAGACGGATGACGGTTTATGGCATGGCAATACCCCTTTTTACTACCACATATATATAGGAGAATCTGTGGTCTACTATGAAACTTACTTATCTGCCTGAAGTGGTTTGTTATACCATCTTATGTTGAATACATGAAGCTGTCAATTGATACCCTTATTTCTATTTTGGTTCTTATTCCTTTGATCTGTTCAAGTGACAGAGAGAAGGATCACATATGTTGATGGAATTCTCTTCTTTCTCCTCCATGATATATATAAGAAAAACATGGTCAAAGACTGTTGATCCATCCACTTCCTTATTTTTATCTCTATACCAGTATACCCACACACCATCTCATCTGAACTCTGAAGTTCCAGTAGCAGTTACTAAGACAGACACTGCCAAATCTAAATCTCTTTATTTCCTCACTTCAACTCTGCATACAATACTTGTTTATTGACTACATGCCCGGCCACTTTTCTTTGATACAGGAAAAGCTCCATATTCCAGTGTCATAACGCATGGATTTGTATTGGATGAGAAGGGTTTTAAGATGAGCAAATCTCAGGGTAACGTTGTAGACCCAAGAACTGTGATAGAAGGAGGGAAGAACCAAAAGGTAAATCATTCTTGTAGATAATAAAGTGAAGCTAAACTACTATTTACTACATTAACCAGATTCCAATAACACCTGGATACTGAAAAGTCTTCTTTCTCTGTTCTCAGGACGGCTATGGAGCTGATGTTCTGCGTCTCTGGGTTTCCAGCATAGATTATACAGGTGATGTAATGATAGGTGCTCAAGTTCTCCGTCAAATGTCAGATATATATAGGAAGCTACGAGGAACATTGAGATACCTTTTGGGGAATCTGCATGATTGGCATGTATGTTTGACATTCACAATGAGTACTTGTTAAACCAATGGGTTTTGTTTACTATTTTAAAGCTTCCCATCTACACTGCCAGGATAAAGCTATCTCATACAAACATTATGACTATACCATCTTGCATTATGTCTCACTTTGTTGTTTTACGTATAAACTACTACATCTTGTTGGCAGGCTGATAATGCTATACCATACCATAATCTTCCCATGATTGATCAGCATGCACTGTTTCAACTTGAAAATTTTGTAAACAACAGCAAAGAGTGTTACGAAAACTATCAGTTCTTCAAGATATTTCAGGTACAAATCTATCTGACATTTTTTATTTTCCTTTTTTTATTATATATAATATTTGAACTTTTTATTTTATTTTTATGCTGAATTGATGGTCAACATTGAATAGTTTTCTTTGATAAGGAGTAGAACACGAACTCGATTTTTGTGGAATTGAAATTTATTCATACAATTCACAAAGATTAGATATCCTAGCCAATGTTAAATAACTGTTTTGATTCACCTTTGGGGTTTGATTATGCTACATTATATTGTATTTAGTTCATGATAAATGTGGCGTCGATGCCAATCCATAGAGCCATTACAACAGATAGCTATTGAAGTTTATGTATTTGGTCTTTAAACAAAATATATTCAGTAACGGAGCATAACTGTGATGGGGGTTGATCCCTTTGAAAGAAAGAGAGAGAGCAGAGTAAACAAGTTTGATCAGTCCTAGCTCAGATATCAACCAAAGGCATTGAAAAATCTTAAACAAATTGTGACAGTTGCTAATGGGTAATTCTCAGTGGCTGTTGCTAGTAAAGCCTGTTCTTGTGTCCAGTTAGTCTTAATTTAGCTGGAATTTTCACATTCAACTACCTGATTAGCTTTGTTCTTCTTTTCAGATCATACAGCGGTTTGTCATAGTTGACCTTTCAAATTTCTACTTTGATATTGCCAAAGATCGCTTATACGTTGGGTAAATTTGTTTCCTGCTCTAACTAGAAGTTTCTAATTTAGGGCATGATTCCTGTGCCCTTATATTTGTTATTTTCAGGACTCTTTGGATTCAAGTTCACATTTTCTGTACAGTTACTTATCTCATGCAATGCTATATTACATTTGCCAAAATACATTTGGTGCTCAGAATTGTTAACAATATAGCTGATTAGCTACTTGTGAATCATTGCTCGTATATAGATACAGGATCATTTTCATTGTTAAAAGTTTTCCAATCACTGACTCAAACCCATTGCTAAACCTCACTCTGTCCATCCTTTTACCCTTGGAGATCGAAAATGTGTTTATTAAGTTTGCATGCATATTCTTTGTTTTGAGATGAGCTATAAAAGAGTTCCGGGAAGATAAATTCCTGAATTACTGAGCTTCTCATGTAAATTATTCATTGCCCATCTTTTAACAAATACCGCCTGAACTTAAATGCCATATCATACATTGAGGAATTGACTGTTTACTGTCGAGAATTTGTGGTCATACTTTTGCAATATGGTGAAACTTTAAATTATATGGGGATTTGCTTCAGAAAAAAGAAATCACGTTTTACAATGACTATAAAGGCTGGATGAGATGCTCAGTGTACATGATTCCCTCCACAATTGTTCTTAATTGCTCATCAGATTTAATCTCTTAACATAAAGTGTTGGTTTGTGATCTTATAATTACTCTCACAAGAGTGATTGAGCATTTATCTTTTTCAGGGGCACAACAAGTTTTACGAGGAGAAGTTGTCAGACAGTTCTTGCAGAACTTCTCCTGTCTATTGTGAGAGTGATTGCTCCAATATTGCCTCATTTGGCTGAGGATGTATGGCAAAATCTTCCATTCCAGTACACTGACAAAAAAGGCTCTGTTGCTGAGTTTGTTTTTGAATCAAGATGGCCAGCTTCAAATGAAACATGGCTTTCTCTTTCTGAAGACGAAACTGGTTTCTGGACTAAAATTCTTGAGGTGATAGTCATTACATCTAAGAGTTTCCCTTTAGTGGAAAGTGATTTCTGCTGTTCAAAATTTAAATGCATGCCCTTGTTATATTGTACATGGTACTGTGAGGGGAATCTCATGGAAATCTGAACTACAAAACGTATAATATATCAGTTTGTTGCTGAAAGCAAAATTGATCTTATAAACTTTATGCTCTTGCATCTCACTGCCATTCTTTTTCACACTCTAGTCCTAAATCGTAGTGCAAATTCAGATAATTGGGACAGCCTGTTTCATTAGGTTTCTCCACGTGCAAATGTTTGTTAGCTTTAGGTGTACTACAGCAGAATAGAAATTGAACTGCAGCTTTCATAGGTTAGAGAATCTGTAGCCTGAACTAAATTGAAACGTTGGTGTGACTTCGGGATCATTTTGTTATTTCCTTTAGTGGCAAAATTTTATTGTATCACACACGCACACACACACGCACTTATGAGACCATGCAAATAAATTTGATTCTCTTTTGCTAGGAGTTGTAATTAATGTTGGAAATGAAGGCCTCTTGAGATATTGAAAAACAAATGTCAGACTCATGTCTCAAAGTATTTTACTTGTTTCTAATATATACTTGCTTTTGGGCAGCTGAGAACTGAGGTGAATAAAGTGCTGGAGGTCGCTCGTTCAACAAAGTTAATTGGCTCTAGCTTAGATGCCAAGGTCTACCTCCATACATCTGATTCTGGTCTAGCCTCAAGATTGGTTGAAATGTCTGCAGCCAGCAATGATGCAGACACACTGAATCGGATATTCATAACTTCCCAGGTAAGTTCATATTCATCATCAGTTAGTACGTAGCCAGTCCTATGAGTATCTGAATTTAAGGCCAAAAATGGATTGCTTTATCCCCTTGTGGTCAAGCAAATAATCATATATTTCCTCTATCAGATGTTTTATTAATCTATATAGTAAATTTTAGGTTCCATTTATGCTGTTTCCATCCTTGTCTTAACTTTTTTAACTGGTGAAAAAGGAGACATGGGCAGGTTGATTTTTCTGATGGTGAATGGGATTAGCTGGAGTTTCTCTATTTAGTATTTCAAAAACCTTTCCTTTTGCATTTGTAATTTTTGGCATTTTACCTCACGGATTGTGACTGGATATCTCAGGATTTCTTTTTGGAAGGATTCATCTCAGGATTTAGATAGTCAAGCATTTATCTCAGGATATAGATAGTCAAAGTTTGACATGGCTTGTATAAAATTTGCTTACGCAATTGTTACAAAAAATTTAAATGTCAATCATCCTGTTAGAGAAGGAATAAAGGGTTTGGGCAGTATATATATTGACGCTATTTTCATCGGTTTTCAATTGCAGGCAGAGGTTCTTCCATCATTAGAAGATGACTGGATTGCTAACATACCATATAAAGGAGAATGTCAAGTTGATGAAAGCATTAAAGTTTGGATTGGCGTGTCTCGCGCTGAAGGCCTAAAGTGCGAAAGATGCTGGAACTATTCACCTCAGGTTGGTTCCTTTCCGGACCACAGCACCCTTTGCAGCCGCTGCTATAATGCAGTTGATATTCAACAAGCTGCAGCTGAAGCTGTGGTCGCTTGAGGAGCCAGGCAGAGGCATCATTCATCTATGGTGTTGGACCAAATTCATTCTTGGGTTGTATCACACAAGCAGATTTTTTTTTTTTGCAGATATAGCATACGTGTACAGAACAGTTTGAATTTTGATGGAAAATTACAACCAATTTGAAGGATGTAACCTTCGCATATTTGTAATCGATTAAACTAGTGTTTCTACTTTTCCCTGATATCACTCTTTCTAAAATATTCATAGGGAGAATGGCCAATGTTCCGTAAACGTCCGACTGCAGAATTCATCCCAAAACCTTTAATTTTAGGGCTTCTTATGAAAAAGTCCATTTTAACAATTGAAATGAGAAAAAAGTCAGAAATATTTCAAAATTATAAAAAAGTCAGATTGCTAAAAGTCTTAAAGCGTTGCCACTGAGCTTGACGATATTTACAATATGCCACTATTGTGAAACTCATATCTGCTCTTTTTCTAAAAAAACGCAGCTCTCGAGTGGAGGGAAGTATGATGGAGGCGCGGGGACGGCGACGCATGTGTTGGGACGACGACGTAGGCGTTGGGGACATGATGAGCTTTTTGGATACATACATCTCCTTCGTCGGCAAATCTGGGCTTACGACGCCGCGCTAGAGATTCTAGCCTACCTCTGCTCCCTTTGACTTTATAGTTGCATCCAAGCCGGAGGCGCATGGGCATCATTGGAGGGGACATGCCAAGGTCGGAGACGCGAGGACGGCGTTGGGGGTGCGGGAATGGTGCTGCTACGCGGGGACGGCGCTAGGACGACGTTGGAGGTTAAAGAAGGAGGGGTTGGTTTTCAGTTTGTTTGGAAATGAGGGGCTAAAGAGGAGGAGTGGTGTTGGTTGTGGATTTGAAAAGAATCAAGATCCAAATTGAAGAAGATGGAAGCTACTGGTGTTGCCGGTGTAGCTCACCGGATAAAATTCCCAAATTTGGAGAAGATGATTAAAGGGTGCGCTCATAGTAGTTTTCTGGTTTTTTATCACACTGTTGTCGCACTAGCTGTCACAATACCTATCACACTATCAGTCACATATAATGTGATAGGTAGTGTGACATGTGCTGTGGCTGGGGGTGTGACATCATATTAATGTCGATATTTAGATTGTCTGAGTTGATTTGAAAAGTTCAAAATCACATAACAGTAAACAAATGTTCATTATTTCTAGTCATTCTTCTTATTCTTCTTCTTCTTTTTCTTCTTCTCACAACACATAGTTACAGTGGGTGTGACATCAGGTGTGGCAGTTAATGTGACAGTGGGTGTGATAGGTAGTGTGACAAAAGGTGTGACATGTAGTGTGACAGCGGGTGTGACAAGTAGTGTGATAGGCCGAGAGGAAATGTCTAAATATGCGAAATTATGTTAAAATTCAAATGAGATTGCTACGAGTATGCTTAAAATGATGAGAATAACTAGAATTAGAGAACCTTAAGCTTTGGTTTTGCCGAAATTGCTTGGAGCATCGCCATCGACGGCGGCAACCCCTTGTGAGGATTTCTGCGCCTTGTACGGTGGTCGGTTCGAAGTGGGTATGATATCAAATGAAAGTGGGGAGAGGGATTTCCAACGATACCAACCATTCTCAAATCTATCGCCGGACGGCAAAGTTATGGTCAGAATTAGAAGAATGAAAAAGACAAAACAGTCCGGAAAATATTTAAAAAGTGATTTTTTATAATTTTGTTTCATATATGTTGACTATTTTCTAATTTCAAAGTCAATTGAGATAACTTTTTTATAATTAGGAAATAAGTGGTGATGTTTTTCTAATTTAAGATAGGAGATGATATTTTTTTATAATTTACCCTTAATTTTATCCTCCTTCGATTCCAGAAAGCAAATAATTCAATTACAACGTGGAAACGGATCGTGATATTCATGAATCCAATCCCACAGCCGGTTTCAAATTGATCAATTGTGAATTTGTGATATGTGAATCCAGCAATGAAAAATCCTGCTATATCTTGTGTAAAGGTTGAAGTTGGTCCCATTTCTAGTCTAAGTTCTTAATGCAATTATTTTAGCTAACAGAATCAGTTATAATTTCTATTAAGTATCTCTTCGTAATTTAGAAGGAAAGTCGCAATCAAAAGACAAGAGTTTGCCAATTGCAACAAGCATTAGATCATTCAGGTTCCTCGTCGGATCGGGAAATTTGATTATCATCCAAATATTCTTTCTAAGCCATATGAATATGTAAGCGGATGTTCGCAACTCTCTAAAAGTGCGGACGTCAGCGATTCCGGTGATCAGCGATGTGTAACAACGGATGGTGCCGGCAGTGTTCTCCTCCCTCAGTGTGCGGACGTTTGCTCTTGATCTTCTCTGTACATGTATATGTATCAAGGAACATGGATTCATGATGCAGCTTATACAGCTGCGCGTGCCCCTTGTTTCATGATCCAACTACGAAACTACATCAATTAAACTGCGTATATCTTGTTGTAGGTCTTTGTATTTACATTCCTGCTTACTGCTTATTTGAGTATTTCTCTACTCTCACAGTCACAGACATGCAGGTGCAGCATAAAAAACTATATATAGATTAGCTATATGGGATTATCGCTCAGATAATATATATATTCTGATTTTTCTATAACCCCAGACCCCCTCAGTGTTCAGATTACGACCGTTTTTACTATCTTCGTTGCTCTCTTTCTCGTCGCAGTGTCGCACAGTTGAGATTTGAGCTGGCCCGTTTGCTGTCGCTCCCGACCAGACCGAACCGCCGGTTCAAGTTATTTGATTCTGTCTTTGGCATCCTCTACAACCTCAAAAAGGTGTGCTTGTTGATTGTTCCTTTGAAGCTTGTTTACTTGCTCAAACTGTAGTCATTTTAGTGAAGCAAGCTGGGTTCATGAAGCAGTTCTGTTTTTTTTTTTGTTAACTGGTGTTGTGAAGCTATTAGGGGTTTGGGTTCTATAGAATTTGGATTGAAATCATTGAATTCATGAGATTTTGGATTGAGTTGAAGACCCTAGTTCAGTTCAATACATGAAAGCCATTGCTCCCCTTTTTCGACATTTTTCGACAGCCAAAGAATCACCAGCTTTGATATCATCAGTTGGATTTTCTACTGGAGACCCAACTCCTGCTAGACAAATCATTGGTAGATTATTGGATCAATACCCAGATAGTGTAACATTGAGGAAACTATATGCAAACTTCATTGTCAATGATCATTTTCTCGGTGATGCGGCGCTAGGTATTAAGTTCATGAGAGCTTATGCTGCCTGTGGTGATCCCGCAATGGCACGCTGCATATTTGATCAAGTTCCCGATAAGAATGTGGTCTTCTGTAATGTCATGATTAGAAGCTGTGTGAATAACTGTTTGTATCATGATGCTCTTCTTTTGTTCAAAACTTTGAATGCTACTGGGTTTGGTCCTGACTCCTGACAACTATACATACCCTTGTGTGCTCAAGGCTTGTTCAGGGTCGGATAATTTAGGGGTGGGATTGCAGATACATGCTGCTGTTGTGAAAGTTGGGCTTGCTGGGAATTTGTTTATTGGGAATGGTCTGATTGCCATGTACGGGAAATGTGGTTGTTTAGTGGAGGCTCGGCTGGTTTTTGATGAGATGCCATGTAGAGATGTGGTTTCGTGTAATTCTATGGTAGCTGGGTATGCACAAAATGGACGATTTGATGATGCAATAGATGTTTGTAGGAAAATGAAGACATTGGGACTTAAAGCAGATGCTGGTACCATGGCTAGTCTATTCCCAGCTGTGACCAACAGTTCGTCGGAGAATGTTTCGTATATTAAGGAAATGTTTCTGGAAATGGATAGACAGTCTGATTTCGTGTAATGTGATGATAGCAGTGTATGTAAATAATTCAATGCCTCAGGACTTGTGGCTGCAGACCTGCAGTGGCTACCAGTGAGGATGAACCCCCTTAAACTCAGGCAACATATGTTGAATGAGGCCGGGCTGATGAGAGTGTAGCACAGCAAGGGGCGAGGCTGATTGATTGGTCAAAGACTGAGCGGCATGCTCAACTCTAGTCAATGTCATCAATCTCATTGCAAGGTTGGCTTTGTGTATTGGTTTTTGCTGTATATTCCGTTTTCTTTCATATGGTTTTTGGTCTCTATATTTGGGGTGTGTTTGTGTTACAAAACTGTGTGTTTCTCTTTGGGAACATTGAGTGGTTGGCTGGTGCAGTTTGCTGTATTATGATTATACGCCTTTTCGGTATAACATGAGTCGGGCTGAGTTATACCGCTATATGCATTGACTAGAGTTATTGGCAGTATTACAGAAGTATATGTAGTGGACATATTTTAGCATAGTATGTTTTGCATTTTGCTGGCCACTAATTGTGAAAGAGTAAAATTTTGGCCAGAGATATAGGCCTTTGCCTTAATCTTCAATGCTAGAAACAAGCTTTCAACTACCATGAGATTATTCTTCATTGTAATAATAGAGAAAATCTCAGCTGGACGTCTGCACCGTCCTCACGGTGCGGATTCGGCGATTTTGGCGAGCTGCGATGCGCAACGACGACGCAGATGGTGCCGACCGTGCTCCCCCCTCCCAGCGCTCCTTTCTGTGCTGGCCGAAGCTGCATCACCAGCCCACGCCCGCATGAATCTCGAACAGCTACGGCCCACACTTGCAGGAATCTCAAAATTTCAAGTTTTTGGGCGTGCGGACGGTGCGAGCATCTACAACTGAGATTTTCTGTATATATATAGGTGCCAAGATTCGAACCTCAATCTCAAATCCAAAGAAATTTATGAGCTACATCGGATTATTTGATATGTTTAGCTTTGATTGTATGAATATTAAAATATAGGATCTTAAGGAGAAAAAAGAAAAAGAATTTTCCGATGCCCCAGGATTCGAATCGAGAATCTCAAATCCAAAGAAATTTATGAGCTACACCTGATTATTTGACGTGTTTAGCTTTTGATTGTATAAAAATTAAAATATAGGAACTCAAGGAGAAAAAAGAAAGAATTTTCCGGTGCCAGGGATTCGAACCTGGAATCTCAAATCCAAAGAAATTTATGAGCTAGACTGGATTATTTGACATGTTTAGCTTTTAATTGTATAAATATTAAAATATAGGAACTCAAGGAGAAAAAAAAAAAGAATTTTCCGATGCCAGGGATTCGAACCTGGAATCTCAAATCTAAAGAAATTTATGAGCTAGACTGGATTATTTGACATGTTTAGCTTTTGATTGTATAAATATTAAAATATAGGATCTCAAGGAGAAAAAAAAAAGAATTTTCCGGTGCCAAGATTCGAACCTGGAATCTCAAATCCAAAGAAATTTATGAGCTACACCAGATTATTTGACATATTTAGCTTTTGATTGTATAAGTATTAAAATAATTTTGAAAAATCTTCAAATGTGTGAATTAGAACCTGGAAACTCACATCCAAAGATAATTTTGAGCGTCATAGTTAGCATTTGACCTTTTAAGCTTGATTGAAAAGGATCTTGAACAAAAACAGAGATTTTTCAGCAAGTAAAATGCGCAATTCGCTTTGTGTTGAGGTTTTACAGTGTAGGGCCACACATCGAGCAATCGAGAACTCACTTATTATTTGCGACTTTTGGTGCCTATAATGTACCTGTTGTTCGGCAAAGTTTCAATATTTTCGTCTGTGAAATTGATCAGCTTCACCTAATTTACCATATCCTAAAATAACAATGGTTCGATTTGAAACATAACCTGATTAATTTTATACATACGAGGTCTCTACCTCAGCTAGACGCAGAAGGTTGTTCCCTAGATAATAGTTGCTACTATGCTTTTACCATCAATTCCATCAAACTCTAATTTCCAAACCGAAGGCTGTCCATTACAGTAAAGCTGCACATCGAAGATCTGCAGGAAACTTCGCAGCAGACGTGATGATGAAGTGCTACTATGTAGTCAAGCTGTTCATGTAGCTTAGTTAGAAATAGCCAACAAGCAAACAACATCACTAGCATGTAATGAATTTCCGAAACAATGGAAGCGAGGTACCTAAAGCCAACACAATGAATTTCCGAAAGTTTTGGCATGGTGAAAATGAAGAAATTTTTTAGAACTATACAAACAGCTCTTACAAGCCAACCGAATGTTCCATCAATGCAATAACCGCCAAGAAAGCAAAGCCTCAAGCCCTCAACTACTGCCAAGAAACAAAAACTACAGAGGGTTATATGGATTATGGAATGTACTGCCATTCATTTAACCAATGCTGAGGGTTCTAGATGTTCATGTGAGGAGATTGCGGTGGATAACCAAAGTTTTGTACCTGTATGTTTATACCATCACAAGAATGAAATTAGATCATGCACCATCATGACGAGACAACTAAACTCAGACTAAAAGAATAAAACTCATAAAAGACTTCACTGCATTAACTTTCATAAATACTACAGTGGAGAGACCTCCAAATACTACAGATTGTAGTGACAGGACTATACTATCTTTACACCATGAAAACTGGACTTACAAGTTACAACGAACAAGGATGTTCCTTATCTTGAGTTCTGGACACTGAATCTCGAACGGAGAAACCCAAAGGCTGAAACTGCAACTGAAAGAATCCCAAAAATCCCTGCACTTTGGATTTTATCCGAGTTGCTGGTTCTTATAGCAATCTTTCCCCTCTGCTTGTTGTCCAATACAACATGAACATCTATTTTAGAATTTCCAACAGTGAACCGAGACAGTATATCAGTTGCTAGAACAAGACCCCCACCCCACTTCATGAAAGATAGCCCCAAGCTGGTTTGGTCCTGCTTTATACGAAAATTATTCTCCTTCAGGCACAGTTCTAGTTTGGCTCCACATGCTGTATCACCATGGCATTGCACAGCTCCAGCACTTCCAGTCAAAAGCAAGTTCTTCCCCATAACAATTTGATCCTCAATCTTGAGTCCAGTGGTGGCATCCTCGCCCATGTGAGTTACGGCTACACCAGTTAGCCTTCTACCTATTTTACAATTTCTCACCTTGGTTTCACCACCAAAAATGTGTTCATCACTCACACTGGAACTTGGTGTGATCGATTTTATGAAATCAGAACATAGTACAGGTTCACCACCCTCAGCAGCTTCAGACAAATTGCGCTTACCCAAATATACAATCTTCAGAACTAGATTTGGCTGTGAATACGTATTGTCATCCCTCATCTGATTTTTACTCCCCTCGATACCAAAAACACATTCTGAATGGACTCCTCTATCCAGTGCCCCAGAACTTCCGGTATTATGAACATCACATGTTTTGCTTTTGGGGCAATGCATCATAGACTCTTCTGCCATACTCGTGCTATTCTCCAATGGTTCCATGGTTTCCTCACCACCTAGATCATTTTCTTCGATCAACCCATCTGTAACGAGCTCAGACTGCTTTATAAAGGAATTGGAGGAGTTCTCCTCCATCACTGACTCCTCTTCTTCAACCTCAAAAACCTTAATCTCTTGTGTGGCACTCTCCACAAACAGACCTAAGCTGATAGGGTCATGTTCCATAGTGAAACCCCTCTCCTTGAAAGGGACTTCCACTTTAGCTTCACTGCCTTGAACTTGCACACCAGCATCTCCAATAGAAACCAAGCCCTCCCAATTAGCAACCGTATTTTGGATCCCAAGTCCAGTGGCCACATTCCCACCCAAAACAGACCTTGGTGTGATCGAGTTAAAGCAATCACTTTCAACTTTATCCTCCGATATATGACCACCCCCCATACTCTGCTTCTCGTTACCCTCGACACCAAATTCTTCCAAATTCTCACAACTTTCACCCACGAATGACTCTTCTTCGACATACTTATCTTTCTCTCCACCTTCCAATACATTCAAGTTCAACTCAGCTGTCTCAGCAGAATTCGTTTCACTGGACTCAGCAGTAGTAAAACTACACTCCTCAACAGCTTGAACAGTATCCTCATTTCCGCATTCAACAAAATTCGACTCATCAACAACCAAGGACTCATCTTCTTCCCCTTCTTCAACCTCACATATCTTAACTCTAGGCGCAATACTAACCTGCTCCACAAACCCAAAGACCAGAGCCTTAACATGACCCAACAATCCACCATTCTCTTCCTTCACTTCTTCAATCTCCTCACTCCCATCACTCTCCCATGACACATTTGCAATGGGCCTAACTCCCTCCGAAACTTGATCACCCACCATAACTCTCCCCACAACTTCCTCATACTCATCTGGGTCAGACACAGAAGGCCAGAAAACCTCATATCTTTCTACAGAGCCACTCTCCTCAACCGAGTCCGCCGCCACAAAGGGCCTCTCCGACGCCGTTTCAAACTCCTCCCCACTCACAAACCCACACTCAGAACCAACACTAATGTTACTGCCACTAGTAATATAACCCAGTTCATTACCACCGTTGATTTCAGAGTCCGAATCAGAATCAAGAGTAAGAGGAGCACGGATAAGAACAGAACCTGAAAGTGAAGATGAACTGGAAAGTCCAAGCTTCTGTTGTGGGTTAGATGATTCTGAGATGTCTTGTGCTGCAGAGAGTCGGACATAAGGCTTCGACGAGTCCATAGATTAAAGCTTCAGTACTTTCAGAAAGACAAATCCCATAAGAAGAAGAAGCTCACGAAGCATGGAAGGCTGAGGTGAGGGCCTGAGGTTTTGGGTTTACTAGGTTGTTAGGTTTGGAGGTTCCCGTTCATTACAAATACACTCGTTGCACGTGTTATCTGTAGATCGTACCAGAGCATCACACTGTTTATTTGTTGATAAAAAAAACACCTCAAATTTTAAATACAGACAAATTTTAAATACATACCTCAAATTTCTTAATACACACTCATATTTAATACACCATATATTTCAATTCTCATTCCAATATTTTTACTGAATACACCACATAAAAAACCTAAAATATCCTTAAATTAAAAAATCACAAAATACGTCATTATTTAGATTTACAAGGTTACTTTTTACCGTAATTAGTATATTAATATATATATATATTAACATCTTATAGATGTTCATATCGATTCTTATTTGTTCTTACGAATCATTATAGATTGTAATTGTTTATTTTTCCAAATTCTTTAACCATAAAAATGATAAACAACATGAAGAATATATATATATATATATAAGAGAAATGGATGAATTGATTGTTTGAAGAAGATGAACATTTCTTTGTTAAGAATGTATGAAGATGAAATTTAATGAATGATGAAAAATTATAATTCTTTTCATGAATTACCTTGTTTGGGACTCTAAAAATAGAAATAATATTTTTTGGTGAAAATTAAAGAATGAATTGATTGTTTGAATCTCTCGCTTAATTTTCTATCAAAATATATACTAATTTAAATTTCCCTGTAAATTTTCTTATTTTAATTGTTTCTAAAAATAAATTCTTAGTTTTGATAATTTAATTTGTTTTTAATTTTCTGAATTATTACATGTACTTATTTTGGTCATTCAACATATATGCAAAATGTTATTTGAATTATTGAATAATAGGAGTGTGTATCAAGAGTTTATTGGGTGTGTATTTAAAACTTCTCCAAAGTTAATTGTAATATTATTTGTTAAAAAATAATTTTTATGTAATTGTGTTTAATACGAATAATATTTTAGGCTTTATAATAGTAGAGACTAATGTTTTCTTTTTCTTTTACAGTTCTCCCTTTTTTGATATTTTTTATTTCCTTATATTTTGGTAAATCACATCTTCACATGATAATTGTATTTTTTTTGTGAAGTTGTTAACACTAAAATCAGACTTCCAATTATAGTAGTAGAGATGAGTCGGCGTTGATTTTTATATATACAGTTTTATCAATCGTGAAAGATATTAGGCTACTTTACTTTTTGTTTGGAAATTAGGTGATGGTTTAGTTTCTATGCTCGAGCATATTCTCAAGCTTATTTGTAAACTGTGAAGATACCAGTCATGGTGATTACAGCCTACATGCGTGACTCACTTTGTATAAGGACAATATATGATGTAACGTGTCTCTTCTGATTTTTTTTTTTTGGTAATATTGTATGAATTTATGAGTAAAAAATAAACAATTATTATGTGATTAGTATGACATATAAACTCTCAATCTTAAGAGGTGTACCATTTCAAAAATAGGCATCTTCACCGTTTAAAGCGTTGGGCACGTGTTATTCTTTAGTAAAAGGCTTGGCCTAGTAGCCAATTTACTACTCTAGGATTCATTTTGGTGTCAATTTACTACCCTACCTTTTATTTATACCAATTTGCTGGTAATATTTTGCCAATTTGCTACCCCATTGAAAATTAAGAGATGTCAACCACTTGGGTTCTACTGAGATTAACCCAGATTTGATCAAAATATTTTCTTTTCGATGATATTTATCCTAACCCAAAATAAAATGCCAAATTAATTGGATATTCGCTGGAAAATTTTGATGACATTTCATCTTCTAAATGATCAAATACTGAAAGTACATAGCTCAAAACCCCTATAACTAGGTCTTTACAAAAGGGATCCTTTTACAAAACTCTCATCGATCTGCTAAGAGATTAACACGCATTCCTAACTAAGGGCACAATCTCTGCCCCAGTTTGAAACAACTTTTGGTCATACTGCACAAAAGGTCTCCATGCACCCCTAACTTGCTACAAGAATCAATAAAATCCATGTTACAGGTTAATGAGCAAAATACATTAGAGAATAAGCATCTAGCACACATACTCAAATTTTACATTATAAACAGACGTTGTCCGAGCATTTGAAGTCACAATGTCAACTTACATAATGAAAGCACATTAGACAATTAGCATCTAACACACCTGAAATTTTACATTATATACAAACATGGTCCAAGCATTGAAGACACAACGTCAACTTCATGAATCCAAATGATATAGGTGATCCCTAATTTGAGATTAGCTATTCTCACATATTAACCAACATCATCTTTAAGCTATGCATAATCAGTGCCGGCCCTAGGGTAAGGCGAAGCAGGCCAGCGCCTGGGGTCTCCAAATTAAAGGGTCTCTAAAGTTTTTTTTTAATATAAGCGTGCTCTAATTTTTTTTTTAATATAAGCGTGGTGTTTTTGATCGAATGAATGTGTTTTTTTTTTACTAAAAGGAGGTGCTTTTGACTGGTGAGTGGAATGAATTTAGACAAGTTGTTCTTTTTTTTCTTCTTTCAAAAACTTTCGGTGGTTGCTTTTGTCTTTATTGTTTTATATATTCATCAATCCATCCATGATTTCTAACGTGTTCTCTCTCTCTTTTGTTCATGAATAATTACATTAATGGGATAAGCCGTGGCCACAAGCGGCTCATACATTAAAGAAATCCATAAGAGAAGCAGACATAACTCGAAATAGCAAAAAGAAGTTTTCCAACCAAAAGAGCTAGAAATTAAACTCTCTCTCTCTCTCTCTCTCTCTCTCTCTCTCTCTCTCTCTCTCTCTCTCTCTCTCTCTCTCTCTCTCAAGGCCAATAAACTCTAAGGTTTTGCAGGCAGCCGAGCAACATAGGATGATAGGATCCATTAGAAGAAGAACTAGAGAAAAAGAAAGTTAGTCAGTTAGAGAGAAAAAAAAAGAATAATCTTCATAAATGTATGATCTTCATTTGTCCATGTCAATTTCCTCTCTCAATCTATTTGCCTATTTCTTTTCTTTGACTATAATTGTGTAATATGCTATGTTAGGAAATAAAAAAAATGATAATCGGATTGTGATAATAACCTATGTGATATTGTATTGATGTCTATTTCTTTTTTGTAAATACAGTATTATCATGGTTCCTAATAGAATTAGAAAGTTCAAGTCTGGGGCTAAAAAAAAGAAAATAAGAGGATTTTTATTTAATAACCTACGCTGTATATTTTTAATGATATTTTTATATTTTAATATAATTTTTTTTCTTGTTTGTCAAATGTCTAAGGGCCTCCGAATTTTGTTTGCCTTGAGGTCATTTTGTAACAGGGCCGGCCCTGTGCATAATTCAAGGTTGACAATGATATAAGTGCACCAGTAGCATCATTCAAGATTAATATAAAGTATGCATTCATTACATCAAGACCTATTCATATATATTTTTGCAATAATAAAAGTCATAAGCATTATACAATCTACTTCATTTCTTACCTCAGCCAAGTAATGATTTTTTGATGCACTGTGTTCCTCATATAAACCTGAAAATAAAAGTAGATACTGGGGTTGAGAATGCAAGATATGAATAGGTTCTTCAAGTTATGGTAATTGGTAAATGATAAGTGGTCTTGAGGTCTTTATATATAAGTGAGTGGTTACAGGATAACTACATTGCCTTTACAAGTGATCAACGATACTAGCTAGATACAATATTAGAAGTTCTAATCAGTTACAAAGAGATAATCAGAAATCAATCATTCCTGTCTAAACTAGGAGTATCTTTATCGCTTGTATCTAGTATATACCGTATCTTTGATAGGAGATAACCTCGACAGCAGCTGGTTTGTTACATTTGGTTTATCAAACATTTATTACCGGGCGAAGTTTATACATAATGAATGTGTAATTTGGGATTCATGTTATAGCAAGATACGGACTGTCTAGCTACAAGCTGGTGAAGGCTATGGTATTCGACATGTTAACTTGAAAGCAATAGAGTATGTTCGGGGTAGTTTTCCAAATGTTGGTGAGTAATTCTAAATTTTTCTTTGGACATAGTTGGTGTAATAATTCAAAATGAGACTTCTAGTTACGATTTGTTTGATTTGCAGCTCTCCGAACCACCAAATATGGAGTAGTTGAGTTGGTTAACAGCTGGCCGGTAGGCCTTTCATGCCATCTCCCAAGATTTCCTTTCCTCCAAAGAACCTTTCGATTTGTTCCTTGGAATTGTTTTCGAATTCCAAGCCAGTGCGTAGCATTATTTGTCCACTGGATCTATTTTTCTCAGAAAAATGATAATTAATTGTTCCCGTAGAAGCTGTTGCCATGGAAAATCTCTTAATTAGCAGAATCCAGTCTACAGGTGAACTCTTCTTGATCCTTCTTTTGTATTCCTCTGTTTGTCCAGATAGAACTGAATATGTAAACTAATTCATCTCTCTTGCATTGATTAGTTCATTCACCTCATGGATACACACAGAAGAAGGCGTCTCCCTTTGGATGGTTATCTACATGCATTTATGTTACTTTCTTGAAGTTCCGCATCGAGGCAAGGTAAGCTTAATTTACAAATTGTTAATAATGCGTATGTGATATGACGATATGTCAAAGGAAAAGGAAAACTGTTGTTGGTTCGCATTGTTTTGGTGTTCAATTGTTAAAGATCATGCATTTCTCTTTTTATACGCTTCAGCTGAATAAAAGCTAAAACCTACCGTAAGATTTTACTCCATTACCCTTACCAAATTACTGACTGTACTTTCTAATTACTTGAAGGAAATATACATTATCTAAGAAATTGAAACATTGCATGTCAAATTGTCAAATTTGAAACATTCATGATTCGTTCCTGCCAAAAAACTAGTCTTCAAGTATTCAAGTCAAGATTCAAAAAGATTTAATGGAAAGCATATACTTTGAGAAAGTCCATGACTTAAAGGCTAGTTGCTCACCCACACAGGTTTCCTGTAAGCAAAAGAAGCTATCAATTTGTGGACAATTTGGAGGTTTTAACCTGGTGGAGTAAGACTATTGAGGCAACCTCTATTTTCTTAAACCTTTTCAAAGTCATTGCTCTCTTGGGTAGTTTTGAAATGAAAACTCTTAATGGCTTTTACAATACAGGTACTTTCCTCTGTTTAGCGCTGCAGTCTTTGTGAACATATTCATGAATATGCATACCAACTCGTCGTACCCTTTTGCAGCAAGACGAGCGCGTTGATCTCTCACATTGCCGGCCGAGAGGAGATGTTCCTCTAGACTTGGGAGTACGTAGGGGTGCCATTGTTGTTTGACTCACTTGGCTAAAGTTTGGAAACAGGCTCATTGTGCTCGTGGATACTTCTGCCGAAGCAGGAACAACCGATAAGGTGTAGACACGTGACGTCAGCTCGGAGAACTTGTCGTCAAGGAACCCATTAGTTCTGGTCTGATATCAAAGGAGCCTCACAACCACACATGGTGAGACGTCAACCAAGCAAAGGATCTTCAGTCCATTTAGTTGCATGCTTTATACAACTAAAATATCGTAGTGTAATTAACCGAATTTATTCAGTGATGTAGCCGAAAACTCTGGTTGAGTTTTGGGTGAACACGTAAATCTCCTGCGTTATTACTTACAGCGTTAGGTGTGATTGTTTTGCAATTTATACAATGTAGAGCTTTCTTTAACGCAAATTAATGTACATACGTTCCAAAATTTAAAAAAAAAAGTTGAGCCTTACGCATACTATCTATATCATATATTCATATACCGCCAAGCATGAGCAATGGCCTCTTCTTTGAGTTATTTCAATAAAACGTAGCATCTCATGTCATTGAAGGTGAGCAATCACATCAATTTCTTTGGAAAAGTCTCTTATCATTTGCTATCAGCTTTGCAATTAATCTAATATTTCATCAAATTTCATAATTAAATATGCTTTACACATCCTGTGGATAGTGATTGATTTGATTCTTTTTTTTTTCTTGATTTTGAGGATGTTCAGCAATACTGTTTTTCATTAACGGAGTACTGATGTGGATGTAGTAGTATAAATTTGTGATGCAGTGTGATGAATAGAATATATGCATCAGAGGTTTGTTTTTACATGAAGCTATGTATCTGTGCGTAGATCATGTATCAGTGGCTTCTTTTCTGAAATTAGTGAAACACATCATTCCAGACCTGCTAATCCCAAGTCCCTGAACTTTGCTCAACCCGGAACAGAACCTGATTTATTTTGGGTTTTCACTGTGTTGTTTTCAGCTTTTCCTTAATTCATTAGCGCAGCGCAGAATTTAATTGTAAACAAGGACATCTTTTGCAACAAAGAAATAAGGTTTAAGTACTCAAATTTGAGGGGCACCCACAGAGGTGCACCCTTCCAAAAATAGGCGTATGCCACTTAAAGCGCCGCGCACACGGTATTCTTTAGTAAAAGGCGAAAGAATAGTTCGCTATGTGCTCAACGCATGGCTCCGTAAGTACGACATGGAGAAACTGCTTTGTTTAATATTCCTGATGTTAGATGTCTCCTGCTCTGGAAATCAATGTGGGATGGATATATTATTTGTTGTTATGAGTTCAAGTTGTTCTGTTAGCTTACAAACTGACTTTTTACGATTTCAGAAACCTCCAATTTAGATACAATAGCTTACTTCCCACCAAATATTTTCACTCGTTGAAGACCTCTGCACCATCTAACCTATCTACAAGTGGTTGATAGCTAGAGACGCATAAAGTGCACAGCAGAAAGCTTCCTGAGAGTCTGAGACTAGTAAACTTGCAAGTCTGATTCCTGAAATGCAAATTTAATTTGGACAAAATCTTATTCAGCTAATCCAAAAGACAGAAACTAGAAATGAGAGCTGCTTCCGAATTAGACATGAAGCAGAAACACCGTCCGAACTAGAGCTGCTTCTAAATAATGCCAAGAAATTGTATGTACTTTTAGGAACACGAGCTGCATGAATATATGTTAATACAAACTTTGAGGCTGCACAATAAAACATCATGAGAATTTAGGGGAGCAAAACAGAATCCCTTGCAGCCACTGATATGCTACTTGTGCTTGTTCTAGTGCAAGTGCGTGAGGGACACTTCAATTTTATCTTTAATTTTTCTTTAAATTAGACAATGACCTTCCATATAGGCATCAAATTTACCAAAGCGTTTTTCACAATACATACCAGTCCATCACTTGAATAACGTTATGAGTGCAGTGGATTAAAGCAGTTTGGAACTGAGGTCAGCTTATGTACTTCCCATTATAAGGGTTCTCCAAGGCTTCCCCTCTGCAATTAAGGCAATATAGTTCATTTTTTACAAGACCTGCATGACGGCCTTAATAGCCCCTGATAATTATATACATGAAGGTACATGACAGTAAGTCAGTTTTCCCAACTGGAAGGCTTGGATGTTATATTGTCCAAGTGTGAACCAAATAGTTGATTAGGTACATTCATGTGTTATCTTGGTTCCACTCTAGAAAATAATGTTACGCATGTACACAATAACAACTAATCATTCTCATATAGAGCAGAATGTCTTCGCTGAGCAGAGGCCTAAAAGGCCAAACCTCTGTAATATCAAAAATCAGGGAATCGCTACCGCCGCCTTGTCCAATGTCAAAACAATCGACAACAACTAAGTTGCTTGGATGTTCAGGTCGGAATGGGAAAAAACTAGAACTCAGGCTAAGATTTTATTGCCTTCCGATATGCTTCTGGCAACAAGATCTGGGAACCACAATTACAAGTCGTTTTAACTAAGTTGGGTAGGGTGCGCCAAGCTTTGCAATAGTGCAACGCAAAGATGACACTTGTGAGCCCCAATAGCAAGCTATTGTGGTGGACTCACCCCTTCAAAAAATTAATTTAATATCGTGTGGACCAATGGTCCACATATCAGATATTAAACTGATAAGAACAGATACTACACTTGATCTTAGCCAAAACGCCGAGAAAGGTATGCTTTATCTAGTCTCTTTCTTCCGATTTTATATTTCTATTCACATCTGTGCTTCTTCCATATCTCAATGTGGGATGCTGTTCTCTCTTTTTATTCAAGGTGTCATCAGGTAATTTTTACTATCATGTTGGCCATAGCTCTCTGTCCATATCTATATTTCTGGTTGAGGGATAAATATAATTTCAAGTTTTAGTGTCAAACACATCACACATGATTGGCATATAGACTCAAGATTCACAACTTCACATCCTTACTAACAATCTGCGATGACTATCATATGATCTCAATTTCATAACAATTTTCTGTCATGTTTTAGGTTGCAACACACTTTACTGTATCGGTTTCAGGACTGATCTTTCCTTGTGTGAATCAGTGATGAAAGTGACTCTAATTGTAGGCAGCTAACTCTGTGAAGTCATGAATCCGCGATTAAGTAGAGTTTGTATGATATGCGTCGACATCTGTATTAGTGTTTAATGCACCAGTTCCAAGTTGCTTAGAAGATCAAGCTAAATTGTTCTCTTTCTCCACTCTTTCTTTCAGCTTTTAACAAACTGCCATCCTGCTTCATTAATACCTTATTTCATTTTAAAATTTAAATCAGACCTATAACAGGTCGGACTGGATTTCAGACTTTGAAGGCCAACATTCTCACATTTTCACAGTGAACTATAACATTTGGAAGCTAAAATTCTGAGGGGCGCCGCACAGAGGTGTAACCCTTCCAAAAAGAGGCGTATGCCACTTGAAGTGCCGCGCACACAGTATTCTTTAGTAAAAGACCCAAAATAGTTCACTCTGTGCTCAACACATGCATGGCTTCATTAGCTGGTATGCTGAAGCTGCTTCACTCTAAACATCTGCTGCTCGCTTATGATGTAGGCTCACAGCTACCAGCATTTCATAACATCCATATCAGATTTAAATGGACTTGATAAAAGAAGTCAGCAAAAAATTTAAGCATCTATCTTGTTAAGTATCATAATAATTCAGTCTGGTCAGTCAAGCAAAATTATCTGGTATTATTAGAGGTTGTAAGCCATATCAAACTTATTAGCCACGATAGCCAGGCTAACCTTACCGATCTCAGATGAAAAAAAAAAAAACTCCATGTAAAAGTTTTCAAAACCAATGATCGACAACGTACTTCCCCCAATTACAACGAAACTGCAAATGGAGTCTCAATAGTCTCATTCTCTGCTTCTGTGTGGTTGATAATAATTCAATAATTAAGCTGTATTGCTGAACTGCAGAGCTACACAGTGATAAGCACCATTTAATACAGTAATACTGCTTTCTTTATCATGTAAATATGTCTCTCGATCATGTTCACCAGGGATGGCTTGTAAGCCAAATAAGCCAAACTAGGTAAAATTCCTTGTAAGCAAAATTAAAGCGCTACTAGCTTGTTTCTGGAGTACGTAGTGCAAATACGTGCTATAAGGGAAACAATCTTGATACATTGAGTCACTGCAGACACTAAAAATGTCCTCAAAACGCACACCAAATCGTGGTGGAAGCATTGCCTCCCGTGCATATCTGGACCATGTCTTGGAAACGATTACAACCTGTGCAGTTTGATGTCGAACATGATTTGAGTTTCAAAACTACGACATGTAAGAACATTGGTTCCGAAATCACCAGAAAGCTTGGAGACCAAGTTCCTAAACCAACTTTGAAAAATACTCTCAAAACAACACATACAAAGCAAAGCTAATGTACGTTGAACATTCAACCACTTTAGAGTCGAGTTGAACATAATTACCCCAAAACAATCAAAAAAGTTGTCATTAAACTCATTTTCAATAAAGTTTCTTACATGTTTGGGTCACATAAAATCGTACTAACAACAAATTTTATGTCAAAAAACTCTTCAAAACCACAACGTGAATTATTAATTTATAGCCAAATAATTCTAATATCATCAGAAATACTTTTCAAAACACGTTGAGTGTGTGTTAATTTTCGTTTAATCAATATATATACATCAAATTTCAACTCACAAGCTCCCATCATTTATGAAAGAAGACAATGTTACATAACAAGAACAAAATGTACCTAATGTAGAAATTAATATAGAAAAATAGAAAAAGAAAAAAAGACACCCCCACGGCCCCACCCTGTCTCGCTATATCATTTTACACCGAAGACGAAAATATTCGAACCGTGAGTGCTTCATCTCTAATGGCGGGTGCGCGTCTTTGCGCCACCTTCCCCTCTCTCGCAAACCCCATCTTACCCGCCACTTCGCCGCCCCAAAAACCCACATCCGCCTCCCTTTCCTTACCCTCCAAACTCCCTCGCCGCAAAAACTACCTCCGCCCCAAAATTCTCAAAACCCTAAACCCCATACCCGACCCGCCGCAACCCGTACTCCCCCTCGAGTCTCCGGCAAACCCTTCCCAAGACAACCGCGAACCCGAGTACACCTCCGAGCAAGGCGCTGTCGATTCAGAAAAAGGAGCTGAAGTTGCGGAATTCACGGCGGCGGAGCTGAGTGGCATTAGCGGTAAATTATCTGCGAGAGATGTGCTAAAATATGGAGGCTATTTCGTTGGGCTATTTCTGTTACAGACCGTTGTTTCTGTTTTGTTTTTGGGAGATAGTGATACTGATGAGAATAGAAAGTCTAGGAGTTTGAATACGAGTTCTGTGGCTCAATCTGGCAATGTGGTTGGGTTTGATGAGTCCAAAGTGGTGGAGAAGGTTGAGGAGATTAGAGCAATGGCGAGGAGGGCGCGGCAGATTGAGAAGAATGAGTTGAAGGGAAGTGGTGGTGGTGGTGGTGGAGATGAGGGGTTTTCGAAGCCGAAGAGGAAGTTTGGGATTGAGAAGGAGGTTGGGAATAAGTTGGTTAGCTTGCAGAAGAGGTTGGGGAAGAAGAGGGAGATGTTGCCGGGTTCGTTTGTCAATTATTTGGAAATGTCTGCGATGTTTGGAGACGCGGTGAGGAAGAGTGGGGAGAATGGGAAAGAGGGGGCTGGGGAGTTGATGTTTAAGAAGAAGATGAAGTTTAAGACGCCGAATGCGGAGGTGGAGAGGAATCCGAAGGGTTTTGGAGGTGAGAAAGAAGACGGTGGTGCTGTTAAGGGAAATGCAAGTGTTGGCACTGATGGTATGGAATTGGTGGAAGCTGATGAGGAGGAGAAGACGCGACAGATTTTGGAGAAAGGAACAATGGGATTAGATGAAGGACAGGACAGAGAAGCTGGAAATATGGCACCGCAAAATGGTAAAGCTGTTCAATTGCTTAAGATGTGCAATCTGTTCTTAGATTTGGCTTGGTTATTAATTTGTTAAATTTTAGGTACTGTCCGCAGGACTATTGAAGGGAAGTCAGCTTCTGAAAATGCAAGGTCAATCAAACCAAGAGGATTTGGGCAGAAAAGCCCTGCAAGCTTGAAGAAGGAAGTTAAAGGAACTACTGTAAAACCTGCTGCGTCGAGTGTGAATAGCAGTTCAAAACAGGATGGAGTAGAAAAACAGGCTCTGGGTAGCAAAGTCAGAGGCAAGCAGGCAGAGAATGGGTCTGATCCCTGGTGGTTGCATCTTCCTTTTGTTCTAGTATGTAGTCAAACTTTACTCCATCTTTACTATAATTATGTCCTACATATATTAATTTTAGACACTGTCTTCACAATCATGGTTTATCACTTTATCCTTATAGCAATTGGACTTTCTTACATATAACCAAGTATTCATGGCCAGCCATTTCACTTCACATAATCATTACTGAATCAAATTTCGCTTATGCATCCCATTCTCGCTTATTTTACGTAATCTGTTCAATCCTTCTAGCTGCTGAAATTCATTGAACTATTGTTTTGTGCTTGGTTTAAGTTTTTGTGATCTCCAACTAACCATCAGAATATTCTGTATCCTCATGTCAGGTCATTTTTATGCGTAGAGGTTCTGATGGGCAAGGAGGGCTCTTTAGTGTAGAGCTCAATTCTCAGTCCCAAAATGAGAGTGATGCCTCTTACACTGTTGCTTTTGAGGATCGTGGTGATGCCACCAACTTCTGTTTCCTATTGGAATCTTGTTTTGAAGATGAAGATGATTTCGCAGCCAGTGCTGCTCCTTTACCAAACAAAGTAAGATTTTCTGAACATATTTTTTTAAGATCGATGTGTGCTACAGTTAGCATGCTTGTCACATTTATTCGGAATCATCAGTGCCTAGTTGAGTAAGGGACTTCATTTTTTACAGGAACTTCACAAGGCAATAAAATCAGATGGCATGAAGGTAATTGTTGTGAAGAAGGGGCAGCTTAAGCTGTATGCTGGGCAACCTTTTGCTGAAGTTGAAATGGCTTTGCGCTCTTTAGTTGTACAAAGCTGAAGTTTTGTTGAATTTTTGTCCCTCGGTCGAGTTCCACCTGCAATCAGGATAGTTGTTGATTTTAGGGTTCTTATCATTTTTGTTGTTAAAATGCCCTTGGTCAGAGCTCCCCAATATCAAGTGAGGGTTGATCAGAGTAAACCAAAAGTACATTTTTCCATGTGGTTGAGGATATACAATGTGTATGATAAAGACGAACCCCAGTTGCAGCAAGGATATTGCAAAGGGCAGTTGTGGTTCGTAGAGATCATTCCATAGACGTTTTCGGTTCTTTGCATTTCGTCTATGATCTGAATAGGACGTATTTCACAATCCTAGAATAGAGCTTTACTTAGATGAGTATCAAACTATCAATTGTACATTATTCTAGTCTTGTAGAGGTGGAGAAACTATCTTCTGGGTGAATTTGTTGGAGAAAAGCTAAAAATCCTAAAATTACTCTTTTGTGGCCTCTTGGTTTAAGTTTGCTATGGAGTGATTACCCACTATACTTTGCAAAATGCAGACATTGAAAGCTACTGATATTATTTGTTGATGGCACACTCAAACGGCACACACTCAAAACTTTTCAAGACAAAAACAAATTCATTACACAAGAAATCCACCCACTTAAAATGTGTGAAAACAGCTTCTACATGAAACTGGAAATAGCACTCGAATATTATTATAGCTGCTGTTGCTAGCACCAGGACAACCACTTCACCCTGCAATCTCGAAGTTATTGAGAAGATGTAAACTTGACCATGGCATGAGCATGAATTGGTGTCAAATTGGATTCGCAAAAGCTCAGCCAGATTTCCTGCTTCTCCTCTTCATTCTCAGTATAGGCATTGTACACCGAAGTCACGATGCTCCTTGCCGCTTCTCTTGCTTCAGGCAGCCTATCATTCAGCGAATCCGCAGCCATTTTAACCAGGGCAACCAGTCCATAATCTTTCATTCCTTCCAACCCCTGCGGTTATTAGACCAATCCATTTGAGGAACAAGAAAGTTGGTGTGCTCAAGCAAAGAAGAAGGTTAAATTGTATGACATTACCATCTTAGAGACACAACTTGAGATGGATATGGCAGCTTTGGCCCTGACTTTGAGGTGGGCATGGGTGACATAGGCCTTAAGCCTATGAAGCAAAGGCAGAGGAGTCAATGACTTCACCATTGCACTTAGCGCCTTGTCTGCTTCTTCACAAACAAACCTCTTGTCTTGTGAGGCTTTCAGCAGCAATTGCAGAAGCTGCAATCCAGCCAATCGAAATGTTACTCAGAAGATGATACTAATATGATCGAAATCAAGAGCGAAAAGCAAAAGTAATCAGTACACACCAATTGGTCAAATGCTTCAGAAGTGGTGGAATCAAGCAAACTGTCACCAAAGGCACTGAAGATATCGGCGGAAGCCATGATGGAGGTCTTGATCAAAGCACTCCTCGGATTCTTCATAGACTTAACCAGCACCACCATCACTTTCTCTCTGCACATAATCATCATATACATGTCAACAAACCCATCAAACTCAAACAGACAATACATACAATAGGAGACAAAGAAAGAAATACTCACAGAGTAGGCACCAAAAGAGCAGAGTGAAACAAAGCCAAACGCCTAGCATTGTTCAGAGACTCACACACTTTAATCCAATCCTTCGACTCCAGTTCCTCAATCAAGCTCTGTTATTTCAATATATTCAGAATTCATTTAGATATAAAATTGGGTAATGATTCATGCAATGCAAAGCCCGATAGTTTGAGATACCTGAATCTTGGAATCAGGGTCGGAAATGGGTTTGAGATTATCAGAGGAGATGTAGTCAATGGTGGCTTCAGCGGTTGCCGGGACAGGAGCCTTGTTTTCGTCATTTACGCCGAAATCGGTTTGCTGCTTTGTGATGGGAAGAGCAACTTTGGTCGGCTTCTTGGGCCTTTCCGGTGTGGTGGGGAGAGCATTGTCGATGGGTCTGAGTGCCATAGCCATGAGATCAGAGACGAACGGAGAATGAGGCAAAGTGAGAGAGATGGTAGTGCAAATGTTTGGATTTTGAGAATGGAGAGAGAATTGGGTTGGAGCGGATTTGATTTGATAGAGAGAATTACAGATAAAGAAAGTGAATTTATGTTGTTTGTGTTGCCCAGTTTGAAAAGTTTGAATTTTGAAAAAGAGGGAGAGAGATCCGTTGGACATTCTCTTCCCCTTTCGTAACGGTTGTCATAAGAGCTTAGTGGACGCGTGGCTTTATGAGAAACTTTTACCATTCGAATTGATGTCAGTGAAGTTTTTCACTTTTACCACAGGGCTCCTATAATGAGTATAATCTGTGTCAAGCGTCTCAGGTTGTAAAAGGTAGAGGAAAATTGAGGGACCTTGAATTGAACAATCAGTGTGGCAGTTGCAGATTAAAGACAGGTATAACAGCTGTGTATGAAATACTAGATGTGATCATACCTAATATTTACTGTTTCATGGTAGTATGACAAAGGATATTAGCAAGGTGTCCCTGTAATTGTTTCTATGGTTGTCATGTGAATGTTCTACATTTACAGTTGCTCCAGAGCACTTCATGGTTGCTACCAACACAATTCTCAAGTGAACTTGACCATCCACGCATATTAGCAAGGTTCTGTATTCGAGCAACACTGAATTTCGAAACAAACTCATGTCCATGGAATCACCAAGAGTTGCGGCTGTTATTTGCAACTACGGTTTTCTTAACTTCTTGACAATTTGAACTCAGATTTCTTGATTCCAGCAACTGAAATCTACCTGCATCCATAAGTGTTTGGTTAATACACGAGGCTCTTAAGAGATCACGGAAGCCATTATATTGGAACTTGCGATACAATACTAATACAGTAATACTAGAGACTGCATTTTCCTTCTAGAGAATTTATAGAACTCGATCTCCCAGAACAACATCAGCAGGAAAAACCGAGAAAAAAATTACTAAGCATTAGTGCAGCTTGTGCCAAAAACATCATTGATCAAACATACACAACACATAGTATCATAAAGTTTTGAAGGTTACGAGCCTGGACCATTTAACTATTAAGAACATTATAGTCACAACTATAATCCTAGGATGAACGTAGTGCTATCCCAGGAAGCAAGTTATACGATTTCGATAACGCCATTCAAAACCCAAAAGGACTTACCTCTGCAGGGAATCACTCCAAGCTGCTTTGAAGTTTGATCGAATGAAGACTATTCATTTTATATCATCTGCTCATTAGCATCAAGGCATGAAAAGATACCCTTTTCACCACTGAGGCACAACTGCTGATGCCAGTCGAGTAAATTGTACAATAATCCAATGTCACCATGATCTTGATGCATGCTGAGACTTTGCAGTTTCCCTCAGTACAGCACCCACTATGGCTGCTTGTTCAAGGCATTCAGCCTTGTGCAGTGCATCCAATAGAACAACACATGTTTTTGTATTAATACTACAGCCTTTCCGCCTAGTTTCCTCAAAAAGTGCATATGCTTCCATTGCCTTATCTCCACTGCTTAAACCTTCTATCATAGCATTATAACAAGCAGAATCTGGAATGCCACCACTAGCCTTAAACCTCTCAAAAAGCCCAATCGCATCCCTTATGTTCCCAGCGTTTGCAAGTCCAGAGATCATGGTAGCATAGGTGACTGCATTGGGATTCAATCCCTGTTTCTTCATTTCTTGCCAGTACACAAAAGCCTTGTTGAATTTTCTAACTCGACAAAGACCATTTATGAGAATGTTATAAGTAAAAAGGTTGGGTGTACAGTTCAAATTCTTCATGGATTGAAAGGATACAATGGCTTCATCAATTTCACCAGCTTTCACTAGTGCATCGAGCAGGCAATTATATGTGTACACATTAGGTGACAAACCTTTTTGCATCAACTCTTCCATGATTAGATATGCTTCATCAATTCTCCCCACCTTCCCAAACCCATCGACAAGACTAGTATAAACAACAACATTCAGTTCTACTCCTTTCGATTTTGCTTCTTCAAAAAGCATGTAAGCTTCATCAAGTCTATCAATCTTGGCAAGCCCATCAATCACAGAACCATAAGTTACAACAGTGGGTTGCTGACCCTTACATTTCATTTCCTCCAGCAGCTGATATGCTTTATTCACCTTTCCACATTTGCAGAATCCATCAATGACGGCATTGTAAGCTCGTGTGTCCAATTCACAACCTTGTTCTTTCATAGCATGAAATAATTTATAGGTTTCATGTGCAAAACCTGCTTTGACAAGGCCATGAATTAATATTGAATAGCTCCTCACATCAGGAATGAATCCTTGAGCCTTAATCTCGTCAAACAAAGATCTACCTTTCTCCGTCTCACCAGCCTTGAAGACACAATCCATGTAGGTATTAATGAGCATCAGGTCAGGAGAGCAGCCCCTACACACCATTTCTTTGTATATTTTGTGACCATCCTCCTTCCTGCCACACTTGAAGAAGTTCCTGATGAGGGATGTGTAAGCTATAGCATTTGGAATCTGATCAGAATCTAGCATCTTCTCA
This sequence comes from Argentina anserina, assembly GCF_933775445.1. Lineage (NCBI taxonomy): Eukaryota > Viridiplantae > Streptophyta > Magnoliopsida > Rosales > Rosaceae > Argentina > Argentina anserina. The sequence goes on from NC_065875.1 coordinate 16,209,311, forward strand.
TAAAGTCTATAAGCATCATTCACTCTTCCACGTCTTCCCAAGCCATCTATAAGAGAACAAAATGTCACTGCATCTGGCATGCAAACTTTATGATCCATTCCTTCAAATATAGAACATGCTTCATCAAGTTTATGTGCTTTACAGAGTCGGTCAATCATTATGTTTGCAGTCATCACATTAGGATATAAGCCAGCTTCTTTCATATCATTCAGAACCCGCATGGCGGCCTCAACATTACCTGCCCTGCAAAGCATGTCTACTAGAATGTTATATGTTGAAATATTGGGTGCTGCATCTGTCTTCATTTCATTAAAAACCTTCCACGCTTCTTCTGATCTCCCATTCTTCCCTAGGCAGGTGAGAATACAATTATATGCAACTACACTTGGAATGCACCCCTTTCTTTTCTGCCTTTCAAATAAGCTGTATGCTTCATCAAACTTTCCGGCAGAGCCATAGCCCATGATCATGGTGTTATAAGCATACACACAAGGTACTTTCCTGTTGGCGTCCAACTCTTCAAATAGTTCTACAGCTTCATCTAGTTTCTCAGCTTTGCAGAGAACACCTATCATGCTCGTATATGTCACATCATCAGGCATCAAGCCATTCGTTCGTATTTCATGAAAAAATTTCCAGGCCATATCCACCTTACCCACCTTGCCAAAGCAATCTATACACACATTATAAAGAACAATGTCTGCATTACAAGAGTTGCTCTTCATCTCATCCAACAAGGAGAGGGCAGCGTCAACTCGGCCTTCCTTGGCAAAGACACGAATAAGAGTTGTAAATAAATGCACAGTAACTTCATAGCCTAGCACCTGCATCTGATGAAAGAGAGTCAGCATTAGATCAGATTCAGGAACTGTCGACAGAGCTCCAATCAGAGTTGTATAGGCTGAAAACGCTGGGCGGAATTTGAACTTCCTCATGGTCTGCAGTAGATTGAAAGCTTCTCTCAGTTTATGTGACCTGACACAGCTCGAAACTAACTCAACAGATGCATAATTTGATGGACCAATTCCTGCAATACTCATTTCTTCCAGAACTTGATCCAAGCTATTAAAATTCCTAGTCTTGGCCATGACCAGGAGAAGTGAGTTGTACGCTTCTGGACAGTGTGCTTGATCTGTTTGCTTCTCACACCACCGGAAATAATTAATTGCTTGACCAACATCTTTCAGCCTCCTTAAGACTCCAATAACTAATTCTGGTTGAGGTTTCTCGTCAAGCACACACAGAGCATTCTCAAGGGCAGGTCCCCAAGGACCACCCTCCAGGACTTGGCACACACCATAAACTACGTGTCTTGCGTCCTCCACTTTCCTCGAATTATCACAATGAATCCCACCGATGGAGGAACCAACTCTTCCATCAACTCCAGAAGCAGTCCCATTTGACGAGGATGAAAACCTCTTAGAAAGATTGTAGACACAACAGAATCCGCCTAAATTACGTATTCCTGCATAAAAAGAAATCGTCGTACATGTCATCAGAATCCGGAAAAACATAATCATGAAAACACAAACAAACTTGAGAGCATTTTGTAATGATATAGTTAATAACGAAATCGCTTACTAAACAGAACAGATAAAGTGTTTCAACATGACGAAGTTACCTTGCTTTCTTAGGAGCATCTTCACTAATGCATGCCCAAATCTGATACAATGCCCTTTTCCTTCCAAGTCTACGATTGAGAATCAATATCAACTAGCTTAGTCAGACATAAGCTACTCAAGTAACACACAGCAAGAAAGCCACTCCCTATTAAGTTCTTAACCATTCAGACATAAACCAATATAAACACTAGAACCAAAAGAGAAGGCAAAACCATGAATACAGTAGTCTATAACAGCACCAAATCCTAAAATCAAATACAAAATTCAGATTTGTGGGCATTTCTAATTCACACCCAATTAACCTCCAGTCAATTCCTCTTCATCATTTATGAGAGTTTTTTAGAATAAAAATTGATACTTTGATTCCTTAAAAACACAAACTTCGAATCATTTCTATTTCCAAAACTGTATCACAGCTACAGAAACATTCAAATTACATGTACAAGAGCTGACAATTTCACATACCAGACAATCCTGACGAAAAGGGCAAATGGGGGTTTAGGGTTTAACACACTCTGCCACAGACTGATGTGAGTTTTAAGTAGTACCAGGAACAAAGACGATGATGAGCTTCACTTTCCTGGCTCGAAACGACGTCGGATAGTGGATTCGGGTAAAAACCAGAGATTGGCGGAACAACACTACCAGTACCTGGCCTTAAAACGACGACGTACGACCGAGTCGGGTCAGGTGGAACGGATAAAACCCAGGCCTGTATCCACTTACCGCAAAGGTGGTCGTTCTGGTTTTTTACCAACTGGTCTTGTGAAGAAGAAACAGAAAATCTTGAGAAACAGTGAAAATGGCTCTGATCTTCTTCACCATCATCACTCCTCACTAGTCTCCCTCTCCCCCTCCCTCTCTCTGAAATTTCTACACTCCGATTGAGGGGCAAAAATGGAAACGAAATACGCCGCCAACAACAACCCGGCGGCGCGGTGCTACGGGCCGCAGATGAAAATGACGATTCAGCCCTCTTCTTCGTCGCAGCAGCAGCAGCACTCCGACAACGACCGGAGCAGCGGCGAGCTCCGCGCGCTGGACTGCAACCTCACCTCCCTCTGCGACCACATCCAATCCGACGGCTTCAACTCCGGCGCCTTCTCCGACGTCCTCGTCCTCGCCATGGGCTCCACCTACCACCTCCACCGCCTCATCCTCTCCCGCAGCCCCTACTTCAGGTCCAAAATTACCTTAATGCCCTTGCTCTCTCACTCCAACTTCATAGTATCAGACTTTTGTAGTTTTATATTGTTGAATTTATTGACAGGAATATGCTTCATGGACCTTGGAGAGAAGCCAATGCTCCAGTTGTGACATTGCATGTGGATGATAAGAACATCAATGCCGAGGCGATCGCGACGGCTTTGGCCTACTTGTATGGCCACCACCCCAAGCTGAGCGACGGTAACGCCTTTCGCGTGCTGGCTGCTGCTTCTTTTCTTGATCTCCAGGTACTACATTGTCATTTACGGTTGCTTTTAGTGATGAGTTGTAGCCGGCGGCATTGTGTGTGTTTTTGGATTGCGTGTTGATTTGTGTTTTGGATGCAGGATTTGTGTGCAATATGTACTGATTTTATTATATCGGAGCTGTGGACTTCGAACTTCTTAGCCTATCAGGTTGGGAAATTCTTGTGCTGCAAGTCTTTGTAATCAAGCTACATTACATATAGGTCGGTTATTTTAAGTTTTAATAGTAACTTTGCTGGTGATTTCAGGTGTTTGCGGAGGGGCAGGATTACGGCATACATGGAGAACGAGTAAGAAATGCTTGCTGGGGCTACCTTTGTCAAAGCGGTGCCATGGAGTTGAAAGAGGTAATAGATTTCTGCATAGTTGTGTCTTGTGAGTTTTAGTAGTTGGGAAACTAATTTTTGTAATTTACTTCACATTGGAGACATAGAATTTATGTTCTTTCAGTTTCTATCTCTCTGTGGTGCATGTTTTAGTGGTTGTTGATTTCCTATGATTAAGCTATCGAGTGTCTTTATGCATATCAATGCTCTGCGTTATGTATCTCCTTTATCATTGACAGGTGCTTCCAAGACTTTCTTCTCAGACGTTGCTTGCATTGCTCACCTCTGATGAGCTCTGGGTACCCAGTGAAGAGAAACGGTAGGGAGCATTGACAGTTACTAACTTGTTTTTATTGCTCACAGCTTGAGTCCCCATACTAATTGATATACTTTTTATTTTCTTTGAAAAGGTTTGAACTGGCACTCTGTACTTTCCTTTCAAAGGTTGCTCAATGCAAACAGGAAGACTATGATCGTGCAAGTTCTAGTTCTGAGACAGGGACGGGTTCTCATCCTGATTCCTCTAAAGCAAAGGGAAAGAATCTGACTGATAGCTTCACTAGTAATAGGTTGAAGTCTGAAATGGGGTGCTTAACTCTAAAAGATGACTTAGAGGGACATAATACAGCTCGTAACCTTCTGATAGAGCTTGCAGACTGTGTAGTTGATTTCCAAACAGGAGGTTCAAATGCCAAACAGCAAATGCAGCAAGTTAGTTGCCCTCAGTCACATTTCGAGCCAGGATACAACTGCAGCATGGGAGGTCCTTCGTCATATAGTACGTTTCCGGACATGGATGCCATGAGAACATCATGTTATGCGGAAGTGCCTATTGGTATTGGAGTAAGTAGTTTGGGGGAAGTTGGAGGGGCTATGGAAGGGCCATCCGATGATGGGTCGTGCTACCATTTAAATAACAATAATTGGCTTGGCAGGGACCAGTCAAGGCAATGCTTGTCAATGAACTCTTCAAGTAGTGAGCTAATGCCAAATGATTGGGGAAGATGTGGCATGCCTCCTCTTTCATGGGGTGGCAGGGTTGTAGGCAGAAGGCAGCTTAAAGGTTTTGCTAAAGGAGACTTTGGGGTTGGTGGAGAGGAATATGATGCATTTGTAAATATATTTGATGGAGGTTCTCTTCTATACTGCAACATGTCTTTTGAGGCACTATTGAATGTGAGAAAGCAACTTGAGGAAATGGGCTTCTCTTGCAAAGCTGTAAATGATGGTCTTTGGCTGCAGGTCTTGTTTTGCTCATTCTGTTTACTTTTTGTTTTTCTTATTGCTATAGAAAGAATATGTTAATGGAAAGAGGTCGTACTTTCTTTTGTTCACTTGCATGAGACACGGTTTTGGTGTCCTCTAATTCATAAAGCAGCTGTAGTTGTGTATGCCCAATAATCCTCACCTCCTATTCATATTACCGGGTCTAGTAGGCCAGTCAAAACTCTTATATAAACCATAGTGCTGAGAAATAACTTCAGTAGAGTTAATGTCTAATAGGCCTGCAGAGCGACCCCAAATGTTCTCTTGATGACCTTCAAACATCTTGTTTGCCAGGATCTTGTATGCTTTTCACGTGATAGGATCACTTATTTGTCCTGTAGCATAATACCTATTATTTCTTTGATGACTTATGTTTGGTATATTATCATGTAGATGCTTTTGAGCCAGAGAGTTCAAGAAATTGGCGCGGATACTTGCAAAAGTTGTTGTCTTACAAGCATAGCATGCAGTTGCAGACAGCAATTTTCATTCTCACATGGAGGTACCACTGGATACTATATGCAAGAGCATAATCAGAGTAACTCTTCTGGCGTATATGTCGCCGAGTCTGCTCCAAATGAAGGAAATGGCCCCCTCAGGCCTGTACGTGTGCATGTCAGGGGTCCTATTGATGGGCTTGCTGGTATTGGACGTGGAACCACATTTGTCCCAACAGCTGCTTGGCCACAAACTCGGTTCGTCTTTTCCCGTGTGCCATTTGGCTTAGGCAACAGAAATTGCCAGCAGTCTCTAGCTAATGATGATTCAGAGGCTAGAGCTGACCACAACGCAGAACTGTCAGGAGATGGATTGACAGCTTTGGTTGGGTTAAGCCAAGGAGGTAACAATGCACCTAATGCTCATGTAGAGCAAACAGAGAGGGGCTATGAGATGGATATGCAAAATCGAATGCCTGGAACTTCCATGTCAGTGCCAAGTTCTAGTGGTGCACCTGTGCAGATGGTAGAGCCAGCAGACCAAGCACTTGGGATGGAGTGGGATAATGCGAATAGTTCCTCCATATCATTGGATATGAAAACACCTTTAAGTCACTTCCCTCCGTTCCGCTTTGGGTATGTGCTCCTTTCCCTTTGTGTTGAGAGTTTATGAAGATACAATAATTCTTAGGTGACCTGTGGTTCCAGAACTTTTGCTCCAGAAAAGTTGGAGTACAAATTTTTTTCTTGGGTGTGCAGGATGCTTTCATATACTGTCCTAGCTCAGATAGCTTTTTGATATTCATTATGCTTAGGATTGTATTGCCTGTATAATTTTAGTGTTAAACTCTGCTCAAGTCTTTATGAAAATATAGGATGTACCTATGGATCGGTCATCATGTACTCAAAGATCTGCCCCTTTATGTGTGTCCCCTCTACCTTGTCACTTCACTTCTTGCTTCCATGTTCTACAGGGTGCAATTTGAGGATGTACACAGACTCAGTGATGGCCAGGTCAAGCACTCTTCAGAAGTCTTCTATGCTGGTTCTCTATGGAAGGTGGGTAAATATAAACATTTGTTTCACTGATCAGATAATTGTGTCTAATTTATTATGACACTTTTCAATTTTTGGATGTGTTGTTCAAATTTATAGGTTAGTGTTCAGGCTTTTAATGATGAGGACCCTCAAGGACGCCGAACACTTGGTACTGTTCTAAGCAGTGATATACATAAGAAACTTTTTTTTTTCTCACCTATCTAAGTTCTATTTGGATGAGTTTGCTTAAGCTGAATGAAGTACATATTATATGTTGTTTCAGGATTATTTCTCCACCGACGTAAAGCTGAGATTACAGATCCGTATAGAAAGGTTAGCTCAATTTTGATTGTTTAAGACTTTAAGCATGAGATGAGTTTGTTAGAGCGATGACTGCTGCTTCTTATCTGATGATAAATCCGTATACCACTACTGGCAAAGAAGTAGACTCTTTTCCCCCGTAATTACAATGAAGATCAATCTTTTATGTACATCACTGGCTAAAAAAATAGGTCAATGAGGAGTCACCAAGAAAATTGTTGGCTATTAAAGTGTCAACCTAATATATATATTTATTTTACGTTCAATATCCCGTTATTATGTTGTTGATTGGCGTTTTATGTGTGCCAAAACAGGTGCAGATGTATGTTGATTCTCGTGAAAAGGTCACTGCCCGCTACCAGGTAATTCATAAAGTGAACAATATGATCGTCAATCTCATACCTGTTCTTGTTATGCCAGAGTATGGTATATACTGACTCTGTCCTTTTTTGCCTCTGTAACGTATAATTCAGCTAATCTGTCCATCAAAGAGGGAAGTCATGGTGTTTGGAAGCTTCAAGCAAACAGGCACCCTTCTCCCGAAAGCCCCCAAAGGGTGGGGCTGGCGAACAGCTCTGTTATTTGATGAGCTCGCCGATCTTCTCCAAAATGGGGCCTTAAGAGTGGCAGCAGTGGTGCAGCTAGTCTGAAATTTAAACTTAGGTATCTCATTTGACAGCTTATGTGGAATGTGGTATAAACTATCTACTTGCCAAGTTCGTTTACTGATACCGTTTTAATTTGTGTTTCAGATACAAACTCCTGCTGAATAAATTGGCTTTACTACACAGGGATATAGATAGACCTTCATGGCCTCGAATAGCTTGGGTTCGCTATTACGCTGTATGTGCACAAGTATCACCAGATATTCTTTTCGTGTAGTAACTGTAGTTGTTTTGTAAAGTAACATCATATAGAGGGAAAGGAACATTACTTTTGTGTTAGTTTAATAATGTTTTGAGTAAACAAGTCACGTATGTATTTAGTTTTGAGTGTTAGAAGCATAATCATTCACCGTTTCACCTTTAAACAATGTTCTAAAAATATTGAAGACTGATGAGGGCCTAACAACCAAAAACTTATAAAGCATACATGATGGAATTATGCGTAAGATAGCAAACCACAAGTATAAAGTCTATAAAGATGGTGCTATTAGACTGTAGAGCTCACCAGTTAGTCTCGTCTAAGAAACTAACCAACCTTTATTTCTCGTATCATAAACAATGGTTTAAATTAGATTAGTGTTACATATGAGCGTTCTAGGGCTAGAGCTCGCCGGTTGTCATTGTGACTAATGTTACAGACTGAATATTAATCACAAGTATTTCGTGGTTGTTGCACTCTGTCTGCCATATTTGCTCTATTGCGGTTCTGAGTTCCTTGCTTTATTAAATAGTCGCAGCCTCTTAGTAGCAAGATGAAACTTAGTGTCACTGGTCTTTTACAGTGGCAGCATAGTAGGAAAGTTGATATATATGGTAATTTATGGCTCTGCATGAGTACTGTCTTTCCGTTATGTCGCCAAATTTGTAAAGTAAATAGTGTGTGCTAATGGTGACACCTTGCTAAAAGGTGCTTGTTTGAATGACGTGTGATATTATTTCGAAATAGGGGTTTAAGCTCAATGTCCCCCCTATATTCTGCGGTTTTATTAACGGATACGGCGTCAGGACGGCCGATAGGCGATAACCCATTTCAAAAAAAAAAAACGGTCTCATAAGATCTCCGGATCTTTCATACATTTTTCGTAAAGAAACAAATGATCGACAAAGCATTGACAATTCAACACCAGCTAATCTTATTGCTGTTATATAATGAGCGAGACTAATTTTCCCTAATCCCACTCAACTTTATCACAATAATTTGTTGATGGAAATGATCCAAAATTAGCAGGGGGCACGCAGATTTGATCATATTTGCTAGACCAAGGAACATAAATTGATCATGTACCGTACTCATTGCCAATTACGAAAAGGACCAATAACTACAATCCCAACAACAACGAAGTGAACGAACCTGGGATAGCACACTAGAGAACTGAGGTCAAAATGGTAATCTACCTCAGGCAGAAGAGCGTCACAATATTTTACTGTGTTTCCCAATCAACCCCTAAAGATCTCGTCTTTCACAAATCGAATTTCACTGCAAAAACGCAAAACCTCAGGGCTTAGTTTTTTCCCCCAATTCCGTCCTTGACAAAATTTTAGGGTTTTTAAACTTCCGATCAACTCCTCCAAATTCCGGGCATGGTCCTCTTCAGATGAGCCCAGCAATTTCTAGGGTTTTCGACTTCCAATGGGAGCCCTCGCCAGAAACCGCAAGCGCATCGACGAGTCTCTGACCTCGTACTCCTCCTCTCCCCTCTCCCCCAATTCCCGCATTCCAAAGCGCCCCAAGCTCTTCTCTCCGCCGCTCCAACCCCCGACCCGACCGGCCTCCAACCGCGCCGTCGCCAGAGTCTCCCGCTACCCTCCCCCGCAGCCCTCGCGTCGTGTCCACGCCCCGTGCAAGCCTGAGAAGTTCAGCTCCGTCTCCTCCCCCAGTCGCGGGGCTTGTCCACCGGAGGAGCGTTCCGGCGACGACGAAGGCATGGGGAATACCTTCAGCCGGTTGCTGGAGGTGTATAATCAGGCGAAGAAGGAAGCTCTGACGACGATTCCAGACCGGAGTAAGGAGAAGGAGGTGATTCGATTGGATGAGGAAGACGATGAGCAGAATCGAGTTTCGGAGGATTCGAGTGTGGAGGAGGTGGTGGATTTAGGAGATGATGAGCCGGAGGAGCTGGAATTGGAGAGGAGGAAGAAGCAGCAGCCGTCGGATTTCACTACATTGACTGTGAATGGTTCGAGTTTGAGAGTGGAGGCGGCGGAGAAGATGAGGGAGCTGATGTCTCTGGACCCGGAGGACTTGCCGAGGTATAAGAAGCTGATTGAGGAAGTGGAGAGGAAGAGCACGCCGAAGTTGAAGCAGTTAGGTTTCGAAATTCAGGTGGCTGAGAATAAGAGGGCACTGTTTGAGTCGTTGCGGCCGAAGAAGAAGAAGCCGGTGGATGTGAGCTTATGCGTTGTTTTGTGTGTGTTTGAGTGTAATGTGTGGGTTTTTTGGAAATGTATTGATAATGTGTGATTGTGAATTGACTAGGAGGCGCCGGTCGAACCGTTTATTCTTCTCAAAGAGGAGGAAAAGGCTGTGGTTGATCGAGCATTTTCTAATGTGAATCGGTATGGATCATTGCATATGTGGTGTTTTTGTTATAAGTGGTGTATTTGAGACTGTAATGGTGTCGGTGTTGCTTCGTGCAGGAGGAAGGTCCTTGTAAGTCATGAGAACTCGAACATACAAATTACGGGTGAGCTTTTGCAGTGCCTTAGACCGCGCGCATGGTTGAATGATGAGGTAATTTATTAGGTTACGGTCTTACAAATTGGCATTGATAAAATGGTGTGAGGGACTTTGATGATAAGCTTATCTGGTTCTGGTTTTGTAATTTAATGGTGTGCACTTTTTACTTTTCTAGGTTATAAACGTTTACCTTGAGTTGCTGAAGGAGAGGGAAAAGAGAGATCCCAAGAAGTATTTGAAGTGTCATTTTTTCAACACTTTTTTCTACAAAAAGGTTTGAGTTGTAATCTGTACCTGTAACATGTGTTTATGATTTGTTTCTGTAAGTTTAGCACTCGATTCAGTCTCATGTTTGTATATTAAATTGGTTTTCTATATAGTGATTGGAAATTGACATGTATGGAATAACTTTTGACTGGATTGTATGGTGCAGTTAATTGGTGGAAGAAGTGGTTATGATTATAAAGCTGTCAAAAGATGGACTACTCAAAGAAAGCTGGGATACAGCCTCATTGACTGCGACAAAGTACTTTCATCTTAGACCCTCTTCCTTGCCTGTATATATTTAATTGAGGGAAGTTCTATTTATGTCTGTAGTGGTTTTTTTTTTCAGATATTTGTTCCCATCCACAAAGAAATACATTGGTGCTTGGCTGTGATTAATAAGGCAGATCAGAAGTTCCAGTATCTTGATTCGCTCGGAGGTCGCGATGCCAAAGTGATGCAACATTTGGTATGCATTTAAGCTTTTGTCTGGCTCTTGATGTGATTATGGAGTGTCCTCAACACCTTTTTGGTGGGTGTGGTTGGGGATGTCGTTATTTATCTGTCTTGTTATTCTCTGCCATCAAGACTGCAGTATTGATTGAGTTTGCAGTATTGAATAAGAAACCTTTATGTCAACCCTCTGCGTGTAGATTCTGGGGAGAAGCAACTCCCCTATGCATATGTATCTATACATGGGACAATGAAACTGATGAAAGCTTGACATCTTTGTCTTCATGTTGTCTGGGATAGACGGATAGTGGATTTATAAATTGGCTAAAGATAGTTGAAATACTACTGTAGACACAATGCACTTCATTTTTTACTAATACAAACTGACAAGTATGTCCATGTCAGGATTTTCTCTGTATATGAATAACATGATGACTATATCTCTGACTTGTCATTTTTTGATAGCCTTGAAAGTTCCAGGCTTTTGTAGATATAATTCTTCCCTGTAGTTCATTTGATTGCTTAGTTTGACAGTTTGTTAGGGTTGGTTTGGTAAGGTTATGATCTGTCTAAACCCTGCACATAGGAACCCTTTATGTCTCCTTGTTGTCTTAAACTCAAGAATTAGTACTTCTATATGGATTTAAATGGTGAAACTTTAGCTCATAACATGATGAGATTGATATTGAGTGTTTATGGTTGGCAGGCTAGATACTACGTTGATGAAGTGAAGGACAAGTGTGGGAAAGACATTGATGTGAGTTTTTGGGAATTTGAATGTGTTGAAGACCTTCCTGAGCAGGAGAATGGGTAAGCATCCTTTTGAAACTTGAATCCCATAATCCTTTGTGAACTTGATTGTTAAGCAAACGAGAATTCTGCTAAGTGAAATACACTTCATCAATTTAACAGGTTCGATTGTGGCGTGTTTATGATCAAGTATGCTGACTTTTACAGCAGGGGCTTGGATCTGTGTTTCCACCAGGTAAGGCGGAAAAGATGCTCCTGTTTTCTGGCAACTTAGATTGTATATGCCTTTTTCCCACATAAAATATATATCTTTGTCCGGTAGTATTTATATATTGTCCTGCATCTGCTCAAGCATTAGTAATGGTTACTTACATGTTGACCATATTCCTAGGGTAGAATTCTGTTTTTTTTTTCTTCTCTCTATTATCAAGCAGTATTATACTATGAACCCTGTATGAGCCGACATAAATCTCATTTGGTTTTATTCATATTTTTATTCTTGTCCGTGCAGAAACATATGCCATATTTTCGATTGAGGACAGCCAAGGAGATTCTACAATTAAGAGCTGACTGATTTGTCAAGGAGAAATGGGTTAATGACCGATGCCTGCTTCTTCACAATATCGGGGCTTGTCACGGGAGAACTTGAGCTTATGTTTGCATGATTTTGAGATTCGTCCTTGTGGAGGTGATTGCTGCAAGACATTGTTAGTAGAGTACAAAGCAAATTGCATATAGCCTAGGTATACAAGTGTGTGAGCCAGGATCCGTCAGTGTCCCGAGTTACAAGTAGTTTGAAGGGTCCTTGTATCTTGTCACTTGAAAAGTGTTGGATTCTATCTAACAATGTAACACAGGGTTTTTGAGGGAATATCTATTCCATAAAATTGGTGTTAAGATTCAGCCATTTATTTGCCGCACAATTCTAATAATGTTAACACTTTTTTTGTCAATCTCTACTAAAACGCTGATTCTAACAAGTACAGTACAACACCTATTTTTTTTTACACTTCCCTTGCTCTTCCGGGCACTTCTATCTGAGAATGCAAATGCAACCCTGAAACTACAGGCTTTAATAAGTGAACTCTGGGGGAAATGAACTTCTGGGTTTCCTTGGGGACTTGTCCTCTCAGTTTGAGCAGTCACCAAAGAGGGATATAAGTTCAGTCTTTTACTGCCGAAAACAAAAATAAGGGGGGAACCTGTCAGACAACCAAGCGACCACCACCCCCAACTTGGGAGAACCAAGCTGAGAACGATCATCGACAGCCACAGTAGACCCAAAGAACACCAGCCGTTAATCACGCTCTGATCGCATGGCTTTGCTTCAACCACCAGGTTTGGATTCCTGTCTCCTTAGAAGTTAAGGATACAGAGGTACGATCCTATAGAACAGATCCTGTTCAAGCACATCCTACTCAAGTTCGCCTATTTAAACAGCTTTGGCTTTGTTTTCCTTCAGATGTGGGATGAGTTTGCACTTTGCATATTCACAGCACACTTTTGCGGGTGTCCCCCCACTAGACTAATTGCTATCATTTTCTTTAGAGGTGAGCTACACATTTACACAATCTCACACTAAATCAGCAATTTCCAAATCAGATAAGAAAAACTTTAGGATCAACCGAGTAAGAGTAGTCATGTTCTTAGTTCAGTCTCTGTTAAGTTCACTTCCTCTTGTGACAATTGACATCCCAAGACAAAAATATTCATCTAGTTTTACAAGATACAATAGACACCAACCGAGAGAATGTACATGCTGAAAGGAGGAGAGATATACCCCGACTGTTTGAGCCCTTAGGAGAGGGTGGTTTAGACCTAAAGAGAGTTGTTTATACTTTATAATTTAGCAGAACAATCGGTTCAACACGGATGATAGAGCCGAACTACTTGTAATGCCATGATGAATGTGGAATGCAACCTTCAGGGTCATATGCAGCCTGCACCGTTCCGCACTTCCTCTAGCGTTACGGCATGGATGTACTGTAAGAGATTTTCATCTGTTGAAGAGAAGCAGAGGGAGAGAATAAGAAGTTACAAACTCATATCAGAAGCATTTGGTACTAATCGTACAAATAACCTACTTAGTTAATTTAATTGAAGGTCCACCTGTGATATCACCTAATATGAACTTTACAAGTAAAATTACGAGTACATCATAGAAGGGACATTGCAAAAACGAAAATGAAAAGATGCACACATGGTAACTGAGCAATGAACATTCTTTTTTTTTTCTTTACTAAAAATACATTGTTGGAAATTTCAAATCCCGGTCACCATTACACAACAGCCAAAAGCCACAAGCCCACAACCCATGAAAACCCAGCATGAACACATCGACTTATCTAACGAATAACAATGAGATACAAGCATTGGCAATAGACATGATTTTCACATTCTTGTCTTTTTAGGCCAGAAGTCTAAATTGTGAACAGCCAGGAGGGACTCAGCGACCCCCTCAAATCTTCTCCCACAGCTCATGCCGTAACGTAACTACAAGTGTAGTTGCCACCATTAGAGCAGCAAAACGCAGTGCATTCCTCTGCCTTAACGAGGTACTCGTTTCCGACTTAGAATTTCCTGTTCTTTTAGTCTATGCTGGAACCTTGCAAGGCGTGCTTGGAGACTGACCAGACTGGCTGCCTTGCGAGAAAGCACGAAGCTCAACTGAGTCACATAGTTGTCTATGAGGCTTCCTGGTCGGTCCACTTCTGCCAACAGTTTCATTTCCTGGTCACAAAGACGACAGCAGATGAACAAGCATACCAAAAAATACATCAGCACAACTACGGGAAACATATAATATTTTCTTAGGGTACACCTTCCTTCTCCTGTGCTAAGCCTTTATAAAACCGAGCAAATACTTGATATAGAATGCATTTACAAAATGCAAACAATTTAGCTCTTCTATATAGTAATAGCATACGACTCAAATCAAGGACCACCCCATAAAAGAAGTTCAGGCTACAAGGCGAGTACATACAATATGTTTGATTTACCGCACACAAGGAATTGGACTCAGTTGTAAATTTCTTCAACATCCAGAAGCATCAAAAAAATTGAAACAGGGGGTAACAAGATAACAGAATAATACATGAAACTTTTTACTTACTTCACGAACTATTTCCATTGTATCCTCAATTTCTTTTCTGTGGGCAGCAATTAGGGCCTCTTCTTCCTAAAACAATCCAAAGAGCTCAACAAGTTAACAAGGACTATTACAAAAACATCACACTAATTAATGAAGCCAAATGGATTACCAACCTCAAGAATTGCATTGATATTCCCATCAGGAACTTCAGGCTCAGACTGTCTAGCTCCAACATTACTTGTGTTAAAAGTACCAATGCTTGGCAGCTTAGAGCTGGTGGTGGGAAGATCAGAACCACCTCCCTTCTTCAGCCAGTTGCCCAACTTTTCTGATTTTTCATCCTTAGTATATTTCCGGCGGGGTGGTGATACCTTTTGGACCTTCTCTTCTGTTTCAACTGAATTTTGAGAGTGATATGACATTTTCTGACTGTAAGAATCACTATAAGAATTATTCCCTTCAAAGCTCTCCCTATCTATTGAACTTGAATTCATCCCTTTTTCTTCTCTTATATTGATGGGATTACTCGATGAATTTGCAGGATGCTTCTCAAAATCAGGAGTAGGGATATATGAGACACTTTCTTTTTCTGCAGCTCTTCTGCTCGTATCAGTTGTTTTAACTTCCTGACGTTGCTCATGGATATATGAAAAACTATCTTTTTCCATAGCTCGTCTACCTGTATCAGTTTTTTTACCTTCTGGGCGTTGTTCATGGATATCCTCTACACCAGCAGAAGCTAGAGTGGATGATGATGATGATATATCCTTATTAGGAGGAGGAAATGAATTTACAGGTTGATCCTTCCTAGAATTGCCACCTTTTGAAAGACTTTTGACCCTGTTCATTGTAAAGTCATTTTTAAGTTTGAAACAAAAAGGATAAGGGTTTTAGTATAGTAATTAAATTTGTTTCATGAGAGCATAATATCATACCGATCAGCATATCTCAAAGTATTAAGTGTATGCTCGCATGACCCTGCATTTGGAGATATACAAGATATCATTACCGTCCTTGAATTTCCAACGAATGAGTCACGGAGAACTTCTGTGAGCTTGCTTCCTCGAAATGGTATATGGATCTGGTCATTGTCCAGAGCACGAATGCACTCCTTTAGAGCCAAAAGGCTCTTGTTGATTTCTGCTCCCTCAATTCTACAATTTATTCATCATATTGCAATCTTCAGTGATGAAAAATGTAGAGCTAAAAAACGTTTCTTTTGAAATTCATATGTAAGATTCACAATGACAGTCGTCTGATTAAGAATGTTCTATTAAATCATTATGGTTCTAGTACAAACCAGAAGTTCAATCGATCCATCTGCCTGCCAACTTCTTTGGACTCAAGTTCAATGACCGAAGGTTACAAAAAAAAAATAAAAAAATGATAGACTTAAAATCTAATCATAAAAAGAGAAGAGGAATATTAGATGACAGAATCTTAAAAGAAAAACAGAAGAGGATTACCTTGTTTGCCGGTCATTATCAGTGGTGTCAGCACCTCTTTCACTACCAGCAAGATCAATAAAAGAAATCTTTCCTACAACCTTCCCACTTCTGGGTTCATTTACATCAATGTTGATCCGCCCCCTGGAATCTTTTACCTCAGTGTGTTTTTTAACCACTAGTTGTAAAATAGCATGTGACCTAGAAGACTCCTCATTAGCACCAGTTGAGCCAGTACTCCTCGTAGCATTCCCCCTCTCAATATATTCTTTAACAATCTGTACATCCGACACTTCAAACTCTTGCAGTCCAACAATGCAAACTTGCTGCCGTCCATCTTCTCTCATTAAAAGTTTCCTTTAACATACCAAATGAAATCATATACTTCAGAACAAAGCTACAGCCAATAGCAGCAGACAGGAATAACATAATCTAGTAATTCTGGTAGAAAAGAAACTGGCTTTATAACAATAGACATGGTATAAAAGATTCATGAGCCAAGGGACATACTTCCTCTCACTGAGAAGATCAAAGAGCTTTCCGCCATAGATCTCAAAATAGCTAAGCCATAATTTGAATCTCTGGTTACGGTAAACTGGCTGGTGTAACAGTCTGACAAGATCTTCTGCAGCTCTGATAGGTAACGGTTGCATTGTGAATGTCTTGCCACTACCTGATTCAAAACTTGTTAGAATATTGACAAATCAAATGAATGTTCAGTCTTTATCGGAAATGAGATACATGACAACGGATAAAACAACATATATACTGGATGAACTACATATATTACAGCAAAGTCTATACATATTATCATTTCATGACACTGCAATTTGATGACATCCAGATATTTCAAGCTTGAGGATAAACTGATCGCAACGCAGACTATTATAAACAGCACCTACCTGTCTGACCATAAGCAAAACATGTAGCCTTTGTTCGTTCAAAAATGAGGGGAATAATTGGTTCTACAGTAGCCCAATATACCTGTTCCAGAAAGAATATATGATCAGACCTCTTTTATCCAGCTAATAAGCAATCAAAAGCGAGCACACAAAAGATCAGGCCCTGAGTGACTACACATGAAAATCAAAGGCATTGTAAATCAAGAATTACAGACTCCCCATGTGCAAAATATACCCGACCTCTACTGAAAACATTTTACCTCATCATTGCGAACATGCTCATCAAGAACCGCATCAAAACAGAATTCATGTTTCTCCACATATGCAGTCAAGTCTACCTATGACATGACAAATATAAACTTCAATTTCCATAATGCAATACAGCTAAAAAATTGAATTAGCATCTGCTGTCCTAAGAACAAACCTTCACTTTAGGTTCATGAACTGTCAAATAAGATTTGTCATACACAGTGACAATATCATCCTCCTTCCGGGAAAGTTCCTTCTTGTTTAAAGGTCTCTTCCGTACCTAATTTAACCATCAAAACGGAACTACTTCAGGAATTGCACAAGCAAATCATACAAAAGGAGTCAATGCCAAAAGTGAGATATGAGTCACAAGCATTCATAAAAAGGTAGGGACAAGTCACCAAACAACATGATATAGCCAAATACACATCTACAGCACTCCCACATACCACAACTTTTATTTTGGCCACGTTGTTTTCCCTTGTGCTCTCCTTTTCGTTCTGCACTAATGGAACTGATGCATCTTGATCAGGTAGCACACTTTGCTGTCCACCACTTGTCAAAGTCAATTCATCTTCAAAAGTTTTCATACCACCAGGTATAAAGGGCGAAGGCTCAAAAGATTCGGACATAACATGCTGAAAATGAAAAGAATACAGCATTCATTTAGAAAGAGAGAAAAAAAAGAGAAGGATATGAATATATTCTAGGAACAGACACAGTACTTTAAAATTTTTACGGCTCAATGAAACGGCAAGAACATGAATTAGTGTTTTTCAATTGTGCCCATAAAACAGTTACTGAGTATAACATAATAAAATTAAATTGTTTTAAATTCTCCCCATCCCATCAGCTATAAGACTAATAATGAATATCACATAAAAACAGTAGAATAAATTAAATATGTTTAAGTTGAGTAAACCAAACTTGTATGGAAGGAAGTTAATTAGAAGCCTATCACAACTAATTACATAAATATTTGCTTTCAGAAGCAGTCAAATAGAAACTATTGAATAGTAGAAGAAATTTCCAAAAGACCTTTCAACTATATCAACTTTATTGTTACCTGACTGAATCTATTGCTTCTGGAATTCAATTTCTTAGTGAAAGGTAATAAATTATAAAGAATTCAACAGAACAAGCGAATCCACAGCACTTATCAACTAGATATTGTTCTTACATAAACTAACTGGCTGATGACTTAACATTTACTAACTGCTTACCGCCTAAGAAATGTCTATTTAACTTCAATCCAGCATCCATAAAAATATGTGAGCTACACATGGAATCGGCATTGGCTCATTCAACTTGAGCCAAAGATTCAAACAAAGTTATTTTTAAGAATGATAAGGACATATCTAACTGATGCAGGACAAATAACGAAAACTGTAGGCTAAGGATTGTTTAAAACTCTTAGGCTAAAGAAGGAACTAAAGTCTAAAGGTGGGAATTCAAGAAGAACAGAACAAAACTACTGGAATCACACCAGTAGAACTCTAGGCATCACACCCAGAAATTAGGCTGCGTCACACAGGCCTGGAAGGAAGTAAAAGCTTTCAATTTTTTTATAAAATCAAATCTGCCTGCAAAAGGCTACAAAGGCCTCTATATATAGAGAGGCTAAAACCCTACAACCACTAGGATAAAGTAAAACATAAATTACCTAATAATAAAACAAAAACTAATAAGAAAGAAATCATAAAACTTCCTAAAACTCAAAGATCCTTGCTTAAACCAAATCAAGCAAGTTCCCATGTAGACAGACCATCGCCTATAGAATGCCAGATCAAGGCCTGAGCCTTGGAACCGTCTTTACCACGTCTCTTATAGAACTTTAATGGTTTCTGCCATGTAGATCCTCTATCACTAACAGTCCCTAACCTCATCTAGTCTAGCACTATATAAAATTGAACCCTGTAGACGACATTGAAAAAGAAAAAATGATTGAACGCCACACATTCTTCCTGGTTTTGACAGCAGACACTGGGCAACAAAAAACAAATAAGACCGTTTTCTATCACTAATTTTCCAGCGATGATGTTCACAGCATCATGAATGACATGAACAACCATACCTCAGACAGAAGCTCTGTATCATCCATTGCATGAAGATCCAACAGCCCAGCTCCGAAATCCCCCCTGAACTCCGGAGAGTAAAAACCCTCTGGTGGAGCCCCTCCGGATGTCTGTGCAGTTGGAGTGTACGGCTCTGAACCAGATTCCCCATTGAAATTAAGGTTCCTCATTAATTTCAAAAGCCTCTGCTTCTCTTCAGCAGACTGCGCTCCATAACCCTACAACAACACAACAAAATGCTTACTCCTCATGCATTCAAAACCAGAATATCCTAAATGCAAACAAGAATGGCAGTCTATACCTGCATGAGAAGGTTAGGGAGGAGCCGGTTATCAATGGCGGTGGAAGCCAATGGAGAGGCCAGATGCTGGAGGCCGGCGGACTGGAGCCACCGGGCCATGACAGCGTCGCCGGCATCGTTTGTGGGACCCGCATTGCCGGCAGGGTGGTCATACAGAGCAGTTGCCGCGGCGGCATTGCTCTGCTGCATCTGCCCACCCATGTGGCGCTGCGACCTCCTTTGAGGAGCCAATTTTCAAGATCTAAATTTCAACAACAACCTCTTTTCAATCACAAACCAATCAATCACCAAAACCCACATTAATAAACTCAAAATCAAATTCACATTGAGATTTAAAAAAAAAAACTGATCTTGGTTTGGTTTATGATACTCACGAGGTTTGGAAAGCTTGAAATTGAGAGCAGAACATGAAAGAAACCCCAAAACGAAAATGGGACTCAGAAAACCCAGACGAGAATCTGCAATTGCAAACAAACCCATTAATCAAAATCTAAAATTTTACAAACACAGAAATGTAGAAGAACCAAACAGCCGCTCACATTTCCGATTGAGTTTTCAAGATTGTGAAGGATCAGAGCCACGAACGGAACCAAGATCGCGGCTTTTCGAATCGATCAGACAAGAATTAGCATTGGGATCAGATCTGGAGAAGCAAAAACCCTAATTTGGGTAGCAAAAGAAGAAGTTGGGTGGTTTCAATTTTTTGGTTTGTGAGGAAATGGGGTTGGAGATTATGGCAAAGGGCTCCCCGGTAGAGAGAGAGAGAGAGAGAAATGCTTGCTTGGATTATAAATATAGAGTGTGTGTGTGTGAGAGAGAGAGAGAGAGAGTTGGGTGTTATGGTAAAAGATTGTAAATTTTGAAATATTTACTAAACGGCTATTTTGATTTTGATTGGGGAAAGGGACAGGTTTACCCTCTGGTTCTGGTTGGGTTTCTAATTTTCCGATGCGTCGTTTTGGTTTTTGGGGGATGGAGGGGGTTCAGACTTCAGAGTTGGAGATGACAGAGGTAGGGAATGGGGTGTGGTCTAAGTCTAACGGAAATGTCCTTTATGGTCTAAGTCTCATTCAAGGCTGTGTTTGCTTATTGCATAAAATGAACGAAACTCCATTGTTATTGAGAATTGTTCTTTTTTTAAGAAAATTAAATATTTATTGAGAGCACATGTGAGAAATTTAGACGGTAGAGTGTCGGAATTGAAATACAATTAACAAACTAAAATTACAAGTATGAAATATCGCTTTGTACATGTACTTATTTGTTATTATCAATAATGCATAATTATATCAAGAAACATACATCGCAACGCGTATTTAAATAGTGTGTATTATGAAATTAAATATGTAAATTTTACTCTTTAAGTTTAGAGACGAATATGTTTTGTTTTTTCATAATTATAATTTCTAAAATTTGATGGTTGATGGCCTACACAATTGTATAGCTTAACACAAATGTAAGTTGCATATCGGGATGTTGCAATATCTAAAACTATAGCCCACATCTCTTTGTGCCCCTCGCCATCAAATCGACCCAACCACATCGTAGGCTCCAAGTTTAGCCAGCTAGTAAATTGGTGCTCCAAAGTTCCATGAGAAAAAAATTGAGTGCACTAGTTTTTCATTACACTTTCTTGTTCTGAATTCAGATTGTAGAAAAAGTAGTATGAGTATAACCTTTCTTTATATTCCCAAAAAATAGAAGAAAAAAATCATTGATCAAAATTCAGATGTGGGACAATTGGGATTACAGAGCAGGGGCTCTGAAAATAATGAGGTCACGAGTAGAATAATCAGGTACATGTTGCCAAACTTCCCAATACAGAACACTGCCGTGCTGCCTGCAACAGAATTAGTCGTCATGCGAGCATTCTTAACTTTACCCCATTTGCCATTCCCAGTTAAATCTGAAAATGACCCATCACTCTCTGTAATTTCTGTACCTTCTTCTACGTTTTAGGTAGGGGTCAAACCCAGATGGTCATACTCGGCATTTCCATTTCAATACGAGAATGTCAGTACCATAATGGCAGTAGTTACTAATTAGCACGGTAAATTCCACAGTACCCAGATGGGGAGCCATTTGGTAGCCGAACGTAATTAGGATGATTAATTAAGGTTGTGTTAGTATGTGTAATACATGCTTAAACATTACCATAACCCTAAAATGTGGACTAAATAATAATAATAAAGAGAAACCTTGTAGTCTTCTTGGTGGAACTTTGTGAGAGGTCTATAGTGATGATTTTTTTTTTAAGTCTCTCTAGTTCTATAACCTTTCACATTTTATTGGATTCCTAAGGTCTCAATATTGGATGTTATGCAGAAATGGAAAGTTTTAGATATGCTTTGGCTGAACAGGGTATAATTAGTCGGATAGTTATATAGGGCTAAGACCATAGAAATGAATTCATATAATATACATGGTGAGTGTCAAAAATAAAAGGGATTTACTAGTGGTTACATAGGGATTCTAGACTATTGTTTTTTTGTATACACATCTTACCTATTTTATAGGTTTATAAAGTGACCTATGTACGAATGACAGTAATAATATAAACGATAAATATATGAAATTCGCATAATTGACGTTGGCGTAGTAGGTGGTTTGTTGCATTGTAGTTATTTGTGGTGAAAGTTTAGTTTGGAACTCATCATTGCCAATATTTGTTGCAGCATCCTCGTATGCTAATTTTGAGCATTAATATGACTAAGATCAGTAAGATGTCATATCACTAGTTGCTCTTACTGCTTTTGGAGCTAATCGTGGTTGATCTTGGATCATGTTTGGTAACTCTGTTAATGAATTCCTTCAAAACAATACTCTAGACCACTTTTGGTAACTGGAAAGGAAAATAATTGAAATCAACCAAGGAAGGAAAATATTTCCATGGGGGTGGGGAGGGAAACGTTTTCCACCCAATTTTCTTTTCATTTTGGAACAAATTTCCTTCCCCCCCCCCCCCAAAAAAAAACACTTTCCTTCCCCCATATATATGATAACTATGTAATATGGTTGACGAAATTTCTTTCTCATAACTAGATGATTGATTGTTTGAAATATATCGATCCATTCTATTCCTATACTGAGAAGAGTCCTTGACCAAAAGATTTAGTAACTGCTAACTAGACATAATTAATCAATAATAACATACATAGACGTTAAGATTGATGTGTACTCAACATAGCCTAACATGTCATAACCAAACACGCATCCAACAGAACAAATTCGTCTATTGTCATGCTTTGCCTACATGGAATTGACAACGGGGCGATGAAAGTGATCATCAAGCATACTTTATAATTTGAGTTACTTGGTCTCTAATCTCTCTTTCAAAAATGGTGTTATTCTGGTAATTGGGGGTTTATGGTCAATGAGTACGTCGGGCTGGTGGATCTCCAAGTGGACCAAACTTAGCTATCATTCTTGTGGTACACTTCTTTTGCCAAAAGCCTTGCTTTTCCCTAAAGCAAGTGAGGTTGAGATCCCATATCGATTAGATTTATGGTGTACTAATTTGAATTAAAGGTTAAACATTTACGGGGAGTATCTAATCAGCTCCACCGTACGCGTCCCTTTTAGTCAATGTCCATGGCCACCATGGTTTTTTCTTGTTTTTCTTTTCAGAATTGAGAATTGAAGAAGAGGCTCTTGTACTTGCAGACCCCTTCAGGCGTATACCATGGGAGGGTGACATTAATAATTTCAACCAACATCGTCAAAGTAATCAATTTCTGTTTAAATGGAAAGCAAACCACCAGTCCACAACGATTTAATTTTTGTTGAAGTTTGGGGTTCTGTCGCCTGTCGGGAATGTCAAGCATACATACTACGTATTTCATATGATGCCACTCCCATATTGATTCTGGATGAGAGATCCCAACACATTGTGTTGGGTTCTGGTTTGAAATAATATACCGGATTCAATCAGAATTTCGTTTAGTTAGTTACGCCGACATTGTATTTTTATGGATTTTGTTTACTTTAGCAATTAATACTCGAGAAAGTGTCTCAAAATTATTAATACACAATGTAGTCACTGAGGATGCTTTTAAGTTTGGTGTGTGGCCGTGTGGGTGCCTCAAACGAAGTTTAAACAATTGGACCCAGATTTTTCGTAAAGTTACCCTTCAGCTTCGAACATACAATCCAACCCGAGCTCACTAGATCATGATTGATGTGAAAACCTCTTTCGATCATATAAACGATATATATTGGTGCAACTGAAAACGTATGGGTTTAGAAACTCATATATTGTGGCTTGAATTCCCGGGCCCCGGCGTTTACCAACTTATGTTTGAAATTTGGACGACTAATGTCATCGGTACCTGTGGTTTGTTAGTAGCTAGGGCTGAAACCCTAATCCAATGCATGACAACGAGTCCACCCCTAATGAAAGCTACATATATGTGCCTTCATGCATGCATGTGTGTATTAGGTAAGGAAATGAAGAGTTGAAGACAGTGAAATGAAAAAACAAAAGTGTGATCAATTAATACTAACAAATGAAGAATTATAATGCATAAAAAAAACTGAAGAATTATAATGGGAGTTGAAATAATGAAAAATCGATTAGTTCTTTGGCTTGTTTAGGCCGGTCGATCAACATTATTTTGTTAGAAGCGCACATACACTTGTGTCAAAATTAGCACGAAGGTGCTAAAACATAATCTGGATCGCAATAAAGTCGTAACTATTTCGGGCAAATAAGAGATCGAGGAGAGTCTCCTCCCACATAATCTAAGTCCAGATCAAGGCGCAAAGACCTCGGAGCAGTTTACCAGGCATCTAGGACTCAAACAGTGACACCCAGCACCCGCAACAGCCACAATCTTCTACACCCCTACAACCCCAACACGTACTCCATCAAACTTCCAACCCAAGCAAACCAACCAAACTATAAATAAGACCTTGCATGTCTTCTCATGGCCTGTTATATGTATCGTTGTCGATCGTGATCAGATAACGAAATTAGCCCGAGTTAGTCATTAGCAATGGCGGAAAGCGCTAAGCCACTGATGCTAGTCGCTATCGACGACAGTGAGCACAGCTTCTATGCATTGGAGTGGACTCTGGACCATTTTTTTGTTGACGGAAGCAGCCATCTTTTCAGGCTCACCATCATCCACGCTAGGGCATCTCCCTCTTCTGCTCTCGGAGTCGCCGGAGTTGGTAAGTAGTTCCACCGAGCATTCAAGCTAATTAACAAGTTCATTTGGCGTACTTACTAGGTGTTTAATGCATTTTGATCAAATGCAGGATCTGGGGACTTCCTGAATTCGTTGATTTCTGATATGAAAAAATCGGCTGCTAGGACAGTCGAGAAGGCCAAGGAATATTGCACCAAGAGAAAGGTAATTTATATATGCGCATCGACATTATCTGCAGAATAAGGTGATCGGTAAATTGTAAATGAAATAATTTTCGAATGGATGCAGGTGGAAAATGTGCAAGTGGAAGTTATGGAAGGTGATCCTAGAAACGTTATGCCCGAAGCTGTGGATAAACACCGTGCAGCCCTTTTGGTTCTGGGCAGTCATGGTTATGGAGCGGTAAAGAGGTATGAAATATACTGTATATGTGTCACATAAAGCGCAATACATACAAACAATTACTTATACAGTTCTACTCTTCTAGTATGTAACACCGTTCGACAATGTTTTTACTGCAGGGCTGTTTTGGGTAGTGTAAGCGACTTCTGTGCACATCATGCTAACTGTTCAGTGATGATTGTTAAGAGGCCAACAAACAAGCCTGCTGCCAAGTAGAGATGGATTCGACTAGTCTTAAACCGTTACAATAAATATAGTTGAGGTTCTAGCTAGAGTGGTACTGTCGTCGTAGCCCGTTTCGTACTTGTTTTCTTCATCATAAAATTATGATTACTAGCTAGATTTCCTATCTAGATTTTTTGAATGTAAATTTCAGGGTAATGGATTGAAATGCATTCTTGCAATAATGTTGTTTAAAACTGATTTGCTTGTGTGATTTATGTTTTACCTTAATCTATGATACTGCATGGGAGTGCATGCAGATATATAGACGCATCAAACCGATCAATAGGCACAAACTCTCATGGCTATACACACACACACACACACACACACACACACAAGAAGCACAACAAAGACGGAGCTATTTCAGCTAGTCGTATTAATTTTTTTCTTCTTCTTCTTCTTTGGACTGGGTTGTCGTAGCAGTGCAGCACATTGAAACAAATTGTTAAACCTGTACAAACGCGCAACTGCTTTTATTCCTTTGCTACTAATGAACATGCTTGTTGTAAAAAAAAATGCTTGTTGTAACTTGAATCATTTTCCTGATCGAGTCGCCAGAATTTCAATTGCTTATCGCCATCATCAATTCGGAAGGGAGCTCCTCTGTTAGGAGGCCTTAGATCTGTGCAGGTCAATCAGTGTGTAAACTGTAAAGTTCATCAGCACCTCTCCATGCCAGCCAGTATGCCACAACTTTATCTTTATTAGCACTTAAGGGACTGAAGCACTGAAGCTTTCTTCTTCTCCAATCTGCATATATATATATATATATATATATATATATGGTTGCATAGGACGATCATATCTTTCGTTGGTGTTAATACGAGGAAGGTGAGAATCCCACATCAGTGGATGAAAGGAGCATGAAAGTGAATAGGAGTATAAACTCTGAAGCAGTATATTGGAAAAAGCATACCTTTCTCGGCCTTTTGGCTAAGATCAAGTGTAGTATCTGTTCTTATCAGTTTAATATCTGATACGTGAACTAATGGTTCACACGATATTAAATTAATTTTTTAAAGGGGTGAGTCCATCATAATAGCTTGCTATTAGGTCTCGCATGTGTCATCTTTGCTCTGCACTACTGCAAGGTTTGGCGCACCCTACCAAATCTAGTTTAAGCTTGTGCTTTACAGATGTTATCTAGCTAAATATTCTGTGAAGAGGTTATGATAATTACCATAATCATTCATCAAGTATTTGCTTTTGCCTCTAGGTAGTAGTAAATGACTTGTATACGAGGGGCTGTACACTCGTTTTGCAGCTATTCTGATTCTAACATGAGCAGCGAGATGTTGTCGGCAGCAACAACAAAATATTGTTGCTGTTCCGAGAACAGAGTTTGTTTGACATGCATTAGTCTAAACGTGCTTGAGGTGCTGTATAGGATCTAATTAATTTGGAAATTGGAAGCTCAAGTTTCTTTCATATTGATTAGCCGCTAGAGAGTTTGGCTGAGTTGAGTTTGGTCTTTTAACAGTAAAGATAAATCATAGTCGCAAAGTTTTACTAAATCAGGAAGCCTTCTTTCCTTTGCACTCTGGTGTGAGTCTATGGCTCTTGTCAACCTCAAATTCAAACTCCAGACCAGCTTGTCATAACCCCTTACACGTAGAAAGGCTAGGTGAAGCTGTTGTCTAGTGATTCACTGAGTGAGAACTTTTGGTGGGCAATAGCCATTGCATGATTTGCATCTAAAATGGAGGCTCTGAAATGCAGGGAAGTATCGGAATGGAAGTTCACCAAAGAACTAGAGCTCTAACATGAAGAACTAAAGCTCTATCATGTCCCTTTCAAAAAAAAAAGCGCTTTATTATATCCCGCACCGAATATCGAGTGAGATATATAATAATTCTATGTTTCATGACGAATTGAGGACTATAAAATGAAGCAGCTTGAAAAAACCCTTGGACCCTTGCCTGTTGGAGAGTAGATTTATCGACCCAGCTAGCTGCACAACGGCCAGAATAAAAACGCAAATGTTTTAAAAAAATCAATAAAAAAATTTGGCGTTGTTTAGTTGTTTTTTTTTTTTAATACAAACAAGTCCAAGTCCAGTCCTTAATGTTCTAAGTAAATTCAGGCCCGTTGCATAGGTCCAGTCCAGACGCATGGGGGTCATCCATCGCAAAGGTCATATGCCACTAGGGGCAACGATTTGTAATTAACTAGCGTATTTAAACACATATTTCACGACCCGCTTTTCGATGTGGGATTATAACTTTATAAGTACAAAATAGCGATACCTGGTCTCTGTTTATCCTCATTCCTGAGTTTTCTATTCGTTGGATATCCTTCCTCCTCCTCATTTATAACCTTAGTCCCAATCCCAGAGACTGTTATTCTCACAGTCCCTTACAGAGAGTCCACCTCTAAGGGCATGACAGAGGCGCACTTTTTAGTCAGAAAGACCTAAAACTGATCAGAAAAATTGGGGGGTTTTAGCGGATTCCGATCATGGGGGTTCGATTAAGATTGCTGGGTCTATCTGTTTCTTTGCCATGGACATATTTTTGGGGTAAGAAATTGTAAACTAGGATGAGGATTCGCTAAAGTAACAGTAATGCCACCACCGGCGTAAAATATTGAGGATAAAATTGCTACTGGAAAAATTTGGGATTAGTGTTGGGTGTGCAATGTAAAGGTGATACAGCGTGTGGAGCCAAACTGGAACTGTGCCTCGAGGAGAAGAGCTTCTCTATAAAGCAGGACTAAACCAGCTTGAGTTCATGTTGTATTGGATAACAAGCAGAGGGGAAAGATTGCTATGAGCCTCTAATAGGTTCATGTTCTACGCCCAGATTAGTAGCTTCAGGTAGAAACTGCCCACTAATGTACCCTTTTAATTACCATACTGATATGTTTTACATTTTATTATTTGGCCAAACTACAATTGTTTTAAAGAAAGTCCTGCAATATAGGAATTGTAAAACGAATAAACGATCACAAGTGATACGTAATAACGCAGGAGATTTACGTGTTCACACTAAACTCAGCCAGAGTTTAGGGCTACATCACGGTTGTTTGCTGCTGGTTATGATCGAATAAATATGCTTTATACTTTATACTGATGGTTTAGCAGTATAAACTATAAAGCATGTAATTGGATGGAGAGTGATGAAACATATATCGTCCCATAAGGCATGGAACTGAAGATCCTTTAATGGTTTGACGTCTCACTATGTATGGTTGTGAGGCTTCTTTGATATCAGACCAAAACGTCATGAAGGTCTCCGAGCTGAAGTCAGGTCTTCAGTTCCTGCTCGAGCGGAAGTATCCACAATGAGCCTGCTTCCAAACTTTAACCAAGTGAGTGGAATAACAATAGCACCCGTGCGTACTCCCAAGTTCTCAGCTTGGCTGGCAATGTGAGAAATCAACACCCTTGGATTGCTGCAAAAGGAAAGGAAGAGTTGGTATGCATATTCATGATATCTTAACAAAGACTGCAACACCAATATATAAGAGCGTAAATACCTGTATTCTGAAAGCCATTACGAGTTTTCAATTCAACACCTTCCAAGCGAGCAATGACTGGGATTAGGAAATTAGAGGCCACCTCAACAATCTTACTGTACTCCACTAATTTGGAAGGCAATTCGGATGCACAAATTGATAGCTTCTTTTGCTTACAGGAAACCTGTGGTGAGGAACGAGTCATTAAGCCATAGATTTGCTCACAGTATGTATATGCATTCCATTAATCCTTACAGACAATAGCTTTACATGTACAAGCTCTTTCAAAATTCACCATTAAATATATTTTTTCGGCTGAGAATGCAAAAAAGTGCACCAAATGACTGCATATGGTTACATGACACCCATAGTTTCAAGTACTATACAGCATCTGGCGAGGTACAATCCGATAACTATTTCAAATCTACGTATCTTGTTTGCGTAATCTCATTACAAGAAAAAGAGGATTGCAGAGCGCCAACTCTTGAAATCGGAAGACAAAGAACTACCTGCTTCAAGAACTGGCTTGTTCCTGTCACCATCAGATATCACAAACACTTTTCGCTGCAAAGATGTGGATTTGACGACTAGAAATTGCTTTTCATATGAATATGATAGAGATAAAAATGATAAAGACCTTGTGCCACAAATCTTGCTGCAAAAGGCCAGAATAAATGGGTAAATTTACATATTCACTTCTATCTGGAATTCTGGATAAGTAGAGTAACACACTAACACTAAAGAAGGGTCAGAAGAGTTCACCTGTACAATGGAAACTGTAAAGAGATTTCCACTCAACAGTACGTGACAGTGATTTCACTAAGAAAAACCGGAAGAAAATCAGAGCTGCCGGACGGTGAGTTCACTAAGAAAAACAGAGTTGGCTAAGTAATGTTACACCACTGGCTTGGAGAACAGTTCAGAGGAACAAACAGAAGCCAAATCGGAATCTTGGGAGAACGCATGAAAGGCCTACCAGTTAGCCCCAGTCAACTACTCCTCATCTGGTGTTTCAGAAAGCCTGCAAATCAAACCAGTCTCATTTTGAACGATGCTATAATGGAAAACTATAGCAACCATGATCTATTGCGTCCAATTAATAATGTTGTATACTAAACTACTAAAGAGTACTTCACCAATAACTTGTACAGTTGCAGGGGGTTTTGTATGTTCCTATGATCTCAATCACCAATAACTGGGTAACAATTTTTTTCATGCTTATTAAGACAAATTATTTTCATATTTTATCAATGCTGGATAAACGCTCCAGTCAGATGAAGTGTCAGCAAACATGCATGTACCAATACTGTTCACAAAAGCAATGTTGACATATTTTTGGAACGATTGATAAATAAATAATAAACCAATTAAAAGTAAGTGAATTAATAATGGATCAGTAGTAGTACGTACCAAGACTCTCATTCCACTACTAGTACTCCAATTTAGAAAACCACCAGAACTCGTCAGAAACAAATTTATATATTGATGCGTCTGCAGAAACAACGTAGTGAATGAGTTTGCTTGTATAAAAAACACAGATTAGAGGAAAGGGAAGGGTTTAATGCATTGAACAGCTGGTGGTACCTTATCTGCCTCATTGGGGTTTCTCTGTGCGTTGGTTAATTCACGATCTGTGTATCCCCAACTATTAGAAATACAAGTTTGGTCAGTAAGAGGAGAAGAATCAAATAGCACAACTTAACAACTAGTTGAGTAATATGTACGTGAAAAAAGGGCTTACTCGTGATCAGCGGAAGATGACGAATCTTAGGCCACTCCGGGCCACTCTCCTCTGTGCATCTTTCTTCTAAAAGGGGACAGTCGTGGATCCGTATCTCTTTCAATTTGGTGAGACGTTGCATTGTTTCCACAGAAGGTAGACACTTTAAACTCTCGCTCCACTCAATAGTCAGGTCCTCAAGAGATGCAAGGTTTCCCAACCACTCTGGAATAGCCTCCATTGCGGGAAAGGAAGTAATATGACTAATATCCAATTGTCTCAAGGAAGGCAAGTGTTGAATTTGTTCAGGGCGAGACTTAAGCTTACGCCACCCGTAGATGCGTAGTTTTTCAAGTTGTGGTATAGCCTGAAAAGCTGGGAATTCATCGAGCTCATTGCTGAAAGCAGCACCAACTCACAATTCCTTCAAACGGGTGAGGCTGCAGGGCTGTGGCGATGCTGCTAACCACTTTGGCAGACATGTTAACTGATCACAGAAAGAAATGTCCAAGCTGCGGAGGGATGTGAGCTTGTCTGAACTTGGTATCCTCTCTAGATTGCGACAAAACTTTATCGTCAACGTTTCAAGAGAGACTAGAGTTTGAAGAAAGGCACTGAATTCTGGCCCAAATTGTGCACTTTCGCTATTTAGGATTGACAATTTACGGAGTGATTTGAAGCCTCCTCGTGAAATTGGAAGAGACTCTAGATTCGTCACATACAAACCCTCGAGGGATGAACCCAGACTTTGGATTGAAATGGATGGTACCTTGGGGCTCGATTGAATCATCAAAGTACGAATAGAGGTACAGTATTGTAGACCACCCGGTAGGCTTGACAATTCAGGACACTCGTCTATACTTAAATGAGTTAAATCACGAAGAGATGGCAGGCCTTGAGAAAATGGAATGGAAGTTATTTTATAGCACTGCACTAGATGCAACGTTTCAAGGGATGTGAGACCACCGTGTGTGGCATCTGGGATGTACTCTAACTTGGGACAAGACAATCTCATCAACTTAAGAGAAGGAGTGAGTAGCCCATGAGGTAAGTATCTGAGGTTGACACATCTCCATATCCTGAAAACTGTAGGAGAAACGCAGCAGTAATCGGATCCTTGCGACTCGGGAGAAATACAGGTTAAATCTTTGTCAAGATTTATCTGTAAATGTGCAAGATTCTTGTTGTTTTCCAACATCCCTTCCGGCAGACAAGTCAGTCCCCCCACTTCGTATAAGACGAGATAAGTAAGAGTGGTGAGTTTATTGCTTAGAATACTTGATATTGGCATGCCTCCGCTATCCATATCTTCTATCACCAGCTTCTTGAGGGATGGAAAATGACTGGGAGCACTTTTCAGTTTTTTACAACCAATCAAGAATAGCTCCTCAAGGCATGGAAACACCACGTTTGCTCCTTCCGTTGGCGCTTCCATCCACTCAATCAGGTTCCGAGCCTCCTCAATATACAGCCTTTTCAGAGCAGGGAACAAAGGTTGCTTTTTCCTACTTGATCCATTTCCACAGTTGACATGGTCATCACCATAGAACTCGGACCCTATACAGGTTAGGTTATCCATTCCCTTTATCTTCACACAACTCAGATTAGATAACTGCCCAAGTGCTGGGACTCCTTCACATTTGTTGCAGTCCAATAATTCAATCTCTTTCAGATTGTTGGCTATCAATAACCATGATGGAAATTTAACACCCATGAATCCTTGAATCGCCAAAAATTCCAAGCCCGAGTGTGAGCTGAGGCCTTCTAGTACATCATTGTCAGTTCCCACATTGTTGTTTGTCCTACTAAGCTTCCAATCAAGGATCAACTTGCGTATGTGTTTCTTCTCGACCAAGTTTGCTTTTGAAACTTCTTCTCCATCTCCCACATTTTCCAATCCATATATCGACAAGGTGTCGTGTAACTGGTTTAAACCACCCAATTCCTCAATTGCAGACCCTGTCTCCTTACCAACCTTGAGAAAAGGTAATGTCCAGAGATTTGTCAACTGTCTTAAAATTCCACCTGGAACTTTCATATATCTACCAAAATAAATGTGCCGCAAGTTGATCAAACTAGTAATTTCTCTTGGAAGTTCTTCTAGCTGATATGGTATTTTCAAGGTCTGCAGGTTATAAAGCTGACCGATTGATTTGGGAAATGTCTTGATTCTTGTTTTCAAAACATTCAAATACCTCAAGTGTTTCAGTTTTCCAATTGAAATGGGCAACTCCATGATGTCTGCTTTGTATAAATTCAACACACCACGTAAAGTTTTGAATTTAAGTAAGTTGCTCCCAAGATCTTCTCCATTTGAGAAAAGTGAGCGTAAGTTTTCTGATTTTGATACATGTTCAGCAAGATCGTGCACAAGATCATGCATCTTACATTTGGTAACATTACCATCATCATTTTTTGTGAAGTCTTGAAAGAAAGACTTTGCTGATAAAATTGTAAAATATTCATTACCTATCTCCTCCGGTTCAAGGCTTTTGTCAGAACAAGGATGAAGCCATCCTTGAGCCATCCATAGTTGGATCAAGTCATCCTTTTCAATACCAAAATCTTTGGAGAACATCGAGCAATATGCAAAACATTGTTTCAAGGATGGAGGTTTTAGTTCATCAAAACTCAACTTCAAGATGGAAAAGATTCTCTTTTCTCCTTCTGGTGAATCCAATGTGTTACTATTTAAAAGTGATCGCCATCCATCACTTGTTTTAGAGCGCATTACATCTCCCAGCACCTAGTATCAGTTGTTCATGTATTTTATTAAATTAGATAACTTAAAACACAAATATTTGCATGTCAATTAACATTTTAGTCGATGAAGTGTAAAAATTATCTGATAAGTGAGAAATACCGCATATAGAAGACTTTTCATGGGTGACATAGCACATAAACTTGCTTAGTAAAATAGTCATTATCTCCTAGTGGCACGGTGAAACTTGTGTCATTGGATTTATCTAGCGGCAACATAGTGGGAAACTTATGATGTTGATAATTACACTTCATAATAATTGTATGTTATTGTTATATCAAAGTAAATAGAATATTTATTAGGGCATTTTTACCGATTATTTGGTACTTAGTTAATAATTTTTATTAGAGATTTTGATATTATTTCAACTATTTAATTATAAGATTTTTTTTCTTATTTTTAACGTCTCCCCTTTGTATTTTTACAGTTTTATATATGAAGGTTAATTAAGAGTAGCCGCACAAGGTGTTAGGAAAAATAATAATCATGTAATGGGAAGTTTCATGTTGAGAAGTAAATCATTTTAGGAAGTAAATTTGCCGACCACCCTTATTTGCACACCTTATGCCCACCCTTCTAAACTCCTGTTATATGTCTTTTCTCAACTCATATTTAGATAATAATTGAGCAATTAGACACATGTCATGAGGTTAGAAGGGTTGACACAAAATGAGCAAATAGAAAGTGGTTCGGTATGTACTTTCTCAACCCTTGTAAGTTATATCATTTGTTGTATCAGGGCATATGTAATTTCATATATGGATCTACATATATATAATATTTTTAATATTTTAATATATATATATATATATATATATTTATAATTACAATATTTTTACAATCACGACACAAGGGCAAAGGGAATGTAATAAAAAAAAGGGTTTTTTTTAGCAAGCGCTGCCCTCTCTCCCTTTTTAAGGGTTTGGAGACTCTGAGCATAAAAGAGGCGGGAAGAGGACTTGTTCCTCTTCAACGGATCCGGTAGAATCCCATATCGCCGAGAGGCGGTTGAGTGGGTGTGGCTGAGTTTTTTCTTGGCAGCACAATTTTCAGAATTCATCTCGAAGTAGAGTCAAGAATTCGGTGCTTGAACGTCAATACAAGGATGAAGGCTTTATGGGTTGCAAGCGGTTGTGCGAGGGTGGTCTTATGTTGTGTCGCAATGGCAGTAGAGTTTAGAGCGCACCTTTTTGGGTTTCCACGACCTAGGGAGCGGCAGTAGTAGCGCCACCTTTATGCTAATGGCTTGCTGGACAAGAAGGCTGTCGGACATGATAGTGGCGGTGATGGAAGGAAGGAGGCAGACTAGGGCGTTCATTCAGATGTCTTGAGCTTTGATCTGTGTCTTTGGGCCTGAGTTGAAGTTCGAGGTGTTTAACCTAATGCCTTGGTTATGTCCTAACTCCAACCCGAAAGGAAGGGGTTAGCCTTAATTTGAGTTATGTTTTTAACTCACAAATCTAATACATGCTTAAGTTCATGTTTCTTAGGTGTATCTGTATTGTTGCTTGTGCCACAATTGCGTGTTTACGACAAGTGATAGTATAAGTGTTATGAAGTCTTAGAGATGAGAATTGATGTTTGTATTAGGCTTGCTTAAATCTGAGTGGAAATGTTTTGTAATGAGCTATGGATACCTACATATGAATTGGTTGTTTTCTCGCCAACTTTATGTGTATCGGTGTTTGCGTAGTTCTTGCTTATTTTCGACAAGTTCTATTGATGAATGAACTCTCCCTTTCAAAAAATAAAAAAGGCAGAGAGAATGTAATTTAATTAATATTAGTTTTTGCAGTATTGATATTGCTAGAGCCTAAAAACCCTAGTCGTTATTAGAGCTTTGCCTCTCTGCTATCTCCTCTAAACCCAAAAATTTCATCGCACTTTGCCATGCTTCTCCATTCCCCACCACGCAGTCATGACCTCCATCTCGACACCGTGACGGCGAGCTTTGCCGCCTCTCTTTCTCTTGCAAGGTGATGAGGAGGACGTGAGTGATAAAGATACTGAAATTCGCACCAACTCCAAGTTGTACCTTCTTGCCAAGCCTTTCGCCACCAAATCCTATACTTTAGATGATCTGCAATCCCAATTTCGTTGGATTTGGGTGCTCAAGCGCGGCTTCAAGGTGTTATCCCGACCCAACAACTAGTTCGTTTTCAAGTTCGATCTTGCTTATGATCGTAAAAAGGCTTTATGGGGAGGTCCATAGTTCTATTATCTTCTGATCATTCTATTTGCCCTAATGTTAAGGACAAGGACAATATTTAAGATTTTGTTTATTTTGATAATGTCATGCAATTATGCTATGGTCGTAGCTGTAGGATAAATAAGTCGTGTTTAATCTTCGAATGAGTAATCTTATTCTATGTATCATGTGAGTATGCTTACAACCTCTTATTTATCTGGAGATAATAACATAGAGATATGTAATGACTATTCTGACATTGATTATTATTTTTTATAAACCAAGTGATTTCATTTAAAAAAAAGCAGAGGGAATAATGCACATTAATTGTGAGTACTTAAATTCGTATTCCGAGGTACATATATATATACATATGTGTATATATATATATATATATATATATATATATATTTGCTTAAGAACACATTAGGACAATAATCACAACATACATATGGTAAGTTTTAGCAGTTCACTGATTATGTCCAAACAAAAATAGAGGTTGTCATCTAATTATCAATTTTGAGTATTTTCTCTTGATCTCTTCTTCGTTTGTCATTTAGGGCTCAATCTTTTGAGCTGCTAGAGCGAAGTGTTATGTAGTTTTAGTACATGAAGATCAAGCTTTGTGATTACTCTAAAAACCGTATTATGTATCCTGCTTCTAGCTCTATCTTTTTTCTTTCTTCAAATGGTCTCGATCTTATGTCTGGTAAGTGTTTTTTTATTTACTGTAAATTGTCTTTATTTTTTTCCTAAGAAATGAAAAGAATCATTGCCAAAAATAAATAAACAAATGAAACAAATATTAAAAACACATAATTTTCTCTACAAAAATTAAGGTATTAAGGTTTACAATGATTTCTAGAATTGACATACCTTTGACACTAGTGGTATACCTCCACATCTTTTAGCGAGCTCTCTACCGATTGTCTCCTGCTCCTTCGACATAGGAGGACTCCCACGGGGAATGGCTTTATCCTTCTTTATGAGCCAGCATTCATCATCCGATAGTTTTCCTAAATCACATCTAGGAAGAGTTTCCATGACTTCTGCAACTCTGTCACTACGGGTAGTGACCATGATGCTGCTTCCTTGAGTATCATTTATATTTAGCAAACGATTTTTCAACTCCTTCCATTTTGTAGTATCTTCGCTCCAAACATCATCCAGTACGAGAAGGTATTTTTTTTCCTGTCAACTCTTCTCGAATGAACTTACAAATCGCATCCTTGCTTTGGATTGCCGATTTCTCTGGTTTCAGACTTTCCAATATCCCCCTCAAAATTGTATTGACTTCAAAAGGGGTTGACACACACACCCATATTTTTTCTTGAAAGTGGCTATCAATCTGAGATTCATGATATATTGATTTAGCCAAAGTTGTCTTGCCTAGGCCTGGCATTCCAACAATAGCCAAAACAGGAAGCTCATTTTCTTCATTATGCTGGGACTTGAGTAAGGTTTCGACTATCTCCGACAAGACCTGCTCTCTTCCAATTATGAGATTTTCGTCCATATCAAAGTCGGAGACAGTCTCCCTATCAAGTACTTCAATATCTTGAGGGGTTGCATCTGCTGGTGTCCTAACAACCAACCCAATAGGGCCAGCTCTTTTGAACAATTTCACCAAAGATGTGTTGATGTTCTTGATTTTATGTGCCATTTGTAAGCGAAAAGCCATGGGATTTGATGGGGAGAAGAAACTTTTCATCTTCTTCCTCTTTTGGAGTTTTACTTTGCGTCGTTAACTTCGACCTCCAATTAAATGTGGACTGGAGCACAAACAGATTAAAAATCGTCTAGAACCTTCGAGTGCCCGTTGACCGCACTTTTTTCGTCGCACTTTGCTTGGTTGACGACTTCAGCCTTGGCGTCGATTACAAACTTGCTGAGGGCGAAAACAAGAACAAGGGGGTACCTGTAAAAGAATCTTTGACGCTCAAGTCGGTATTGTGCTCTAATATGCTCAGACTAGATTGGAATCGAATGCATACCTTGGCTTCTCCCTTTTATATGTGTTTCTAGGTCGGTGAGTATTTACTTTTCGACATTTTAAGACTCATTAACTTTCGTCGGCTACACTCAATTAATCACCGACGAGCATTTATTCATCGACAACCATGTTGCATTTACTTGCTGACCGTTACGTTATATTTATTCGTCAACCATTTCTGTTCTGTATTAACTTCCCATTGAGCATTCATGTCAGCTCTCATTAATTCTTCTTCGACCATCATTAATTCGGGAGTTGTCATATTTAGTTTCCCCACAATGCCCCCAAGTGTTCTCTTTGGATGACTCAGTCTAAAGGGAAAACTTTCAAGTTCCTCTCTTTCTCCTACAAATGTCATATAGTAAATCCTTCTAATCTTAGCTAATCTCGGGGTCAATGCTCAGCTCTCCCGTGACATCATTTTATCCCTCGTAGACAATGTCCTCAAGGATATCAATAAGCTTTTTCATGGCTGCCAAAGACCTTTCTTCTGCCAACGCGGCTTTCGACGATGCCTATGATATCATTGACCACGTCTTTCAATTTAGCCCTTTCTCTTTAAGAGATCGTCAATCATGCTTGCTAGTCTTTCTTCTTAAGATATCGTCGATAACAATTTCGAGCTCCTTGAGATATTTCTTTCGAGCTCTACTTCGTCATCAACGCTTTTGAGCTCTATAGATATCCTTGATAGCGCTTTCGTCCTCCACAACTCGTCGACAACACTTTCGAGCTCTAAAGATATCCTCGACATGTACATCACTCTCAAGCACCTCGTCAACATGCACTTTGCTCTCGAGCTAAAAACCCTTTCCTTTAACTATCGACGAAGTTTCTTTCCATGAAGTCCAACCTCTATTGACGACTTTCTATCAGAGTTCTTCTTTTCCTCTTTTTTGACCTAAACATCGTCGACGATGTTTTCCTTGTTTTCCCCTTTTAAGACATTGTCAACAATTCTTTTGACAAAACTATTCTTCTTCGAAAGATATTGTCGATGAACTTTCTACTGACAAATGCTTCCTCCCAAGGTTCTAAAAAGCGCTAGGCGGTATGCAGGCGGACAGCCACCTCCTAGCGCCTAGACGGTTAGGCGGCCTCCTAGGCGGCGCCTAGGCGGTTTTGAATTATTAAATATTTATTTATTTTTATACATATATTTAAACTATTTTTATGATTAAAAATATATAATGATGTTTAATATTAATTTTAAAAATAATTAAAATAGTCTAAATTCACATAACTTAAGTAGAAAGTCTATAAAAAAATTAAAAATATTTGAAGAAAAGATAATAATGAAACAAATGCAATAATACTAAATATCAATTTATTTCCTAACTCATTCAGTATCGGACTCAAACTTAATATTCATATTTCTTTCCTCTTCTTCTGTTGATGAGATTCAGTTTTCAGAAAATAGATAAAGAGTGAGAGCTGCGGCATCTTTTAGTTTTTTTTTAATGTCAAATGATGGTTGAACGACTAGGACTGAATAGAGCCAATTAGACCGCCTAGGACCGCCTAGTACTGAATAGGGCCGCCTAAGACCGCTCAGAACCGCCTAGGACCGCCTAGGCGGCCGCCTAAGACCGCCTAGAACCGCCAAGGACCGCCTACGCGGCCGCCTAATTCACAAAACGCCACAGATGGCCGCCGATGCAAAAAGCGTGGCGGTGGGTGACCTCCTAGCGCCTAGGCGGCCGCCTAGACCGTTTTTTAGAACATTGCTTCCTCCCTTTCGATCGACGAGCGATTTCCCTTCATGTTTTCTGATCTCGTGCTTCTATTTTTCATTTTTGTACCAACGTTTGTTTGGAGAAAACATCGATGATGGTAAACCACTGTTGACGGCCTTGTCATCCATTGATATCAAGGCAGCATTGAAAACCTCGCCCATGGGGCGTCGGTTGTTGCTAACAACCGTGCATTTTACATATTACATGTTTTACCTATTATATCTTACCTACCCCCTTGTTCACTTTGTCACATGGAAAACCCAAAGTGACAAAGGGGAACATGACGCAACACACACATTTCTCAATATAAAACTATAAATACTAATGCAAACAACCACCTGCACGCTTAGCGTTTTTAGGTTATCACGCGGGCTCTCAACTCCAACTATCCATGAAACTAATGAACAATTGTAATAAATGTTAGATGAGCTTCTATAAAAAGAGTCCAACAACATTCAAGTTCTCAACCTCGTAATCCGGACCATTAGCCCAACAAGAATCAGCAATCACCTTTTCAAAATAAGGTTATTATCACTTTAATAGCGCCTATCAGCCATACAAGGTCGGCTTTCAGCCTCACATATTCAAGCCATCGGCCATATGTCATTGGTGTCACATTTTTCGTTCATAACATTCGCCTCATAGTAAAAATAATGAACTTGCCCCCAAGCTAAAATGAACCCCAAAGTACCTTATTTAGAGAAAAAAAATTCACCTTTAACATAGGTATATGACGAATCTTCAATGTGGCTAGTCAACACATGCACATGTTGCAAGCTCTTTGTCTCGAACACAATTGACAACACGTTACCCGTTGTGGCTACCAGTCTTACACATGATTCTAGCCCCACAAAATGTTGGCCACCGGCTCATTTCGTGTTACTGGCTACATGTCCGTTTATAACGTTATCATTCAGGTCGCCATCCTGAGTCATGATTCTCGCCACATGTACCGTTGGCCACCGGCTCAGTACATATGCTCTCAGCTACATGATTCATTCACAACGTATTCATTCAAGTGACCATCCTGATACATGATTCTCGCCACATGTACCGTTCACCACCGGCTCAGTACTTGTTCTTGGATACATGTGTAATTCTGAGAGCGCACAAGGGAAAAACGGTATATCAACTATCATTCTCATTCTTATTCTCAACTATCATTCCCATAAACAGCGCCAATTGTTGGAGGGTAAAATCTTGTCGTTGACTTCGACCTCCAATTAAATGTGGATTTGAGCGGAATCAGATCAAGAATCGTCTAGAACCTTCGAGTGCCCTTTGACCGCACTTTCTTCGTCGCACTTTGCTTGGTTGACGACTTCAGCCTTGGCATTGATTACAAACTTGCCGAGGGCGAAAATAAGAATATGGGGCGTACCTGTAAAAGAATCTTCGTTGCTCAAGTCGGTATTGTGCTCTAGTATGGTCAGACTAGATTGGAGTCGAATGCATACCTTGGCTCCTCTCTTTTTATATGTGTTGCTAGGTCGGTGAGCATTTACTCTTCGACAGTTTTAAACTTATCCGTCGACAACTATGCTGCATTTACTTGCCGACCGTTACGTTACATTTATTCGTCGACCGTTTCGGTTCCGTATTAACTTCCCACTGAGCATTCATGTCAGCTCTCATTAATTCTTCTTCGACCAACATTAATTCGGGAGTTGTCATACTTATTTCCCCCACAGTACCCCAATTATTGATCATTCTAACTTTTAGTACCTCACATTTGAAAACTATCGCATTGGTACCTCAAGTTTTTATTTCAGGTTAGTTTTAGTTCATTTCGTCAATTAACACCGTTAGTGGCTTTATTTTCTTACCAATTTTAAGGGTATTTTCGTTTCTTTATTTTTCACTAATTTCATATAGTTTATAGCCAATTTTTTATACAATTCAAATTAACCAATTGTTATATAAGCATTTTCTTTTACTTTTGTAACATTTAAATGCCTCTGAGGCTATGATAGAGTTTTTGAGCATGTTATTATAAAAATATGGTTGTTGGTTGATGGACATATACAATATGAAATATATGCTGGTTTATTTTGCAATTGCGAACTTTAGCTTGTTTGTAATAGTTGTGGTAAATGAATAATGCTTATTAATTGTATAATAAAATCAAGTGAATTAATTATCTTATTTTTAAAATATATATATATAAGTTTAAATTGGAGGAAAATGAAAGATGAAATCAAAAAATAATGAAGTCACGAAAATGCCCTTAAAAAATTGGTGGGAAATGAAGCCACAAATGGTATTAATTGATGGAATGAACTAAAATTAGGCTGAAATAGAAATTTGAGGCACTAATGCGATAATTTTCAAATGTGAGGTATTAAAAGTTATAATGACCAATAGTTTGGGTACCATTTGTTGAATTCTCCTAGGTTTTTATTTATTCTGCTTATTTCAATTATGTCGTAATCCGTGAGGGTGGAATGCGTTCATGTTGTATCGTACATTTGCAGTTATAATATATGACTTTCGTCTTTTTTCAAAAAAAAAAATTACTTTTCACAACATACTCGACCAGATCTTTGGTCTAAATTCATATTTATAAGATTTTGGGAATGGCAAATTTCTTCTATGGTACCTGACGTATAGCCAATTAAACACTTTGGTACTTAATATTTCTAAGATGACAGTTTGGTACCTAAAGTTAAGTTTTTTTAGGACACCCCTTGGTACTTATGTTGACTAATTGAAGGATAAAATGCATATTTAATGTATATTATTTATAAAAATGCAATAAAAACATGAATTTTATGGGTTCATTATCCTCAAATATTAACCGTTTTATGCGTTTAAGTTAATATTTTTGGGTTATTTTAATAGTATAAGTCAATTTTATATTTCTGAAATTCAATCATCTCACAAAACTATTCCGCAAGTCTATATTTAATTAATTAAAAGCATTCTCATGGGTATTAAAAATCACAAATTCTAGATTTGCTAAACAAAAATCCAATTTTTCATCTTCAATTAAAGCTTAAAATTAATTTATGTTTATTTTTTTGCAAACGATCGATACAAAAATGATGAATATCAATGTGATAGAAATTAGTCTTGAACACATAAAATTCTATTTGTATTTTTATTTTGATAAATAATATGTAAATATCAATTTTACCCTCTATATTTAACAAAGAAGTCAACTTAAGTACTAAAGTGTTCTACAAATATAACTTCATGTAGTAAATTGTTCTTTTTGAAGCATTAAATACTAGGGGTAGGCATAAAAAACGGAAATCTCGATCCCGTCCCGAAATTCATAGGGACGGGACGGAAACCTAAAAACGTTCATCCCGTCCCGTTTCATAATAGTGGGATGAGACGTGGGACGAATAATTTATATCCTGATTCGTCCCGTCCCGTCCCGTCCCACCTTTAATAAAAAGTTAAAAAAAATTATATATTTATATCAAAATGAAACTAATTTATGTTCTTAATAACTCTAAAATTATATCAACACAAATAATAATGGTAAATTATAATATTTTGAACATAATATGCATTTTTTTGTTAAATTTTCATTATTGAATGTTACTTTGTTAATGAAAAAATAAAAATATAGGTTTTTATTTAACTTCATATGAAGGTGGAATTTGTCCCGTCCCGTCTCGATCCCGTCCCGTCCCAACCGGGAATAATCCCGAGTGGGATGCATTCTTAAAAACCCTCGTCCCGTCCCGATCTCGTCCCGATTCAAAAGAGTGGAAGGAGACGTGGGATGAGCCCCGTCCGTCCCATCCCGTCCCGTGCCCACCCCTATTAAATACCAAAGTGTCTGATTGACCATATGTCAGGTATCATAGAAGAAATTTACCATTTTGAACTAAAATATATGCAATACATCATGTGGCGGATCTAGGATTTCAAAATAGTCTAAGCTAATTAGAAGATTAAGTATTTCTTCATGTCGCATATTCGCCTAAATTTGGCACACTAAAGGAAAGTTGCTAATACAAATTCGTTTTTAATTTTTTATCTATATTCCTTATAAGATTTTATATTCTTAATGATA
The DNA here is from genome assembly GCF_933775445.1 of Argentina anserina. Lineage (NCBI taxonomy): Eukaryota > Viridiplantae > Streptophyta > Magnoliopsida > Rosales > Rosaceae > Argentina > Argentina anserina. The sequence goes on from NC_065875.1 coordinate 16,252,326, forward strand.
TTTGGGTCATGTATTAAACTGCAATCCAAGAGACCTCATTAACCAATTACTGAGGGAGAAAAAATGGACGGAAAATAAGAAACAAAGTAAAAATACTAATAGAAAATTGCCATAGAGGTAAGATACAAAAAAAAAAAAAAAAGAGATGAAAACTAAAAAGAAAAGCAAGGAAGCCGTGCTTCGAACCATTAAGGTCAACTAGAGCTTCCTAACAATGTCATTATTGCAACTTGACAAGGATACCATTCATGTTGAGGACTGCAAACAAAAATGTACAAGTAGACAATTTATGTCTAAGCTTAAACCCATAAAGCCTCCAACATTTATTCGCCCATGTCTACATGGGTCCTTGATTCAAACTTTTGCTTTGAATCTTGGCAAACTCGAGTGCTTTTTTTCCTTGTAACTTGTTTGTTATATAGTGTTCGCTGTACTCTCCATGATTGTATCTTCTATATTTGCATGGAGTGTTTTCATCCAACAGTTCTTGCACAGGTCCAACCTCTACCTCAAGGCTAGGAGCATAATATGTGACAATTGAAAGCCTATCTTTCACCTTGTGAGTCACTGCTCTATGTTCCACACTCTTATAGATCCCGTTTGTAAGAACCTGTAATATTTTGATGTGAGTTAGAAAATGAACAATATTTGAAAAATTGGGAAGTAAAGTTATAGCTTGTATTGAGGAACATATATAATTGTGTACTTATGCAGAGAATAGATTTATTAATTAATATATACATGTAGAGATGTGATTTTGTATAAAGTAATATGTGATTTTGATTTTGCAATTTCATTTGATGATCCAAAAGCTTCCTTCGTCAATGACAATGATGATGTTGAGAACCATTTCCTGGTATGTTTTTTTATATTATTGAGATGTTTTCAATAGTCCATAAATATTATATCTCTACTTCGGCTCGTTTTGTAACCAATTACTATCATAATTCCTAATTTCACAAACACAACCAAGCAAATATATCTTAACTGATATGCACAACTACATACTTCATATGGTTTTTGGGATTATAGTTTCTTTGTTCAATAAATTATGTCTACCTTGTTTTTTTTGGGAATTTTTACGATCAGGATTTCAATTACTTTGGGATTTTAAATTCTATCATTCCATTATATAGTAAATGTATGTGAATGGGATATCATAGGCATTACAGTTTAGTCACTATTACCTTCTTTTAGAAAGTAGATATACTTCTCAACCTATATCTGCTCAGTCTAAAGCCTGACTGACGTTTTCCAGGGTACTCTCACTGCTATAAGGGAAACTACTCTTGTTGTGTATCTCATTCAATATATGTATGCTGCATCTAGTCTGGGTTTTTAGCAATCGGTTCAGTAAGTCTGCTCTATATGCTAGTAATTTTGGTTATGGAACTGTTTTTATTTACTGCAATTGGAGATTTCCGGGCTTTTTAGAGTCTAAGAATTCATATCTCGGAGAGTGATATATATGATAACTGAAGGTGGAGGGTGGTCTTCAATGAATTGATTAAGGCTTTGTTTATTTTCCAATATTGACAGGTAAAAGAGGTGGGTGTGGTTGATTTTATTGGGTTAGTTGTTTTGGCCGCTAATACACCATCACACAACTTTATATTGAAGTGTAGCAAACAATTCATTGGTTGTAAAAGTTTACAGCACTCTGGAAACACTATTTATCGAACATACTCATAGGCAGTAATACACATTAGGCATTATTTGATTCATCTAATATTAATTTATGTCATAGTTTCTCATCTCTTATGGGCTTATGGCTACAGTATATTGAAAATGTGAATGATGAGAAACTTAACTTCCACTATGGAACCATTAATAAAAGGTATGTACGTTCAGTTGTATGATTAAGCAAGAAAGTATTTCTTACCAGGTTAGAGTATTAGAACATATGAAGTGTTAGTGATTCAAGTGTTCAAGTTTAATTAAATTAGTTCTCATTTAAAATTTATACATAAGCCTCTTTTAGGGAGTGAATGTAGCATTGGGTATTAAGCAGGCAAACGGGCCAGCCAATCCCATTTTAAGCAGGCCAAAACCGTGCTCACGTCGTATTCGGGCCGGCTTATTTATTTTTCGTGACAAGCTCAAACCGGCCTATTTGTTTAAATATTAAACCCGGCCACAACTCAAACTCATGTTGGACCCATGTCAGACCAAAAAACGGGCCGGCCCGGCACATTGACATTATAAGACATAATTGACATAAAAAAATTTGTGTAATCAGATATTTGTTTTATATAACTATTTAAAATAATAAATTAAATTAAATATTTGATATCTTATTTCTAAAATATTATATATGTCAAAATGATAACTTTTTATCACTATTTCTCACCTCTATGGTGTCCCCAATGATGATCACGAGAGCATTGGGAATGGGCTGAACAGGTACCCATTGGTCATCTTTGAGGATTTGGAGTCCCACTGAGTTGTTCTTCCCTTGCTGCAGAACTGTTAGGGCACTCCCATCTGAATGAGGGCTTAGGCCTAAAACAAGGTCAGGTCTTGAACATGGAGGATAGTAGTTCATCCTTATGGCTTGAACTGCCTCCCCAAACATCTTTTCGAAGATCTCACCTTCCAAGCCAAGGCTCATGGCTATGTACTTCAAAAGATTCTGGCATAGTTTCCTCACTTCTTTTGAATAGATCTCTACAGTTTCACTGGAGGGGAAAAGAAAAAAGAAGAAAAAGATTTGGACTTTATTAGATTTATTTGTGAAAACAAGATTTTAAAAACTAAATCTGAAAAATAAAAGCAAAAACTTTTACCTGAACTTTTCTGGGTTCGTTGGCCATAGCATTGGGCACCTTAGGAACTTAGGTTCCAACCCAAGAACAAACGTGTTGCACCAATCAAGTTTTTGGTCCTCTGAAAAAACAAAAGCTTGCCCATATCCTCCTTGAATAGTTCCAGGAGCCATTGGATACTTCTGCTTCTCTGCTAAAGGTAGCATGAAGAAATCCTGGGCTACCTTCTCTATACTCTCAAGCAGACTCAGATCAATCCCATGATTTACCACCTGCCATGCATATCGTGATCGAAGTTAACTCAAACTAGTTAGCAATAGTCGGAGAGAGGCTCATGATGATCTTACATGATGCAAATCTTATTTTAAAAACCCCGACGAGGGTAAACAGCGATATAATTACCTGAAAAAATCCCCAGTCCTTGCAAGCAGTTGCGAGCTGAGAGATTTCAGTTCTGAGCTCATCTGTGTTTTCACTGGAAAGCTTTGAAAAGTTGATAGTGGGAATGTCACTAGCAGATGGTTCAACAGTGGTTAGACTTGTTGGTCTCTCAATTTTGTCCCTTACAAATCTTTGAGGAATTATGGTGGGCTGCGTCTTTCTCAGCTCTTGGACATCATCAATGTGTCCAACCTTAACAGAAGAAATGGGAATTGTGGCCATGGAAACAGAGGAATTTGGAACAAACAAACTAATTAAAGAGAATTCTAATGCACTAGTATCTCTTTGATAGTTCAGCTCTTTCACATGCCTGTATTTATAGGCACTGGAAAGCAAAAATATAGGCACTTTATTAATTGAGGAGTTCTATATAAAATTGCAATTGTCACATCCAATATGCTTCTAGGTTTTGGGGACTTAGTTTATTGACTTTGCAAAGTTAAGTCATTAATCTCTCAAATCAAATGTATGACGTTATTTTTATTTCATTCGATCTTTTACATGCACCCCTAGCCTTTAGATCAAGATATTAACACATGACAGTGATAAAATTAGTACGGCAGTTTATGAGAACAATATGCTGAATCTCATTAGCTAATAAAGAAAGATCTAATCGGGTGACAATTTCATTCAAAGTCAATGCTTCTCCACTGGTCAGAAAATTACACTTCGTACGTATCTAGATGCAAGCAATTCGTAAGACTTGATAGCTGAACTATAAAACACTATGGATTACAACAAATTTACCTAAATCACAATAATATTATCTTATGAAACAATGGCGAATCCAATCCGGGTGAATTTTGGGCAATGAGAGCACCGAACTCTTTTCTCAGTTCTCTTTCTTCTCATCTTCTCGACTTCGCCGGCTCCGCGTCTTTTACTCTTCTTCTCATCTTCCAAGCTCGTCGGTTGTCAGTCCATCACCACTCTGGGCACTCGCCAATTGCCATAAGCAGTCGCCACTCCCCCACACCGCTGAAGCTCCTTGGTCTTTGGCAGTGGCGGATCTAGCCCGGGCTGAAGCCCATGCAGATTTTTGGAGCCAAAAAAATATATATTACATTGATGCTAGCCCAAGGAAAAAAAAAAACCTAAATCAGTTTTGCACTTTTGCGAGCTACAAAGGCAGACGAAGAAGAGATGTTCAGTCTCCAGTCTCTGGCGCGGTAAAAACGAGTTGTTTAACTACTCAATTGCATCTCCTCAGATCAATACTGTCGCATTTCCTTCGTCCCCATATGTAGCTCTTTCATCGTCGTTGGTCATTCTTTTCGAATCTGCTGCTTCCTCTGCCACTTCTTTTACGACACAGTCACACAAAATTGACAGAAGAAGAAGAAGATGGCGAGATGGACTGATTTTGTATGTGGCTAGGGTTAATGGATGATCCGCCTTCTTCACCTCCACTGAGTCTTTAACTCTCATCTTTCAGTTACTGTTATTCGCCTATTCCAATTTCAATTTGATTGATTCCAAAGCTCATATGGATTAGTTTCTGTAGTTGTATTTAACTTATTGCATCGAATTGAAATTTAAAGTATGTTACCTTATTTATGATTCAGTTTTGACAATCATGAGGTGAAGTTTGTGTACATTGTATGGTTGAATCCCATCTTTTGTGTAAATTGTCAAAAAAAAAATTGTTGTCATCCGGCCAAATTTGAAGTCCTCCCTAGATTCCAATCCTAGATCTGCCACTGTTCTTTGGCCTTGCTCTCAGCAGTCAGCCAATCACTCCCAATCAACACCAATCTCCGAAAAGCGTTAAGCCGCCGACTCCGCCGAGCTCAGCCTCAATCAGACAATCACTCAATCAAGTTCTTATTTCTGCTAAGTAGTTTTTGATCAATTGACCCTAAAATAGAATTCATAATTGTTTCTGGAGAGAAGTCTTACTTCTTCAGTTTTCCGAATTAGAAACTTTGCAACGCGCTAAGTATTTTACTTGCCGCATGCACAAAATATTGTTGATGGCTTCATGAGCTTTGCTTTTGATTCATCTACTGGTGTGTGTGTGTGTGTGTAAAGTGGAGGGTAAAGAAATTATAGGAATTAAAGTTTTAACAATTAGAAAGGATGATGAGTGGAGGACTTTGAAACCTGTTTGGCTAGTTTATCAGTGTAGTCAAAATTAGTACTTTATTGTTCATATATGATGAAATACTAGATTGAGATTCTTCTCAAGTTTCTCCAATTTCTGTAGCAACTGCTTGCTTTCTTTTTCTTGCTTGGTTTTCTTGTTAATAAACTAATACGGCAGATGTTATGTTCTGGTTAATTTGGCAAATATCACTATTGGAACCTTCTATAGTTCTATGCCATTTGAGGTATGCATAAAACTTAAATGAATCAACATGATTTCCTTAAGAACTAACAAAGGTTCAAACTTTTAATTACATTAGTACATTCTCTAAAAAAATACAATCAAATATATATCTTTCTTGTTTCTGTGAACTACCTTAATTACTATGTGGTGGTACGGTTGCCTTGATAGATCCAGACTGTTGACGTGTGAAAGCCATGATTTTTGTTCTTCTTTGATGAGAAAAGAGAAATTAATATTTCATCTAACATACTATTTAATTGCAGACTTGTTTGTGGAAGCAAATTTGCTAATTACCCTAATTTGCCCACCAACATGCCCACCCTTGTATCTAATTGACATGTCATTTTTTCTAATCATGGTCATTTTTTCTAACCATAGTTAATTATTTCCATATATTAAAATTAATTTTCATATAAATACAATGAAAATGATTACCATTTGCCTAGATTCATACCTCGATGCAATTGATTGTTTTCTCTTTTTCTGGGTTTAATTTACATAGCCACAGAGGTCATATAGATTTCATTGTATCAATGTTCCATAATCAAAGTGGCTGGGATTGATTAGTTATTGACTTATTGTTGGTTTCATATATATTAGACCACTGATTTTTTTTTTATGGGAACCCCTGATGTTTGATCAATAGATCTGAGAATAAAGTGTCATGACTACATACAGGTGCATGGTGACTGGTGAGGGAGGTACTGAACGGAATGAGAGAAGGATAGAGGGAAAGAGAGGGAGGGATAGATAAATAAATAAATATATATATATATATATATATAATTTTCAAAAATTTATTTATGTTAGATATTTAATCATAGTTAATAAAGAGGACATATGTCAATTGAATGTAAAAGTGAGCATTTTAGTGAGTAATTTAGGATAATCGGCAAATTTATTTTCTTTGTTGAATAAAAGTATGCGTACGTACCCAATTAAGTATATTGTGACGAAGATGATAAATCTTGTTGTTTATGGAACCATAGTTGGTCGAACCAAATTCAGCATAGGTCTGAAAAAGGTGATGGGAGTGTTAAATCACGGGATCAACTATCAAGTTAATTATTGAGCAGCCAGCCAAATCACATGATCTCATAGCATAATACCACGAGATCCATACAAAAGAGTAAGCTAAACTCGAAACCTTATTCTGCAATCTGCATTCATTCATTTTTTTAAGAGAAAGATGATTAATCCATATATATATATTATCATAAACATGTAAAAAAAACTCATAGATAGTTATATACTACTACAAGTAATACTTAAAGAGCAGAAGCACAAGACAAAGATCTACGATAGAAGAGGTGTCTTTTATTCATCTCAACCTGTCTCTAAAACTCTACATTCCGATCATCTATCCCAATTTTGATTCCTCTTTCCATAACAACAATAGTTCTAATGTCTAACCAAAAAATAATTAAATCAAAGTACAAATGTTCATATTTACCCTTGTAACTGGAAACAAGATATCGTCACAAAGATGTTAAAATTTATTTCCTCATTAAAAAATAAATAAAAGAAAAAAAAAACAAACACAAAAACAATCCGACAAAAATAACATCCATATTTGTCGGATTTATAATCAAATAATTACTAGCCGTATTTGTGAGACCGGAAATTTGTTTAAAATTGGGCAACCGTGACAGAGACCGGCGGTTACGTACACTTGGAAATACATATGTATGGATTATTAATGATAAGCACCTGCAAGTTGCAACTTCTAAACTTTTTTTTTTAATTTTTTTATCACTTAACATTTCATTCAATAAAGAAGAAATACAATGAGTTTGGGATTTGTTTCCAAACAGGATGGATCGTACGTGAAGATTCCCTTTCATCGCGTGCAAAGGTAATATTTTTTTAGTTACTTCCATTATTGATGTTCTGGAATTATATAGCCGATGGGCAATATTTTTGTTATTATCGATTATAACAAGACTAGTGTATTCTAATCGTCGTACGCTGTTCAGACTTCAGATTCCACGTCTTCTCCAGTGAGTTTTTCATCAAATTTGTATTATGTTTTGGCTTCATGGGAGGTCTCATCTGTAAATTGGACATATATAATTGAGCACTGAAACTAATTTATTGGCCTCTAACCAGCTGGTACAGATGTGCTCACATGGGCGGATCAACTATCTCCGAGCCAATTTTTTTTAAAAAAAATACTTTTTAACTGGAGCATCTCATATTAACTCTCACACTTAATTTCCAATTTCCCCGTACACTCACCCACACTAACATCTTCAATCTCACATGGGCGACTAATCTTTTTATTTTCTTCGTCTTCTTCGCTCTTTATGTCGTCTTTCCGTTTTTTTTCTCAAAATTAAATCTCTAACCTTAAAAACTAAAGCCTAATTCTGAAATTAGAGTGATAGATCGCACTTGGGATTGAGCTCACTCCACCATTCCACTAAAAAGTAGTTATGCACGGCCTCCACTCCTCCAGCGAGCACGAGATGTCATGATCGAATTGAGGATTTTCCCACTTGGGATTTATGGCTTTTCTGCGTTTGTTTTCCATCCACCCTCAGTTACATATGCTTTGAGGTATTTTGATGCAGATAATGTAAAACAATCAGTTAAAAAGTGTGAATCACAAAGTATTTTGTGTACATTAGTTGAATCATTTCTTTTGTGTACATTGTCAAAAAATTCTTTTTTTTGCCTTCGGCCAAATTTCGAACCCCCTAGATTACAATTCTAGATCCGCCACTAATTCCAAACATCCCCTAAGTACCCATCTAGGATCCGCCACTAGTGCTCACCATACCGCCAAGGGCAACCTCAAAGCTACACCCAAAATCTAGACAATAATCCCTACAAGCAAGGCCGAGACACAACCAAACTTGGGTCTGCACATTATCGTAGTACCAGGCCGAAGAGCAACCAAAAAAAAAAACTCTTACGTACTGCAGGTACTGTATAGATGAAAAGGCCGAACATATTTGACAATAAACCATCATACACCAGCAGAAATTTCAAAACTATCTTCTAGGCATTTCAGCTCCCACCTAGATTTAGGGAGGTAGATGCCAAGAGTAGTGAAGATTGCCCCAACTTAACGATGTCATGAACTATCACTGTTTTATGTCATGTTAGTTACCACTTTCCCAGTTTTTCCAGCCTCCTACAAGTTCTACAGCAAGAATCCCCATTCATATTTTTGTAGGTTGATCTGCTCTAATCATTATATGTCAATGTACGTCCTTTCGTGTCGTACTACACAGCACTCTGTGTATTTGAATTGTGTAGGCCTTCATTGGCTTCTCATTCTCATTGTCATTGATGTCCTAGCTGAGTTCTTTGCAGATGGCAGAGATTTCTCACCAGCCCGATATTTTTTTTTCTTTCACAAGTGTAAGATTGAGAAGAATACTTGTTATTGAGTTTAAATGCAGTATGTTGGAACTATGCTGGAATTAAATCGAGGCACAAAAAGACCTGTAGGAAGAACGCTCTTGCTGTTTGTGAAGGGCCGAGTCCCACATCAGGGGATAAAAGAAGCATGAAAGTGATTAGGAGTATAAAAGAGGAAACACGATAATTCAATAAGCATACCTTTCTCGGCCTTTTGGCTAAGATCAAGTGTAGTATCTGTTCTTATCAGTTTAATATCTGATATGTGGATCAATGGTCCACACGATATTAAATTAATTTTTTAAAGGGGTGAGTTCATCACAATAGCTTGCTATTGGGGCTCACGAGTGTCATCTTTGCGTTGCACTATTGCAAAGATTGGCGCACCCTACCGATTCCAATTCAATTTTTCCTAAATCAATTTTCTTTGGTCTTTGTATTTGCTGATACGATTGCCAGAACTTCCGACCTAGAGTTATAACGTACAAATGGCACAATTTCTGGTGCGATTGAAGCGATATCAGATCGGAAGTGCTAATATACTCGAAGAAATCTCTTGCTTGCTCAAACTGTCAAACACTCAGCAATGAATTAAGTTCAGAACTGATGCTAAAATTCAGTAGACTTATAGGTGCCAAGACCAATATTTTGGAAATTTATCATATGAATTGGTTATATATCAACTTGATATACAACAATGTATTTGAGTATCGTTGACACAGTTCTCAGATTGCTAATGTAGAGAAGAATCCTGCATTTCGTCATGCAGTCATGCATATAAGGGGTTTAATGCTAGAAAATGTTGATCAATGGCACTGAGGATGTAGTTATTGGTGAAAGACACATGGTCGATTTGGATCTACGGCAAGCAATGGAAATTCAGTATTTCGTGTTTGACAACACTTTGATGGTGTATTAATACCTCAAAATACCATACTAATGGTTCAATATTATTTTCCTTCTGTTTAGTAATCTGACAGATCAAAAAAGAAAGGCCGAAAATATATTATGAACCATGGATCCTTACATTAACAAGATACAAATCTTGAAAATCTCTATCGTTGATACATCTTCCGATTCTTGATGATTTGTTGTATGTACTTTGTTAGCCATCTCTAGCAAAGCTACATGAAGATTGAAGAACATGAGTGGCAGATTATAACATCATGTCTGCTCCTCCGTTCCTTGTGGAACTTGGACGTTCAGCTTCATTGTAATGAGCAGGCTCCATGCTATATGAGCTGGATAAATTGTATCCCTTATCGATACAAAGCAAGACATTTCTATTGTGAGCATTATAATAAGTACAGTATAAGCAACTTCAAATGTTTTTTTTTCCTCATGGAGCCATGCGTTGAGCAGCTTCAATTGAGTGTTAGCTACATGCTGGACATACAATGAAGCTCGTCTGGAATCTTACGAGCAATGGAAGCTGCTTTCTCTGCTTGATTGCAACTTGCTTGTTTGTCAAACACAAAACTTATGGAAACTTATCAGATGAATCGGTTACATATTAACTTAATTTACAAAAATGTATTTGAGACTCATTGTTTTATAACATCGTTGGCACATATTTCTTAGATTGCTGACATAGAGAAGAATTCTGCACTTCGTCATGCATATATGAAGGGGTTTAATGCTAGAAAATGCTGATCAATTGGCACTGTTTATATACAGTTCATGTTATTTGACGACCATCATGAAACTGAGGCTAGCAGTTGATGATTATATTAGAAAACAGGGCAATGGTCAAATTGATTTCTCTACTAGGAAACATGGTAATGGTCAAATTGATTTCTGGACACTGGATATGAGACAAACTAATCTATACTAGAGGTAGCTATCTTCTTCAATCTTCATGATACATCGTTTTTCAAACTAGATAACGAGTTTTTTATTTTTTATTTTAACTAGATAACGAGTATAGCTTGCAGTATATATGGCAAATATACTTAATGAAACATATAGGGCTAAATATATGTTTCCGAAAAGTACATTCCATAGAATGAGGGCCATGGTGGCTAATCTGCTGGTGGAGGTAAGGGTCATCATTTGGCCCGTGGGTAGCCCGGTCCAAAGTCTGGCCCGGCCCTGTCAAAATCCGGTCAAAGCCCGGCCCTATGTGTATAAGACCGGGTCGAGGCCGAAGGTTCAAAGCCTCGGCCCGGCTCTAGGCCCGGCCCGTTGGAGCCCATAAGGCCAAAGCCCGGCCCGGCCCTAAAAAGTCCGCCCAAAGCCCGTTCATTTTAAAATTAATAATTTTATATGTATTTATTTGTTGTATATGTTAATTAGTTAAATTATTTTGTTATATTTCTTATATTTTGTACTATATTTAGTTAAATAATTACCATATTCTATGTTTTTTAATTTTTATTAAAAATATACATTACACATAAAAATAATAGGCCCGGTCCGAAAAAAGCATGTAAGGCCCGGACCCGTGGGTAGTCCGTGGGCCTCGATTTTTTAGTAAACCCGGCCCGGTCCAAAAAATTGAAAAAAAAAATCATTAAAACCCGGCACGACCTGAGTCCGATAATAGTGGGCCCGGCCCGACCCGGCCCATTGCCGACCCCTAGGTAGAGCTAAGATATCTGCTTTAGTGGCCTGTTCCATTTCTAGCTATGCATGTGACTCCCATGCTTAAGTACACAATCCCATCTAATCGCAATGATGCAATTCATGAAACTACCCCACCCTTTTACAGAGACAGCAGCATGTTAAGAGACTAGCCAAGACAGGTACAACATCCTCCATAGTACCATGAACCCTCATTGTTCACTTCCGAATCACTCGGGAGTAAAATCTACATGCGAGGTTACCTTCTGATTTAGTTTAAGTATAGGTTCAAGCTAAATGAGTTTATCGTGCTAACCTTGTTGTCATGAAGTACTTGGCTCTTTTTAGAGAGAAGGGGAGGGAGATGGGAGATGGGAGATGACCATTTCGTTTAAGATGGCTTTATCCGTGGAATATTCCAATGTACGACCGACCCATCATGCATGCATGTACCAATACATCCGCCATTCCTTTAAATTCAATGCCGAAACAAATCCTGGTTCATGCTAAATTGTAATCATGCAATCATTCTTCTAGTTCTAGGCTAATATTTCAAAGAGTGAAAAGTGTCACCGACCTAGGATAGGTCGGTGCGACGCCGCTCGATCCACATGGAACAAGCTTTATTCAACAGAGCTCCATCCACATGGAACAAACCTTATTCAACGGGACAATTCATTGATTTTCGCAATTCATTGATTTTCGCCCTACCTTGGGCTCATCAGAAGATCGGCTCCAGACCCCAACTTGTGTGTAGGGCGACTAACTATTTTCTTCGACGTTAAATCCCTGATTAGCGACAAACTCTCCGAATTCAACCGGATCAATCTGCCTAAACCCCTCAAAAGAAACAGCTAAATATCTCCCACACTTATAATCTTAGAACAAATCCTACATATGCTTGATGTTCATTTAACCAGCGATACCCACGATTGACACTCCCAAAAACGGGACGTGACAAAGGGCTCTTATTATCTCAACCATATAACTCAATAAATTAGAAATTTGATCGAAATATAGAGATAGACGGCTCAAAGCCAATTCAGAACATCCTTGAAACAAAACAACAATCAAAAGTAGACTCGTGATCCAAAAAAGCGATATAGACTCTAATATTACACCAATCACACTGCTTGAATCCAGCAGTGACACTTCTTAGCACTTGACCTCCTTCAAACCATGGGAGAAGTAGATAAAGGTCGGGTCGGTGGCACCCTCCTTGTAGTAGGCAAAGACCAAAGATGAATCATCACCCATGCTCTCCCCCACGAAGCTGCAAAACAACACAAAGTCTCATGTCACATTCTTGTTGAGCGAATAGATTATGAATATGGTACCTAACACATGAGTGAGAAGTATAATACACCACCGAAACTTACAATTGGAGGTCACTGAGCTTGGAAAGCAGAAACTTGGTTGCTCCCTCAATGCTCTTCTTAAATGCCTCCTGCTGCTCTCCCTCAAGCTTTTGGGTCAACAATTTGATGTACCTCTTCACCCATGTCACAAACTGCTTCTTATCAAAAGGAGGTTGCTCCTGGAAGATTCAAAGAATGACACATTAAAATCTTTCAAATCAAAAACTGAAAAAGATATAGATGGACATAGATAAGTAGCTTGGGCAACCACGTACCTGAAGTCTAAATGTGTCAACAATGTCAACCACCTTAACAGTTTGGTCATCAACACCCTCATCAGCATCAGCACCTTCAGCAGAAGGATTTGCGCCGATGTCTACATCAACTGCTCCTTGGACAACCCACTGCAAGCCAAATCATTCAAAATCACACCGTTAATAATGACCCACCATCAAATATCCCGGAAAAAAAAACAATAATACTTCTCCCTTTTTTCCTCTCAATTTTGTGCATAAACAATAAACTCCAAGCTAGGATTATACCCATGTGAGAAGCAGTCACACTACATGCCGTACGACTAAGAGATATAACCACATACCTTTCCGTCAACTTCCCACAATGCTCCATTCTGGATCTCTCTGTATGGAAACGAGTCCGAGAGAAGCTCATCACCTAGTAAAATCGAATGAACACGAATTTGGTAAATAGCTTGGAAAGAGCAACTCAATTACAACATATATCCATACTTGAGCAGAGATCTAAACATAACACGACAGCTCTATAGATTCATCGACTAGCTATCAGATCAAGATAGAGTTCCATCATGGATAAATTCAATTTCAAGACACCAAAATTACACATCAGATGCAAATCGTCCCAAGCAAATCAAACGTTTAGCAAAAACAGATCACAAGACCAAAAACCCTGATTGAAAACCCTAATTGAAACTGCGAATCAGGAATTAGAAGAGAGAATCAGATGGAAACATACCGCTGAGGAGGTCTTGGTAAACCAACATGATTGCAGAGGCTGACGGATCGTCCGGGATTATCAGGGATTCAAGGAGGAGGAGGGCAGAGAGCTAACGAGAGAGGGATTCGGTGGCGGTGGACAACTGGATATATATAGGCGAGGGTTTTGGCTTTAGAACAATGTAACTATGCAGCTGTGTAATTACGATAAAGGACTACCTTTTCCCTTTGAATTTCGGAATTAAAGCCACCTTCTGATTATTCTTTCCAGATTCGTGATGCAGTGAGGATTCCGTGAGTTGGTATGGGCCTATTTGGGGGTTGTGATTTGTAATATACGATCCAGAGTTCCAGACCGGAAATGATACGGGCCGTAAGTGGATATATTTAAGAAAAAGCAAAACTAAAATTGTAATAACCCGATTTTTCGTGGTCAATTTGTAAGGATTCGGTGGTATTTTTAAAACTTGTTAAAGTTATTAAATCGTGTATTCTTCGCTTCATGACTATGTCAAATCGAAACGGAACCGCCTTCGGAAATTTAAATCGGAAAAACATTACGTTTTACCGACGCGAGAGTCGACTTTTACTCCGTCGTTCGTTTTCAAAAACTTCAATCTCGAAAGTTAGAGCTCGTCAATACGATTTTGTGGACACGTCACGCGTTCTAATCGGATATCGTACGCGAAAGTTATTAGCGATGGAAGTTAGTTTTCGATTTTGGAAAATGGTATAAAAGGGGAATTTTTGGAACTAGGGTTTCCATTTTCGGAAACCCTCACCCCGCAACCCTTTTTCACTCTCTCTCTCTCTCTCTCTCTCTCTCTCTCTCTCTCTCTCTCTCTCTCTCTCTCTCCCCGACCTCTCCCTCTCCCTCAGAAAACGTCGCCGGCGATCTGGCTAACCGGAAGTCTGTGTCCCTCACCGCCGGAAGCAAAAGCCCCGCAAGCTCGACCGCAACAAACCCTGATCTCGACACGCCGCCCCACGCCCCGTTGGAGCTCAACCGGTGACACAAAAGATCCTGCAGAAACCGCCGTCGTCCAAGCTATTCCTCCGGCGACGCTCTAGTGGTCCAAGGCTCGATTTAGGTAAGGGTTTGTGTATTATGATAGTTGTGATTGAATTGGATTGAAATTGGGGCATTTTGATGCAGAATCAGAGGAGGTGGAGGCAGTACTGCCACCCTAGGCGGCGCGTGAGGAGGGTAAGGGTGCAGTAGGAGGCCATAGGCCGTGAAAGGGAATAGGGGAAGGAAAAGAGGGGTTTTGGGCGGCGGTGGGCAAGCCACGCTCGCCGTTTGAGCGACGCGTGAGCTCCACGCGCTGCCACTGTGGGTAGGCGCGGTCGCCGGAGGTGGCGCGTGAATCCCACGCACTATCACGTGCGGCGGTGCGTGAACAGTGATTTTTCAAACAGTAATTTTCTAAAAAGTGATTTCTGTACGGTGAATGTAAAGAGTAAATTATGTACAGTAAGTGTAAAATTATTTTACATACGGTGTATGTAAAATTATTTTATGTACAGTAACTGTAAAAATAATTTCTGAAAGGTAAATCAGTGATTTGTATTTATTGACAATATTTACTATGAATAGTACATTGGCGTACACGAATACATAAATAGTATGTATATGAAAAATAATACGTAAACAATACATATATGAAAAGTAATACATATACATTACATATTTGAACAGTACTACGTGAATATTATTTTACATGAACAGTAATTTAGTAAAAACCGAAAATTGCTAAACGGTAAAATATTAATATTGTTTCGGCATTTGAGGTTTAAGTAACGTTCTAATCACTTCGTCTTCAAACTAGGTGATCGATTAATTGAGTGAAGGAATTGCTTTTAGTATTGTGGGAAATACGCTCAGGAAACTAAGGTGAGTAAAATCTCACAGTGACGAATCTACCCTTAGCGGAGATTCATATTTACACTTATTTTAAAAGATCGATATATGATATGTATATCATATAGTGGGTTGTGTATGTGTATAATTGGTAAAATCGATACATATATATGGGTTGCTATATTATATACTGTCATATTCCTGTTTTTCAAATAAGTTCATTTATGGCATTGATATTTATTTATTTGAGCATGTCACTTGGTTTGTACTATAACATGTGAAGATTGTTTTGTACGTGGTTTTACCTTGAGTTATGTTAAAATGTTTTTGTTGTCTTCGGACGTGTTAGCATGTCGGAACCTAGCCTTGGCCGGGCGACAGTTATGATACAGTTAGAGCTCTAGTCTGTATGCCGGTGTACTGGCATGAGAGGTAATAGATGAGTTACTGGCTTATGAGTACCCATATTTTTGGATATTGGGTAGCAATTGGTTGCCCAATGTCTAGCGGCGTACTGCATGAGGGGTAACAGATGAGTGCTAGGCACTCAAGAGTAACTATATTATAAATGTATTTGGGTAAATAGATGGGTTACCCGTTTCTCATGAGCACTTATATTTTCATATATTATTGGACAACCAGATGGGCCGTCCAATGACTCATGAGTACATTTATAATTAAATGTTTTCATGATTTATCTTTTGTATTTATACACGAGCTATATTGTTGTTTTACTCATACGAGCTGCAAATCTTACCGGGTTTGTGTTTACAATCCCGGTGCACCTATTCGATGGTGTAGGGGATAGTTCTGCATGTGTGAATTAGCAGAATTGATGGAGCACTCTGAATACTTCAAAGTTTCTTTATTTATTTTGTGGTGAGGATTGAGAGGATTATACATTTCCATTTGAAATAATGCTTGAATTTTAAATTGGTCTTGTAATAATCCATTTGACTGAGTTGTACTATGATGATACGCTGTGACGATAAGATGATTTCAAATTATTGAGATTGTTTTTTAGTTTTCATGGCTTCGATTTTCGAGTTATATACTCAAAATTTCGGGGCGTAACAGTTGGGATCAGAGCGTAGGTTGTGTATTTGGCGATCTATCAATATCATCCACGAGCGATGGCCCGACTGCAGCGGACCCCCATCACATGCTCTTCGGTATTGATATGTCGCTGGGTATGTAAGAGTATTAGGAGCCACACCTTAAGGTTTGGCCCTCTAGTAAAGTATTGTGACAATACTTCGATGATTCACATTCTTTTTGAATATTTTAAGTTAATATATGTTGAATCTATTTTATTCGGATACAAGACTTCACATGTATTGACTAAGTGTTTAAATGTTTCAAGGTGATGAATTTGGAGAAAGGTCGTGCACAAGGCCGAGGAAAGGCAAGAGGCCGATGCTGAGGTAGGGCTGGAGGCCGAGTCCGCAATATGGAGAACCTCTATGAGGAGGTGGCACCACAGGAAGAACAGGCTGACCCCGCGGCAATCATTAGAGACGATAGTCGCGTGCTTAAGCTGATCAAGGACATCAGCGCCATCATTTTATTGGGGCATGGATCATGTGGTAGCGGACCATTGGATATAGAGTATGGAAACCTACTTTGAGATTATGATGTTATCTGAGATAAAGAAGATGATGATAGCCACATTCTTCTTAAAGGATGATGTTATGGATTGGTAGAAGAGAACGAGGCGGACTGTGGATGTGTCTACTATGACCTGAGATGGTTTTACGGCACTCTTTTGAGAAAAGTACTTTCCAGCTACAGTGCATGAGGAATTGGAACTTGAGTTCCTTGATCTAGTACAGAGAGATATGACGGTCAGGGACTATGAGACCTGTTTTCACAGTTGTATCGGTTTGTCAGGCCAATGGGTGCAACTTCCTTAGCCCAGAAATTTCTACGTGGAGAGTACATGACCATCATATCAACACTTTGTCTGTCTTTGATGTATGAGAGTGCTATGAATTTGGAATAGGCTAATAAGACTCGCAGAGGAGATGTGGAGAATAGAGATACTAGAGGAAAAGACAAGGCAATCAGTTCAGGCAACGGGTCCTCAGGACAAAAAGGTGTATCTTGGAAGAGGCCGAGACCCTATTACCAGACTCCAGCTAAGGCATCATATCCTTCTGTTAGGACCGCACCTGTTAGACCGATGGCAGCAATAAGGTGTTTCGTTTGCAATGAAATGGGGCACTACCGCCACAACTTGTCCGAAATCAAAGAGAACATGCTGCTATAAGTGTGCGCAAGTGGGACATATGGCTAAAGACTGTACTTGACCTCCGCAAGGTTGATAGGAACATCAGCAGAGATATTTACCATTGCATAACATCCCAGAATCGAAATACTTGATCTTGCCAGGATTGACACGGATCTACAATCCTTGAGCTCAACTAGATTAACCTACGTGCCAGATTGCAACGCTACATCGCATAATAGTGAAGCCAATTAATGTGAATAAATGTTCTTATGGGAGACGAGCATCCAGATAGTCCGCTATATTGCAACTTTGACAAGCGATCTCTTTTTCCGCTAGATATGTGGAATATCACTTTGATGAGACAGTCTTCCCGTCGTTAGGGGGACTTAAGAACAAAAAAAGTTCAAGTGGAACGATAGGAATTGTCGTGGTTTGTCCCCACTTTATCTCGTCTTGATCCCCACTATTGCACAAAGTGATGAGATCACTGATATTACCTGCAAATATGCTTGCAAGGTTCAATGTCTTAAGAAGAGGACATGACGCCACCTAAAAGGAATTGGGCATTGCGTTGCCACAATAGATGGTGGCATGTTGACACCATAAAGTGGCATAAATGGTGTCATAGGTCATGGCTCATCAAGGAAGAGGGGGAGACCACCTTATGTTCGATATATACTCGATTAAAAGAAGAAAGTGAGTTTGGCACAATTGGATCCATTGATCCATAATCTCAAATCTGCCTCATGCGAATTTCTGGATTTTAGTTATCTATGGGGGACGCCTCAAATGTTAGAACAAATTCTTGCAAATAAAGAGATCTCTACAAATACAAACCACATGAGGATGTAGGATATTGAGTCTTGATATCAAACCATACTTCGTTGAAAAATAGCAACGTAGTAATTTTGGCCCCAATGGAAAGAAGCGACCAGTATGAACTAAAGTTCACTAACAAAGAGATAGTTATTTGGGCAGGTGAAGCCGACACCGCAAGTGTAAACCCTATCATATATCTTTGTTAGGATGCATATGAGAATTAAGAGTATAGACTCACCTTATGGCACAAGGTCTCTCACAAAAACACACTGGAATCAACAACGAGGAAATATTATTTTGTAATGGACCACAATGAGATATTCTCGTAATGGATGTCATTGCACTCCACTACCTTATCAGTTTGGTAGTTTCCGAAAAATTGATGAATGCAGCTTATGAATGTTGTAATAAGATATCTCTATGGGGATCAAAATTAAGAAATATACATGAAAGTCATAGAATAGATTTTATCTACCCAAGAAATGGTTCTAGACCACGTAGTGTTACAAAATGAATTGAAACGTTCACGAAATAAGATACTTGATTATGAATATGAGTCATATGTGTTATGTCATTGCATATTCAATATGGATTTGCATAGTCTTTTGATGAACTAAAAAGATATCGCAATTACAAATCATAAGTCGAGAATGAAAAAGATCATTGGGAATACACAATCTCAAAATGGATTCTGAGGACTGTAATATTAATGATTAACCATCAATCAGCTTTAAAGCACTTTAAAAGTTAAAAGTGAGGCTTTTATAGCTCTCATGATCAGTCGAAGTCTTTAAAGAATAAAGATAGATATGTTTTCGTCTAAATGAAAGATGACGAATAAGTGTCAAGAAATGAGATTCCTTATATAAGTGCAAATACGCATTATTGGACTTAACACAATATCTTGACTCGACCTCTTATTCGCTGTATAGCTTAGCGCCCACGCAATAACAATACCTAAATGTTTAGGTTTATAGTCCCTATAAAGAAAAGAGAAAACGATGATGAAAATGAATACTATTCACGTCGATTGCATATTTGGCGTAAAGAAATACATACAAAATGAGATGCATAATTAAATATGTAAAAGTTATCAAAGCTCCCATTATTAATGTAAAGATCATGGGGGATGTGCAGACATCAGGAGGAGTCTAGAACATATATGTTAATCTTAAATGTAATAGGTGTGTTGTGCTCTTTTCTCATTCGACCAATGTTTTATTTTATCTCATTGAGTTTTGTTACTTGGCAAGGTTTTTAATGAGGCAACACCTTATGCACTATTATATCTTTAAACTCGGCACAAGGGGGAGTCTTGAAGGAAAAACACCATTAGTGTGTATTCGTTAAAACAAATAAATGAATGAGTTAATGACGTTTATGGTCAACGGATGTAAAAGATCAATCACCATTATGTAGCCTTAATTACTATTGTAATTACCATTTATTTATATTGTTATCTTGACATTATCAATGAGATGAGTACACCATTTCATTTTCCCTACAACATGATCGAGATTATTACGGTATGAATGTGTACTAAAGATTACTTTATTTATACTACTTTTATTTCACACTCTCTGTGCATTTGCGTTTACTTGTTTTTAATCTTAATGATTAAAACAATATATTTTCACATATATTTGTAGAGAATTAAAATATCAAAAAGAAACATAAGAGTTCAAAGACGTGGTAACTATCGTAGTTATAGACATCTTTATTGAATCAAAAACGTAAGGAAAGACAAATGAGAAATAAGATTGAAAAATCTGGTCGAATCCAAAGATTTAACAATTTGTAATATAGGTTCCAATATATATAGAGATATCTAAGCAAACGAAAGCCAAAGGGGAAAGAGTTCTTATCTCCAAGTACATGTTTGCCATCAATCATGATATCTTCAACTTAGAGGAGAAACATCACCGTTGACAGATAATATAAGAAGAAAACATGCCTTTTGCATCCCATTCTTAGAGCCTAGCGGCATATAATGTAAGGCTGAGCATCTAAATTTCAATTCGGATTTGGGGCAAATTCATATCCAATCCGAATTAATCGGTTATTTATTTTGTCCATTCATATTCGAATTTTATAAATTTTGTTCGGATGTTCAACCAATCCGAATTTTCTGATCGGTTCGGATTGGTTTCGGTTAAAACCCAAATTTTAAATGTCTTATGTCTATAAACTCAAATCTAAAAATGTATCGAGCAATTCAATTATCTAAGCACTCTATACATACAAATTTCAAACATAAATCTAAAGAAATAAGTTTGTCATCATATTATCATAACCATAAGTTCAAATTTTCATTCAAGAACCAATAATAGAGTGCCATGTATATTAAAAATAATATATTTATAATTAAGTTAAATTATTTGGGTCAGATCGGTTTTTCCGAATGGTTTCAAAGGCAGATCCGTATCCAATTCGATTTTATCCGGATTAGTGCAGTTTCCTTCTTTTTTCAATCCAAATATTTCGAATCGGTTATCCGATTAAGAAAATATGGATAGATCAGATCAGTTTTAAAGCAAATTTAGTTTTTTGCCCAACCCTAATATAATGAAAGTGAAAGTGAAAGACATATAAAACGTAGATAAGGAAGTATATCCAAAACTACTTGCTAGAGAGTTTGTTGGATAGAAAAAGAAAACTGTCAGAAAATGACGGGTTTTTACGGTTTTATCCTCCTATATGAATATCACTATTATATGAAGCAACTAATAAAGAAAGGCAATTTTATAATTATTTGAAAACAGTTCCATAAGCCTTGTTCCTTTGATTAATATTAATATTGATGGTATCAGAGTGCGGGTTACTTTCGTTCGCTTGTGAAGCTTGTTTCCCTATTTTGGGTTTCTTAAAACATACCAATGTCATGCATGGCCGGTCTTGAGGGATTCGAGGCCCTGTGTGAAAAAAAGACCCTTATACAAATTTTTGTCAAGTCGAACTCTTTGATTCTTGCCATGAGTTTTTTCATAATAAAATGAGAATATCAAAAAGTTAAAAAGAAGAGGAAGAATTAAAATAATGAGATTTTCTTGGAACAACGCAATTGTGAATGTCGAAAAAAGAAAGAAAGAGGAGAAGCGTATTGATCATGTCGAATAAACTTTATTTATGTGCTTTTATTTTTTAAAATATATTAAATTTAATTATTAATAAATAAGTAAAAAAATTAGAATTCTGGCCTTGGGCCCGGTGCGGGTGCACTGCCGGCACTTCCCAAGAGCCGGCCATGATGTCATGATAGGTTTTTTAACAATATGCAATTAGTTTTATAGAATTTGATGTGTTTTGGAAGGAACATGCAAAGTAGTTGCAACCATTGAATTTTCTATGATCTATGACACAATCATAAAACAAAATGACTAACTGAGTTACCCAAAACCATGAAGAGAAAGTCAAATTGAATAGAACACTAAATTGAAATACAATTTGTTAAAAATAGTTGCGTGCCAAATGAAGACCTGAATTTATCAGCCATTTCGTCATTCGAACAGTTTTATAATGGATTTTGACATTTAGTATTCATTTAACTGTGATATGAAGAAACAGGGAAGCGACTGCTGAAGTAAACCAGAGAGCTAGCTATTTCCAATTCAAGGTAGATACAAGTTCTATAGTTGGAATATGTTGAAGAAAGATAAAATGGAGAACTTGATTCTGGTACTTGGGCATATCATGCACAATAAGCTCTCTCAGTTTACCTTGGCTTCTTTATTGATTTTGTCAACATCAATTCCACTAGAAGCTATCAGTAACCAAAAAGAGAGTGGAAATCTCACTATGACATTTCCGAACGTTTTTGAATTCGGCAGTACTGGAAAAGGAGGAATTGAATTTTATCGTGGTAGAACACGAGCAGCACAAGGGTACTGGTCTGACACACAAGGACGTAGCAACACTTCCCTATGGACACCATGCCGCTACAAGTTGAAAATATCATCTCGGCACACTCGATGGCTAACCTATCATTCCATTTCAGAGAGGGACTTCCGTGGATCTAAAAGGGGCACAGGTTAAATTCCACAAATCAAAGTCTTTCTGTAAAATTTCACTCTATGTATCTAGGCACCTAAGCTGTGTCCCCTAACTCATTACTGATTTTAGACTTGCAATGGATGCTTTTTATTTTTATTTTATCTCTTTGGAGAAATGACTTTCAAGGATGTTTATAACTTTATACATCGCAAGTTCTTTTCTCATCAGGAGTTAACTCAGCAAAAACTGCTTTTTGTCGGTAGAAATAGATAGAATAGATCAAAAGACATGCATGCAGTACCACTTTCTATTTGATTGGAATTTTATGTGTTTACTCCACTTAATTTCCTTGTCATTTACTTCACCATTTTGGTACATTTTCAAGATGTAGCGGAGCAGCAGAGAACAGATACATCAAAGTTTGATTTCGGAATTTTTAAGTACAGTCTTCAAGATAAGCAGTTCAATGTCTCAGGTTCTGCAATCATCGCACATTTTGTATCCTCTTGGGGATTGTCTCTCATTGTAGGTATAGTTTTCCACATGCTTTGCCAACAATTATTTTGCAGTATGTACTCTAACAAGAAACTGGAATTAATTGAAAAATCGGGTATTTAAATTGTAATCAATTTTTGCAGGTCTTCAATCTTCCAGTGTTTTACTTTTGTTCGTGGTGTTCGGTATTTATTCTAGTGTGAAAATCAACAGGTCGATTAATATTAAATCCAAGTTGTTCAAGAAAAATGGAGGGCCGTTGTTAGAGCAGCTTCTTGCAACTCATGGACCTCGAGCTGGTGGCCCAAAAGTTTTTACAGCCGAGGAGCTTGAGATGGCTACCGAGTACAATCAAGGACCAAGAGCAAACTCAAATACTAATGGAACAGCTTACAGTAAACTTCCACTAGCAAACAGTGAAATGGAGATGGTATTTGTAAAAGAAAAGGTACTAGTAGAAGAGGGCCAGATAGAGCGTTTCATAAATGAGATCATCACCCTTGCCCAAATGAATCATGAAAATGTGATCAAGTTGTTGGGGTGCTGTTTAGAGACTGAAGATCCCATTTTGGTTTATGAATTCGCCTCCAATGGGAGCCTTTTTTCTTACATTCATGATCCGAAAAATGGTGAAAATTCGATGCCCCATTGGGATATCTTGATGGAGATAGCAGCAGAATCTGCAGCAGGGCTTGCTTATCTGCATTCCTTATCAATCATTCATGGAAATATCAAGTCTTCCAATATATTGATGACTGATTGTAAGGCCAAAGTTGCTGGTTTTCGACCTCCAAGGTTAATCGCTAGTAATGAATCTCAGACAAGTACATTGGTTCAAATGACACTGGGTTATCTGGACCCTGAATATCTACTCACAGGCCAATTAACAGACAAGAGTGATGTCTACAGTTTTGGAGTCATTTTAGTAGAAATTTTAACTGGGGAGAAGCCAATAAATTTTGATAGACCAGAAAGTCAGAGAATCATAACTTCTCATTTTCTTTTGTCCATGGAATTACAAAATGGCCTTCTTCAGATTCTTGCGCCGCAAGTTAAGGGGCAAAACAAAGAACAAGCTACAGCAGTCGCAGAGCTTGCAAAGCGATGCCTCAAGTTGAGGAGTGCAGAAAGACCATCAATGGATGAAGTGGCCAGAGAGTTAAAGACATTGTCAGACATATATATTACAGTTCATGGCAGTTGACAACCATCATGACACTGAGAATGGTATTTAGTGGTATATTAGAAACCGAGCAATGTTCCAATTGATAGCTTCATTTCCTCCTTTCTATACTCTGGCTTCTAATAATGCAATTGTTATGCAAACTCCCTTTCTTTTCCTGCACATAATGACTGTATGCCGGGAAACCCATTAATACTAGGGCCAGCAAGGATGGTGTTTTAGATTAATCTGCGCTGTGGAACTTATTAATCTGCGGGAATCATTATCGGGTTTGAAAAGGGGAATTCTTTCTTCTTTTCCTCCAGCCTGATGTGATGGTCATGTCGTCATGCCACCAAATCATACTAAAATCTTCAACAATCTGCTAAGCTAAGTACACTGATAAGTGATTGCAATATACAGAAGTCCAGTGCCGTCCCAGATCAAGTGAGGCCTAAAGCAAAAATTAAGAGAAGTCTTATATTAAGAAAACACTTTTGATTTCATATTTTTTTCATAGCAAAATGTATTACATGTTACACAAATGATGAATAAACTAGACTACACAATAGCATTAACAACATATAAGAAGCTAGCTTGATACAAAATGCATGCTAGAACAATTTCATGTTCAATTGAATGTCACTTTCTTTGTCTTTTGAGATGCAAAAAGGTTGATCAAATTATCGTATTTGAATGTCAAACAAACTTTCTTTCAATAAGCAACATGGCCAATACATTCAACCGTTCTTGTGACATAGTTGATCGTAAGTACGTTTTTATAAGCTTGAGAGCTTAAATAGAGAAAGATTAAAGATATTACCGTTTAGATTGAAAGCTTAAAGGAATGTTTCATTCCCAAATTGGTGAAAGATTAAGGAAATTTTTAGGGCTTTTTCTTTCTAATCCCAAATTGAGAAACATCTAATTTCGACTTAGCCTCACGGATGTGCTACTATTTCGCAGATTGTTCTTGTCCATCTCAAATTTTTTAAATAAGTATATATATCTATATATGTGTGTGTGTGTGTGTGTGGGGGGGGGGGGGAGAGATGTAAAGAGGAGGCCTTCTACATATGCGGCCTAAGTCTGAGGCCTTGCCTGCTTTGGTCTTGCAGAAGTCTAAGTCTAAACTAAGACAGAAGAACCTTGCTACCTGGATCGCTCCTTAGCATTATACATTTCCGCTTCCAGTGAACCTCTACCATCAATAGTTCCTTTGCTTTTCATAAAAATTGAACTCAAAATGATCCGGAATTACAATCTTTAAAAAGTTTGTATTCATCATTCCAAATTTTGTTAAAAGTTGAAATGTCCAGTAATTTTTTTTCCTTTTTAAGAAGTCGAGTTTTTAGAAGGTTGATATTTCCTCGTAACTTTATATTTTAGTCCTTGAATTGAGCACTCTCCATTTACATTGAAAAATAGAGAGAGAGATCTCGAGGTTGCAGGCTTGGTCCTAGGTTTTCTTTGAGGTCAGGACGCCGACGATGTCGGTGAGGTCGCCGGACGCGAGAAGCTCCTTGAGTTTTGAGGTGACAAAGGCGGTGGCGGAGCAGTGCCGATGATGAGGACCATGCTTGACTTGACGTACTGGACTTGGGCGAAGATCTGGAGGCGGCGGTGACGACAAGAAGGCTGGTGTTGCTGCAAATGTAGCTAGCCGGAAAAAGAAACCTAGATATGGGTCTAAGGGAGAAGATGATTAAGGGGTGCCCAGAGTAGTTCCTGGGTGCCCATAGTGGTTTTTTTTCTTCTTCTTCTCACAACAGTTATATAAAACAATGTGACAGCGGGTGTGATAGGTAGTGTGACAGTGAGTGTGACAACAAATGTGACAGTAGATGTGACAGTGGGTGTGACCGTTAGTGTAAATAGATAGTGTGACAGTGGGTGTGATATCGGTTGTGACAGTAGGTGTGGCAGTTAGTGTAAGAGGTAGTGTGACAGTGGTTGTGACAATAGGTGTGACATGCCGAGATGAAATGTGGAAATATGCGAAATTTTGTTAAAATTCAAATGAGATTGGTATAAGTATGCTCAGAATGAAGGGAATAGCTAGAATTAGAGAACCTTGAGCTTTGGTTTCGCCGGAATTGCTTAAAGCACCGTCATCGATAACGACAACCCTTTGAGATGGTTGTTACGCCTTGTACGGTTGGTCAATTCGGAGTGGATAATATATCAAATGAAAGAGGGGAGCGAGATCTTTCTAACGGTACCAATTTCGTCAAAATCTATCGCCGGACGGGAAAGTTATGGCTGAAATTAGAAAAAGAAAGAAGAAAGAAGGAAAAAAGTGAGAAAATGCAAAACAGTACAGAAAATATTTTTAAAGTGATTATTTTATAATTTTGTTAATTTTTTTTTAAATTTTCACTTAAATACGATGATTTTTTTATAATTAATTTAATATTAATGATATTCTTATAATATAAATCGGAGATTGTAACTTTTTATAATTTATTTAAAATTAAGTACCGGTGTTTGGCCCGGGAAATTTAACAAAGATGATGGGTAAAATGTAGTTATCCAAAAGCGGGAAAACCAAAATTTCAAAAAAAACAAAAATCCAGAATTTAGATAACCCCATTTCACCTGAACAGTCACAACCAACCTCAAACCCCCAAATCCAGCTATGGACGAAACCATAGCCCGGATACTCACAGAGCTCGAAGGCCTCCGCCACTCCACCGCCACCCAACCCCAACCCATCTCCGACTCCACTCTCTCCGACCTCCAAACCCTCCTCGACGCCGCCGATGAAAATGACCTCGAAAACCCCATGGACCGCTTCTCCGACGAGCTCACCGCCAAGTCCCTCTCCCTCACCAGCCTCGTCCGCCCGATCTCCGCCGCCATGGACTCCGGCCCGCCCCACTTCACCCTCGCCGCCTCGAAGCTCTACCTCTCTCTCCTCCTCGCCCCCAATTCCCCGGTCTGCACTCTCTTCACTCCTATGTCCTTCTTCTCTCTCCTCCAGTCGATTCGCCGCTCGCTGAAGCCCCGCCGCGCCGAGCCGGGTACCGCCGCCGCGAAGAAGCGGAAGGGGAGAGGCAAAGGGAAGGGATTGAAGCACAGTGAGGAGTGTGAAGGCGAAGAGAGAGAGTTTGATGTTAGGGTTTTGTTTTGTGTGCTTGAGAAGTTGATATTGGTGATGGATTTGGTTCATTTGGACCGGTTTCCGGATAGCTTGAAGGCTTTGGTTCACACCGCTGCGGAGATTCCGGCGATGGGGTCTGAGGTTTGTGGTAATTCTGGTAGTTATAACAAATTGACTGGCTTGTGCTCCAGGGTTTTGCTTAAGGTGTTTGAGCCCGAGAATATCAACCATGCCAGCATTGCAGCCGAGGTGTTTATGTCATTGACGCCGATGATTCTTGAGCATAAATCGCAGGTTCGGATGTTTGCGTTGAGTTTTGTGGGTAATGAGGTGATGAATGTGGCTAGGAGTAATGAGGGGGTGAAGAAAGCAATGGTGAATTTTCTGTGGTACTTGGTCGACAAGGCGCCAGAGAAGTCTGAGCCGAGGGCGTTGGCGGTCGAGTCTATAATGGAGATTGTTAGAGTTATGGAGGTGGAAGAGCAAGTTGGGTTCGTGGAGTATGTGTTGAAGATGATTAAAGGGAAGGCCAAGTTGAGGCTTTTGGCGGTGGACTTTATTTTAGTGCTGGTTATGCATTTGAGAGATGTGATGGGTTTGGATTCGGAGAGTGAGGTGAGGGATTCGTTGGGTTGGAAATGCTTGGAGGCTTTGATTGAGCACTGCTCGGATGTAATGGCTGGGATTCGAGCTCGTGCTTTATCGAATTTGTCACAGCTGGTTGGCTTTTTATCGGGGGATGATAGGAGCCAAGCAGTGTTGAAAGAAGTTATGGGGTTTGGTCATGTAATGGATGAAGGGCAGGAGGGTTGGATGAATAAGATTTTGAGGGCGAGGTGTATGGATGAGAAGGCGGCTGTGAGGAAGGCTGCACTTCTTTTGGTTACCAAGTTGATGGCCGTTCTTGGTGGTGGCTTTGATAGAGCCTTGATCAAGACTATGGGAATGGCCTGTTCTGATCCACTCGTTAGCATCCGCAAAGCGGCCATGTCAGCCCTTTCAGTGGTAAGTTTCTTGCTTTCTTTCATCTAGTGGTTCTTCAAAATATTTCGCTAGTTACAATTGGTGATTTTGAATACTTAATCACTTTTTATATACTGTGTATGAAGTCAGACATTATGGTTTCCATGTTATATATATATTCTGACATTGTTTAGGGGTTGCCACTATCTTGATTTTGGTACTAGCTAGCTGAGTTCTTCCCCTCATTCCAAGCTAAGAATAGTCTTACATCGGCCAACCGCCTGGAACAAATATAACTCGCAGTAGTTTTCTTGGTTAGAAATAATTTCACAATGATTATTTCATATAGACAAATTTGAACTGTATTTTACCTATAAAAACATCTTTTTGTTCACATCTGAAATATGAATATATTCATTATAACATACTTTTAGTACGGTTCTCTTTTTCGCTGAGGCAAAGATTAGAGGACTAAACTCAGAGATTTAATGGTTTTAACCCGATATATTGAAATATAAGCTTGATTGGATATCCATGTATTGTCTTTTCATACCATGAAACTTTATATGTTATCATAATGATGAATGCCTACACTCGGTCTTTCTGCTCTTGATCAGATTATTTTCCCTTTCTGACTACTGCTTATAACTGAGTTAATTATATGCAATTCCTCATCTTATATTATTTTCATTGACTGCAGGCTTTTAGAACTTTCATGGATGATAGCGTGGTTATTGAGTGGCTACACTCAGTTCCAGCTTTAATAACTGATAATGAGTCTAGCATTCAAGAAGAATGTGAGAACTTGTTTGTAGAACTGGTATTGGAACGAGTATCTTCAGTTGGTTCTGAGATCAATACTGACTTAGAACTTCCTGAAGGAGTTTTATGCATTTTGAAAGAGATTTGTAACGGAGAAGTGGCTCCTTGGGTGAAGAAAATTTGCACAAACTTGGGAAAGAAGAATCAACTGAAACACAAATTTGCTACCTCACTTCAGAGTATCATAAAGACATCTGAGTCTCTCTGGCTCAGTCAATCCATGCCTATAGAGAAATGGACAGCCCCACCCGGTTCTTGGTTTCTTCTGTCAGAATTGTCAGCATTCCTTGCAAAAGCAGTTGAATGGGAGTTTCTCTGTCATCATTGGCAGCTTTTTGACAAGTGTGGAGTGGGAGGGGAGATAAAGAGTCCCCTTCCACAAGGATATGCACATGATGAGGGAGGGGGTATAGAATCCAGTTCTGTTGCTTGGGCTGGGGATCGTGTTTTTCTTTTACAGACTATTTCTAATGTTTCCATTGAGTTGCCTTCTCAAGTTGGTGCAGACTTAGCTCATGACTTGCTTAAACGAGTTCAAGGTTTCAACATGCATTCAACAGAGGTACTAATTCTTTGATTTCAGTAATTTAAGTTTTTTTTTTTTTGATTGTTTAAATTCTGCCAAGGCCTGGAGGAATGATATATGCCACTTACCGAAGAGTCTGAATGTGCATTGATCAAATCAAACATATTTTGAGTAAGAGAGAGATAAATATGCTCAAAATATATATCCACTTTGTCATATAAATATTCAATTATAGCTGAATCAACCAAAATTTTCAAGTCCCCATTTTATTAATGAACCTAGAAACAATGTGCTTTTAACTCCAGGCAAGGTTGCTGACTGATTAGAAGGGTAAATAGCAATTAGATTGCTCCATTAGATGAAAATGTTATTTCCCTCATAATATATCAAATGTTGCTTGAAAGTGCAAATTGTTGTGTGGTAAATTATGCATACTGATGCCAACTGGTTAATCATAGTCCTCATTCTCTCGTCCTCCTACTTTTACTATTATTTCATAGGAGTATTTCCTTAGTAATAAATCAGTTGCTCTATTTGATGACAGGTTAATGCTCATGTAAAAGCACTGAGGACACTGTGCAAGCGG
Organism: Argentina anserina; assembly: GCF_933775445.1. Classification (NCBI taxonomy): domain Eukaryota; kingdom Viridiplantae; phylum Streptophyta; class Magnoliopsida; order Rosales; family Rosaceae; genus Argentina; species Argentina anserina. The sequence continues at coordinate 16,282,678 of NC_065875.1, forward strand.
AAGGCTTTAGACCCCAAGGAGGCTGATGGACTCGTTAAAAAATGTGTACATAAGATTGCATCAAAAGCTTCCAAGATTTTAGAAAACTATATATCCAAGGAGTCAGACACAGCCCAAGAAGGTGGCTTCTTTACGCCACCTGTCAGTGGGAGTAGAATGGACAAGAGAGCCGTAGCCATGAGCAAGTCCTTGTCAAAAGTGGTGACAGCAGTCTACACAATTGGGTCTTTGGTTATTATTTGTCCATCTGCTGATATGAGCGCCATCATTCCACTACTATATACAATCATCACCTCTGGGAATTCTGATTTAAAAGTCAATAAATTAGCAAGCTCTACAATCTCTCTTAAGCAAACAGCACCTTCTCTGTACATTCAAGCATGGCTGACTTTGGGAAAGATTTGCCTTACAGATGAAAAAATTGCAAAGACGTATATTCCTCTCTTTGTGCAGGTTTGGTCTTGGACTTGGTATTTAGTATGTTCACTAATATAAGGGTTTTAATGTTTTCCATAAGCATTCATTGCACTTGACAAATGGTCCACACAATTTTCAAACATGGGACCATCTTTGCAAATGTTTTGTTTGTATCAGTTACCCTAAGGATTACCGAATCAAATCCAATGTTAAAATTGGAAAAAAGTAGTTCAGAGATCATTTTGAGTAAGCTAGTTTTACATCTGCAACATGCATATGTATCGGTGTGCTGACTCTTACATGTCAGCCGGTTCGAATTTTTTAATATATATGTTGAATACTTTGCTTCTTGTGTGTAGATACCATTTGAGTTCCTAATCTTTCAGAATTTTCACAGGAACTTGAAAAGAGTGATTGTGCAACCCTTCGCAACAATCTGGTAGTTGTGATGGCAGATTTTTGCATTCGTTTTACTTCTTTAGTTGATAGGTAAGAAATGTGTAAGCTGCAATTTAGAATGAAGAATTAAAGTTGAATCATACTTCTTTGCTTTATAAATTCTAAATAGCTTCTGTTGAAATCAACAGTTATATACCAAGGATCACAAAGTGCCTCTGTGATCCATGCGAACTTGTAAGAAGGCAGACATTTATACTGCTCTCAAGATTGTTGCAGGTAAATGTTGATCTTACACCATACATTTTCATTTTGATGATTAAGATCCATGCAAATAACTAATTTCCATCTTTCAATTGAATCAATCATTTTCAGAGGGATTATGTGAAGTGGAAAGGAGTTCTTTTCTTCAGATTTCTTTTGTCACTTGTTGATGAGTCGGAAAAGATAAAGCAGCTTTCCAACTTTCTCTTCAGCAATATTTTGAAAGGTTACCAACTTTTCCCTTGCTTTCTCACCTAATATTGTGTAGTTTGTTATCTGTATTTGAGATATGATCATGATTCTTTAATTCTTTTCCTTTTTCAGCTAAGGCACCTCTTCTTGGATATAACAGCTTTGTTGAAGCAATTTTTGTTCTAAATGACTGCCGTGCCCACAAGGGACATACTGGTGCTCACGTTTCACGCGCAGAGAGTCGCCTTTTTTCAATTAGGTACGTGTGTCTAATCCTGGAAACTTTAAGCAGTTTTGCAAATGGAACCACCTTTTATATCTAGTTATTCTTGTCTCCAGGGGCAATGATGAAACTTCGAGGTCTAGAAGAATGCATATATATGTTTCTTTGCTGAAACAAATGGCTCCAGAGCACTTATTGCACACGTTTGTAAAGTTATGTATGGAGATCCTTGCTGCAGCATCTGATGGCATGCTTAATCTGGATGATATTACTGGGCAGTCTGTTCTGCAGGTAATTCGCCTCATGATGTTCACAAACACCTTAAAAATTCTGTGGGTCTGCCAAACTTCCACCATTAATGTGGCAAGATTCTGTACCCAATTGAACATATGTCAGAAATCAGTACCTTTCATTCATCTTTCTTTTCCTGTCTTAATAGCATGTTCCTTGGCTAGTTATTAATGAAGTTCTGTTTGCTAGTTGCCTTATTGAAATCTGATACTCATGATTGTTGCAGGATGCTTTCCAAATCATTGCCTGCAAAGAAATCCGACTACCATCCAACCGTGGGTCATCTGACACTGGAGATATTGATGAAGAAGGTGCTGATAATGGTGGATCAGCTGCTAAGGGAAGAACAGTAACTCAAGCACTCAAAAAGAGCCTAATCCAAGGCACAATACCCATCTTTATAGAGCTGAAGAGGGTATTGGAAAGCAAAAACAGCCCCCTCATAGGCTCCCTCATGGAATGCCTCCGCATCATCCTCAAGGATTACAAAAATGAGATTGAAGACATATTAGTTGCTGACAAGCAGCTCCAGAAAGAGCTAATATATGACATGCAGAAGTATGAAAAGGCAAAGGCCAGGTCTACAGCCACCGAGACTGTTGCCAACCATCAAAGAACAGTTAGCTTTCACTCTCCCGGCATATCAAAGATTACAAGCGTGAGACAGGCGCATAAAAAATCCATTAATAGATTGCAAGGCGACGTAAGATTGGCTTCTGCTATGGGAGATGTAGCTGCTGAAGCCATAGCAAGGTCAGTGCTCAAGGACATGAATAAGGGGAGACAAACACCACCTCTCAGCGCTTTAAGCGTGCCTAAGCTCAAGACCTGCGATGGAGGGCAAACCTCTCGCGGTGGTGTGCCCTTAAATGTACTGGAATCTGTAAGAAGAAGACAGGATTTTGACTTTGTTGAAGAGAACTAAAATGAACTAGGAAATCAGAAACTTTCCTAGCTTCGCCATAAAATAAGCTGATTTTATAAGCTTGTTTGTCTTTCATTTATACATTATTATAAAATTGTAAATTAGAAGTAAGATCTGATTAATCAATCAGGTCGGTCTCCACCATAAATTAAAGTACCACCAAACATATTACCCGTAGCAAATACAATGAAAAAATGTATTTGATTGGTACTTTCTTCCATATTTCTGTTAAAATCTAAATAGTTGAGATTTAAAAATATAATAAAAAAATAAGTCTAATTAATAATTAATTGACAAATCCTCTAATATTCAATAAAATAGTTCTCATTGGAAAACCTTCACCTCTTTCATATACAACATGGGATTTTAACCATTTACATTGAATTACATACATAGCGGGCCGGGTTTGGTTCTGGACCGTTATGTTACATAACCCGTCGCCCGTAAACAACTTGACGTGGCATGCTGCGATTGGGACGATGACCATTAATGGTGATGAGCAAAAGTGGAAAACTAGACTCGGGTCTTCATCAACGCACCAGAGTCTCAGCTCTGGTTTCGCTCCTCACTCTTTTTCCAGGTCTTGATCCATCATCAGGTAATCTCTATATTTCCTTTTCTTCAATTAACTAATTACCTTGTTTCAGTTTCCTCAATTCTTGCGTGATTTACAATCAAGCCCCTATATGATAATCTGAACCTAATCCATTTTTTTGTTATTGAAAATTAGGATAGAAATTCGGGAATTGGAAATTGAATTTGGAATTGAGTTTCAGGGAGCTAGGGTTTCAGAGTTGTTTAGTAGTTTGTGTGATAATGGATGGTAACAAAGATGAGGCTTTGAGATGTGTTAACATAGCGAAGGAGGCAATTGCCGCCGGTAACAAAGCGCGTGCTGCCAAATTCATCAAGATTGCGCAGCGCCTTAACAAGGATTTGGAAGTTAAGGAGCTTCTTGCTGCTTGCGAGCGCCTCGAGGGGTTTTCGGCGTCATCGGGCCAAGAAAAGGGGGTTAGGGAGAGTAGGAGTGAGCTTGGGAAGGAGAAATTGGGGGGAGGAGGGGTGAATGGGGTGGATCATCAGCAGCGGAGTTATACCGATGAGAATGTTCAGTTGGTTAGGCAGGTGAAGAGGAATAAGGATTACTATGCAATTCTCGGCGTGGAGAAGACGTGCTCGGTGGAGGAGATTAGGAAGGCTTATAGGAAGCTTTCGTTGAAGGTTCATCCGGATAAAAACAAGGCTCCTGGCTCGGAGGAGGCCTTTAAGATTGTGAGCAAGGCGTTCAAGTGTTTGAGTGACGTGAGTTCGAGGAGGCAGTATGATCAGACTGGATTTGTTGAGGAGTTTGAGTACAACCAGCAGCACAATGTGAGGAGGAGGACGGCGAGGAGGTCTGGGAATGACTTTTTCGATGATGATTTTGACCCCGATGAGATATTCAGGGCGTTCTTTGGTCAGTCAGATATGTTTAGGGCGAGTCAGGTTTACAGGACTAGAGGAGCTGGTGGTGGCCATCACAGGGAGGAGGTTCACAATGGGGGACCTAACATTATGCTTCTTATTCAAATATTACCATTCTTGGTAATCATGTTGCTTGCATATCTGCCCTTTACAGAGCCTGACTACTCTTTGCAAAAGAATTACAACTACCAGATTCCCAAGACAACTGAGAGACATGGAGTGGAGTTTTTTGTTAAATCACAAAGATTTGATGACAGTTATCCTCTTGGAAGTTCTGCTCGAGCCAAAATTGAGGACAGTGTGATCAAGGATTACAAAAATGTGCTTGTACACTACTGTCGTGTTGAGCTTCAGAGGCGTCACTGGAATAAGAAAATGTCTACTCCTCACTGTGATAAGCTTAACGCTCTTGAAGTATCTTGAAGGTTAGTCATGAGTCATATGTGCTATCCTGCCTTAAGAAAATGCTTTTAATGATTTATGTTCATTGTGTGATTGATTATGGAGTCATCATTCACCATCATTACGTCACTTTCATCCGATAATTCTTAGTTTCAAAAGTTGATTGAAGTATCAACTTGATTGCTTACTTCGATTCATTGGTTTTGGGTTATAACAGGCTGCACGGCATTTGATGTAGCTTTTATACCACAACAATGTTAAGCCTTGACTCACAAGGTGCGTCAGATTCAATTTTAAATGCCGGGGCTGTAATCCTTGGAAGTGACCAAGGTTGCTATTCTCCAAATGACTTGTTGGCCTTGGACCTACTTTTAAATGCCGTTCAGGATGGTAGTAATGAAGGTTTTCAGCATCCTAATGGCACTGCATTTGGTTAGAAGTAATATGACATACAGCTTTTGCAATTCCTCGGAGGTATATGCTAGTTACATATAGTAATAACAGTTGAGCAGTAGGTCTGTGATAATGAGTATCTACTTGTCCCTCGAGAACACTAAATCTCCTTTACATTCTTTAAATAAACTATGCAGGTGTTGTTTCCATTTTGTTTCATTTGTTTTGAGAAATCATATATCATGGAAGTACCCTTGCAGCTTCAGCATATTTTCCAGTTCCAAATTTGCTTGTGTTGTTGTTGATAGATGTTTTGTTGTGTTTCGATGATTGTTAAGTATCTTGTTTTCCCATGACATCTTCATCCACATAGAATGACTCTTTTTTAAGGATTATAGTAGTTGCTATGCTAAGTATTTTGCTTTCCAAAGCTAGATATAATTTTAACATTGTAGGAGCATGCATCATTGATGGTCATTACACTTCCTCATTCGCACATTAGGGCACAACGATGAATTTAGACCAGTAATAACATCATCTCTGGTATAGTACTGTTGAATGAGACATGCAGCACCTTGTTCTTATACAACTTATCTAAAAATCTCCAATGACAGTGGTTTGAGTTATCTGCAAGTGGCCTATCCTTCTAGGATATCACTGTTACATCAGACTTGTAGCATCTTGTTCCTACTGAACCACTCAGGAAATCTCCACTAAAAAAGGTGGAGTTATCTGATCCAATCGTAACCAGCCTATCCTTCTAGGTCAACTATCGCCAAAAGCATTTTCGGGTACTGTTTAACTATTTAGCTCAGACATAGGATCTTTCTTGTTCACTGTTTTTTTAGTAGATTTCTGTTACTTGTTAATATGGAACCAACTAAGTGATTTAACATCTCACAATCTCAATGTACATGAGCAGTATCTATAGCTACCCATTGTGAATTGATCCTTAAAGCTATTCTCTGTCTGTGTACTTGAGTTTAAAACCCCAGTTATCCAGTGATTTTTTTGCTTTTCCTTTCTGGTCTGAATGTAATATTTTTCTTCAGATCCATTATTAGGCTTGAAATGTTGGGTTCTTAATTAGCAAAAATGGATTCGGGTTGATTACAGGCAAAGCAATGACTCCGAATAATGGTTCCACCTGAGTTTGATCGGGTTAATGCCTTCTAATTTAAAGCTGAAATACAAGTGCAGGATCTCAGAATCTCAGATTTGCTGGCTGAAATAAAGAACCTGTTAGATTATACAATGCACATGTTTGGAGTTGGTCCACTGCATCAGATATTCTCTTTGTTCCCAAAAGAAAATATGTATTGCAAATCCCACTCATAAAATCTGTCCTCAAAAGAACCAAAGAAAATTCTAAAGAAAATGCTCCTAGGTTTCTATATTATTTTCATCACGTTGCTCACTTAATTTGGCACTTAATTCCTCAGATTCAAAAGATTGGATCCCCCATTTCATATCAGAAAAGAAAATCAATACACCGGTCAATTTTGAGACAAAGAACAGGGGAAATTGCATTGAAAATAATTTGATACCAAAGAAAAAGGAGCTTCCATGTGAAAGATTAATCAGAGACCACTTAACCATGTCGACAAAATGTTTACTGCAAATGGTCACACGCGACTTTGTGCACCGACAGTTGCTACAGTCAACGACTAACTATTCATACATCACCAAAATATCCTCCTATAATCATCCAGGACCAGAAGTGCCAGTCTTAGCCTGGGAATTCACTCTAATTACAAACGAAACCCTAACTCACATTCATACAGAAATGAAAAGTACGTGGCCAAGTATAGTATACAAAATACATAAATCCCAGATCGATCGTGGTACATGTCAATCACTCGTCGTCATCTCCACCACCGAAGATCGATATGCGATTGTAGAGAAGAAACAAGACAAGTAGAAGAAACAATGCGACGCCCACCGGAGAGCCACTGACCCTGTGGATAGTGTCCGGCTCTCCGGTGGAGAACATAGATGAGACAAAGGAGCCATGGGGCGATGACAAGAACTGGATGGTGAGGAGGAGGATGATGGGGAGGAGGAGAAGGCCGATGGGGCTGAGAAGCTCTGCGATGCCTTCAGTTATGGCCTCACCTTGTTCCCCGAGAAAGAAGGGAACGAATATAACCAGAACCACGACAACTACCAGTAGAACTCCATGGGGTGCTCCTGCACCTTGTCTGTCTTGATCTATCATTTTTGGGGCCTGTGGAGTTCTGTTGTGGTCTGACTTTTGTTGATGGTGATGAAATGAATAGCTTTTAGGGTTGAGCGAGGGAGCTAGCTAGAGCAGTGGGCGGTTTATAAAATAGAGCCGGTGAGTTTGGACGCGTTTGTCTGGATTCTGGAAGATGATGATGTGTGCTTATAAATTATTAGAGGCTGTAAAAGGTCGATGTAAATATATGTTAAGGTCTTGAATGGAGAGTAAGATAATAGGGTATTCAAATGGATTGGCCTTTTCTTTTGGCTTTAATGGAGGAAGAAGGAAAGGGAGAGCACTGGCGAGAGAAGAGAGTTTTCTCTCTTCAATCTGGAATTCAAAATAGGTGTGGGAGGATGACTATTGAGGGTGGATGAGAAATTGTGAAAATTGTATATTGTTGTCGACCTAAACGTACGTGTGAGAAATTAATATTTTGGACTAGAGCTGCAGGGTATCAAAATATGGTGTGAAATGTGAAATTGCTACTTGGTTACCTAGTTAGGAAGGTACCAAACAGTGACTGGATGCATGCGAGTATGCCACACATGATGACATGTGTATGGCATTGCTAGCTACTCGATGTGGTTCTGAGAAATGAAGCTTGGAAATTGGAGTACTGCAGTTCCCACGTTATAGGCTAGGGGTCACTTAATTTAGACGAAAGATCGAGCTGGCAAGTGGCCAACTGTTTCCTATGTTCCCATGGGAAGCAAACATATACATATATAGGAAATCGACGTGAATTCATTCAGGTTTCAAAAACCAAACGGGAGAAAATTATATATAAACCCAATAATGCAAAGCCTCTTCTAAAATAAGCTCATGCATTTTTCCCTTCATTTTACAACCATTCCACGTAAGCAAACTTACCATATTTAGCGTATGTCTATAATTAATAGTATTTTCCATTTTTCGTGTCACTAATTTGCCCTTTAAATTGGATAAAGCTACATATGATGTGCTTCTCAAACTTAGCATCAATTTAAATTTCAAACAGTAAGCTAAAAATTTGTTGAATTTAACTTTATATATCATTAATATTACATTCTTAATTTCTTACCTTATTTTATATTTTCATTACTCACTTTATTGCATAATGCTCTATATAGAAGTATTCCAATTGTAATAGCTAGATTGATAGCTAGCTAGATATTTCCGAGCAAAATTTTCATTTCTTTCAAAATATGAAAAGAGAATTTGATTAGAATCTTCAAAAAGTATGCTATGCTCTTCTTCTTGCCTTCGATCCATAATACTTTTTGCATGCGTTTGTATGAGCTGATTAAAGAAATATTTTGAAACAAAAGAAGGAGATTGAAGCAGATGAAGAATTGGGAAAAGAGTTGTAATATTGATGTTTATGCGTACTACAAGGTACATAATTTTGCTATATGGTGATTATTTATTCTCTATATGGTAGGTATGTTATTATTTCATGTCTAAACCTGAGAGAACTTTTTACTCTCAAAATAACTACCTATAACTATTTACTCAAGACTTGAGTAACTTAATGTTCAACCTAAAGAAAATGATCACAATAATATATATTTATACCACAAGTATAGGTATAATTTAGAATAAAATCTAGCTAATAGGTACAATAAAAATAAGAGTCTAATATATAGGTAACTATGTGAAACTCAAGTTACGTACTCTAATAATCAAAAGTTTTGTTTACACAACTAAATGATATATATATATTATCATATTTACGATTACATATTATGTATAGATAATAAATTCTCTTTCACATACCTAAATTTTTTTGTTATAAATTTATAGAAACAATGCATGATTCTAGTCATAATAATTAAATTGAAAAAACAAAAAAAAAATTAACATTATAAGAAACTAATAATTAAGGTATTTATGACATTGCATTAATTAAGTATTTTTATAATGTTAATGTTATAATTAATTAGTGGCAATTTATAAATATTATAAAAGTTAGGACATAAAATGTATCATAGTCAGCACATTTTAAGTATCTATTAAAAATGTAAATTTAAAGGTATTTTTAAAATTGGATGTGAATTTAATTACCCTTTAAACTGCGCGTTGAGGGAAGACGAAATGTCTAAAGATAGGGCAAGCTAGGAAAGCCCAAAACCGATGAGAGTACTACCAATGAAGAGCCGAATTGTCTCAGTGCAATGTCCAACCGCGTTCTATCCTCATTCCTCAACATTCACAATTCCTTCCTTAGTTGGGTATTGGGGTCTTGCGATACTCATCCGACACAGGAAAAATGTCAGCTTATACTGTTCTACATAATGAAATCGGATATTAAAGTTAAATAAAGCTGGATTTAGATGACATAATGAAAACTGACTTCGTAGGCCTATTTTTTCGTACGAGTTTTGCATCTCCAACCCTTTTTTGTTTCCGCAACATTCTCAGATCCCCAATCCTTAATGCATGTCAATACCTAGCTAAACCTAAACCCATACTATTCATGCGGCGATTATTTAACTGTTGGCTGTGAATTTAGGAAGCCCTTACGGGTCATATGATTGGTTCAAATTGTATGTGTTAATGAAAGAGATCACAGAGATATATCTTGTGTTGCACTAGCAGGTAGCCACTTAAATCAATGATCCAAGGAGCGGTATTTGAGTTCTGAAAAAAAAAAACTGCTACTAAGAATTGCTCGAACATTTGAATGAATGATAAAGTCCAATATTCTAGAAAAGTGGAGGAGAGGCCAATATTCAGGCATTGTGGGTCTCGGGCTCGATCTCAGCGGCCCTTGAAATCCAAGGTTTTACCTCCTGAATTCTTGGGTGGCAACCCCCAGTACGTATATATATTGGATTCTGTGTCTCATCTACATGAGAAAACTAATTGGTAGATCTGATATGTGCTACATGACACGATTTTCACCCAAAGGCCAAAACTTTCTAGTCTTCGATCTGAAACACACTAAATTTCCACTTTAGAAATTAGGAGCTAAGGTAGATACTTATAGGATTTATAGGGGGAGAGTGAGGTCGCCATAAAGAATCACCAGCGCGCATTTGTTTTACCATGAAAAATCACCGAGCAAGAATTCTAAGCCATCAACGGAATCAATCACAATATACGAAGGATTCTTGCCCGCTAGATAGCCTCCATTCCTCAATCAATACTCTCAAAAATCCTTCACAAAAAGCAGTAATCAAAAGAGTAGTAATTAAGACCCATCTCATGGTTAGTAGAAAATTAATCAAAAGTAGCACATACATATTTGTAATGATCAATCGACCATGAGCATTATTGCGAACAAGATCGATCATCACCACACCGTCCACACGTATATTCGTGCTCATTAGACAAACAAGCCCCAAAAGCACATGCCCTAGCTATACATATCTCTGATCATCACATGCCCCACAGTGCATGGCCAACCATTCGAAACGACAAGTGCTTCAACCACGCAAACTCCTAATGCATGCTTTCTGACTCTCTGAGTATTACAGGATCCAAATAATTGTACGTGGTGGCCGGTGTCCTAGCTAAGCTAGATATAGCATCAAATTGCTGTCAGATAGCCAATAGCTCACACCGACAGCAACAACATGATATCGATCATCATGCCAAGTTATATGCAGCTAAAATATTGAACTAGTACGGCCTCTTTGATCAGTGATCGTATACAAAAACCATGTTTCCTTGGATTCATATAGGGTTTCGGTTCATGAGAATAACATAAGGGTAGGCGCTCGTACTTATTTGGTTGCTTCAACTCAACACTGTTAATCGAACACCCTTCACTTTCTATCATTTCTCGTTGCTCTTGCTGATACATCTTTTATAAAACAGTTAGTCACAAGTCACAACACCTTCCGCACGCTAGATAATACGGTATAACAGTAAGCTAGATGATATGCAGAATCTCATCAATTTCAAAGTTCAAATTACTCCGGTAGCTACATGATCAAGAACCGGAAGTGATAATCCGGTAGCTAGGTAGCTTAACGTGTGTGTATATATATAGTTCATATCCAGAGTGAGCTGTCACTCTGAAATTACAGAGTGAAGTTCTAATTTTAGCATACTTTTCAGTCAAATTTTTTCATCATAAGTGATTTAATATTTAGATATGTTATTCAAGATCATCTCTACAAAATTTCATCCAATTTGGTTATCGTTAAGGTATTGAAATTAGATTAAATCAATGAACGAATTAAATCTGTTCAATGTAAACCGTTCATGAAAATCTCAATTTTGAAAGCTCAAACCATTGTCAAATTGGATGAAACTTTACAGAGATGATCTTGAATAACATACCTATTAAATCATTTGTGATGAAAAAATTTGATCGAAAAATATGTTAAAATTAGAACTTCACTCTGTAATTTCAGAATGAAGGTTCACTCTGAATAGAGACTGTATATATATGGCCATTCTAGTGAGGGATCCATTTTTTGGGTTTAAAAAAGGGATAGGTCACTTGACCAATTTCTCGATTATATTTTCAAATCTTCACCGTTTAACTTCTAGATTCTAATGTATAGATTACATCTGTAAAATTTCAGCCAAAATGGAGATGTTTAAGACATTCAAAATTGGAATTTAAACTTATAAACATGAACGGTTCCGGTTTGACAAATTTGGTGCGTCCATTGTTTTCACCAAGTTTGATATCTTAACGATCACAATTTTAGCTGAAATTTTACAGAGATGATCTACACATTAGACTCTAAAATTTGAACGGTGAAGATGTGAAAATGTAATCGAAAAGTTGGTTAATGAGCTATCCATTTAAAATACTCAAAAAAGAGATCCCTTAGTGGAAAGGAAACTCATATTTTCCTTTATCGATTAGTCAGGGCTCTTGATGTTTAAAGTCATATTTTAGGTTATAATCTTTTAACTTTGTCACCTTGATCTCATTTGAGAGTATTGGAGTGATGTACATCGGGTGACAAATATTTATCAATGGCCCCAATCGGCTTTTTCTGGTGATCGAGGCTAAACACTGCAATTTCTGGAACCTTAGTGCCCTACACAGGCTGGATACATATTCTTTTCATGAAGAATTCCACAATGTCAATACTCGTAAGAGAATAGCGCATAATGCAAACTTTTCTGCTTTGGCACTACTTTTGTCCTTCCATTTCTTCGTTCATTCCATTGCCGTAGTTAGCATGAATTAGCATCATAGAAACATCAGATTAGGATAACAATTATTAGACCAATGCATGTGACTCTAAATCAACGTTGAAAATGCATACACGCTTTGTGAAACTATAATTCTGTACGTGCCCGTGACAGACAATGGTCCAATCCTATCTGAACTGGGGGCCTCTCCTAAAGCTACACATCAATCTCTTCACAGATACGAATCATTTGATATGCAATCTAGTATTGTGCAAGAAGTTGGTAAACTAAATCTGAACAACTTGTTGATTGAAGATTTAATTAGTACTCAACAGTCCCATGAAAATTCAAACATTCACATTACTGTTAACATTCTCACAAAGATCACATCCATGATAAGTCTGTTAGAATCATATTAATTTGGTATAAATTGAAGTCATGAATCTGACTATTTTCATTAATCTTAACTAACCTTGTTACATTTCTTTTTATGAAACAATATTTTAGTTCGGACATAAAAATTCTTTGATCTGCCACATAAATTAAGCACCAGTAGTGCAGGTAATGTTACCTGGTATTTGTCTCTACTTAAACATACTTTTCCTTTCTAATACTTATCAATAATAGATGAGGTTATGCAGCTGCAAATCCTGCAATTAGTAATGTCCCTGTCATGACAGCTTCACCAGTTCTACCATCACAGGCATTCATCCTACAAACCAAAGATGAAAATGACGATCACCCAGATGCTAGTTAGGCAACATCTCCAACATAGTTGCCCTCAGTTCCATATAATTATCCAGTACACACAGGTTTAGGTTCTTTCTGCAAATAAACCAATTTACCCTGCATTGTAATCTTCACGATGAAATTTACCCTTCATCTAGGTGGTCAAATAATATGAGGGCACATCAGAATGGCAAGTATAATAAAACTGCCCTAGTTCGCTAATCAGATTGGTCCAACTCCTATAACGTGGTATGCTCTGAAGGTCAATATGCTATCTGCAGTCCTTGCTTGCACAATTATCAAGTCCTGCAAGTACCTAGAATAACCAATGACCGAGTTTAAGAATGACGATCAAGTTAATACTTCCAAAAACTATTAGCAGACAATCGAAAACAATAGTATTATCAATCCTAGAAATCATCACAATGACATGTGTGAGAATGTGAAATAAATACACATATCAAAGCAGCCTTTGCAACTGTGATGGTGTCAAAAACGAAAGAATGAAACCTCTAGTGTCAGGTCATGTAGGAAATTTTTTAATACATGAAGAAAATGAGTGATCTCATGGATAGGAAAAAACCTAAAGAACATGTGAAGCCTCTAGCTTTGTTTTCTTTCTAATCTTTCCCTCCTCCATTGGCAACGGTCATTTTTTTGTCTGTAGCAGAAATACAAACAAAAAAGGGTCCCCATTGAAGCCTTGGCTGGAGCAGAAGTCACGGGGTTGTTCATCTAAACCTCCAAGACTCTACAGGTAGTTCTTCTGCTAGTACACAATAATATGATTTATATCTCTCTCGTTATCTATATCTCTCCCTCTCTTTCTCTTATCCCAGAAAACTATGTCCTCTTTTTTTTTCTTATGAAAATCAACTTTGTCGGTAACTCAATGGAAGCTGTAGCAAGCTGTTCTACAATTGCTTTGGTTTCATCTCATAATCAAGAGAGATTAGACCTCAAGTCCATCCGGGCGGTTGTCATATCAATCAATCAGTGCATTCTCAAACTCATAGCAAATGCCAAAACTAGAAACTCTATAAGGGTGAGATGTACCTCCAAGCTTCAAAATCAGAAACAGGATTTCTTCGAGTTCTCTGACCAGTCAGTCATATCAAATCTTTACTGGGGCATTGACAGCATTGAGGAATCAATTACCGCTGAATGGCCTGAAGAGAAAGCCGCTCAGCTGAGGAAGGCAGAGCAGATGCTACAAGTGCCTGCGCTGCTTGATGAGGATGGAGTCACAGCTGGAATTTCCAACAGTTATCTGGTGTGTTGCTCATACTTTTACCTCTCTGTGGTTCGAAAACTCCAAAAGGATGAGTGGCAGGTTGCATTGCATTTCCTACAGGCCGTGCTGGTCTCCCCGAGACTTGTTCAGACAGAATTTGTACATGACCTTTATGAAAGTTTATTCCCAGCCTGCGCCGGTTCTGATAGACAAGAAATAAGAGCGAGTAAGAGCTTGGAGTCAAATGACAAAGATGAAGCAATAAGGCAGATGACAAGGATATACAGAGATTGGTTGATGTATTATAAGGTCATGCTATACGGAGAGACTCGTCAGGGTCAAGGTGGAAAATACAGTGACATTTTGTCCCCTGACAAAGAATCAATATATTATCTGTAAGTTTTTCCAGATACTGTTTGTCACAATATTCATGATAATTCAATGAGTGATGTCTCAAATAGAATCACAATCAAATTTCAACCATTGAACCAATGTATACTATACCTCTACAAATTACTCCAACTCCTATACAGCAGAAAATTCAAGAAAACATGTATCATCTTCTACCACAACTCAAGGATGGAAGACTGATTATGCAGCAGAGAGTAGAACTGTAGAAGTATTATTCACAATGATATGTATTGATTTATTAAGAGTTATTTTGCTTCTTCTGAACAGGCATGAGAAATCAACAAGGTTGGACTACTCAAATAAAAATGAGCATGACCACAGCTTGCACACTCAATGGAATGTAAGCGCTGTCCTATACTAGCATAATTTCATATATAGCATTAGTTTGAAAATTTATATTCTCTTATGAACTTCTGTATAGGTTCCAAGGTTACATATATTTTTGATACTCTAAATAGGTTGTATGAGCAAAACTTCTTTTCATTCATTTGAGTTGTTTGCTATGACACTCAATGCAGTATGGAAAGGTGCACCATTTTGACCCTCAAGAAGATATCCTCATAGAAGATGAACTGAAAACATCCATCCACATTTCAGAACTTGAAGAATATGTAAAACCCACAAATGTCTTTAATCAAGCTACAGAGCTTAATGTTAAAACTAGAGAGCCCCTGAGGCATTCAAGTATTAAAAGACTCCAAGATGTGCTGAATGACTCTCAATCAGACTCACCAACTTCAGTGGAATCATGCTCTCATCATTCAGCTTATGACATTGAGTCAGAGGTTTATTCATTACTATCTAAACTAGAATATGCATATTCTCTCTGACTATGATATAGATATCTGTGTAAGTTAAGTAAGTATTACTTCAAGAACTATAATTCCATAACGTTCACTTAGCTCTTTGTGAAGCAGGTCGTTGATGGAGGTGAGTGCTCAACCAGAACTGCAAGTGTAGATGCAGATTTTCCCGAGTAAGAAATTCATGATAGAATTGGTGACACTTAATTTCATCTACCCATTTTTATTTGATTATCTTTTGCTAGACAACTTAATATCAGAACCTCATTATTTTTTCTAACTTACAAGCACTCACCTGTACAGGAGACTGCAGGGTTCTAGTTCCACATCAGACCAGGAGTGCAAAGCACTATCTTTTTCACGAGTCTGTCAGGATCCCATCCCTAACAAAGTCATTCAAGTAAATAATTCTATGACTCTTTCAAGGAGATTTACAAATTCCATCAATGGTTTACTAACAGTTTCAGAACATAGAGATAAAAGATCAAAGACCCTTCAGAATTCATATCTACAAAAGGAGTGTGCATCTCAGCGGAACTATAGGATCAACCAAAGGGATCGCCAAAGAACTGTTGCAAGGAAAAAACATAGTTCTCATAGCCAGGAAAGCTCTATTGAACTTCACCTACAGTCCACAAAAAGTTCAAAAAGTGAACTACTGAGTATTACTGAAAAAGCAATTTCAAAACTATTTCACTGGGAAGGATTGGGGAATTGGGATGAAGATTATGCTGTAGAAGTTACAACAATATATCAAATACTATGCAACAAAAAAGGAGAAAAATGTGTTGTCTTGAAAGACATGATATTGGATCAACTGCTCATAGGCATTTCAGCTTCTAAGGAGGAGAAAGTGATAAAGGTCTCAGTGTCTATACTAACTACTATTGTTGCAGCTAATAAGTCAGTTATTGAGGACATCAAGAAGAAAGGTCTGCAGTTATCAGATTTGGCAAGTGCTCTAAAAAGAAATGTTCATGAGGCAGCAATACTGGTTTATCTAATGAATCCATCTCCTACTGAAATTAAGACTTTAGAACTTTTACCTGCATTGTTGGGGGTCGTGTGCTCTCCAAAAAGTTATAAGGGTAGGCCAGCATCACTGCCAACACCGCTGACAGCATCACTAATGATTATTGGAGTTTTAGTATCTTCATTTGACCATGCCACAAATAATGTGCACATGGCTGAGATCAGCTATCCCAAAGTTCTTCATGGGCTCCTCGATGTTGCAAGAGAGAGTAACATTGAAGAATTGATCTCCTGGGCCACTATTCTTGTCAAATGCATACAGTATGACGGTAACTGCAGAAGATATATATCAGGATTAGCTCCAATGGCTCCATTTTCTCGTCTACTAGAATGTAAGATGAAGCATGCCAGGTGCATAGCGCTGGAATTTTTTCATGAAGTTCTCTGCACTCCAAGGTATGAAAGTATGCTTAAAATTCCAATGTCCTGAATATGTTATATGATGACAATATTTAAAGTTAGGAACAAAATTAAAAGTGCACGGTTTTCGTCATGAGACACAAAATTCTATCACTCTTTAGTTTATGCAATTCAATTTCTCTGGTCTTGTTGGTAGACCTTCATGCATTCACATCAAATGAGAGTTACATAAGTATAACATCATACATACGTCTACAGACAAAATTCTATTGGACTCTTAAGTTCATGAAATTGAATTTCTCTGTTCATGCATGCATTCACATCACATGAGAGCAACATATGTATAACTTCAGAACTATGATGAACCCAATAAACAGTCGTAACTAGAATTTTTTAGATCACCGGTAATCGATATTGTAATTTCTGTCAGAAAGGGCATACCATGCGAGGTTTTATTAAAATGCGAGTAACTTCGGGCGTTTGAGTTTCATAGCAATTATAGTCGTATATCCTTCTACAACATTGTACTTTCACTTTCTCAGGTCATCAGCTACTGCATTGTTGCAGAGGCTGCAAAAAGAAGGAAGCACAAACATTATGAACTCTCTCATGCTTTGTGTCCAACAATTGCAACCTGAATACCAGCTTTTGGCAGCAAATCTGCTGCTTCAGTTAGATACACTAGTAAGTATTTATTTCAGAAACCATGTATAGGTAGGCAAGTAGTAATATTTGATGGACAAATATGCATATTTAAATGATGTGTATGTAATGGACTTAATTGTCATGTGTAATGGATATTAGCAGGATAACTCCTACTGTAAGAGTGCATTCAGAGAAGAAGCTATGCAGGTTCTTCTCAACTTAGTCGCATCTGAAGAAAGTTCCACCACACAGAACTTATCTGCGTTCATCTTATCAAATCTCGGTGGAACATATTCATGGGAAGGGGAACCATATACTGTAGCATGGTTGGTTAAAAAGGCAGGTGTGACTTCCTTGTATCAAAAAAATATGATAAAAGGTATACATTGGCTGGATGATTGCTTAGAGGTGAGCTTTAATCAAATATGCTGTTATCTAATACAGAAACATATCAGTATAGTAGCACAATGAAGCAATAAAAGAATATGGCATGAATTTACAGGATGCTGGCACAGACTCATGGTGCAGCAAAATTGCCAGAAGCATCATTAACATTGGGAATCCTGTCTTTCATTCTTTAGTGAAGGGTCTTAAGAGCACAACAAGGAAGGTTTCTAGGGACTGTCTAATAGCCATAGCATGGCTTGGGTTTGAAATTGCAAAGAGTCCAGAAAGCATCAGATATTCAGCCTGTGAGATCTTACTTAGTGGAGTTGAGCAATTTTTGCATCCCGGAATGGAGCTAGAAGAACGAGTTCTAGCCTGTCTCTGCATATATAACTATGCTTCTGGAAAAGGTAAGTTATTGTGACTGAACAGAAAATCTAGAAAATATGTAAGTGGTTGGAAACTCAACTGATAGGAGGAGTACTTTTAAAAGAAATCTACTTTAAAAAAAGCCAGAAGATACTCCAGCATATCTCTAACAAAATAACCTATGTCAAGAATTTCAAATTAGCAACATAAGAGTGAATAGTCTCACTTTACTGCAAGCAAACTTAAGCAATTCCATCATGTAGGGATGAAGAAACTAACACATTTCTCGGAAGGAGTGAGAGAATCACTAAGACGCTTATCACATGTAACCTGGATGGCAGAAGAGCTACATAAAGTAGCTGATTACGTTCTGCCAAACCGATCAGTAAGTACTCAACCTTGACTCAACAGCTTGGGTTATATGTAATCATTTTAAAATCCCTTAGAAGAAAAAATAAGCATACACAACATTCAGTTAACTTTTTTTAGTTATTTTTTAATTAATTTTTGTCCTTTTATTATGTTGAGTATCAAATGCAACTAAATAAATACCACCTGATGTTTTCTTGGATTCATTATCATGGTGAAGCAGCGAATATCTTGTGTTCATACCCAAATTCTTGAGGTTGGAGTCAATTTCAGTGGAGCAGTACGTGCCCTCATGTATTACAAAGGATTTCTTCATGGTGGCTACTCAGATGGTTCTGTGAAGGTAAGGATGACATATCATGTCCATCCCACAACTGTTTTTGGTTATTGCACGTCTATAATGTACATGATTTTCTAACAGAAAATGGCAATTATGTAGTCTTGCTTTTGGTCACGAGTTTACTTTCATATTCAATTGTTAAGTTATGCATCTAGAAGGGTAAAGTTACTTATTAGGAGCATGAGGCACCTTTACCACAAGCTGCTGGAAGCCAAAAAACTTAATTTTGAGTGGCTTAAGAATCTAAACTAATGCATATGGATGCATCAAATAGGTCTGGAACATAAAAGGACAATCAGCCTCACTTGTATGGGACATGAAGGAGCACAAAAAGGCAGTCACATGTTTTTCACTTCTTGAATCCAAGGACAGCCTTTTGAGTGGATCACTGGACAAAACTATCAGGGTATGGAAAAACTATAGTGCAGGAACGCTCTCTTTTCTTCACCATGAACACATAAGTAGCTATGAGAAACTGCAACCTAATTCTACAGGTCTGGCAAGTGGTCCACAAAAAAATGGAGTGCACTGAGGTGATAGAAACCAAGGAACCAATTCGGCATCTGAATACATGTGGGGACATGATATTTGCATTAACGCGCAGCCATGGGATTAAGGTAAATCAGGATGGTTGTTTTCCGCTATTGGAAATGACGTCTATAAGTTATACACTTATACCTGAAGAACAGGAACCTAAAACTTCAGCTGTCCTTTGGACTAAGACTAAAACATGGCAACTTAGGATCAACAAAAAAAAATTAACTAGAAATGACTGCCTTTTCCAGGTGTTTGATGCGTCAAGAAAGGCCAAAGATATTTGCACAAATAAAAAGGTGAAATGTATGGTGGTGATTCAGGGAAAGATTTATGCAGGATGCAAGGATTCAAGCATACAGGTTGCTTTAACATCAGAACTCGAGCACAAATTTAAACAGCATTAGGTGATATCTCACATTCTCACTGTTTTCAGGAGTTGTCTACAACAAGCAATCGAGCACAAGAGATCAAATCAGCAGCAAAATTTTGGAACCTGAGACGGAGACCCATAAATGCAGTTGTCACTTATAAAGATTGGCTTTACAGTGCAAGTTCAACCGTGGAAGGTTCAAACTTGAAGGTAAGGAAATACACTTAGAATCTCATTCTAAAAGAGAAAAGGCTCCCACTGATTGAAGAGAGTGTGCAGGAATGGAAAAGACACGGCACACCCCAAATGTCACTTAAAACCGGTAAAAGAGAAAAGGTGATGGCAGTGGGAATAACAGAAGACTTCATATACCTCAACTGCAGCTCATCGACAAACAGCATCCAGGTAAGCTTAGCTTGTCACATAAACAACAACAACAACAATATTACTAAGCCCCAAAACTCATGAGCAAATTCTACGAATTCCAGATATGGCTAAGAGGGACACAACAGAAAGTGGGGAGAATTTCAGCAGGCAGCCGGATCACGAGTATCCTCACAGCCAATGACATTATCTTATGTGGTACCGAGGCCGGCCTAATCAAGGTTTGTTCATTACTCAAACATCTAACACCTCAACAAATACAGCTGCTACATTATGATATATGCAATGATATAAATCCTAATTTTTCCGATAATTTTGAAACTAAAACAGGGATGGATCCCTCTGTAGCACCAAGTTTCAACAACCAGTCAAGTCAACAAGGATGGGCGATGTGTAATATAAAAATATAGAAACCTTTGCAAGGTATGTAAAGAAGAGCTACTGGGGCAATACAGAGATGAGATTATTTGTATAGGGACACCAATGCCATGTCCTCGTGTATCACAATTTATAAATAGCTTCAAATAAAAAACCCAACGGTCTAACCGTACAATCCGAATCTCCCGTACTAATCGCACATCTGTAAATCCAAAAAGGATAAACGACGCCGTCGCACCGCACCAAGTTGCGCGCTTTCTGAGATGAGAGAATCAAACCATCCCAGAAAGAACATTCAAAAATGTGGAAGAGAGAGAGAGAGAGAGAGCAAAGATACTCGCTTTGAGTCAGGGGCAAATAAGTAATTTGACAAAATTGAACAGTTTATGCGATTGTAAAAGCTGAAGCGGAGAAAAAGGAGGAGGGAGGATGGGGGAAGACGAGAGAAAAGAAGCAGCGATAGCATCGACGGCGGTGTTGCAGCCCAATTTCAAGCCCAAAGGCCTTACGCAACAGCAGCTCTCCAAGTTTCAGGTACTCCTTTTTTTTTAACCTTACTCATATCTATTTTGGAGACCCGATTGGTGAATTTGAGTACTTGTTTTGTGAATGGCTTGATATTTATTGATTGGCTTGTATTGAATTACGTGTTTTCTGGGTAGTTTCTGGTAATTTGAAGCTGGATTAAAAGGAGGCAACTTGTGAACTAGTATTGAAGTTTTAATGGGGATATTATTTATATATAGTCTCTTTGAGTAGGTTATAGGTATGAGTTTGTGAAAGAAAAAGAAAAGGTTGAAAATTTGGATATGAATTGGAGGTGCATTAAAAAATTGAAATGCTTTCGGCTTTTGGGATCGGCATGTACAGACTAGAGGGAAAACTGTCTTATTCTGCATAGGTGCTGCAGAAAGCTTACAATGCTGTTAAGGTATAAGCTTCTCTGGAGTAATGGAACACTCCTTGCTCTAACAGTGTCCATGGCTAGAATCATTTTTCTGATATTTCCATTTAAGTTTTTGAAATGGTTTCTGCCGAAGATGTTGGATTAAAAATTCTGGGGTTTTAGGGTAATCTTTTTTTTTTTAATGAAAATTTTCTTAGGCTTGTTTGATGTACCTTGTTCAGCACTGTAATTACTTCTGAATTTTCAAGCACTTGCACATTGCAGGAGCTGCACAGGAAGCGTTTACAGATAAAGTCAAAATCAAAGTTTGAAAAGAAACCAAAAGCTGTTACTGGAAAATTTCATCGCAAGAACCACAAAGAAACAGACTTGACGATTCAAGATTCAAGCATGAGTGTTGAAGATTCAACTGTTCCTAAATCTGAGAGCCACAATAATGGAAGCAGCTCATCAGGACAGCAAGAGGATGCACCAAAAAAGCGCCAGAAGTTACATTGGGGGCTTGACACAAAGGAATGCTGGGAAAGGAAAGCAAACATGTAAATATGTCCCTCAATACAGCATCCGGGGTCCTGAATTGGTGTTCTTTTAGAGTTGCAATGCAACTTAGTCAGTTGATCACAGATCTGAAGAAAACTTTTACCATCAACTTTGTCATGTGGCTAGAAGATACTTAAGTAATAGAAGGAAGGCATTTACCTTCAATGCCAGGTATTTTATCACTGTACTCTTGTTAATTTTAGAGTAGCAAACCCGGTCAAATTGCACAAGTGTAGATCAATGAAAACAAGCATTCAAGTGGCAGCTCCATGTGCATGCAAATTCGCCATTGATGATGTTAGGTATTTTCCTTTTTCATTGTAGTAGCTAGTGAAACTGGGAACTGCTTTTCTATGTTACTTCTACTGAGATGGTACTTGGACTATCATATGATGAAAACTAGTAGTCATTGGAGCATCTTTAATAGATTACTTCTGCTTAGGAACCTATGCGACTTGTGATGCATGTTCGAATTGTTTTACATGATCCATGAATGCTCTTTGAACTATTGAAAAGAACGCTGCCAGGCAGCTCATTTTTTTTAGCCCGCATCGATTCATTGGTGTGGTTAATTCAAGTATGCCAGATTTTAGGTGGGGAAATTTTTGTCAATAAATTGGCTTTCTTTTTGGTCTAATTGTTAACAAATCGGCTGGATGTATTTCTTTCTGATAAGTCAACATGCGTATCTGTCAATAATCTTAGCATATGGAAGAAAACTAACTGTTTCATCATGATCATTTACTATGAAGACCGATGGTTACAAACATCATTTGCCCTCTTTTGTGGGACCCATGCATGAGCCACGTCATGAAATGAATGGTAGTGACGGAAATTGGATGGAGATATCTTATTGATAGTAAAAAAATAGTTGAGGGATAATTTTATCAATTTTAAAAGTGAGGGATCAAACTGACTTTGTCAGAGTTTAGAGACCGTTAGTGAATTTTGCTCTAAGTTTTAATACATCGCGGATTTTAGCCTCCGAGGTGAGATCTTCCCGTCCTGAAGCCTCTATGCTGCGCTCTTCATGGTTGTTTTGTTTTCTGCGTTCAAGACTGTGATGACTTCTGATTTCTTATACTCTTGTACATTTGTACGTAGGAGCTGATTACCGATAATAAGGTCAAAAATCAAAATCAAACTTTGAAAAGCTGATACCGGAATATTAATCTCACGTACTGCAAGAAATACAAACCAAGCAAGAGACTCGACAAATAAAGAGTCGAGCGTAAGTACTGTGACTACTGTCGAAGATTCAGAGCTGTTCCTAACCCTGAAGATGCAACCACAAAAATGGAAGCAGTTGTTTATCACACCAAGAGGATGCATGCACCAAAGAAGAACGTCTATCACAATTTGGCTTGGACCAAACATCTTCCAAGTTCCAACACACAGTGACATTTCTAGGCAGCTGTCTTCAAAAGCAGTTGCGATTTGTACGTAGGATATCTTGTTAGAAAATGCCGCAAAATGCTCAAATTTAATGAAATATTATAACAGAAAATAATCTCTTTTCAACTGTGATAGTCCGAAGGAGACAAAAAAAATGAAGATAGAGATTTGATGAAAAACCTAATGAAGTGCTGATATATATGATGCCTTAATTTAGCTGATATGCATCTGTATGTGGTTGATGGGTACAACTACAATTTGTAATCGTGAGTTAGGTTTCATGTCTTCAGAAATCACGGCCAACAATCCAAATTTCAGTAGTTGAGCTGCAGAGAGAGAGAGAGAGAGAGAGAGAGAGATGTATTGACGAATTTATTTCCAATATATTTACTTAATAGTCATTCATGAAGCGTGATATATAGTTTAGTATTTCGGAAACTAATTACGTATACGAGTTTTCAGTGCTGAAATCTCTGTCAAGTGCAAATCTCATGATCGAAAGTACGTTGTAACTATCGCTTCATACCAAATAACAATTATAAATACCTGTATAGCTTGTGCTACAGCTTCATATCATTCCACCATGGATGTTCGTCCTTTTAGTTTAGCCTATGGAACACTTCTTGTGCTTGTTCCTGTGCTGCTGCTTTGTTCAACACTAGTGAAGGCTCAGTCGACAATGGATTTATGTTCAACTGTGTACGAGGAATTTAGCCTTTGCCTCGCTTTTGTAGCAAACCTAGATCCTTTTATAAGGCAGGATTGTTGTGATGCCATAACAAGAATAAACTCTTTAGCACGACGAGAGCGTAGTGCTCCCCGGAGGATATGTCAATGCATTAAGGACATATCTTATTGGACCGGAGTTCGTTACAATTTCCTTCGAATTTCAGAGATTCCGTATTCATGCTCGCTCCATCTTAGTTTTCCCATTTCTGATAGCATGGATTGCTCCAAGTATATACTCTCTCTCTCTCTCTCTCAGATCTGTTTGTTAAAATGTTGAATTAAAATTGACCAAGATTTTTCATCTTTGTGCAGGATTTGATCGGCAACGCTAATAAGTTTCACCATAATGCGAAGATGATAAGCCGCATGGATATATGATAATCTCGTAATGATATCCTACTAGCTCTTCAATAGATGTAACATGTATCGGTTCAACATTTATTAGTAATGTACATGTATCATGTAACTAATAACATATCCATTCGCTATAATGAAGAAATATATATTACAATATTTCTTGCGTCTAATTACATTGTTACATCAGAAAAGCATAATGAACATAATGTTGTAATCACAATCTAAAATCTAGAAAGAATGATTTAACTAAAATCTTAATATACTTGAATGTATGCTATGCATCTGAAACCCTATAATTGAGTCCACTCAAAATGCAATAGCGATCACATAATAATGCATTTCAATTTTTTTAAATCCAAATTGTATAACTTAATGGGAAATATAATCGGGAAAATTATGATCAAAACGACGTCGTATGTATCATAAGGATTTTACCTCCCCAAATAGTCAGGCACATAAAGCCTCGACTACTCTTTTTCTCTTCTCTTTCTCTTTCTCTCTGAAGCTCTAAAGCCCTAGGTCGCGCCATATTCTCCGACGACGACGATGCCCGGTCCCACTTTAGAGATGGAGCGAGTAGAGCCACAGTCGCTGAAAAAGCTCTCTTCCAAATCGCTCAAGCGAGCTCTCGATCTCTTCGCTCCCCTCCATTCTCAACTACCTCCTCCCGATCCCGAGAGGTACCTCCATTCGCATCTCCCTGTAATTTTCCGATAATTTTACCCTAATCTTTTTGTTGCCGTAGGTTAATTTTCTGTGTTTCTTATTGTGTGCAGTAAAAAGATTCGCATGAGCCACAAGGTTAGTTAGTGAAATTTTTGTATTAATTTTTACACATTTTGAAGCTTTGGAGTTATTAATTTGAAGTAAAAAGTTGCGCATTGTGATTTGGATTTTATTGAGTTTTAAAGGTTGGTGTTGAGTATGGAGGAATTGTACCCACAGCTAGTCAGAAGCCGGCTCGTGCTGCTGATCCCGGTGCTCCCAGTCGTGGACCGGCGGGGCCTTCGAATGCCCTTGCCCTTCCAGGTATTGTTTTCGGCAGTGAAATTTCGAGGAATTAGGAATGTAACTAAATCGAATGATGTGGGAGTTTGATTACAGTGGCGTGGTCGAAGTTTACGATACTTGTATGGTGTTTCAGATTTTGTGGATGTAGGAAGTATTGAATGCTGGTTTAAATGAGAGACTGTATCTATATGTTTTTTTTCTATTGACACTGAAACTTGCGCTGGGAATTGTTGTCTGGTCTAGTATTTAACTATCGTGTTGTGTCTTGTAGACTCTAGAAGTGTAAAGACGGAACCAGCTCAAAATGCTTTGGTGGTTGGTCCTTCAGCACCAAAGGAACCGTAAGTAGTGTCTTTCTTTCTTGCTTTATAGTTCTGTTATTATGCATTATCTTGAGGAAGATCGGTAGGCATTGGATGGTTTCTAATGTATTTGTTTAAATGCTCTATGCTGCTCATCAATTATCCTCTTCTCAAATAAATGTTTATGATGCCCTATTTTATATTCTGTTTCTTACTAAAGACACAATTGATCATGTAGTGAATTGTGATTTTTGCTTTATTTATTTATTTATTTATGCAGGAGTCATATTGGAATTTCGGGTAAAGGCACTTTAGTTGTTTCTGCTTCAGGATCATATGAGAGGTTTGAGATTTCTCCCTCTCTGAATTTTTTAAATGCCCGTATAATATCCAAGTTGATCTGGGGATCCATTTTTTTTTATTTCTCCTTCCAGATTGCGGTTCATGTGTAAGAGCTTTGAACACTTGAAATAAGTAGGACTTTATGCATTTCTTGCATGTATAGTTGGCAGTAACATATTTGCGCTATTAGTTGAATCTTAAGAATCTACATAGACAAATTTGTTCAGAGAGTTAGATATACTTGAAGAGTAAAGTATTTGTCACAATGTAATACTGATGCTTTTGTATCAAAGTGGTTAGAATCATCAATGTATTTTAGTTATTGTAATGACTCTTTCCATCAAGAAGACAAAGAGAATCCATGTGAAGTCAAATACTTTTCTCAGTTTAGTTTTATTCAAGTACTGAATTTCTACACGTTTTGCTTCCATCATGAAGAGTTCCACTTATATTAGTTGGTCATGTGCTTCTAAGGTGTTGTAAGATTGAACTTTTAGTTTCGCTTGCTGATATTATAGGGCAGTAGAAATGTTAAATATTAGAAGCTGCCTCATGCTCTATATTATCTTTTTACATGTCTTTAACTTGTGATGTTACTACTATGAAAATATGGTCATCTTTCTCTTTAACAGTTAATTTTCCTCATTAACAGGAACCCATCAACATCAGCTATAATGGAAAGAATTTCCAGTAGATGGCCGCGTCCGGAGTGGCATGCTCCTTGGAAGATTTACAGGGTAAGAATATTGTAATTGTTTAATTGTAGAAGGGAAATCAGTGGAGACTTCTATATTTGGGGGAATGCCATATTACTTATTAGAGGGACATGATTAGGGACCAAAAGTCAATTCACTTTATAAGAGTTCCAACCTCTGTTGTGTTTTATCCTTGGTTAAACTGTTCCAAAGTAGATATTATTTTATCGTATATGGTTTGGCTGGTTTTATTTTTCTAACAAAATGAGTGGCCTGCACTTTGCCCCTCTTTGTTCAGTTGCATTGGCTTGTACGACATTGTAACATTTGTACGTTTCCAATGTATAGGTTATCAGTGGCCACTTGGGATGGGTGCGCTCTATTGCTTTTGATCCAAGTAATAAGTGGTTTTGTACAGGCTCCGCAGATCGTACAATAAAGGTATTGAAATTTTTGCTTCTCTCAAGTTGGTTTCTCTCTGTTGCTTTATGTGTGGATCACATTTTAATTAATCCATTATATTGTTCCGCTTCAGGTCTTCTTGTAAGATCACACCCTGCTCATTGTGTTTGTTGTTGTTGTTGCCTCTTTCTTTTCTCTTAATTTTTTCCTTCTGGCTCTTTTCTTGTCATATCAGTGGATGAGGTAGAGGTTAAATGTTTCAGTTCTCATATGAGGCATGGATACGATATTGAAAGTAGTTCTTGTACTTTATTTTATTTTTTTAAATATTTGCCCTTTCATAGATTCTTCATAATATATCTTTTTATTATATTCATTGTTTGTTCACAGTTATGGGACGTGGGAACTGGACAGCTACAGCTTACACTGACCGGACATATTGAGCAAATTCGAGGTTAGTTTCAATGTTGCTAGTGTTTGTGTAATTTTTATCAACTCTAACTATATGCGTCTATGATTCTGTTGGTACATTAAGGGCTTGGTTTTTGCAGGCCTTGCTGTTAGTAGCAGACATACCTATATGTTCTCTGCTGGTGATGACAAACAAGTTAAATGCTGGGACCTTGAGCAGAACAAGGTAGGAATTTTTATTAAATATTGAAAACCTCACTGTGCTCTTTATACGATGCTGTTAATTACAACATATCTTATGTGCAGGTTATCCGTTCATACCATGGTCATTTAAGTGGCGTTTACTGCTTGGCTCTTCATCCCACTCTCGATGTTTTACTTACTGGGGGTCGTGATTCAGTATGCCGGGTATGTATCGGTTCAATTTAGATCACAACCTAACATAGTGAAGGAAATCCAGTTAGGGACTAAAACTATTACTGTAATCTGTATCAGAATGGTTAAACTTTTTCTTTGATATAATACCATTTGTAGGTCTGGGATATTCGTAGCAAGATGCAAGTTCATGCATTATCCGGGCATGATAATACAGTTTGCTCGGTTTTTACTCGGCCAATGGTATGAAGATTCTTCTTGATATCATTCTCCCCCACCCCCCTTTTATACATATTCTGATTGTAGTTAAAGTACGCATGCAGACATTTGTTTATAGAATTCAAGTTTACTTAATGATGTCAGGCTGTTGATTTGAATTTATTTTTCTTCGTTGTTAAACTTTGGGTTTTCTTTCACCTTATATGCATGTGAAAGATATATTTTCTGCATTGTGTGTCCCTCTTTTATATAGTTATAATTTAGTTAAATAATATGAATTTTTATAACTGTAGAAAAGTGTTTTGGTGAGACCATCAATCCTTGGATCCTCATGGCACATTAAAATATTAGTAGGGGAAATTGAGTTTATTGGACATCTGAATTTCTACTTCATACTATCTGGATGCACTTTGATAAAAACACCTTTTTTTTTTGCTTTAACCTCTGATATTTTTTCAGGATCCACAAGTTGTTACTGGCTCCCACGACTCGACCATCAAGTTCTGGGACCTTCGATACGGTAATTTGTTATGTCAGTTACTTAAGGTCATTTTAGTTCTGGTTTTCTCTTTCTAACTGATCTCGAGGATCACTTTATTTATCTGCAGGAAAAACAATGTCAACTATCACCCACCATAAGAAATCTGTACGTGCAATTGCACAACATCCGAAAGAGTACGTGCTATCGCATGTGTTTTGTCATGGAATGGCTTATCCCTTCCATCCCCCCCCCCCCCCCCCATTAAATTACATGCTTTGCTATTGTTTCTAACTGTGTATGTTGTTGTCTAGGCATGCTTTTGCATCAGCATCTGCTGACAACATCAAGAAATTTAGCCTTCCAAGAGGGGAATTTTTACACAACATGCTGTGAGTGCCTAATAAATTTCTATTTGGTCATATTAGTTCTCTTGTGATTTTCAATATTGCTAATAATTGTTGTGTGATTCTTTGATCAGCTCTCAGCAGAAAACCATAATTAATGCGATGGCTATCAATGAGGAGGGAGTTATGGCCACTGGAGGTATGTGTCTTCTTTATCATATTTGCTGACGGTGTAACACTCGGCAATAGGGATGAGAATAGTTATTTTCTTAGAACATGGTCATTCTAACTCTTTTCTGGTTATTTTATTTAAGGTGACAATGGGAGCATGTGGTTTTGGGATTGGAAGAGTGGTCACAATTTTCAGCAATCACAAACAATCGTACAGCCTGGTATGTTTGTTGTGTTTTTTCTATATGTATCCGCATTCCCATTATTTTTTGGTTTTGGCTGTAGCAGGAGGGTAGCTAACACCAATTTTTTTTTTTATTACAGGTTCCCTGGATAGTGAAGCTGGTATATATGCACTTTCCTATGATGTTACTGGTACAAGGCTAGTTAGTTGTGAAGCTGACAAGACGATCAAAATGTGGAAACAAGATGAAAATGCCACTCCAGAAACTCATCCTATCAATTTCAAGCCGCCTAAAGATATCAGACGGTTTTAGTTGTTCTAGCATCAAGTCTAAGCTGTTGATCTACTTGGTTACTGCACCAACCTTCAGATCTCTGGCCTTGAGGGGCTAGTACGCATCACCACCACCAAGATAATTGGAGAGCCGGTAGCCTTTGCTCCTTTTCGATGACCTTTTTGTGAACATTGTTTTGCAGTTCTAATCAAAATGTGATATTCCTGGCAACGAGATATATTTTTATTGTATCATGTAGCATAATATTGAATGCATTTCAAGGAAAAGTTGGAATCGGACTTTGAGTGGATAAATGTGAAGGACTGAAACTTTATTGTTTATAGGAACTCGGTTTTTGGCTCAAATTGACAAATTTGGATTATTGGGACATGGAATAATGATATCCTTTGTGTTGGGATTAGAAGATCCAATCGTTAATGTTCACTTTCCAGATCTATTGCTGGGCGCTTTGTGGCCTTTACTTAAGATGCAATGCAGTTTATACCAACCCATCAAACTCAAGTGGACAATCAGCAATGTGCAAAGCTTAATTTTAGTGCCATGCATCCCTGGCGGTTTAAGTAAAGAAGCTTCCTGCTTCATTGCTTCAACACCTCGTCGTAAGTTTAGAACTGCGATCAAGGACCAGTAACGATAAACATATAAGATCAGACAAATGTTTATATAGAGCCATAGAGGCTGGCAAGTCTGTCTACGGCTGAAAAACCACTAGTCACACGTGGAGATCTATTATAAGAAAATCTATTACCATGTTTTCCTGAAAGAACCTTGTACATAGCCATGTTTAATTTGACAAAGTCCTCTATGACTCAGTTTCATTACTCAATGTATTACAATCTAAGATAATTAGTAGGAGTATACAAGAGCTTTCACAATTTCTTATAGTTGAAACATTTTAAGTACACAATTGACAGTGTGATCAAAACCTTTCTTATTATATACCAGCTAGCCAAAATAAATTTTCCCATTTCATAAAATTTACAAAAATATCACCTTTCAGATTTCCATGTATAGCTGCCAACATCCAGTGGTCGTGCATCGTATTTTAAAATTGAAAGATGCACGCGCCTCCCACGCACCCTTTGGAACGATTATACGGCCATATTTCATGCATGGAAGTCCCCATGTACCGACCACTTCGACTCTTCCCTTCCACCTCAAAATAGTCCTCCCTCCTTCTCTCTCTCTCTCTCTCCCTTTCACTTTCAAGCTCTCTCTCATATCTCAAAATCATATATCAAACTCACCCACATCGGAAATATCACCCCGGAAGCCATGAACTCCGACCAGTTGGTTCATAGAACCCACCACACTCACAATGAAGAACTCCCCCAACACAACAACCCCGTTCCCGGATCACCTCTTCAAAACAAAACTCGAAACCTCCCGACAAAGCCAATCCGCTACATGCTTCGCGAGCAGCGCTTCCTCTTCGTCCTCATCGGCGTCGCCATCGCCTTCCTCTTCTTCACCGCCTTCCCTTTATCCAACCCCGAGCTAGCCTCCTCCCTCTCCTCCCCGCTCGACCCCACCCACGACTCCGGCCTACAATCCGGGTCGATCCTGCCGACCCGGCGGGTCCTCTTGGAGGGTCTCAGGTCCGTTAACGTGGGCGGGAAAGTGCCCTTGGGGTTGAAGTCGAAGAGCCAGAGGATTGTGGTGACTGGTGGGGCCGGGTTCGTGGGGAGCCACCTTGTGGACCGTTTGATTGCGAGAGGCGATAGTGTGATCGTGATTGATAATTTCTTTACCGGTCGGAAAGAGAACCTCGCTCACCATTTTGGTAACCCTAAATTTGAGCTGATCCGACACGACGTCGTTGAGCCGATTTTGTTGGAGGTTGATCAGATCTATCACTTGGCCTGCCCTGCCTCTCCCGTGCATTACAAGTTCAATCCGGTCAAGACCATTATATCCTTTCCACATTTGTCATTTCTATTTAAATTATGTGATAATATTCGGGGTAACGGCTTTAGTCATGCAGTAAATACTAAAATGGAAATCATTTTTTTTAAAACAAGGCTTGTGTTTTGATCTTTGGTCATGTGTTATATTTGTGCACGTTTAATATGATTAGCAGAAGAAAATATATGGGTTAACCAAAAAAGTGTGACATGAAATGTGACCAATGAAACATAAGTAAATGTATAACGGTGAATGAAATGTGATACATGTTAATGTTTGGGATCCTTGACTTCGTGGTTCACAAGACGAATGTGGTGGGCACGTTGAACATGCTTGGACTAGCCAAGAGGGTTGGAGCACGCTTCTTGCTCACAAGCACCAGTGAGGTCTATGGCGACCCTCTGCAGCATCCCCAGGTTGAGACCTACTGGGGCAATGTCAACCCCATCGGTAAACATCTTCACTATCTGAGTTATAACTTGTTTATATTCACCTGAGACCCCTGAGTTCAAATTTGGTTTGTTTTGCTGGATGATTGTAAATTTTGATTCTGATAAAATTCTGTTCTTATTGGCAGGTGTAAGGAGTTGTTATGATGAGGGAAAGCGCACAGCAGAGACACTGACCATGGACTACCACAGAGGCCTTGGCATTGAGGTTCTATATATTTTCTAGGACTTGACTGTCACCCTTATAAGTTCTTTCGCTGCTACTTGTTTCTATAACCTTATAATTTCATGTACCAGCTAAACAAAAGTGTCTGATGCATTGCAGGTGAGAATTGCCAGGATTTTCAATACTTACGGACCACGAATGTGCATCGATGATGGTCGTGTTGTTAGCAATTTTGTAGCTCAGGTGTGTGCTAAAAGATATGTTTTACCTATGATCTGCTGTGATAACTTCATTTTCAGCGTTCACTGCTGTCCAATAACTTTAATGGCGATGTGTTTATGAATTACTCAGGCACTGAGGAAGGAGCCATTGACAGTTTATGGTGATGGCAAACAAACCAGAAGTTTTCAATACGTTTCTGACTTGGTACATTCCTTTTCCTTTATGCTTCAAGTTCAGTTATGAGTTAAGGCACACCATTTGGTATGTTCTGATTCATAGATTCAAGCATGACTATTTCAAATCGATCTCATCAGTAACTTGAACACGATGAGATTATGACTAACTTGGTTAAGGTGGTAAAGAGAGCGAGCGTGAACTAGAGTTTAGCTTAGCTTGCGAGTGATCCCTTTACATGTTGATTACGTGATGAGTTATTGTGAGAAAAACGTTTTATACACTTGTATGCAAGAATTTCTCTCGAAGAGTAGCAAGCTTTCGTGCAGGGGAGGGATCCCTAGAGGGGGAAAATGCACAAAACTAATTTCTCCCCTTAGATTTTAGTGATTTCTAAGAGAAAGGGGTAAACTGTGTTGCACAGAATGCATCAAAGAGGATGTAAGTTTTGCAACGATGGTAACATTCATGTTCGTATTAGAATTTGTGTCTCTTCATTGCTGACAGAGAGAGATTTATGGATTCGTCACTGCAAGTAACATTGTTAGGTGTCTGTTTGACTTGCAAGTTCATGGTAGATATCAGAAGTATTACTAACGAGTTTTTGTTGTATATGTTAATGTATGATGATCACAGGTGGAGGGACTAATGCGGTTGATGGAAGGAAATCATGTAGGACCTTTCAATCTTGGCAACCCTGGTGAATTCACCATGCTAGAACTTGCTCAGGTATGCAGAGCTAACAATTCCACTGCGCGTGTGGTCAAGTAGTTTACTAATTTTGTGTTGATGTCTAAAATTGCGTCGCTTGTGTAGGTTGTACAAGACACCATAGACCCAAATGCAAGGATTGAGTTCAGGCCAAACACAGAAGATGACCCCCATAAGAGGAAGCCAGACATTTCAAAGGCGAAAGAGCTTCTCGGATGGGAGCCTACTGTGTCTCTCAGAAAGGGACTTCCTCTTATGGTTACTGACTTTAGACAGCGCATATTTGGCGATGCTAAGGACAACATGGCTGCTGAGGCAGTTTAATCTACAATGTTGCTGAATTCCATCGATTAAGTTTGATTTCTCATATATGTTGAGGTACACAGATATATAGGGAAGAAAGATATAGAGTTGCAAAATAAAGTTAGAATAAAAAGGAATTTTCTCATAGATATATGTAATGTTTATATAGGAATAAACTCGGCATGCAAGATATGCCAATGGAGTCCAGTTTGTTCTAAGAATTGTATATAGGGATAAGTTCTTTTGTTCTCTTCTACATATTCTTCTCTTCTATCTCTTGCCAAAGAAAAGATCGTGACACCAAATGCAAGCTTAAATGAAACCTACTTCAGCAACTCCATTGTTCATAAGCATTAGATACTTTGACCTCCTGAATATCCTGCTCCAGCTAACACAACGGGGATTTGAGTTTTGAGTTTTAACCAGTAGAATTGTAGAAAGCAACTCTTCAAAGCATTGTCTTATTTTTTTTCCAAAGCAGTCTTTTGACTCATTTCCTTCACTAAAAAGGTCAAGAAATTCATCAAATTTCTGTATGCAAATTACCATTTGCATTGCAGAGTGTGTAACACTACAACTGTTTCTGTAACATTCATCGAGTGTCTAACTAGATGCATTCCACGAAAATGATTGATACATATCATTAATATATGATCGTCATGAGTCACGACCCTGACAAGTCCACAAAACAATAGCCGTTTGTTTACAAATCACGGCCTCAAAGGGATCGGAAAATCATCAACCTTTACCTACAAATGTTTTAAACAATCTACTTCTACAAGAACTTTACAAACCAAATTAGCTTAATTGCCATGAACTTTTCAATGAATCAATGCCAAAGAACAAAACAAAGAGAAAACCATTCAGGGCCTGAATTTTAAATTGGGCCTCATCCAGCCCACTTAAGTAGCGAAATTACGAAAGCGCCGTCACCAGAATTCACACTCGGATCAAAAGCACTATCCCTAGCGCACCCGGTTCTTCTTCTTCTTCTTCTTCTCCAACTCTCCTCGCCTCCCTCTCCCTCATCGCCCTGCCATATACTCTTACCCAGGTCCATCTCTCTCTCTCTCTCTCTCTCTCTGTTTATTTATTTATTTATTTATTTATTAGAATTTGCAGCTTGTTTGATTCGATTTCTTTGCCGTTCGAATTTCTATTGCACGTAGAAATCTCCGATAGTATTGCTTCAGTTCGTTTCTCTAATTATGCTTGAAAAGCAAACGCTTAACCTAATTTTCTTCAAGAGTATCATTTAGGGTTTTGGCATCTCTGGTCGGTACTGTGGTTTTGACTCTAAATCTGCTTTACTAGGTCTTCACGAAATAATAATACCGTTAGATACTGTTATTGAAAGTAGTAATTTAGTGCTCGTTTTCGTGTTGGTGGTGAATTTGTTGTGGTGTTGTGATGAACAAGTTTTGGTTTCGGCGTTCGAGGACTGTTTGGGGTTGTTATAACTACTGAACTGACAATGAATGTGTCAATTGCTTGTTGCAGTGGGAGCTGCAAGTTTTGATTAATTCTCGAACACAGAGGATCCATTCACGATGTCGAGGAAAGGACTTATGGAGCAAGACCTAAGTAAGCTGGATGTAACAACTTTACATCCGCTTTCACCTGAGGTCATCTCTCGCCAGGCAACCATCAATATCGGTAAGTCTCGTATATATATTTTGTACCATATGTAGTTTGTACGTGTGCTAATTCTTCAAATTGTTGTGGGGTTTTGCTGGATACTCTTTCAGGAACTATTGGGCACGTGGCTCATGGGAAGTCTACTGTCGTGAAAGCCATTTCGGGTGTTCAGGTAGATTTTTGGACCTTGTGCATTTGCATCTGTCTTTCTTTTTCATGTGTTTTTGCATGGGATTTGTATGTAGGGCAGAACTCATGAGGTGCTACATTTTGATTTGACAGTTCTACTTGGAAGTTATTAATTCACATATTTATAGCCACATAAGAATGTGCAAGGAGGGGTGTATTATAGTTGTAGGCTAAAAAAGTTGCGCAATCTTATACTGATACACGTGGCTACCAAGATTATGTTTTTTCACTGTAAAGCTGATAACTGTCGTCTGCCTTGTACAATGGCCGTGCTCTTTGGAATCAGTGATTTCTAACTTCTAGGGAGGTAGGGTTGCATCACTTACATGTAATCTCTCTACACTTTGAGAGTCATAGTTGCTGACACACCAAACTGCATAGGCTCATCACTCTCGATATTTTGAAGATAGTTTACCAAATTTTCTCATAATAATATTTGGTTGTTCTGGGCAGGTTTCAATTTATCTGCATTACCATAGCCTTTATCATTACTTTTCAAAGTGAATCCAGCAAAACATTCATATCTTGTACTGTGGAACTTTTCATTTGAGGACGATTATTTAAAGTTGTAAGAAAATAGGGTAAGTTGGAGTTCATCTGTTGAAGTAAAGTGCACAGTTTCATTGGCTCTGGAAATTATTAAGTTGTAAGTTTGTAACTGAAGTGTGTTTGTTGACCTTCGGGTTACACTCTATCTATTCCTCTACCCTTTATTGTTTCAAATCTCTCTCATTTCATTTGTCAAAGTGACCTTATAGTATAGGGAATCCAACATGAAGTAAAGTGCAACAACATGACTAGAGTATTGTTTGTTTGTTGAACTTTATCTACTGAAGCTTGGCGTTGATTGTGGTGTTGACTTATGCCATAATTTTCTCCTGGATATACAATATATTCTTGTTTAAGTGAACATCTATGTTAATGATTTGCAGACCGTGCGTTTCAAGAATGAGCTGGAGCGTAACATTACTATCAAGCTCGGATATGCAAATGCAAAAATCTACATGTGTGAAGATGAGAAGTGCCCACGACCATCATGCTACAAGTATGTGTGCCATTTATGCAATTTTCTTGAATTACTTGCTCTCCTTTTATTAATCTCTATTTTTTTTAATCAGAGCATATGGAAGTGGAAAAGAAGATGCTCCACTATGTGATGTTGCTGGATTTGAGAACTGCAGGATGAAGTTATTGCGACATGTATCATTTGTAGATTGCCCGGTAAGGCTTTTAGATGCATGTTATATACACTGCACCAGTATCTAGTTTATTTGTGGTCATTCTAGTGTCATAAGCAATCATGGAGTGTTGGTTTTTATGCAAGACATTTGTAATTTGTCACTCCCAGCGTATCTTGTTTTTGTTAGGTATCTCCTTGAAATATTATATTGATCATGATGAATCCTGTTGCAGTAAAATTAGCTTTTTCTCATGGTGGTTTGCAAAACGATTTTCTTGTTGCATGTCAGCATCTTAACGTTTCTAGTTCAGCTTGTGTCCAAATTATACGCCTTCACAAAGTGACAAACTTAGTAGGTGGTAATGTCATATTGTTGTTTGGTTTGGTAACGATCAAAATTGAGTGTGGTTGCCACGTACTATCTATTTATGGTTTTGGGTTTGTATCTTGTTTTTTAACTGTACGTTTCTCTGTTTTTTTTTTCCTAATAGGGCCATGATATTCTCATGGCTACCATGCTTAATGGGGCTGCAATTATGGATGGCGCATTGCTTCTGATTGCTGCAAATGAAAGTTGTCCCCAGCCACAAACGTCTGAGCATCTTGCTGCTGTGGAAATTATGCGTCTTCAGCATATCATTATCCTTCAAAATAAGGTTGATCTTATTCAGGAGAATGTGGCCATCAATCAACATGAGGCAATCCAGAAGTTTATCGAGGTAAACTCTCCTGAAGCACCATTTAGTGTTTAGCATATTTCCGGTTTATGGTTCCAGCCTGCTGAATTCTAAATAAAACTTTTTTTTTCTCAGGGTACTGTAGCTGATGGTGCACCAGTTGTGCCAATCTCTGCTCAGTTGAAATATAATATTGATGTTGTGTGCGAGTATATCGTGAAAAAAATCCCAATTCCTGAAAGGAACTTTATCTCGCCTCCAAACATGATTGTTATTCGTTCTTTCGATGTCAACAAACCTGGGTTTGAGGTTGATGAAATACGCGGTGGAGTTGCTGGTGGAAGTATTCTCAGGGTATGCCTCTGTTTAAATTTACTGAAAATTATTCTATGTTTAAAGATGTTCATTCGTTGTCTAGCGCTTGGTGTTTGATAACGTGTTTCAGTTTGAAAATCCTGTTCTTGCTACTTATATTGGTGGAGTTATGGGTGTTCAGGTTGTCTCTGACACGAGTTTGTCAGAATGTAGTGTAGACTATGTCTAAATATTCCATCCCTGGTTGGGCACATGTTAGAAATTCTTTTTGTAGTTTTCAGAATCCTGTTCTTCCTTGATATGCTTGTCTAGGAGTTATGGTTAGTGGCCTAGTGTGAATGTGTGCTAGTGTTGTATACTTGTTGACTTTCTTAATTTTTTTACATCACAGTTCACTAGTTGCACACTTATATTGACAATTTGATCTTGGCAGGGTGTTTTGAAAGTGAATCAATTTATTGAGGTTCGTCCTGGTATTGTTGTGAAAGATGAGAGTGGAACCATCAAGTGCACACCTATATATTCGAGAATAGTATCACTGTATGCAGAGCAGAACGAGTTGCAATTCGCAGTTCCAGGTGGTCTCATAGGAGTTGGAACAACAATGGATCCCACTTTGACGCGTGCCGATAGATTAGTGGGGCAAGTTCTTGGTGAAGTAGGCTCACTACCTGAAGTATATGTTGAACTTGAGGTAAGGGCAATAGGTGCAGGTCTTTTTGTGGCTTTTCGGAACATAAATCTTATGGAGATGCTATATGTCAAGTAAATGCTAATATATCTGATTTTTTGGAAGGAGAAAAAAAGGAGAAAATGGGTAGCGTTTATAGTACTGAAGTGATTATTATTTTGTCATGATATAATATTCATCTTCTGTTTTATGGGTATTAGTGAGAATTCTATTGTTTGAATATTTAACTAATTTTGTTGTTTCCTCCCGAGATAGATAGATAGTGTTAAATCCGTTTTCCAAAAAAAAAAAAGATAGTGTTAATCAGAAATGACCGTGAATACAGCTTTGGAATACTTTATGAATGCTTTAGTGCTGAAATGTCTGACGTCTGTGATTTTCCAGGTGAACTTTTTCCTTTTGAGAAGGCTTCTGGGGGTCCGCACAAAGGGTTCTGAAAAGCAGGGCAAGGTCTCCAAGCTTGCCAAGGCCGAGATACTCATGTTAAATATTGGTTCTATGTCAACTGGTGCTAGGGTAATTGCCGTGAGGAATGATTTAGCGAAGCTTCAGTTGACTTCTCCTGTGTGTACAAGCAAAGGAGAGAAAATTGCGCTCAGTAGACGAGTTGAGAAGCATTGGCGTCTGATCGGTTGGGGCCAGATCCAAGCTGGACAAACGCTTGACGTCCCACCCTGCCCTATTTGAGTCGAAGACAAACGTGTAAGACTGAAAGCAAGAAAATTTCAAGACAGCTGAAAAGTTAGGATGTGGGAAGGCAGACACATGTTGGGAACCATTTTTGTCAGATGGAGGAGAAAACATGATTTCAATCACTATTATTTTTGTGGTGCTTCTTTTGTGTTTGGTATGTTAATACTTTCTGCTACGTTCTTATTTAGTCTGCGAGCTTTGAAACTCGGTCTTTCCGGCATATGGATTTGCGACAGATTTATGTTAAATTGTACCCGACTATATTGGGTTCCCATGGAATTTGCTCAAGCCATTAGATTGAACGTCTGATTTATATTGGTTCTCTATTGTTTTAAAGAACAAAAATATATTGGCTCTCTATATTGCCTTGATTTCAGGACTCGCAGGGCGGTTATGTGCTCATTCGACCTCCTTGTGTTTGTTTATCGTTTTCACTTTGTAGTTTGTAGCATAACTTCTATCTCTGCCCAAATTCAAATTCAACCAACTACTGAACAACTCTTAGGCGACATCACTTCATTCCGCCTAACTAATGAATTATTATCAGAAACAAGTTGAGATTTATTTTTAGTGGTTGACCGGAAGATCAAACCACTAATCTAATATCGTTTTTGACTATTCAACTATGAACTTTCAATATATAGATCGATATAGCCTTCATTTTTTGAAACCTCGATGATTCCATGCATATATAGTATATATTCAAAGTTTCAAACGCTTATACCTTTTCTTTTTTCATACCTAAAACTGGCGTTAATGAAACTCCTAGATCAATAAATGAATGACACTTTTTTGGGGAAAGGGTGTAGCGAAAGTAGTCTCCCAAACTAGTGGTACTGAAATTTAAGAGCAACTAGCAGTCATTATGTTTCTGTCAATTACAACAAGAAAATCTGGCAACAACATACTTGACCTTCTGGAACTTGCAGCCCAGGCTTGCCTATAAATTGAGTACTTTGCACAAAGCAAATCATTAAGCTATTAGTTATCTTGCAATCTAATCTTGCAAGAATAATATTATAGCTTAAGTTCGTTCGTGCATTCTCGATCAATGGCGCCCACCAAGAAAACA
This sequence comes from Argentina anserina, assembly GCF_933775445.1. Lineage (NCBI taxonomy): Eukaryota > Viridiplantae > Streptophyta > Magnoliopsida > Rosales > Rosaceae > Argentina > Argentina anserina. Next base: position 16,322,847 of record NC_065875.1, read on the forward strand.
AAGTTGTTTGTGTGCCTGTTGGTTGCTGCAGTGGCGGTGGTTGTTCATGTTGCCCAAGGCAATGCTCATAAGAGTATAAGCATAATCACATGAAAGCTCTTTTGCACTCTCAATGGAAATGACACTGCTCCAAGCCCACCATTCCCAAGTAAGATACCTAAACACCCATGCATGCATATAATAGAGCAACAACATAAACAATCAATTGACCGAGTTTCTCGCCTGATGATCATCGACAAGGTTATAAAAAACGCTAGGCGTTAATCGGACGGACAGTTGAAAACCAACGCCCAGAGGATTAATCGGAGATTAATCAGATTTGTATTTTTGTATATATTTTAAATTTTTAATAACAAATAATTATATAAATACAATTAAAATAAGAATATAATGCATGAAATTAATGTAAAAAGAATAATGTCTAGAATACTGAAAATACATATGTTCTTAATCCTTAATCCTTAGAAATGTTCAACAATATTGATCTAATGATCTTAATCTCTTAGGAAAAAAAGAAATACAATTCAACAACAATGAATTTAGGAAAATCAATAATAAGAAACACAATTCACCAATCATTTGGAAAATAAAAAAATAACAATTCAAACAACGGGAATGCATTCTTACAAGCCTATTTCTCGGAGCTCATCAAATTCTTCTTCTCCATATCCTTCAAGTACTTCTTATGTATCCGAATCAAACTCAAAATTCAGAACTTAAAAAATAAAAAACCTAGCCGCCCAGCCGCCTAGGCGGGCAAAAATCGGCCGGCCACCTAACACCGCCGTTTAGCACAAAATCGCGGCGGCCCTAGGTGGCCCTTTTTAGAACCTTGATCATCGATCATGCTTAAGTACATATTGTAAAATAAATTGTTATGCTGATCTCTTGTGTATTCATATGTAGATGCTAGCATCCAACTACGTTGTAGATCAGGCATCGGTAAATTATATGAAACTGCGAAAACCAACTCTACGGGACAGTTTAGAATCCTTGAGAAAAAATTGCCCTATACAGTCGCTCAAGTATTATCCGGATGTCGTGTTGTGGTTGCCACGCCATTTAAGAAGTGCAACTCCACTCTACCTGCCACCGGTACTGTAGCTTCAAAGTTAACATTGAACTCAACCGCTGTTGTTGGCCCTAAAAACGTCACCACCTACAAGGCAGTTAACTTTAAACGACTCTAAATTCTAAATTTCAAGACAACGATATGGCATTACAGCGGGCCAATATCTGCATACTTCTTACTTATATGAATAAAGGTCGATTAAGAAATAAAGATACGTACTACGTATTTGTAACAACCAGTTGATATTACTGTTAGTATTTGCCTTCCAAGTACAGCTGTAATGACTGGATTTTTTGTACTAGAAGTTTGTAATGAATAAAGGTTACATCAGATCTTTTTTAAAATATGTTAACCATTAACCATGCATGCTCAAGGCCATGCATATGCTCGATGGTTGATCATTGCAAAATAAACATATCCATAATTGACACAAAAATATCTTACGTTTTCCTGGTTGAAGACAAAGAGTCTAACAAACACCCGAGAGGTATATGATATATACAGCCGTAATGAGCCATTTGCCGATTGTACCTCGAAAGCCGATTGAAAGACAAGCTTTTTCTCATTTGTTGCTAAAAACATCTAGGTTATGATCAACCACTTTCTCAAACTACTGAGCTAGATTATCAAACTTATATATACTTCTCTTTGACAGCAACGAAGGAAAAGCAAAGCCCGTTTGGATGGACGTATATGTGATGTGATATTGGTTACTAAATCACTAATAAAGAGTCAGTAAAATGCATGGGCGCCGCATTTCGGTTGTGTATTCATGAAATGTGGCTTAAGAATGGTACATCAAGTTTCTTCCATTGATAATTAAAATGTGTCAACTTTATCAAATAAGACATTAGTACCTAAAGTATCAATTCCGATATCAAATGTGTACATGACGTTAACTCCTCCTTCACAGGATTAAACGAAGGCGGGTAAATTAGTATTTTGAATAATAATTATCCTTATCAAGATATTTATATAAGTGAACTCTACCCGGTAGTCAAACGCCTTTCTCTTCTCTTCGCTTTTGAACATGAATCTTCTCGTGAGCTTCGACCATGTATAAAGTAAAAATTGGAGAGAACAAACTTAGGGGAGTGTATTTTATATGGATTTAGTCTGAGTTTTTAAAAAAATCTATGGAATTCAGAAATCTAGGTATATTTAATATAAATTTTAAATTATCCATATAAGTCTAGGTGTATTCAATTAAGATTTTAAAAAGTTATTATGGAATTCAATCCATGAAAGTCTAAGGGTATTCAATCAAGACTTTAAAAATGAATAGAAGTCTGTGGGTATTCAAAATATCATTCATACTTATGGAATTATAAACTCATGAACTTTATAGTTTTAATTATACACACCACAATCCAAAAATTGTTGTGCCTCTAGACCAAAGATTTTCATGAAATTTTCCTTTGATTTTCTCATTGTATTTTGTTTTCTCCACCATTTTTCTTTATTTTCTTTTTGTCTTTTCTTTTCTAATTCTTTTTCGTACAACCCAACATGTTTATTTAACCTATGATCTCATGATTAGTTTCTTTTTCTTTTTCTTTATGTTATGTTATTACCTTGTATCTTTATACTTATTAAAATTATATTCTCATATGTGGACACATGCCCAATACTAACAATAAAAACAATGACGTTGAAAGAAATACGTAAGAAGAAATGAGAATAATAATCATACCTTGTATCTTTATACTTATTAAAATTCTATTCTCATATGTGGACACATGCCCAATACTAACAATAAAAACAATGACGTTGAAAGAAATACGTAAGAAGAAATGAGAATAATAATCATATCAATGTTTCATGAATACCGACTTCTTTAGCTTAAAACTTCTGGAACAATTTATTTACTTCCATTTCTTTGGTACCTATTGGTTGATATATTAAATTTGAAGGGTTTATTTTATTTTCTTATAAATAAGTGAGATTTTCTAATTTCTTTGTAATAGATACAAATTATACAACCAATAAATTTGCTTAGAACAAAAAATTATTTCGTAGAAAAATTTTCTTAGCATGCACTAAATCCTCATCCAATAGCATCCACAAGACATTAGAGAACCCATAAGTCCAACCTAGATGCTTAAGGCGCAGTCGGTAGTGAAGCAAATTATCACGGAACCGTGGCCGTGGCCCGTGGGCTTGTAGTTGAGAGACATGGTATGCACATACATTATGAATACTGAGAAATCTATAGAAGTCGATCAATATAAATTATGTGGATTTCATGAATCAATAAAAGTTTGTAGAAATCAGCCAAAAGTATGTAGAAATCAGTCAAAAGTCTATGGTTGAAATCGGTGATTTTAACAATTCTATGAAAGTCTGTGTATTTTTTAAAGAGTTTGTAGTTTTTTTTTCGAAAAGTCTGTTAATTGAAATAAGTCAACACGAATCTATATACAATACACCCCCTTAAAGAAGAAAAGAAAACAAATTTGTGTAAAAGATTTAATTTTCAAAACATGCCTTCTTGAAACAATATATATATATACAGTCCTTATCCAGAGTGAAGTTCCAATTTTGGCACACTTTTCGGTCAAATTTTTTCAACATAAGCGATTTAATATTTAAATATGCTATTCAAGATCATCTTTATAAAGTTTCATCCAATTTGACAATGATTTGAGCTTTCAAAATTGAGATTTACACGAACGGTTCACGTTGAACAGTTTTAATTCATTCATTGATTTAATCTAATTTCAATACCTTAACGATGTCCGAATTAGATAAAATTTTGTAAAGATGATCTTGAATAGCATACCTAAATATTGAATCGCTTATGCTGAAAAAAATTTGATCGAAAAGTGTGCCAAAATTGGAATTTCAATCTGAAATTTTAAAGTGAAGCTTCACTCTAGATAGAGACTATATATATATATATTTATATATATATAGCGAACTACTAGAGTTATTTTCGACTTGATGGAGAATTGGAGATCCGTAAGTCCACAACCATATCCAGGAATGAAAAATGTGCTTTAATTTTTTTTCTCCTTCCTTTTTTGTGGGTTTGTCTCAATACAGTATGTTGTATGCAAGATGAATTGTGGGTTTCTTGTAGAATTATCATATTAATGTTTCTTCTTTGTAAGATTCATTGCAAAATTGGAGTTCTAAAGGGTGAGTATATATTGCTAAAGAACTGCGCACTGCATATAATTTTCTGATGGGAAAATAACGTGGGTGGCTGATTGTGGTTTTGGAGGGAATTAAGATAAGGAGGAGGAAGGCTGTAAAAGTTTGACGGACCAACTTACCCATGAAATTATGAGATTTAGCGGAGGACTTAATTGAGGAGTTAGAGTCATGTACGTAAATGATATCGAATGATACTTCATGTACGAATGTGTTAATTTTGAAAGTTGAGAAACCTAAATTATTAGTTGAGAAAAGTTGATGTACTATTCTTAAAATTTTTACTACTACAATTCTTACCAACATTGTACACATTGAGTCCAATGGGTTCTTATGTGGATTACAATCCTTATTATCTTCTTTTTATTTTGGTTGATCTCTCTGGGAATGGACAGTTAATATCAAGCCAATCCAAACTCAAGTTAAAAGGAAGTGGGAAGAAAAGAGAGAAGCTTAGTAGTCTGCAATTGTGTTGTTCTAAAACTGAAAACAGAGGCAATTCATGAGTTAAAGCTTGAATATTTCTTTTTGTTGAGATAATTGATGAATGATCGAATTCAAGTTGGTGATGAAAACCACAAGGAACAACCCATACCGGCGATACGGGGATGTAGATGATGAATTTCTTGATTTAATCATCCCAAAGTTTTTTCCTTCTTAATGATGAAATTGGGAATCTTGAATTCGAGTTAATGATAAGAATAACCCATACAAAGTTTAATCAACAAGCCATAGATCAATGAATGAATGCCACTTTTTTTTTTTGCAAAATTTCAGATGAAAGTAAAAAATTTCCTCCTCATGCTAGACATCTAATTAATAGGTGGTATAAACTGAGTTGGACTTTATGTTTTTTGGAGAAAACAAAAAGACGTTTTTAAGTCTTGATAAAAGAAAGTGCAGCTGGTATTAGAAACAATAAAAAATATTGTTTCTTGGTCTTTGGTGATCCCTTCGTACTTTGTAGAAGGAGCTAGAGAGAAAGAAGAAAATATATCTTGCTCTCTCTCATTTGTGTGAGCTGTGTGTAAGGAGAGAAACAGAGAAAACTAATCCTTCTTGGTCAGCCTATTTCTTGTGTTAGCCAAGAATAAGTGTTATTCCTCTAGAGATATAGAGATTGGAGACTGTAATCCCATTTTATAGTAGAAGTTTTTCGGAGATCATCCCGTGGTTTTACCTTCAAATTGAAGGGTTTCCATATTAAAATTGCTAGTGTTCTTTGTTGTTTTATATTTCTCCTGGCTGTTCTGATTTTGCCGGTTTATAGTTTCTGTGTTTGTGTTTGCTGCATAGATTCCAACAATATCTAGTTAGCAATTTGATCAGTATATATGTAGAGTATTTATGACTAGTGGTATTAAAATGCAAGAGCAACTAGTCATGTTAGGTCTGTCCATTTTAATTACAAAATTTGGCAGTAAAGGAAGTGCTTTGTAGGTAAGGGATCCCTATAAATTGGTTATTACGCGCTAAGGTTCGAAAAAGTGTTAGGCGGTGTGCAGACAGACATCTACCCTTAGATGCATAAGCGGTTTTAAATTATTAAATATTTATTTATTTTTATACATGTATTTAAATTAATTTTATGATTAATAATATATAATAATACTTAATATTAATTTTGAAAATAGTCTAAATTCACAATAACTTAAGTGCAAAGTCTATACAAAAATATTATAACAAAAGATAAATTATAAAACAAATACAATATTAAATCTCAAGTTTTTAAGGTTTTTTTAAGTAACGATTTTTTAACCGCCTAGACGGCCGCTTTTTTAAAACAGTGCTCCGCACACAACAAAATTATCAAGACATCAGTTAACTTGCAATCTAATCTTGCGAAATAATATCTCAGCAAAAAAATTGTACTTGCATTCTTGATCAATGGTGTCTTCCAAGAAAACAATGTTGTTTGTGTGTCTGCTGGTTGCTGCAGCGGCAATAGTTGTTCCAACTGCAACCCAAATAAGAGATATCATTAGCAATCTTGGTTCACCCTCCATCCAAGGCACCTTGTTTTGCACTATCAATGTAAATGCCACTGTTGATTATAATGGCGTCATTGTTAGCCCTCATTCTCAAGTAAGTTAGTTAATTAATCTCCAATTAGTGCATCATAGTAACCAATGGAGTTCTATTCGCCTGATAGACTTGATGAGTGATCAAAATTCGTTGATTATTCATGCATGTTAAACATTAGTCTAAATACACAAGCGTATATATATATATATACATATATTATGTAGATTGTTGATTAGATTGTCAAATATGGTGATCTCTTGTAGATGTTACGGTCCAACTGCGTTGCGGACCAGGCAATGGTGATGTGGTTTTGACTGGATTACCAACTCCACTGGATAGTTTTCAATTGTATGGAACTTTTTTACATTTCCGCTCACTCGAACATTATCCGAACGACAATCTTGTGGTTACCACACCACTTGCTAAGTGCAACGCTACTCTGCCTTCAATCGAAATTCTCACATCGAACTTAACTTAAATTAAAATCGACACCTTCAGCCTTATTTGTGTCATCATTCTCAGGCCAATCAGATTTTTTTTTGGCTACAAAGGGGACCTAAAAGGCCTAGAAAAAAAACAGACTAAATATTAAAGCAGGCTCTTGTGCGCCTACATCTAACAACACTGGTCATATCGTCTAACAAAGCATGCGCAACATGTGCATGGGAATCAACAAACTCAATCAGCCCCAACTTATGAGAAATACTTTTTTTACCAAGGCATGAGAAATACCTTCAGCCTCATTTATGTCATCATTCTCAGGCCAATCGGATTTTCAATCTCCACTATTGGATTTATATCGTTCAAGTCAATATTATGACCTATATGTGTTAGCTACTTCTTATATATGATTATGGTATGTTTATATTACGTACTGCTCTTCATACTTGTCTTCCATGTTTAATTGTACCTCATTGGAATTCTAGCACTAGTAATGAGTAATTATTATGTATACCCGGAACACCACGTGATACTGTCATCTGATGTATATAGCCAATCATATTACTTCATGGTGTGGTAAACATGTACGCGGTGAAAGAGTAAAAGATTATTTAAATATGTGTAACCAATCAAAAATAAACACAATAAAAAATGGACTAATAACATTAAAAAAGTATGCCACGTAAACTATATACGGTTATATATAATAATTTTTCAATGAGTAAATGTAATCCCCTTCGATGTTTACCTTGGATGCCTTTCTTTCCTTTTCTGTTCATTTCGTTGATGCAACAATAAAATGATATTGTTCGGGTGACGTTGGTGCACATGTATGCATATTCATTACCTGCGGTGGATCCAACTCAAAGTCCCTTATGCTTATGCCCAAATAAGAAAGGTAAGATTTTTGAGGTAAAAAAAAATAGAACGATTTCTTGTAAAATAAAACCCAACGCAATTATTCCAAATTTTTATCATTGGAAAAAAATAACTTCATACACAACCCCTTATAAAAAAAAGTCTCATTAAAATATCATTTTCAACCTTGCACACATCTATACCCTCTCTCATTTTTTCCCTTATGATAGTGTAATTCTAAAAATTTTAAACGCTTAAAAGTTCAATAAAGATCAATTCTGTAAATTATGAATTGAAACAAAATTCATTTATTAAATTAATTATATCAAACAAATGAACATGTTAAAATTATTAGTCTCATAATTATTATTGGTATGGACACAAGTACGTGCGCAGGCGATCAATCTAATTTTTAACTAACCAAACACGTACTGATTGATACATTATGTGCATCAGCTGGTGGGAAAACCATGTCATGGCAATAGTTACAACTTACAAGACTATTGAACCACAACACGTAGGCCGAATTTGGGAGTGCTTTTGGAACCTGCTTTTGGTCCAAAATCATGATAAATGCGGGTGTTTGGTGAGACCTAAAAAACTGCTTTTAGTGGAAGCGATTCTCCTTACAACATGTTTTGAAGAAACAGGGTAGCAGGTGCTTTTGAAATTGCTTTTGTGGGAACCCTCTGCCAAAACATGGAACCTTAAATGAATTTCTTGCAAGTCATAGTTTGTCCCCGTTCTAACCCAGCAACTCTTCTAAAACCTTACTGCATCCTCTATGATCAACATGGAAAAACCATATTTTGTTCCTGGGTATGAGGTACAACCCTTGATTAAGTTGGATATGCATGCTTTGAAGTCTTCAATTTGATATGTTTCTTATAATAAATGAGAAAGATTAATCGGGCATGATTATAATCAAAGGAAGGATGTCGAATCCCTCAATTTGAGTCAAATTCATCAATTTGATCTGTCAAATATGGTGAAGGAAAGCTCTTGATTTTTCATGCTTTCACGCAGTGTTTACCCATAAGTGAAATAATTGATTATCAACATTACGGTTTTGAGGTTGTTGTTGAAAAAGGAGAATATCATTCATCGAAATTCCATGGTTTCTGGGTGATTGGATAAAGTGTGCTCATGGTGCAGACTGCAGATATATTACTGATTGGATTATTGGTTAAATAGATATCACAAGAGATGACTTTATATTATAAAATATTCCTAGATTTGTAGAGAACTCCCAACATTAATAATTTTGCTCCGTCTGAACCAGAAAACTCTAGAATCTAGACGATCACCACCGCCGCTTCCGATTTATTTTCCGGTTTCCTCCTCATGGCGGCGACAGAGTCCAAGGTAGTGACTGAGGTTGCGAAGATTGACCTAATTGAGGACGATAATGAGTTCATGGAGTTTGAAATCAATGAAGAATGGGAGAAGAGAGAGGAAGGTAAGGAAGTGACACAACAGTGGGACTGTAGGAGGATGATTGGGATGATGATGATGTTAATGATGACTTCCAGTTAGTGTAAGAATATAATATTGATCCAAACCCTAATAAATACTTTAAAAAAATAATTATAAAAAGTGTTTACCATATTCTTCTAATAATAGTTTCAAAAATAATTATGCTTACAGTAGCTTTAAAAATAATTATGCTCACAACATAACTGTGCCAAAATTAGGCCGTAGTTTTTAGCCTGCAGCAGCTCGCTAGCCGTAATGGATCAGCTAATCCATGAATAGGCAAGTTCACAAGCTAGATGGGCAAGACATCTACCATTCTCGTTTTCTACAGAGATGGCCTGGGTAAGAGATGCCACACATGGTGCCTTCTCATAATTATTCAACTGCCTCCTCATAATTATTCAATCTTCCTTTGCTATGTGACATAGATCATTATCGGATGTGTGCTTCAAACGTATATATTTGCATGTTTTCATTTTCAATTTTCCAATCTAGATATCATGCATGAATGCTAGCTAGAAGTGACTTTGATTTAGAAATGGAACAAATCATGAATGGAAAACACGTACAGTATGTAGACATCGGGCATGAATGCTAGAAGTGATTATGTTTTAAGAATTAATCACGACGATATCATTTGTTTGCGTACCTACTTTATTGATTCGAGCTTCATTGTGTTTAAGCAACTATACTAAACAGAGTATCTTGATCTTCATCCAAAAACCAAAGTATCTTGATGCGAGCGTTTCCCTCATTCACCGAGCTAGGAAGAATTAAATTAGATGTACTCATCAACTAATGCCAAACTGCAAGAAGTCGAAAACTATGTGCGGCTGTGCGTTACCACCTTAATAAAATTAAACCAACTCTTTAGCATTCGCCATGTCATAATATTTGTCTTCTTCAAAGGTACCGGTAATTCCTTATTCTTAAGAGACGCCTCCATGCATTTGAGTTATTTGACAAGCAGCAGAATAGAACCTCGGAACTGATCAACCTTCTTAATTAGCAGCCGGCCAGGGCATGCATTCTTTCTGGCAATCAATCAATTTTTGGTGTAAATAGTTTCTCCGATCATCATTTCTTCCAGATTAGCGGACATTGTAGGTACATGTACCGATGTACGTACGTATAATAGAAACTCAAATCCCTTGCTAAATCACAGGAACCCTAGCTAGTCTGAAAATTATCATTTTCTGAGAATGGGGTCGTAAAGTGCTATGTATATAGTACGAGAAGCAGAGAAATCGAGAAGAACAGGCTTGAGCCGCTTGACGGGTCTGGGATCACAGAGGAGTTGGCAACTTGGCATGGCCGAAGCTTGTCGCTACCGGAAGATTAATAAGTTGTATACGAGAGAAAGATCAAGATCTAAAAGTATAATTATCAGCCATGAAAAAAAAATAACTTAACCAACAAAGAGAAGTTCTCTTTGGTTTTTATTTTTTCCCAATGTGCTATACTAGCTCATTTATTTGCGTAACTGATAACAACAAACTTGGTATCAACCAGATTGGAGTGCGTGTGTGGCATTGTTCCCAGTTCCCACTAGTACCAACGCACAAAGTGTTGAAATCAAATTGTTTCCTTGAATATTATAATTTTTTTTTTTGCCTTTTTGTTTCCTTTTGGGTCTCTATTCTTAGAAAATTCTCAAATCATCTTAGAATGACATAAATGTTGATTTGCACTCAAAACTTGGCTGAAATTATCAATTTGCACCCCGAACTTGCATTTGAATCAATTTACCTCCTAAATTTGGTAAAAATTGCCGATTTATATCCCGAACTTGTATTTGAGTCAATTTACCTCCTAAACTTGGTAAAAATTGCCGATTTGCACCCCATCCGTTAAATTTAACTGTTTCTATCCAATTTTGCGTCACATATCATGCATTTAAGGGGTAATATTGTCATTATATATTTATTCATATTGAATAATGAAATAAATTAATAAAATTACTTAAGAGGAACACTTGCTACAATGTTTGTTTTTTCGAAACATGTTATTGATTTATATATTTATTATTTTATGTGATATGGTATGTTAAAAGATATTAGAAAAAATAGAAATAAATAAATACATTGAAAATTAAAAATAAATGTGTGTTCCGAGAGAATTACTATTCTACCATTGTGTGTCTTAGCCTTATTAGGTTTCCTGTTAGAGATAGATTCGCATCTCTGTAATATATTAGGACTCCGAATTCTACATGATTGTGGTTATGTAATGCCTATATATTGGCCTCATTATCAATCAATAAACGGTTACGTTCTGTTCTATTACGTCGTTATTATTCTCGTTTTGTTCATCCTCCAACAATGTGTACATATAAAAATATATTTATACACAACACACTATATTTGAATTGGTGGGTATATTGAATATATAATTCAAAGTAGGGTTAAGTAGGTAGAAAAAAAGATGTAAATAAATAATTTGATTAACAAAATAATCCTCATTTTAAAGAATATTTTTATTTGTTTTTAAGAAAAATATAAATAGAAAATGACAACATTACCCCTCATGTGCATGACATGTTACGCAAAATTGGATAAAAACAGTTAAATTTAACGGATGTGGTGCAAATCGGCAATTTTTACCAAGTTTAGGAGGTAAATTGAGTCAAATGCAAGTTTATGGTGCAAATTGACAATTTCAGCCAAGTTTAAGATGCAAATCGACATTTATGCCTCTTAAAATTAACTCCCTGCTTTATGTAAGACGAAGCCACAGATCCATTCTCACAAAAGTAAAATGAAAACAGCCTTAGATCCAAAAGACAACAACAAAACATTCCCACCAAATTGATGACCACTCCACTGAAGATTTGAGGCAATCATCAAATATTATGCTCTCTACTTCTCTCTTCATCAAGAAATCAGCAATTTTCACACTTCTTCAAGTACAAAGAACTCATAGCGGTTTGTTACAAAGCTTTAATTGATCTAAAACCTCACATATCCGGTTGGACAATGGATTCAAGTGTACAACAAACTAAAAATCGAATTGTGTTGGATGAACTGATCATTTTGTAGGGTGATAATCAGCCAAACTCTAAGAAAATTATGACATAATTTTTTTTTCTGAAAGAAAATTATGATATTAGGCAATATAAGAAATATAAGAAATTTTGACTATTTATAGGATAGAGTTAGGCAATATTAGAAGATGTACCGCCAAATCTATTAATTATCAATATCAAGTTGAGATTAATTAGCAACAATAAGATCGAATTACTAATCTAAATCCTGTCTTACCATTCAACTATATATGAATCCACATTAATCAAATTCAATATATAGAAGCCACGATGATTTCCATATATATAGTATTTAGATGCTACTCAATCAATGAATGAATGACACTTCATTGGGAATATTAGAGTACGTAAATTTAGAAACTTTCCATTATATCTAGGTGAGGAGCAATGTGACCGGTCTAAGAGCAACATTTACGTTAATGACTTTCTGTCAATTTGAACTAGAAAATTTGGCAGCAAAGTACATAACCTCTGGGGAGCTTGCATGGCAGACTTTCCTATAAATTGGTTACTTCACACACAACTAATCATCCAGACATTAGTTTTTTGCAATATATATGATCTAGCAATATATACCACCATATCAGCATAAGTACTTGCGTAATCAATAATGGCGCCCTCCAACAAAACAATGTTGTTTGTGTGCATATTGGTTGCTACCGTGGCGGTTGCCCAAGGAACTTTTATTTTTGGTGGAGGTATCCCCGATTTATTTACTACAACCCAAATCACAGGCGTGGTCTTCTGCACTCCCAATGGTACTGTCACTGTTGGCTCTGGAGGCGTCATTACAAGCCCACCATTCCCATGTAAGATAGTTAATTACCAATCAGCGCAACAATATAAATGATATATTGACTGTGTTGCTTGATTACCTGGCGATCATGATGTGTGGTTGACAATTTTTTCATGTTGATCATCAGGCTAGAAATATGCATGCATATCTAGTAAGATAAATTGTAGAGTTGATCTCTTGTACATGCATATATGCAGTTGCTCTTGTCCAGCTACGTTGCGGAACAGGCACAGGTCTTACGATTGCAAATGCGATTACCAACACCGCCGGACAGTTTACAATCACTGTGAACGGTGTGACCTATTCAACCGCTCAAATAGTAGCCGGATGTCGTGTAGTGGTTACCACCCCTCTTGCGAGGTGCAACACTACTCTGTCTTCAAACGGAACTCTCACGTCGAACTTACAAACAGCAGGATCTATAACTCTGCCACCATTTTTCCGCATCAACTTTGTCACTCCAACTGGATTCACAGCCACCCCTTAAACTTAATTATATAGTTAAAGTATGCGAAATGGCCTATATCTACGTACTTTATAGTTAAATAAATAAAGATCAGTTAAAGATATGTACCGGTAACAACCAGCTGATCGATATTAATCTACGCTCTTAAGTATAACTGTCCTAGTTGTAATGAATAAAGACCATGTATGTTAATCAAAAATATAAAGGACATAATGACATATATCTTGCTCCATTGGCTTCTTTTCTTTTCTGTTCATTCCTTTGCAGCAATACGGATCAATAGGAACTAGCGACGACTAGTGACATTAATTGGCACAGGCATATATGCTCAATGGTCACTGCAAAGTAAACTATCTATGCATTTAATAACCGGGTTTAATGACTATTTGGCGATATGGTCCTCAAAACCGAATTATGTGGCAAAAATTATGTCTCAAATGTTATTAGAATTATGCAAGTTATGACTAGCCACTTCATCAAACTTCATAATATGGTCTTTTTGTGCGATACTGAATCACTGAAGAGGGGGGAGGGGGATGCCGGGTCTCAGAAAAATGCATGAAATGGGGATGTCAACGTTTCAGCAGAGAGCTGTGCCTGGCTCTGTGATCATGTCATGTCAAACAGATCGAATGAATTATGCAGTCAAGATATTAATTGGTGTGGGATAGTATATAGGAGACAGCGAGTTTGGATAGGCATTAAACTAAGAGAGACTCGAATCAAATTGCACCAGCCTTTCGTTCACAGTCAAGAATCCTATGCCAGGTTTTGGATCCAAGGTTGATAGTTTTTTTGCCTCAACTTATGCGACTGCCATTGGACTGAATGGAGTACATAAAATGAACCATCTTTTTTTTTTATGAATTACCTAAATCCCACTTTAGGTGCAGTTAACGTGGCATAACCACGTCACAAAATCGTAAATCTTTTATTTTTTATTTTGGGTAATTACAATATATTTTTTTATTATTCTCGTACTTATCTTTTAAATCTTTTTTTGTCTAATCATTCCATGACATTTTTGTCAGAAGTTATTTTCTTCTCTCTTTCAATCCCTATTCGTCCTCTCCACCATAGCTTCCATCGTCTCCTCTTCAATCAATTGGAACAAAATCATTTCAATCTAATAACGGTTCTATCATTAACTCTCTACCCATTAATCTAATCATTAATTAATATTAAACAGATTGGCATGTTTGGAATTATGATCTAGGGAAAAATTATGTGTTAAGAATTTTTGCAACCATTTTCCAAAGTGTTGTGCACTGATGGTTTAGACTTCATTACTATGCGTCGATTCTTTAACAGATAATTCAACTAATAGTGATAGGTACCCAGAAAATTGAGGGAAAATTGAAACCCTAATACTAATTGTGCAAACTTCCCCTAAAATCACAACTTTGTTTTCAGTTTAATAAATTTTACACCGATGGAATGAGGAACAAAGAAAATGAGAGGATAATATCAATAAAAAGCTAAAACAAAAATCTAAGATTTTTTTCATGTGGCAAAAAAACTACATATGAGAAAACCTAAATTGGAGATCTAGATGAACAATGATTGACGAGGAACAAAGAGAAAATTGCCTAGGCGGCAATGTGGAGTAATCCTATGTAACAACACGAAATTTTACTATATATATGTGTGTATTTCTTAATAATTAAGTTATATTTAGATAGGATCATCCATGTTTATCCATTACATTTCTTCATGATTAAGTTATATTATGATAAGATAATTCATGCTCATCTATTTACATTTCTTGGTTATTAAGTTATACCTAGATAAGATCATTCATATTTATCCCTTTATATTTTCTAGATATGATCATTCATGTTGATCTTTTCATTTCTTGCTTATCAAGTCCTATAGCTAGATAAGACCAATCATGGTATTCTCTTCATATCTACTTAACCATCAAGTCATTTGGTGAGTTTAGACAAATATATCTACAGCAGATTCACTTGTTTTGCTTGATGACCAAGATTTAGTTTGCTTGATTAACAAGAACTTTTGCTTGGTGGCCAAGAAATACAGTAGTATAATAGAAGCTGCATGCACTTGATTCTTACAACTAGATATAACAGAGCATAACATGAGGGAGAGGGAGAAGGAGGTAGAGAAGGGAAAGAAGGGAAACAGAAAAGAAAGAAATAGAAAAGAGAGTTAGTGAGAGAGCATTACGTGAGGAAGTAAATGTATTAAGGAGAGGAAGAAAACAAATAGAGCACAGAGTAGATTAAAGGAGAAGATAGAAGAACCAAATATTAGGACCAGCAAAGAAGATAAAGAGCAAGATAGGAGAGAAGCAACAATTAGTTCAATACATACATTTGAGATTCAAAGGTTATTTCAATCACATATGCTACTTATTTATTCTTTCTTTTCTGCTCACATTAGTTCTTGTTTAGCCTAGTTCTTGTATAAATTAGCTTATGCTTTTATTCAGTTCATATCCTACATGTTTTCCAAATATATTGCAAGCACATAAGGATATTAAGATCATTTAGCAATATTGTTCTACAGTTTTTTGGTGTCCTGATCAATTATAAGGTTATTGTTGGCTTATGATTCTTCATTTGTTTTATAGAATAAGAGTTTAGAATGACTATGGACCTCATATGATAAATTATACGTCCATAGAGAAGATTAAGAATCTTAAACTTAGTATGAACTGATGCAACATTCATTTGGGAAATTTCTGTTTAATAATCATTTGATCTTGAGACTTGAGCAAACCATATACTTTGATTTTGGTATTTGTTTCAGTAACAATTTGTATGATCGAAAGCTTATATATATTGTTTGATTATGTGTAGTTTGATGCAATTTCAGTTTGAAATTCGTTGGTCAAATTTGAGTCAAAAAGCATATGTTTGCGGTATGCAAACCATTTTTGAGATTTAAACTTGACCAACGAAATTTTAAACCCAGCAGCCTTTTAATTAAACAACTGCATGTTTTAGTTCAATAGTTGAGGTTATTGTTTGTACTAAAGGTGTAGTAAATACGTCAAAGATCATTTGGGAGTTGGAATCTCTTGCAAATGATTTTTTTTCTAGATTAAATTGTAATTTTTCAATGTTAAAGGTCAATACCAGTTATATTCTGAAAACCAGGTTTTCTGAGTTTTCAACCCAGATGTGTTTTTACTAAACCCTGTACATTTTGGTTTGTTAAATGAAGTTAGTGTCTTCACAAGTGTTTTAGAGGACATCTTAAATATTATTTAAGAATCAAATCTCTTGAAAGGAGGTTTTTAGATGAAGTTATTGTCACATTTCTGGAAAAGAATGCAAGCAGTATATTTGAGATAATTTAACGATTAGCAAGTGTAATTCAAGTATTACACTCACTAAGATAATGAAAAACCTGTGAATAAATTTTTTTCGACAAAGAAGATAAACGAAACGAACAACTGTAAACATTTCCACGAATTCTACAAGTTACAGAGTTTACAAACGACATGCGGTAGATGGTGAAATGTCACCGGCCTAATCTAACAAAATACAACAACTCAAGTAAAAATAACAAGTACAAAGGTGATTTAATATTCTAAGTAACCTCGGAGATACAGATATAAGAATTAAAGACGAGGAAGACAAACACAAAGGCAATAAATGAATGTTGACTCTCTATCGATGCTCCTAGCTCCAGAATATCAATTCTAACCTGCAAGACACTATAGTATGGGTGAGAATCGTCCTCGCTTGCCTAGTAGGGGTCAGCCCACTCATGATTTTGAAAACCAAAATCGGGTAAGGATATAAAGTTTTATAAAACGTTTGAGAATAGTTTGAGCTCAAAGAAAACCTTTTCTCAAAAAAAGAAAAACAATGCAGATTTAATAAACATATCATGCTAAAACAGTAGGGATCCATTTCATAGGATTGTAATAAATATTAGGAATACATGACCAATCCTAACGACTAGGAGGGAATAGAGTCACCCCTTAAGTCGAGGACAACTACGGTTATTGCTAATAATAACAATAAGTGAGTGAGAGTGTCCATTTAAAACAATATCCTAAAATAAATGAATAACATGCAAGGTGGAATAGTAACAGGGCATTGCCCCACCGGAGGTTTTACAGTTTCGACACCAAGTCCTGGACTGGTATCCCAGAACCCCATTACTCTCAGGTCTATAACATTCTAAACAATCTTATTTTAAAGTGTCTAGTCTCGGGTTTTCACAAGCATTTAATATATCAATAATAACTCAAATAATAATTAACCCCGAGTCCTAGACTATTAATTTCATATAATTGGCCAAAACAACATGAGAGGGTTAGCTCCCCTACTTGGAATAACGTGCAGAATTCCCCAAGTCCATAACGTATGCTCCCGCTCCAAAATACGTTGTTGTTGCTCTAAGAATTGAACAACTCTTGTAACACCTTTTTCTGAATTCCAACGAAATGTAGAAGAGTCAATCTCAAATCCGAAACTCATAGATTAATGACTTGACCTTCTTCCCTAGTTTGACCTTCTATTGACTAAGTATTTCTTGGTTTGATCAGGAGTAGAGTATGTTAACCTTGTTTGACCTTTTATCGACTAATTCTCGGATAACCCGAAAACAGTCTAACTTTAGTCGTCGAATGATACTAAGCATGCTTTAAGATTATTAAAAACACTTAGAAACATACCGACGATTTATTTAATTACCAACACATCTAAGTTAAAAGAGTTCTCGATTTCCGAACCTGACGGAAATCAGAACTATCGATTAGTATTAGTAGCCAAGTGATAACATTTTCACTAAGTTACCTTTAGTTAAAAAGTAAAATGGTAAAAACTATTTAGTAAAATAGTAAAATATAACTTACAGTAAAAGTTAAACAAAGATAAAAATAGTAAAATGGTAACTTTCTACCATGAGTAAAAAGGTAATTTCACATATAAGTAAAACTGTAAAAATGTAACTCTGTAACAATAAAAACCAAGGATTTAACCCCGTTCTTCTCCGATTAGTTATGGCCTAAAAATCCAATGCTAAAATCATCTCTATTCGATCCAATTCCAACATGCAACACAATTCCAAACTTCCCAACAATACAAACCAACCAAAATCACAAACTTTACAGAATAAGAAGTTGATTTACTACCTTATCGATCCTTCGAATTCAAATCGGAGCTTCTGCATTAATCTGTCCTTCCCATCGGTAGCTGCTACGCTTAAGCTTGCAGTTATTACTTTAGAGTTCCACAAATAGTCCCCCAATGGTTTGTAAAGTCACCTAAGCTCAAAGAATGGGTTTAAGTTCCAACGGAAGGAATTGAAAAGAAATCGAGTCAGAACTTGAGGAATAGAACTGAGCTCACCTTTATAGAAATCTGATTATCAAAGACGTCGTTGATGCTTAGGAGGTCTTGACGGAGGGAGGTACGACGAAGGTAAACCTCGATGCCGACGTGATGGCAGTTTTTGCAGAAAAGAGGAACATTTGAATTAGATTATGATTCAAAGAACAAATAGTCAAATCAATCTAATAGAGATGAAAAAGGACTGCGTCTTACCATGAGAGGGTGGAGGAACTCGTTGGAGCTCCAAGTTTTGCCGTCAGTCTCTAATCCCAGGTGATGGAATTTGAATTCTAATAGATGATTTGGTACCACAGTTTTGAAGAGAAATGAGAGGCAATTTTGAGATGGTGGTGCATGTGGATATCTGGCAAGGACGGCGGCGATGTGAGCTTGGCGGCGGAGGTGTGGTGGAGGTGGAAGGAGAGAGGTGTTCTCTTTATCTCTCTGTGTTGTCAAACAGAGAAGGAGACAATGAAAAGAGAGAGAGAGAGTGAAAAATTAAAGGAAGAAGAATTTGGGCCTAATCTTGGGCTCGGACCATTTGTCCAAGAAGAGATGAGTTTGGCTTTTTATAAAGCCTAGAACCAATTATTACGAATTGATCCAACGGTTGAAAAGCGACGATGTTAAATTGACCACTAGTGTTAAGTCACGTAAAATGAATTTAGGTAGAAAATTTTAGAACAAAAGAAAATAATTTGTAAAATCACAGAAAAATAATTTCAAGCATCAAAAACACTCGTGGCGACGTGTAGTTTAATATTAACGTATTAAACTACGTTATTCGACAAATGTTGATTAGTTAGTCTTAATATGTCGGTTAAACGAGATTAAAAATCTCAGGTATTACAATTATGATATATCAAAGATGGGTCTGCATTCTGAATTCAGTATTCTAAGTTTTACATCTAGTTTATTGTTAACTTGAATTTGGTACAATTATGTTGGTTATTTGTAGTTTGCATCTTCATAGATATCGTAGTATACACCTTAAATACTATGTTTCTGCTGGAATCTCTTCAAAATGGGTTTTCTAGATTAGGATATAAATTTTAGAAGTTAATGGTTTCATCAGAAATTTCTCTATACATGTTTTAAACCTAGCTAGTCACTTTGCTACTAAAAAGTGAACATTTCGGTTGGGTATTTGAGGTTAGTGTCTTCACATATAAGATGCAATAGACTTCCTAATGATCATCTCAGTATTGAAGTATTTTGAAAAGCAGCTTTATAGATTAAAATATGATTTTTCGAATTAGAGGGTCTGCATTAGGAATAACTGCATTTGTATGACAGTTTGCTTCTTTGATCTCAATAACTTCTTTGTATCAACTTGTTTAATTTGATTACAAACTGAATTTAGACATTCTTAGTTTTTTAACATAACATGTGGCATCATTTTCAGTATTTATTTGAATAGCTCTTGGCATAGTGAAAATAGTTTTATGTGTCAATTACATATGTACTTGGTAGTTATTTAGCCTGTCAAATGAACCTTAAGTAACATGAACTATTAACTACCATTTGCTTAGGACATGAACTGGGTTGTGTACTATATTCTTAGGATATAACCTTCATAGTAAAGTATGTTCTTAAGTCATAAAGTAATAGTGTGCTTTATGTGATTTGTGCTCGGTTTTTATTATATGCAGGAACATGTATTTATAACTTGGAATTCAGGTAGGGGGATCTGAGGAACCTATACTTACTTGCATTGTGTGAATATATGTTGGTTAACATGCTTGTTGTATGTTGCTTGTTTGGCTGAATATTTGATGTACACTTTTGATTTATCTATCATCAAGTGATGCATCATTATGCAAAGGCATGTGTAGATAAAGGTAGTTAAGGAAATATGAAATGAATATTTTGCTTAGTTGAGTCTATAATCTCACCATGTACCATGCACCCATGTATGTCCATGGTTATTGCACAATTAGTATAAGATGTGAAAGGGTAATTCGAGGATGGAGAAAAGAAAATGAACAAGATGACTAGCAAAAGAGGGTTAGGAGATTGATGTTTGGTGGAAGTTAGTTCATGTGGTTAAGTGTCATGAGTCACCTTCTTGGTAAAATACATAGTATGAGAAGTATAGGCTAAGTGTAGTATTCTATGTGGATTAACTGGAGTAGAATGTGTATACATACATTATACATTGATTGTTTGATTATCTTTGTTTGAGACGAATAGCTCCCTACTGAGCCGCAGGTTGCATGTGCTCACCCATTTATAGTCTTACATGTTTAAGCTGAGAACTACGAAGATTAGTGATCGAATGGGATTAGACTTAGTTGGTGTTGTAGGTGTGTAAACATCCTTAGTACTTTTGGGTTTTATGTATCCTTGTAATGAAATAATAAGTCAGTTTCTTTAAGATAGTGTCTTATTTTATTTGCAATTTCTTTAGTTTATTTTATTTTTAGCTCACACCTTGGGTCAGAAAAAAAAAACCTCTTTAAAAACCGGGTGTGATATATTGTACATCGTTCGATCTATTTGACCACTACATGTATAAATAATAAACAAATGGTGATTACCATCAATCAGTTCTTAGAATGATCGAGGAGGTGAGAAGTCAACCGGGAAGAAGAACATAAAAGAAAAGAAAACTAAAATATAAATGTAAGGATGGTAAACTAAATTTCGTAAGTAAAAAAAATAGAAATATGTAAAAACCAGAAAATATGACCCGATGATGTGATTATGCCACATCACATGCCACCTAAGGTGAGATTTAAGTGGTTCACTAAAAGATGGTTCATTTAGCATTACTGGTAACTATTGATTGTAAAATTACACGACAACCCTCGGTCTTAAAGACAATTCAACGATCTCTTGCTATATATCACAAATAATGTTTTAAATATTTCAGAAGTCCCAAACTTGAAGTATATTTACCAGCACAACACGCACCCTATAATTAGCATTTTGATATTCTCATCACATATCTTCTAGGAGATAGTGGGGGGCGAGCATATAATTACCATCTCGGCATGAATCTAATATATGACGTATATAATTTCTTTCTTCATAAAAATATTTTAAATTTATTTTAGCAAATATAGCTTAAGTAGTATATGTAGCATTGTAGCAAGGACCATGAAGACATTTCAATCAAATACTGTTCTCTTCGTCTCTTCCCTCCATTCTCCGGTGACTACGAATCAGGAAGAAGTCTCGCCGCATATTATAACATCGTCCTGCATTAAACCACGTGAGCACGCTCTCTATCTGAATTTCTAACTAATTGATCACAGTGACACATACCTTGCATGAGCTGGTGGGTGATCCACGACGAAGAGTCCGAGCACTATTGTACTGTGACATTTAGTTTCGAGGCTTCTAGCCCCGACTACATCTGATGTGTTCAATGATGGATCAGATAATCCATGAATAGTCAACTTGACAAGCTAGCTGAGCAAGGCATGCATTTAACACTATCGTCTTCTACTGTGATGGCATGGCATGGGTGAACCACACATGGGGCCTCCTTATAGTTAATCTCTTCGTTTGCTATATGTGTGCGTGGGACATGCATGCATGTTTTTGTTTTCCAATTTCCGATCTAGATATCATGCAAGAATTAATGCTAGAGGTGATCTTGTTTAATGTTTAGTACGTGGTTAAGTGGAAGATACATGAATGACTCATTTTCCAATCTAGAGATCATGCATATATGAATGGTAAAAATTGATTTTGTATTAGGATTGACATCATGCATGAATGCTAGAATTGATTTTGTATTTGGATTAGTGGTTAATTGTGATGATATCTTTCGTTTAATTACCTATGAAAAGATTTGAACCTGGAACCAATGTATGTACTATCCTACTTTATTGATTCGAGCTGCATCATGTTCAAGCCACCACTAAACAAAGTGATGCGAGTGTTTGTTTTCCTCATCTTTCACCGGCCGATAGATCAGAGCTAGGTAGAAACAAATGAAAGAAAAAAAGGCCTTTTTTTAAGAACGAAAAAAAAACATTTTATAGAAGAACATTTTAAGCATTGTGCGTCATTCGATTTCATATCACTGTAAAATTAAAATTGATGCGCCAAAAATCTTTATAAAAGAACATGATAAAATAAAGAAATGAGTGTAGAACAGATCGAGTTCAAACAACGTAGTCCTAATCTCAAGTCAAACTGTGAGAATCCTAAAACCGCTACCACCTCAAATTGAAATAAACTCTTCAGAATTCACCATGTCTTGCATCTTTATTCGAAAAACCATGTATTGCATCATCAATGGAGAGATTAATATTTGTCTACTTCAGGGGTGATTCTATATTTTTAGGATCGATACGCCTTCATGCATTTGACTAAAAGAACGTAGCTTGGAACTGATCGGTTACTTTCTGGCAACAAACTCAACAATTGGTGGGTTAATTTGTTCGATCACATGACCCCTAGTGATTAAGAAATGATGGTTTTTTGAGAATTGGGTTTTACAGCAGCTTCACCATAACCTTTAAATTCCACCGTGGAGCTTCAACCAAAACAAAAGACTTATTCTCCTCTTTAAACCATCCTTTATATTCACTGGATGATAGTTTGGGGTTCATACGGTTAAATTCAATCGCCCTTGTAGCATTTCTTATTGTGTGTGTATATATGTATATATATATTTGTAGAGACGGATCTTAGAGATGGCGTGCCCAGCATCAGTTGGGCAAGTTTAATCAGACCAGACTAAAATATTTTTTATGTTGGGTAGAAATAAGGGTTTCAACACTATCAATGATGCTATACCATATGATAGCCAACATATTATTGATTTTTATGGACTAGTGTGTTGTATAAAAGTAGCTTGGATGATACCATAATAACAATAATTTTATTTCATTATAACAACATTACTATATTTTGTTACTTTTTTGTTCGCTCACCTAATTTTTGGACACTAGATCCGTCACTGTATGTTTGTCCTCAATTAATTCACAACTAAACTGAGGATTAGTTGAGATGTTTAGAAGTAATTGATGGTTAGTGAGACCCATTGTTTTGTCATATTTGAGCATATCGAGTGTATAGATTTTAGGTATGTATATAGTAAGTAATTGTCAAAGTATCAATCTACATCAAGTTAATAATGTTGTTAGTTTAAGTTGATAGAGAGATTATCAACTCATTCATATATATATATATATATATATATATATATATATATATATATATATAAAATCAAGATATATATAGCTATAACGTTGAAAAGTGAGTAACAAAAAGAAATTTTCAACTATTCCTCCACTTAATGGTTCTAATTGGAAATAATCTTATCTCATTATAGTGTAATAAATATATACGTTGTTGTGGCTCAAGTAAGATCTCGAGTTCGAAACTTTGTGGATGCAACACCATGCGATAGGAGAGTCAACCCCTCTACGGAGACCGTCAAACACTCGGAATGGATGGCTTGTAAAGGGGTACGACTCCGATATGCCAAATCTTTTTTACAAGGAATAGATACGAAAGTCTTCCAGCTCTTGAAATGAAAAGTATTTCATTGATTAATTTAGGGAAAATTATAATATATATCAATGTATGTTATACATCTCACATACAACGAATAATATTATTTTGTGAGTGAGATCATAAAAATAACATTCTTTGTTAACCGTTGAATGAGATATATAACATACATTAATATACACTAGATTAATCCTTAATTTAACTCCCCAGCTGAAAACATATACAACTTTCTATATATCACTTGACCAGTCCTAAGTTCCTAACCCTAGCGAAAGAATCTCTATCGGAAACTTTGGGTTGCACGTTTAATTACAAAGTAATTGTGTAGCATTTATACATTTTTAAAGTCAATTTGTATTGATAATAACAAATTAACAACAGCTTTTGGCAGAGAGAGCCGTAAACATGACTCCAATATTTATTTCAAGGAGACATAGCAGGAGATGCAGCTGTAAGTTAGGATTGAGAGAAAAGCTTTAATTAATTGTAAGCTTGAAGTTGCAGTATAATAAGATATTTGGGACGGTACTAGTAGCTCGGCCCTGAGTCTGTCGCCCGACACGTAGCATATCCACCGAAACCATAAGTCAGGAGAATCTCTTGTAGAAGCTTTTGTTCTTCCCCAATTTTGTACGGTTGTGATTAGTACGTAATCAATTTTTCTTTTTACAATCTAACGGGTTAGTCTCATGCAAACAGATGTTAGGCCGCAAATAAGAGGACGCTGCAAGGTTACTACAAGAAATAGAGGCAGGATTTGAATTAAACCGGGTTAATTTTCATTTCATAACTATGGATTATGATTTGATTGGGGTCAGTGCGGATCAGGAGAGTATGGAGACTTGAATTTAATTAAATAAATAAGAATATTATAATGAAAAATCTCAAATAATAATGAGTATTACCCCTCAAATATAATACACAAGTATAAACTAATTAAATTTAACTCTACGATTTGATAAATTTTTAAAATCCTCAATCACCACCGCATTTTTAATAGAATTAACATACTTCTTCTCAATGTGAAAGACCATGCAATAGTCAAGAAAATCATATTTCATCTTACTTATGAGTCTATTCTTAAGATATTCATAATTAAAAATGTATTTTTCGTGGTTGTCGTAGACACTAGAATAGTTAAAACAAGACAAAACACCAGCAGAGCAATAGTAAGTTCTTAGCAACACTCAACAGACTACAAGGTTATAAACTTGTAATGGACTAACAACTAGATCCACATCCGTCATTGAATGATTCAATGATATCTACATATCATTCTATCTTGATTAGATTTCTCCAATTGCAGATTACCAGATTTCTCCCAATTTTTTAACCCTAAATGAGTAAAATATGTATTGATTGAATTGATTGAATTGCAATACTTACATTAGGTTTGAATAGGATGACGGAGAGGATAGAGAACTCATAGGGATTTGATGTCCAATTCTAGGAGCTAAGAATTAAAAAGAGAATGAGTGGAGATTGGAGAACCATGCATGAACTCAAGGAGTGTCGAACATACCTCTTTTTACTCCCTCTCTGTTTTTTAATGTTTTAGAAAAGGAAAGACTAATAAGTATTTTGACAATTTGAATCTGATTTTGGGCTAGGTTTTGTTTTTAGGTGGGCTTGAGTTGAGTCTTGAAATTATAGGTATAATAAGTACTACTATTTTTGTTTGCTCTAAGAATTTGGGAGGGACTTGAGTCTCCCGGCGCTGTACACTGGATCCGCGCCTGATTGGGGTCAATGGGTTGTTTTGGAACCATTTTGTGTTAATGAGTTGGGGGTGTAAAGGGAGTTGTAGTGTTTGAAAGGAGTTGCTAGTGCAAAATCTATCGAGTAAGTAACTAATATGATTGGCTAGTGAAATGCAAATAGATGATTTCTTGGCATGTAGTTGGATAACTAGAAAAAAATATCCCGGGCTACAACCTATACAGCCCTTAAGTATCCTCCATCTCTGGTTACTCCTGGTGAGGGAGATCCTAGATTCGAACCCCAGCTTATGAAAAATACCATTTGATGATGGGTCATACTTTAAATTGCTCCCAAACCCGGAGTAATAACTCACTCATGGAAACCATTTTCTAGATCAAAAGAAAAATTACCACCATCCGAGAAAGCAATCATCTTTGAAGTGTAAAAACCTTCATTTAACTCTTGATCAAGAGCAGTTTCTTACTCGTGGTTCTACACTTATTGTATTTTTCATTTTGAATGGAGCTGCTATTTCAATTAAATAAGAACTCTCGTAATTGTTTTCTAGCTAGATCATACGGTGATATATGATGAAGAAGAAAAATGATTGATATTTAACATTTCCTTGGCACGGAGATTAATGAAAAGTATGTTATGTATTGAATGTAAGAATGAAGGGAACTTGAGAAAACCATACAAGTGATTGGCTGAACTATAAGAATGATGGCAGATCCAAAACGTACTGCATGCAAGAAGATTGGGTTTCGGCTCACTTTTGGTATCCTGCCTTAGCTTTTTAATTTACATATAGTTTTTTTTTCTTATTTCCTTAGTTATGTTTTGGTTTTTCTTTGTATTGAGAACATGGAATTGTTGAGTAAGACTAGGCGAGCAATATATATCCAGTATGTGCACGGAAAATTGTCTTATCGGATGTAGGTAGACAATTAGTTTCTTATTTTATCAAATAATCGCAAAATTGTGTTAGTAAAGTGAAATGAGTAGCAACGAATTCATCATCCGAAGCCATCACAGTAGAAAAACTTGCACTATTAGCATATTCGCCTCGTTGTAATGTAATCAACCTTTTGTTATGTCACATCACATATCAAACAAAAAGAGCATCCACTTGAGTACCCTTTGTTACTTAGTTCATTTAGTAGGGACTAGAGCCGTCTGGTATCGACATTTCTCTACACACATTATAATTGCATTGTAGTTAGTTAAGACTTTAGAGTAAGGTAAAATGGTAAAACTATAGGCGATTCATCACTGGTAAGTAAGTAACAATTTTCACTGAGATGAAACCATGCAAAGGTTGGGAGAGCCGGAGAGATGCCCCCTTCTTCTGGCGCACAGTGCCGTTTTGATAGAGATTCTTCTGCCGGAGCAAAGGGATAGGACCCTGCAAATATTTAGTGTTTCGTTTGTCTTCTTTTCTCTCACTTTTCTTAACCCATTGAGCAGTCAGTCTTCCACGTGCTCCTGGGGACTCTCCTCTCTCTCTCTCTCTCTCTCTCTCTCTCTCTCCCCAGTCCACCTTACTTCTTCAACGCCATACATCTTTCATTATTATTATTTCCACCTCTGACCCCCACCTCCCTCTGCTCCCTTCTCTCTCTCAGAAGCCCTGCCCCATTATTGTTCTTCTTTGAGAATAATGCGGAAAGATCACCGCCTGTAATAACAAGTATTTGCTTGGTTGATCAGGGGGTGTTAGCTCTGTTTGTTAATGATGGAAGGGATCAAAGGCTTGGGAGGAGGAGGAGGAGGAGGAGGAGGTAAGGTTGATGTTGGGGTTGGCAATGGCGAACAGATTGTTATACAGGATCAAGACATGGGTGATGGAATGCAGTGCAGTGACCATCCTTTCAGAAACAACCCAGGTGGGATCTGCGCTTTCTGTCTCCAAGAGAAGCTCGGCAAGCTCGTATCTTCTTCCTTCCCTCTCCCTGTTCGTAACTCCGCTTCTTCTTCATCTTCTCCTTCTTTTAGATCTGACATCACCGGCACGGCCAGTGCCGCCGGCGGTGTAAGTACTGTAGCCGGTCCTTCGTCGACCTCGCTGTCGCTATCGCTTTCTGTTCGGTCCAAACCAAACGGGGAGTCTTTTCATCACGACGAGTTTTACACACGGCGGGCAAGGATGTCGTTTCTCCTGGCCAGGAAGAAGAAGAAGGTGACTGCCAGTGGGTCTGAGAATAGTCACGGCCGCGCGGCGGATATGGTTTTTAAGAGGAGCAAGTCGACCACGACGCCGAGGAGGGGTCATTTCATGGATGCTGCTGATGAGTTTAGCCCCAGAAAAAGAAATGGGTTCTGGTCGTTTCTCTACCAACACCATCACCACCACAAAACTTCCAAGAAAATCGATAGCAAGAGCTTCCGAGACAACTCCAAGATATCTTCTTCCTCGTCTTTCGCATCTTCGGCGACAACAACTACAGCAGCTGGGAGGGACAAGTCTTTGGGTTCTTCTCTGAGGAATAAAGCTGAGACCGAGGTTGAAGACGACAGCAGCCCCAACAGCCAAGCCACAGCCTCAGCTTCAGCCTCTTCGTTCGAGCGGAAGGTCTCCAGATCCAGATCTGTGGGCTGCGGCAGCCGGAGCTTCTCCGGCGACTTCTTCGAGCGGATCTCGACAGGTTTCGGCGACTGCACTCTAAGAAGGGTCGAGTCTCAAAGAGAGGGCAAGCCCAAACACTCGTCATCTTCAGCGGTTCGCAACGGCGCCGAGCGTGTCAAATGTGGCGGGCTTTTTAGTGGGTTCATGATGACTTCATCTTCTTCATCCTCTTCGTCGTCCTCGTATTGGGTTTCCTCAGCCGAAGACATGAACGGGAAAGCAATGCCTGGTGGTCCCGGGGTTCTAGTCCACGGCGGCAGAAGCAGAAGCAGCTGGGGTTGGGCCTTCGCTAGCCCCATGAGAGCTTTCAGCAAAACGTCTTCGAAAGACGGGAAGAGGGACATTATTCGACAAGCCAATACTTCAGATAAGAGCACCACCCCTAACCTGTCTGCAATTCCTTCCTTGCTATCTGTCAGAGGTTGAAGAAGATTATACACATTAAATGTCTCTTCATTAATTTAAACCACCTGTTTATTACTATGTTCATTTATCTTTAATTTCTTGGTCTATGGTCTCTATTCCATTAGTGATAAATACCATGTAACACAGTGCCATGAACAGTCTTGTTAATTTTCTGGGTTTTTTATTAGACTCAAAAATGGAGAGTGAAGTGGGTAGTGGGTGGATCAGTTAAAGAGATGCAGATTTTGAAGAAGATGATGATGTTGACCCATCTTTTTTTGTTGTATCGGAACTTGTATTATTATATATTAAATCTTTTGTAACTTGGACCGTGATGGAGTACTACTAGTACTGGGAAGTATTATTGCATGCATGTGTAGCTAAAATTTGCAAGGGGTTTCAGATGTCACATGCACACACATGCTTGTTTTGTTCGCATTCAACATACTAAGGCCTAATCGATGAATCCAATTATACAAGCGACCATGTTATGAGAATCCCCAACACAATAGTTACAATGGATTTCTATCTTTTTGATACACAATAGGGGAAAATAAAAATCCAAATGCCCCCCTCACTCTCCTCGTATAAGGAGAATCTAAGGAGGTGACCGGATTTCGCCACGGTTAAACATTAGGGGCATGTGCACCTTGTTGTGTAGAATCATATTCCTTTTGGTCTCACTAGATCAATGTATACCTTAGTTTTGTCACTCATCTAAAATTCCTTATTACTGCACAATGAAAGGTCCTATCATTTTACTAGCGGAACTTCATGAGGAGGAGAGTGAGGAAGAAAGAGATATGGATGAGAATCATGAGATACAAAACAGAGGACAAGACGAAAGCTGTTGATGAGGAATCCGACCCAAAAAAGGGGGCTGTTGAAGTGGGGACTCGGTTATTGACTTGCAATTCAGAACTGAATCGATCAAAAATGAGTTCGTGGAGCCGACCTCGCTTTCTTTGTACTTGGATATTTTGTTGGTCCATGGCCTTAGATTTTCTCTATTGAAGAAAGCCATATCTGCGGCCACGTTTTGAGAATAAATGATATATACCAGCTATTGCTGCCTGTAATAAAAATAATTAATTGTGAAGATGATGCGAGAACAGTAGCGTGTTAGCTGGGAAGAAGGGAGAAGAAGATCTAAAACAGTGAAGCCTTGTTCTTTTCTGTTGTCCGGTAGATCTTTTTTTTTTGTATTACCTTTACATGATCCGGGGCTCAAGCTCCCAGATTCCCAAGGCCTTGTGCTTGTATTGCTCTTTAGTTGATACACATTAATGCTACAAAAATGAAAGTTTTGATTGTGGACGAAGAACTGAGAACCATTTTAAGGTCTCGTTTGGTTTGCGAAGTAAATTTGGTAATTTGTTGACGTTATTCATTTTACGAGCATGCGATACCCGTATCACGTACCGAGAGTTCCATTGATAAGCAAATCTATACATGGATACGGACATATGGTTGACGCCACTGTTCGAGTCTTAGCCTAGTTGCGCCGTGCAAGCACCTTGAGTCCCTTGAGACTGGCTCTACTGCCTCTGACTTAATTATGGAGACGTTGACATGTTCTTTGTTAGTGGCATTCAAGACTACGGAGTGGCAATCCTTGGTGCTGCTTCAACCACACTACTACGGGTCTTCTTAACTGTAGGGAACTACGCATATTACGTATTAGTTGGTTTTGGAGCATCATTGGCCATTGGGTCTAAGTCTTATTTCAAGTCTGATTCATATCTACGACGCAGCCTGATCTCCTATAAAAGCATATACAGCATAACAGTGTTGGCTATTTGCATAGTTAAAACTTAAAAGGAGCATTAAGATACCCAATGTGATTGTTATACTCCAGCACTGTAACCATTGTTGAGTGACTTGAGTCAACCTAAATCTCAACTACACTACTACACAAAATAGTGCAGCTAGAATTATTTTCTCTCTTCATTCTTACTATATATATTTACCTAAAGCTACATTTATACTACTTACATTCAGACAACACATATTTTAATAGGCCGGATCATGAATATGAATGTACTGTTTTTTTTTCTGTTCCAAAATGTTTTTAAATTTATTGCAACAGATCTGATTGTGACTATGCCAAGAACGATCATGGTGTTTTTGAGGTACCATATAAACTCAACTTACCTATGAGGACGACATATGGTATAACATGCTTTCTATGCTATTTGGCCATTGCTTTAGCTACATATCCTATTAGTCTTTAAACAAAAAGAATTATGCCAAGAACGATCATACGTACCAACTATACTAGACACACAACAGCAGTATTAAATTATGAAAAAACTCCATAGTCCATACTGAGATTCATTTCAAGTAAAGACAACGACTAAATTTAAAACAAGAACACACAGAAGACACAAGATATAATTGGACTTTTACTGCTGCCTCACTTTCTGGTTCAAGAGCATTTCCCGGAGCTCCACTGGGTCGATCTCATCCGCCATATTAGCCGGCCTGTAGTACCCAGTTCGAGGATCAGGTGCCCAAGCAGACGAAGACTCTTCCTTCGTCATCCCAACTCTCTCGTCCAGCTTCATCACCATAGCGTTCCTGGACCCTCCCATTCCATAGCCAGCTGCCACAGAGCCATGTGAAGCCGCCGCGTGACCTCGTCTGCTCCGACAATTACCAAATATTAAATTATCACCAACAGAACAAAAATAAAATATCATCGCATTTAAATATGAAGCACATCGAAATGAGCAGTTATTTGAGATTTTGAGGAGTGCTCACCGATGAATGGAAGCGGCAACGGGAAGGAGATTCGCTTTAGAGAGGAAGGAAGCCATTGGAGTTTCAACAGATAGATAGGTGTTAGTGTTGGTGATAACTTGATGGATCCAACAGAGCTATATATATAGCTAGCTACTGCAGAAGCCTGTCAATTCTTGGGAAACTGAGATGAATTCTCAAGAATGAAAACTGGTGCAGTAGCTTGCTGAACAGGAGAAGTAGATGAAGGACAAGTGAGGGAGGTGCTTCCCTTCCGCTTCTGAAACGATAAGTGTGGCGGTGGGAAGGATGAGAAGGAGGAAGGTTAGGGTTTCCGTCTCCATTTATATGGTCATGAAAGGTCAAAATGAACCGTGGGACATTGACACGTACGTTCAGAGATGTAGCCAGTGGAAATAAATTTTTATTCTTTTATTTAACAATCACATATGGAGATCGACACATTTTCTTCATTTCTTGTGTCTTAGCCAGTAAATTTGCTCAACACCTTAATTTGCATACTAATATGATCACTCCTGGAAAAATTACTTACTAGTATTAGATCACATTTAAATTAACAAAAAACTTACTTTTCATATTTCTCATATAAATTAAGACATAAGCTCAACTCAAAGAATAAGTAAAACAAAACTGTTTCATTAATTAATGCAAAAATATCTAAAATACATTTATTTTCGTGAAAATTAACAAATGACACTCATAAATCTAACAAATTTCTCTCTCCTTATTTTTTAGTTTTTTTTTTCCGGCAAATTTAAGTTTTCCGGCCAAACCACCGGCAATTTGGAGGTGAGCCACTATATAAAGTTGTTCCTTATGTCATGGGCTTTCATTTAAGTATTATATTGCATATGGTTTGAGAAATTTTAAAAATTTGAATTTTATTCACCAAAAACCACAATATCAATTAGTTTCTCAGTCGACAGTAGCAGCTAGATTTATAGTCGACAGTAGCAGGTACATTCCAAGTCGACAGTAGCATGTATCTTCAAAGTCGATAGTAGCAGGTACCTTCCAAGTCGACAGTAGCAGTTAGATTCATAGTCGATAGTAGCATGTACCTTCCAAGTCGACAGTAGCAGGTGTCTTATAAGTCGACGGTAGCAGTTAGTTTTTATAATCGACAGTAGCAGATAACATATCTATTGATAGTAGCAAACACTGTGGGTCAAAAAGGGGTAAAAAAGTAAAATATTTTATGACATGTGGCAACTTGCCATCATTTGGTCCTTATTTATAAATTTTGGTCTTTATTTGTTTTATCAAATCAAATAGTGAGTTATTTGTAAACTAAATTGTTGTCTCGTACTTTAAAGTAATTTGCTATAAAAAAATTCTCACCGCATTGCTCAAAGATAACCCCAAATTCAAAACTTGTTACCACTCAAGGATGGCGTCGCTAATCAACTCCACCCCACGGCCTTCTCACCTCACAGTCCTTGATCTCTTTGTTTCTATTTGGCCATCAAATCCTCCACCGCATCAACACCCATTCCCAGGTGTTTGGGCCTAAAATAATACTCCGGTATTATTTAGATTCTTTAGACTCGTGGACCGGTTATTTGAAGAAAATCTATCAAAGAGCAAGATTATATTCCTTATTGGAATAGATTTCGGGGACTGATGCTGTATAGAATCTGAGTTGAGTAAGGAAGGTGAATCCAAAGCAACTAAGAGGTTCTCAAGACTTGATCCGCAAGAAAGAACAATCTTTGTTTTCTATATAAAGGGGTCGAATGTGCAAAATAACACACAAACAACGTCAAACAAACTATCGCGCAACCGCATAATCAAGTCTCCCTACAGAGCAAAAGTCCGATTAGCTTCGGCAACCAAGTCTCCCATTGGAGCGGAGCTACCCAGATGTACGCCTCGCGCTGCATGTAGCAACAAGTCTGATTAACTTCGGCAACTAGAGTCAAGTCCATCGAGTCGCTAGCCTAGCTTCTAGCAAACACAAAAGTCTGAACTAGTCAGCAATTCCCTACAGCAGGAGAGTCCACATTATAAGCTCTGCTTTTCCCCAAACGGTCTAAAGTAAGATCGGCCATCCACTTGAGGTGGAGTGAAAGGTACCTAGCAACTCCGGTTGTGTATAGGTCATTTGAACTTCAGCGGTTTATCAGCAACTGCGGAACAATCGTTCGAGAAGAAGACAGTACGTGAGCGCAATCATCATCAACAAGCAAGAGTTGTACCTAACTCAAATGTACTGGCACGCCAAGTAACAACAGAGAACGAAGGTTAGAACTATCTAGGGTTCAAAATCGGGGCTTGCTAATTGTTCCCTGAGGAAATCTTTTTCCCAGCTCGAACATTTGGCACGCCCAGTGGGACGGTGTCAAGATAGCAAGTCGGAATCCTTACTCAAGAGGATATCCACCTTGCTCGAAACCAGAGCACTCGCATTCTGTTCCTCACAACACATCGACTTGCAAAGGTTTAACAGCGGTTGAGGCATTACTAAAATTTGGAGTGATGGCGACACCAGAAGACATGCAACTAGCTTTCAAGGAGTTGACAAAGGTAGTCAAGTCATTGGAGGAGTCATTCGGTGAGAGAATGACTGCGGTCAAGAGAACGTTGGATATTGTGTCGCAACTACAGTCGACACAGGGTCAGCATCTAGTTGAGACCACGACAGATTGAAGAGGCTGGTTATGAGTGCTAACGAGCAGGCGAACAATGCTCATTTTGAGTTTGAAGGCCAGGACGAGCGGTTTAAGCAAATCGAAGAAGCGTTGGGAATACAACGGACTGTCACTGGGCTTTACGAGAGACAGAACCATGACAAGCCTAAGGCCACGAAAAAGGATAGGTCCAACAGGAAGGTTAACGCCGGTGAAAAGGACGAAGCCAGCGACAAAGATGAGGAGGCTGACAAATCAGATGCAGAGCCTATCAAACCCGCAAGGGAAAAGAAGACGAAGGCTAAAAAGGGAAAGTTTACGTTTGGAAGTTCAAGACGTTCGAACACTCCCGAGTTTGAGGCACTTCAGAGGGCAGTGTCACTTCTTCAACCAAGCGGGAGACAAGAGCGTCAACACCATTTCCATCGCGAGCGTCAAGGGGAGCATCGAGAAGAGCCTAAGAAAGAAGCAGAAGAGGGTCAGACCCTTACCAAAGAGCAGGTTCAGAAGATGATCCAAGAGAGTGTGAGGACCATTCATGGTCATGCTGCCGCGAACATATCCTATAAAAGTCCATTCCCAGAATGGGTGACAGCATGTCCTTGGCCTTCGGGTTATCGACCAATCAAGTTCCAGACTTTCTCAGGAGAGGGTTCCGAGAATGCAGCTGAGCACATCTCGCGTTTTCATAGTGATTGCGAGCCATATGCATCTGATCCAGTCTTCAAGATGAGGGCTTTCGGTTCATCTCTGTCGGGACCGGCGTTATCTTGGTTCTCTAAGTTAGCACCAAGGTCCATTTCAGATTGGTCCATACTCGAGACAATGTTTAAAACGACTTTTGGAAGTGTTGAGCTTGAGGTGGATTTGTCATCTTTGACTTCCATGTATCAACAACCAATGTAGTCGGCATTGGAGTTCCTGAAGAGGTTCAAGGTTCAGCAAGCAAAGTGCAGAACACCACTCGCGGAACAAGATGCCATTCGAATTGCTATAAAGGGTTTGGAAACCCATCAGCGGGCCAAACATCATGATGCCTACTTTTCTAGCATGGCAGACTTAATGAACAAGGTAGGAAGCTACCAAGTGTTCCTCAGTGAGATGGAGGATAGTGCCACAGTTCCAAAAGGTCCACCTGTGTCTTATCACCCTGGTACTTTGAAACCGCGCTATGCAGTTCCATCTGGAACTAAGAGGGTTTCCACTATCTACTCGCATGTAGATCCTTTCTACACACCATATCCATATGAAGAGCAGTGGGTCGAGGAGGTAGATGATGAAGTAGCTGCAGTAGAGATAGCCGGAAGACATGCATTGAATTCCAAGGCTTTGAAGATGTCTAGAGACCCTGTAGCATTCACCAAGCCTGAGTACGAGTCGTATACCTACAATGCTCACAAGGCTCCAGAGATTGTGGATGAATTATTCGCGAGTGGAAGAGTGAAGCATGATACTGCAATGCCTACTGCAGCACAAATAGAAGGGAAAAAGTATTGCAAGTTTCACAACTTGTTCAATCACCAAACAGCGACTGTGTTAAGCTCAAGGATCAGCTGCAAACCTGGATTAACAAAAGCATGCTTGAGGTAGATTCTGAAAGAGCTGCAGCATGGGTCGATATTGATCCCTTCCCTATAGTGTCAGTGGTGGAAGTTACACCATTGACAACACCTTTGAAGGCTCGCCACCCTTCTAAGTTTGCTAGGTACACTTATGATGCTTCCTTGGCTCATGAGATCTTGGACAAGCTTATTGCTGAGGGTGAAACCATTGTACCATGGACTAAGTTTCCGACTGTGGAAGAAGTTAAAGGTAAACGGTATTGTAAGTTTCATAACATTTGGACTCACGATACTCGTATTTATATACAGCTCAAGGACCAGGTACAACAGTGGTTAGATGAGGGAGTGTTGTCTTTTGCCTCAAACGGTATTGTAAGTTTCATAACGTTTGGACTCACGATACTCGTATTTTTATACAGCTCAAGGACCAGGTACAACCGTGGTTAGATGAGGGAGTGTTGTCTTTTGCCTCAAAGCCTGAGCCGGGTATGAAGACAGCAGCGAAGGAAGTGCCCTTGGCGAAAGCGGTTGCAGGAGCCGAGCAATATGAGCAGGGTAAACAGAAGGGTGTAGTCCAGAACAAGAAGCAGACTGTAGCAAAGGCAAGAACTTATGTCCTTTGTAATCGATGCAAGAAAGAGTGTTCCATAAATTGTGACAATTCTGGGAGACACGAGGAAGCAAGAAGACATCGAAGGCCTCGCTCGCCGATGAATCCATACGAGAGGGGCAACCCCAAGAAAGCTAGAGTTCAGATGAACACTTATGCTCAAGCGCTAAAGAGGCCAAGCTCAGGTCTTGGTGGGGCAAATGCGCCGGAAACTCAAGCTAGTCGCGAGGCGCTGCAACGGCCATACATACCGCCTGCATCGAGGTCGTTAAAACTAGATGTTTGGTACGTTCAAGACCATGGAAGAGCCATGGAAGCTACAAAGACTCAGAAGAGGAACGTACAAAAGAGATGGGGAAGGGCCAAAAGAACGTTAGAGGCGTATAACAGAGGCGAACTCTCTCGCGACCAGCTGGAACAACCACCTTAGTCTAAGGCCATACGTTCACATTCGTCGGAATGATAATTACAGGAAGGAGCCATACTCCAGGAAAATCGTTCATGATCGAATTGAACGACCAATGGAAACTGCTCCTAAGCGCATAATTTCAATCCATGATGGCAGGGCAGCAAACAGAGAGCACGAACAGAGTGTTTTTATCCGGCAGAAACAACAACAAAGTAGTGTTGCACAACCTGCGCAATCTAAATGGGTTCGAAAGAGGTCTGTAAGTAGGCCAAGCCACCAGGAACCAGTTCTAGAGAAAATCAAGTCACAGTTTGAATGGAAGCTGAAGATCAAAGAACCAACACCAGTGGTTCCAATAGTAAAAGAACCAACACTTGTGGTTACAGAGATAGGCGAGGCTGCGGTAGTGGTTACTCCTCCAAAGGTCCATCAGGAGCAATCGCTAACGGAGTATCTCAGGAGTAAGTTCCCCTCGCGAACGCCAACTGGGTCAATTCCGGATGACAATATGGAAGAACCACTGTAATGAGCAAGGGTTAGAACTTTCTGATCAAGAGGAAGAGCTTGAGGAAGGTTATGATGAAGAAATAGTAGATACCCCAGACTGCAACATGTTTAACCTTTGTCATGAAGATAGCATCGAGGAAGGAATACCATAGCCAAATACTGTTCTAGTTGCAACATGGTATTCACTTTGTCCTCGAATTATGCTCTTCCAAGGCCAATGCCATCTCATCTATTCATTGGAGGTGAGACACCTGCCCAGGAGGTGGGTACAGTCGCATAGTTGTCATCTACAGAGGTACCAACTGTTGATAAAGACACGTGGAAAGAGGGAGCTGATAAATCCCACACGATGACAGAGCTCCAAAGATTCTTTATGATGTTCACAAATCCTACAACGACCATGACTCAGCACATTAAACCTTTATACATATCAGCTGAGATGGAGGGTAAGAGAGTGAACAAAATCCTCGTCGACGACGGTGCATCGGTTAGCATTATTACAGTGAAAACAGTCGAATCACTTGGCATTGCAAAGGAAAAGGTTCTCAGTAGCAATCTTAAGGTCAGGAGTTTTGCTGGTAACTTAGCTTAGACCTTGGGAGTTTTGATCCTCAAAGTCAAGATAAGACCTTCCGAGCTGTTCCAGACGTTCTTTGTTACAGACTGCACCGCTTCATACAACATCATACATAGAGCTTATTGCATCCTTCTACTATACACCAAGAAATGTTGATGTGGGATCCCGCAACTGATAAGGCAGAGCTAGTGAAAGCAGATGATAGACCATACTCAGTCGCTTCCTGCATTTTGGATGCTGAATACTATTATGGGGACATGAGGCCTTTAGGAGTTGCTGGAATCGATACCAAGGGTCGTCCAGTTGGGGTGACTTCTACAGAATTGACACGATGGGGTTTAGTACAGGTCAAAGTATATATAAGCAGACCTGGCTTCATCGTGAAAACAAAAAATAATCATTCATGAGTACATCACTTGCCAAAGAGCAAGAACAATCCTATGTGTCCTTTCTCCAACGCTTATCAATTTATAGAGAGAAACAAGAAGCTTGGGGGGCAGTCGCACTAGTAGAATGCATTGAGGATGATTTGACTAAGAAGAAAGAAGAAAGAAGTGTATATCGATGATGTGGTGGTCAAGTCTAAGAAGAAAGAAGATCACATCGAGAATTTAAGGACAGTGTTCACCAGAATGAGAAAGCACAAGCTTAGGATGAACCCAGCTAAATGCATTTTTGGGGTTCGAGCAGAAGCCTTCTTAGGTTTTATAGTGCATGAAAGAGGTATTGATGTTGCGGAGGACAAGGCAAAAGCGGTTCTAGAGGCTCCGACACCTAGGAATAAGAAGGAACTTTAGAGTTTGCTTGGAAAAATAAACTTCCTTCGACGCTTTATTTCTAATTCAGCTGGCAAAACCACAGTTTTTTCTCCTTTGCTAAAACTTAAAGCAGATCAAGAATTTCAATGGGGACCTGAGCAATAGGCAGCTTTTGATAAAATCAAGGAATACCTTACTCATCCACCTGTTCTTAGACCTCCACAGCCTGGAATACCTTTAAAGCTATACATCTCAGCTTCCTCTTACTCAATAGCAGGACTCTTAGCACAAGATGATGATGGAGAGGGGGCAAGAAGATTGAACATGCAGTTTACTACTTGAGCTGGACCTTATTAGAGGCTGAAACTAGATACTCGCCAATTGAGAGGTTGTGTTTAGCTTTGTACTTTGCTGGTACTAAGCTCCGCCATTACATGCTGTCCTTTACCACAGTGGTGGTGGCACAAACTGATTTAGTGAGGTATTTGCTTACCAGACCTATGCTTAGGGGTCGGATTGGCAAGTGGATTTTGGCGTTATCAGAGTTTTCTTTACAATATACACCTTTAAAGACGCTTACAGGACATGCAGTGTCCGACTTTTTGTTGCATCATCCTATTATTGAGGATATAGAAGACCAGAACGTGGTTGTTTCCTTTGTCCGCACTCAGCCTTGGGTTCTGTATTTTGATGGCAGCATCACTGATCATTTATCAGGAGCAGGTGTTGCATTGGTTAGCCCCTCTGGAGCAAGGCATTGTTATTCCTTTCAACTAGAATGTAAGTGCACTAACAATCAAACAGAATATGAAGCAATCATCATTGGACTGGAACTTTTGCTTGATCTAGAAGTAACAGAGGTGAAAGTATTAGGTTATTCACTCTTAGTCCTTAACCAGCTCAAGGGTGTCTACAAGTGCAACAATTTTACATTACTCCCTTTTTAGGAGCGAACATCAGAGTTGTTAGATCAATTTGCAGACGTGGTGCTTGATTATATTCCTAGGGAACGAAACTTTGCTGCCAATGAATTAGCACAGTTGGCTAATGGTATCCGTTTGGCAGATGGCGTTTGCGAGAGGATTTTAAAAGTTCAGAGACGCACATTACCCTCCTTTATGACAAGGAAAGAAGTTAAAGATGAATGGTTGGTAGCAGTTATTGACTTTATTGCTGTAGATTGGCGACAACCAATTATCTAGTACCTTACTGATCCTTCTGCGCCTGTGGACAAGAGGGTTAGATATTATGCTACTAACAATGTTCTTCGAGGTGATGAACTATTGCGTAGGGCGGAAGACGGCTTGTACCTGCGATGCATCTATGGAGCTGAGGCTAAGAGGTGGTTACGAGAGGTTCATTGTGGTAATTGTGGTTCACACCAAGCTGGTCCTAAGATGAGATGGCTCATTCGACGATATGGTTTCTATTGGCCTACCATGCTCAAGGACTACATCAGCTTTGCACAGGGTTGCATCGAGTGTTAAATGCATGGACCCGTCCAACATGTGCCAGACTTTCCTCTGCAACCAATAATTAAACCTTGGCCATGTCGCGGCTGGGCTTTAGACTTCATTGGGGAGATTCATCCAAATATTTCCTTACAGCACAAGCACATTCTACTTGCTACAGATTTCTTCATCAAGTGAGTAGAGGCCATACCAGTCAAGACAACATCTTCAGAGGTGATCACTGACTTTATCTTCAAATATATTATCACTAGATATGGTATCCCAGAATGTCTGGTGGCAGACAGGGGGGCATGTTTCATGGCTGAAAAGACTCAGAAGTTCTTAGCTGATTATGGAATCAAGTTTTTGCATTCTATTCCTTTTTATGCTCAATCGAATGGCCAAGCAGAAGCTAGCAACTGGGTCATTATGTCTATACTCAAACGAATGTTGGATGCAAATCCGCGATCTTGGCATACAGAGTTGGATCACACGTTATGGGCTTATAGAACTTCCAAACGCACTCCAACTGGTACTACACCTTATGCCTTGATGTATGGACTAGATGCAGTGCTTCCTATTGAGATTAATGTTCAGTCACTGAGGGTTCGCGAGCAACACTAGTTGATTGGCGAAGACTATGTCCAGGCTATGTATCAGGAACATGAAGACTTGGATTCTCGACGTATGGAAGCTTTCAACCGCCTTATTGCAGAAAAAAAGAAGATCGCCCGGCTCTATGACAAACGAACGAGAGGACGCAGCTTTGGAGTTGGAGACTTAGTTTGGAAAGCTTGTTTGCCTTACGGTGAACGAGTTGATGGTCGTGGTAAGTGGTCTGCTAAATGGGAAGGTCCTTTTGTGATTGATCGAGTGATGGGCAAAGGAGCTTACTACCTCCCGACACTGATGGGATTGTTCGAAGAAATCCTATGAATGGTCGCCATCTTAAGAAGTACTTCCCTAGTGTTTGAGAATATGAAGAACCACCGGCAGCGGTGCAGGCAAAGTAACTGGTGTTCTGACTTAGTGTTTCCTTGGTCTTCATCTTTTCAACAAAGTAAACAGGCGGGCAACACCATGAATGATTAGTACTTGATGGTCGCAAGCGTTACTAATGGTCGCGAGCGTCATTGAGGCTCGCGAGCGTTACTTGATGGTCGCGAGCGTTACCAGAGACTTTTTTTGAAAATTTTGAAACTTTCGAGTTTCTGAAATTTTCTGAGTTTCTTAATCATGCTCAGGCATTTTTTGTACAAACATTGGACAAATACCTGTGGTCAAAAATTTGTTGTAACTTTTGTTCCGCAGCAATGAAACAATACAAGTGTTTCGTGAAACAATACAAGTGTTTCGTGAAACAAGTTGTGTTTTATTCATATGGCTTTGTGGCCAGAAACTTTACACAAGACCTATACTATTACATATGAGCCTTAACAAGCTCTGATACCATCTATGCTAGGTGTAAAGGGCTTCGCGGTTTCTCCTGTTTATCCCACCACCACGAGAAACTCGAGATTAAGCTGCACCACTTGAAGGCCAACTAGAACCAGCTTGGTGCCAAACATAGGTTCTAATTGGAAGACTGGTGGTAGCATGAGCGATCCAGAGCCTTGATTTGTACACTTCTCTCCGCACTCTTTTGGGCAAGGGAGATTGGAGGATATTGCACAAAGAAGATGCAGCTGCTCGCGTCGTGTATCAAAAGAGGTA
The DNA here is from genome assembly GCF_933775445.1 of Argentina anserina. NCBI lineage: Eukaryota > Viridiplantae > Streptophyta > Magnoliopsida > Rosales > Rosaceae > Argentina > Argentina anserina. The sequence continues at coordinate 16,364,679 of NC_065875.1, forward strand.
CGAGACGAGCATGAAGCACTAATTGGCTCTGGTCCTAAATTTGGCTGCCTGCTTCCTGATGCCCGTCGATTAAAGAGTGTTGAGCGGGGCTCAGGAAGGGCTGTCATTTCCTCTCTCACTTGTAATCTTTCACCAGGAACAGCTCATAATGCAGGGCAGTTCCCTAGTTCTGAACTACAAAGAAGGGAGGATGTGAGGGGGGAATAAGACTCCCACCTCACATTTGAGGGTAGAATAAGACTCTCAAAAGTGATTACAGAGTTTGCAACTCTGGGGGATGAAACTTAAGAAACCTAAGGGGTTTCAAAGGAAGAAATAGAACAGACATTTTGGAGGCTACAAAGGAAGTGTTTTGTGTTCTTGCCTTAGGGTTTCGTTTTATAGCATAAGAAACTTAGATTCAAGGGCTGAGATTAGAGATACAGATTTTGGGATCGCGCCCGAGAATTATTGCAGCAATAAGTGGTCAAACTGAAACGATTTGTGCGTCTCCCAAGATTGATTGCCCCTATTTTCGAGAGTTTGCATGCAAACTTGGACGGTTGCGAGTTAGGCTGGGCTCTGGTCTTGGGCCTTTGCTTGGATATTTTTTGGTCCAGGGAGACTCAAATAGAGTGATCAGATAGTGATAAACTATAACTACCATTACTAAGTTACTTCGTTGTTTAAGTTACACTCTATGTCCGACAAGGCGGATATCTTAAAGTAGCTTGCCAGTGTCACTGGCTTTGTCGCAGATCAGGTTGGTGATCCTCTTTTCCTTAGCCTCAGAAGCTGCCAGTTTCCATTTGTGCTTTTGTACTTGGGAGGCAGCACTTTTTATCTCTTCCTCCACAGCCTTAAACTCTTTAGCTTTCTCAGCTTCGATCTCCGCTATCTTTGCTTCTATTGCAGCCTATTGTTGTCGCAATGCACTAAGTTGCTCCAAATGGCTGGTGTTAGCATGCTGAAGCTTGGTCTTAAGTTGGGCAGGGCCTTGGGCAAAGAAGTTTCTAGTAGCGGCATTGTGTTGCGACAGACTCTGAGATTGGTTCCTCAAAGCTTGACATTCTGGCAAAAGGCATAGAATGGTTCTCAGTGATTGTTCTGCCTTCATTACTAGGCTGGGATCAGGTGAGTGTAGTCTGAGGTAGCGAAGGGCATCTTGGACTTTAGCCAGGCACTCCGGATCGGGTAGATCCTCAGCGGATACATCTGCAAGTTGTGCTCGGGCCTGGACGAACTCTGGAGACTCTAGAGGTGTTAAGGTGACGACATGATCCATCATATCATTTAGAAGATCTTCCAGAGAGGGACTAGAGTGATTCTCTAATGGATCAACAACTAGTGTTGATCTAGAGGCTCCAACAGTTAGAGTGCCTTGGGGGTTGGAAGCGTTCGCGACGTCTGCAACTTGCAAATGGCAAAGAACGGTTAATAAGACAGTTAAGTGTTTACAGAAAGAAAGAAAAAAGAAACATATAAATCAAGAAGTGGTTAAGTGTTTTACCCCATCAGTTTGAGTGGAGGGAGCGATGTTTTCTGGAAGGGGGTTTGGTGCAGCATTATTGCTTGCTGAGTCCACATTCGCGAGGGACCGTTCCACATTTTCACTTTCTCGGTGAGAGCTGGTCACATCTTCTTCATCATCTGCCTCACCCTCCAGAATCTGAGTTGAAGAAGGATGAGAGTACATCTGTTGGGTTAATTAAAGTATGTGGCTCCAAGGTCCGAGTTCCTGCCACCATGTTGAGGGGAGTAGCTTGAATTGGTTCCCCATGCGTGATCGCAGCCTGTTGAATAGCAGTCGCGATTCCTCTGGATGGTGACTGGATTTCAGCATGAGCTTGTGTTAAAGACAAATTAGTACATCGCTGATTCACAGATGAACAATATAAGATAAAGAACTACATCCTAGCAAATAACAAAGTGTTGCTTGGGGGGCAACACTGTGTTTAATCACTTACAGAGACGTTTTCCCTCGCAATTACAGCAGCTTGAGTGTTGGATAGAGATGGCGAAGTTGGGTTCCCGCGAGGCTACAAAGTAAATAAGAATCAATCAAAGTGGTTCATGAGTGGACAGTCAATTGGAACAAATAATGTGTTCTTCTTACCTCAATTGTTGTCTCTGGGTTGACCTGGTCAATTGATGAACGTGGTTTCGCATCATTCGCGATTGGGGTAGAGGTGCTTGAGGCAGTTATTCTTCTCCTCTGAATCAACTGATGTTCACATGAGTTGGTTAGTGGAGAAGGTTGCAACAGTCTGTAGTGTTGTTAATCAAATATGGATGAAGACTTACAGGATTGAAGTCTATAGCGTTAGGATCATCCTCATCATTGGCAGAGCGAACTATTCTCCCTCGCTTACGGCCTTGGGAGGAGGAAGCACCAGTTATGTCCTAAAAAACCTGCAACATGAACCAATTAGTGGTTTTAATCAGTGTTGGAATAGAACTGTGAGGGTTCTAAGAAAAGCTAGGACTTTACCCTAGAGTGAGCAATTTTTGCGGCGCTTGGGACTGCTGTTCGCAGCAAATCCTCATCATCAGGAACCTCAGACTCTTCCTGCAAGTATTTTCTAAGCCCGGCCTGGAAGATGTGTTGAAAGACCACTCGTGACCGTATCTCTTACTGGCCATTATTAATCATTTTACACCATTGGGGATAAGATTTGTCAACGCGGAAGCAACGAAGGATACTCCCACTTGCTATCACAGGGAATGGTGTTGGCTGCAGCTGAGATTGATTCTCAAGGTTGGTAGCAGTGTTGGGAGCCATGGGGCGTCTCCATGATGAAAACAAGTTCAGACTCTCGAGGGGAGGGAATGGAACCATCTGAGCCATGCCTAATTGCCTAGCGAAGAGATGGGGGGCATAGAGTTTCACTCCAGTGCAGGGGTATCGGGGCAGGTCCGCCATTGAAATAGCTTGTTCGAACAGATGCCGACTTTCCCCATCATAGCGTCTGAGGACTAAAAAGCCTTCGCGAAGGGCATCAGGGTGAGTGCGGTCTACGAGCAGCCGTGCTGAGTCAAGAACAGAGGCATCCAGGTTGTAGAAGTACTCGAAGCACGCTGCATAGCGAAGGGAGAAATTGGGCTTCAGACCAACAAATGCTTATCCCAATACTTGATTCAGTCGGAAGTCCCTTGCACTTTCATTCTGCAATTGCACGAAATAGACCTGAATCCATAGGTCTAGCATCCACATGGGCCCCGAGAGCTTGTGATAATCGAGAGGTTCCATGGTGAGTGAATGCATCATTCGGTAGAGTTCGACCAGAACTACTTGTGCTAAGCCCACAGTGTGGCCATTGTAGATGAGGGTCGCGAGTTGCAGATGGCGCCCAGTCATCTTCTTTGAGTTGGAGTAGAAAAGAAACTTCGATAGCCAGAATTCCAAGAAGGCAATTCCAGCATTGGTGGTATGATTGCGATTAAAACTGGAGAGCCAAGAACCATATGGTTGGTAAATGCCAATCGCACGGGTGGATGTGACTGGGCATTTAACAGCAAGATAATCCTGGTCTCTGTAGGGCTTGGTGCCGACTGGTAGACCTAAAATAGCATACACATCTAGCAGAGATATACCCATCTGACCAAATTGAAAATCAAAGGTATTACTTGCTGAATTCCAGAAGCAAGCAGCGGTCATGATGGCGCATCTGTTACCTCCATCTTGAGTAAGCTTGAAGGAAAGATCGATAGATTCCAAGATTCCTGCTGCTTCCCAAATGGGTCGATCGATCAAACGGCGATCATCATACCATGTTCGCATAGTTGTGGAGACAATGAGCCATGCTCCAACTAGGGACCCGTGATGACTTTGCAATTGCTATCCGTTGAAAGTGGCCGGGGAATTCCTAAATGCAAGCGGAAGAACTCGTGAGCGGTGGTGGTAGTCGTCGCTGATGTGTTCTGGGATTACGGCAAGAGAGGGGCCCAAGAACACGGTGTTGTCATCAATCACTCCAATGGTGTTGTGATTGGTGGGTTCGTTGTTTGGGTAGCTGAGGAGAGGCCTTGCACCTTCTTGAGCATCATTGTGATTGAGTCGCGGTGCCATTGTTGCTGAAGATTAAAGATTTTGAAAGAGGGCTTTTTCTGGGTTTTCTGGTAATGGAATCAATGTTTGGGTAACTTGTAGAATTCGAGATCGCGATTTATATAGAAACTGAAAGGGTTTCTGCGAATGAGACCGATTGGGTTCTGGGAAGAGATGCGTCTGCTTGATTGAAACTGGTTCGAGCGTTCTGAAACAGTAGGTGTTTCTCGTGTGCTTTAAGACGAAGGGTTGTAGTGGTTCGAGGTGAAGTCGCGCGTCGATTGGCAACGGGGGAACGTAAAGCGTTTCAAACTATTTTAAAAGATAACCTTTTGGGTTTTCTTCTAGCCCTTTTCAATTTCGCTGGGTCTTCAATTTCAAGGCCTGGGGGGCAATGTTTGGGCCTAAAATAATACTCTGGTATTATTTAGATTCTTTAGGCTCGTGGACCTGTTATTTGGGGAAAATCTATCAAAGAGCAAGATTACATTCCTTATTGGAATAGATTTCGGGGACTGATGCTGTATAGAATCTGAGTTGAGTAAGGAAGGTGAATCCAAAGCAACTAAGAGGTTCTCAAGACTTGATCCGCAAGAAAGAACAATCTGTGTTTTCTATATAAAGGGGTCGAATGTGCAAAATAACACACAAACAACGTCAAACAAACTATCGCGCAACCGCATAGTCAAGTCTCCCTACAGAGCAAAAGTCTGATTAGCTTCGGCAACCAAGTCTCCCATTGGAGCGGAGCTACCCAGATGTACGCCTCGCGCTGCATGTCGCAACAAGTCCGATTAACTTCGACAACTAGAGTCAAGTCCATCGAGTCGCTAGCCTAGCTTCTAGCAAACACAAAATTCTGCACTAGTCAGCAATTCCCTACAGCAGGAGAGTCCCGCTATCAACGACACATTATAAGCTCTGCTTTTCCCCAAACGGTCTAAAGTAAGATCGGCGATCTACTTGAGGTGGAGTGAAAGGTACCTAGCAACTCCGGTTGTGTATAGGTCATTCGAACTTTAGCGGTTTATCAGCAACTGCGGAACAATCGTTGAGAAGAAGACAGTACGTGAGCGCAATCATCATCAACAAGCAAGAGTTGTACCTAACTCAAAGGTACTGGCACGTCAAGCAACAACAAAGAACGAAGGTTAGAACCATCTAGGGTTCAAAATCGGGGCTTGCTGATTGTTCCCTGAGGAAATCTTTTTCCCAGCTCGAACACCAGGCCATCAAGTTCTTCCATTTTGAAAGCCACCCCCCCTCATGAAAATTAAATTCTTCATCTCTGTTGTTTATTCTAAACTCTGCATAATGGTCACCCAGAAAGACATTTAAAGTTTCTAACCCAACCCATGTCTCATTATCTATATATTGACTATTTTGATTGGTATGACGGTAACTGATACTTGTAGAAAGAAAGAGCAATGGTGAGATAGCATCAGATGGAAGCGTAGCAATCAATCACATGTGGAAGGATTTGATCCAAGGAACTAAAGGGTATGTAATAGTTTGATTTGTGCAATATTAAGAAAATATTTGACCGGAAGAGAAGAAAATGAAACAGAATTAGCAAAAGCTGCATAACTAACCCAGTTAAACTGGCTGGTAAGTCTCGGAAATATTTTTGGTCGGCAAAGCCGATAAACGACGGTATGACCGCACCAACATAATTATTCTTTCTTTTACTTTTAAAAGCATTTTTAATTTATTTGTATGATCTTCAATATATATAAAAAATTAATATTAATGTTAATGGTATTTGAAAATATGACTATTGTTAAAAAATGTATATATGTCAATAGAATAAGAGGGTGTACATATTGGTTGGCAAAATAGGGTGGACGGCAAATTTGTTTTCCCTCTTCTATCATATATATTTCACGTTCTACTTGCATTGGCCAGAGATACATGTTTGGCTTCAACTTCGTTCTAGCTAAATATGTGCAGGTACAAGCCGTGAAGACAGGTGAAATGTGAAAATGTGTGCTACGATCAGATAATATAGTGGATGTTGTAGCTAGTCTGTTCTTAGGTCGTGGCTAGTGAAAGTTGAAGAAACAGAGGTCTAAGCAAAAGTTAGAATAATGGGTTTGCTGAATTGGCAAGAAAGAGTTCCGTCCGGCCCATGTTTAAACTTTACTTCATAATCACTTATACTAATTAAGTACGTGTACTTAAGCTCAGAGTTTTTTCCAAGCCTTGCCATCTCAAACCTTTGATTACTTTTGATAATCAAGTATTGGTTGTTCGCGACGTTCTAGCATGTAATTTCATTCGTAGTATAGCACGGAGGAGAAAACGGTAATAACCAGTACAGTATATTAATCAGCTTTCACAAAGTATTTGCTTCAAAGACAAATTATTGGATTACATGTTCTTACATGGACTTCATTACTAAGTGGGGAGAATACTACTCTAGTACTACTAGTGTGTACTAAAGGTGAATTGTACAATTTGATTATCTGAATCCCAACTATCTTGACTTACATACTTGGAAGACATATCAATGCACACGATATATATATGTTAGGTACCTTGTACGTCAAATAGGTTTCATCCTTAGTTGACCTTATTCATCTTAGGATTAAGGAACAAGACTTCTACGCAGGTGACCATGTTATATATCCTTATTTTAGATATTAATTGATGACGTTGAAGCCGGCCGGAATGAGAAGGATGATGTTAAGGATTCCGACGAGGGTGTTTCCAATGACCTGCAAGGTAGATTCGAGTATCTGGGTTCCAGAAAAGCTAGAGTTGCAGGTGGACAGCGGTGTGTTAACTACGAGCTTGCAATTAGATAGTAGTGAAGACAGGACAAACTGGAGAGGATCTAGCAGGATTGAAAAGAGTCCTGAGGCATTCGTAGTAGCAGTAGAAATCACATTTCCAGATCCACATTGCAGTTGGACAGTAGCATCTACGTACAAATTAACAAGGAAAGTTATATCGTACAGAATTAATCATAATCGTAGCAATTGATAGATATCATACGGTGTCTACATGTAAGTATATGTATATATATGTGTGTGTGATGACTGATGAATAAAGACGCCAGGGTTTATTCATGTTTTAGGGTTAGTAGTGTTTAATCACTTACGTTAGTGGGTTTATAAGTAACATAGCATACATATTCTATACAAGAGTAGCACCGGAAAATATATAACAGACTAACAGAGAATGCAGCTGGGTAAAGTAAAATAAAGATTACTCGCGACAGTCGCGAGGCGCTGGCTCTTGTGTATGTTTTTAACTTACTTGGGAATACTGGTGTAAGGGAGGCGCCAGCACTACTGACACGGCCATTAGCAGTGCAAAACAACGTCCCTTGTATGCGGATTAACCCTAAAAGTCCGTTAATCAGGCCAAGTAGTTGCGCTTCAGCGATTGGAACTGCAGCCAGTGCAGCAACAACCAAGAGAGACACAAAGAGAAGTGTTTTGAAGGAGGCCATTGCTGTTTCTTGGATAGCAATATCAACTGAATAATAACTGGTAGTACCAAGTCCAGAGTTAATCTTGCTATAAGATTCCTCGCAGGCTGGTAACAAATTTATAGGCTGTAAGAGGACAAGTTGCTGCAGATTATGTTGACAAAAATTGAATGTCATTTTGGATGATCCGGAAATTATGCAAGTCAAGGACAATAACATTCTTGTCTAGACTTTGTGGAAGCTCAGCTCGTTCAACCATATATAAGCATCGACCTCGGCGGGTGGGCTGCACCTAGAACTAGCTAGATCGATTTCTCTTCTCCAAACCACGCCTCTGTTTTTTAATTTGACTCTGGATAGGTTGCTCTTTCACTAGCATTGCTATAGTCACCTCCTAACTTCCTTTCTCTTCA